>NC_048285.1:3093213-3693213 GCF_009762535.1 Notolabrus celidotus | reverse complement strand
ATAACACACATCTAGTTAATAAATTAGAAGAATGCAAAGAACATGAAAAAGCCTGACAGTAAACTGTAGCTACAGCCACGGCTGCCTACACAGCCTGGACAGGGATACTTCAACACTGTTACTGAGCAGAGTCTTTAAATCACACTGTTACTGAGTAGAGTCTTTAAATCACACTGTTACTGAGCAGAGTCTTTAAATCACACTGTTACTGAGCAGAGTCTTTAAATCACACTGTTACTGAGCAGAGTCTTTAAATCACACTGTTACTGAGCAGAATCTTTAAATCACACTGTTACTGAGCAGAGTCTTTAAATCACACTGTTACTGAGCAGAATCTTTAAATCACACTGTTACTGAGCAGAGTCTTTAAATCACACTGTTACTGAGCAGAATCTTTAAATCACACTGTTACTGAGCAGAGTCTTTAAATCACACTGTTACTGAGCAGAGTCTTTAAATCACACTTACTGAGCAGAGTCTTTAAATCACACTGTTACTGAGCAGAGTCTTTAAATCACACTGTTACTGAGTAGAGTCTTTAAATCACACTGTTACTGAGTAGAGTCTTTAAATCACACTGTTACTGAGCAGAGTCTTTAAATCACACTGTTACTGAGTAGAGTCTTTAAATCACACTGTTACTGAGCAGAGTCTTTAAATCACACTGTTACTGAGTAGAGTCTTTAAATCACACTGTTACTGAGCAGAGTCTTTAAATCACACTGTTACTGAGCAGAGTCTTTAATCACACTGTTACTGAGCAGAGTCTTTAAATCACACTGTTACTGAGTAGAATCTTTAAATCACACTGTTACTGAGCAGAGTCTTTAAATCACACTGTTACTGAGTAGAGTCTTTAAATCACACTGTTACTGAGCAGAGTCTTTAAATCACACTGTTACTGAGTAGAGTCTTTAAATCACACTGTTACTGAGCAGAGTCTTTAAATCACACTGTTACTGAGTAGAGTCTTTAAATCACACTGTTACTGAGCAGAGTCTTTAAATCACACTGTTACTGAGTAGTCTTCTAAATCACACTGTTACTGAGCAGAGTCTTTAAATCACACTGTTACTGAGCAGAGTCTTTAAATCACACTGTTGCTGAGCAGTCTTTAAATCACACTGTTACTGAGTAGAGTCTTTAAATCACACTGTTACTGAGCAGAGTCTTTAAATCACACTGTTACTGAGTAGTCTTTAAATCACACTGTTACTGAGCAGAGTCTTTAAATCACACTGTTACTGAGCAGAGTCTTTAAATCACACTGTTACTGAGCAGAGTCTTTAAATCACACTGTTACTGAGCAGAGTCTTTAAATCACACTGTTACTGAGCAGAGTCTTTAAATCACACTGTTACTGAGTAGAGTCTTTAAATCACACTGTTACTGAACAGAATCTTTAAATCACACTGTTACTGAACAGAGTCTTTAAATCACACTGTTACTGAGCAGAGTCTTTAAATCACACTGTTACTGAGCAGAGTCTTTAAATCACACTGTTACTGAGCAGAGTCTTTAAATCACACTGTTACTGAACAGAGTCTTTAAATCACACTGTTACTGAACAGAGTCTTCAAGACAAATCAAGACAAAAAGAACAAAACAAGGACAAGCTAAATAGAAAGGCAAAAAGAGAGAAAAAGACAAGGCAAAAGTGGCAATCTGCAACAAAATACATGAACGTTAACCACTTACATACAACAACAACCACACGGCACATTAAGATAAACAAAACCCAGTTGAGGTTTACCTCGGCCATCCGCGACCCTATCACATCACTACCTCACGCTCGTATCGCGTACTATATGCGTTGCCGGCACACAAAGATCCACCAACCCGAAAGGAACACCGTCCTGGAATCAAAGTGAAAGTTACTCACATGTACGGACATTGAAAACACTTAACACACGCGACTCGTACCTGCTCTCAACCCAGAGCTCTGCAGAGACTGAAGGGAGCTCTGTCACTCAATTTTATCCCTGCAGACAACCAGGTAACCGCAGGTGATTGGTTCCCACCCAGCTGTGGGGCAGGAGCGCTAATCAGCCGGTTACATTAGGTTTAAAAAATATCAACCAAACTCAAAGTTTTCTCCAAGCAGAGCTTGACACTTCATAGAGTCATGGAGAATTTATCAGATTTAATCCATTACTGAATAAAATCCCGTCAGGCAGATGAACTCAGGGCAGTTTGTATTTCTTTCTCTTCCCAGCAGCCTTTGCATGTCTCAGTTGTTTAAAGTGACATACACTTGGACCCGCCCTGAGTGAAGGACACGTTTAAGACGGTCCAAACTTCTTCGCTGTTCAACAACATATCGTGCGTCTGGTGATGTGCAAAGTCAAAGTGAGTTGATGGAAAGCAACACAGGCCGAATGATGACGATCTAACAGCTGGCACGGGATTATAATTTCAAAACTGTAATTTGGACTTTGAGTGCTCACATTGTTTCACTGTGTTGATACATTTATTGGTGAAAAGATCATTTTTTGGGCATCAAATGTGCCACATTGTCCTCAAGAAGCAGCCTGGTGTGTTGAGGAGTTGATTTCAGAAGAGATAATCGGACTGTTAGCTGAAGGACTGAGCGATGAGTTCAGGGGTCAGAGCATGTGATCTGCTGGGTTTTGATGCTTCATTCCTTGTAAGCGTCATTCATCTTCTGCAGTTCAACATGTTTTGATGATTTACAAAACATGAAATCAATCTCAACAAGCTGAACTACAGAAGTCTTCAATCATCATGTTCTGCTGACTGAGCATTATAAGAGCCAGTTCCTGTCAGAGCTGATCGCTCTTAAAACCAGGACTGAGTTTGGCCGAGCGTTGATGAAACAGTTTATGAAACATGTTCGTATATTTGTGTCCAAAGAAACATATTGTTCCAGAGAGCGTCCAAAAGCTGCTGCAGGACCGCTGCTTCAAAGGAAGCACAGAGACGTGCTGAGACTCACTGATGTTTGTGTGCAAACAAAGAAACAACAAAACGAGCTGGAGACGTGAGCTTTACTCTCCACATCGATCACGTTGAGAAGGAGACGTGTTTAGATTCTGAAGATCGCTCAAAATATTTATGCGTCTGACGACAAATGGAATGTCCTGAACTTGTGTTGACTCCTGAAAGCATCATTTACAGGCAGCACTGACGTGTTGTTATGCCTGCTGTCACAGAGAACAGGAGGACTCCGAGCTGATAAATACTCAAACCTCTTTATTGTCTCGGAAAGTCTGATATTCACTTCTGATGCACGTCTGTTCCTCCGTCTCTACAGGCGATCAGCTTACTCTGTCCGTCTGATGTTTGACAGGAAGCTCACCGTCCATCCAACCATCACCAAAACAAAGAGCTGAGAGACGGCAGAACACGTCTCAGAGGGATCAGAGGGACCAGGAGACGACTGCGTGAGTGACAGCCACGACTCATGGTCATGTGATCAGTCTTAAAGGTGACATATCACACTTTTTTCATCGATATATATTGGTCTAAGAGGTCCCCAAAACATGTCTTTAAAGTTTATGCTCAAAAAAACACTTTGAAATCAGATTTTGGCATGTCTGAAAAACCCTCTTCTTCAGTCCTCCTCAGAACACTCTGTTTTCTCTCTGACCACGCCCCCTCAGGAAGTGGATGTGCCTCGGCTCTCCAGCACGTTGATCTAATGTTTACATGTTGGCTGAATATACACGGCTGCTCAGAGATCACGTTACTTCAACCCTCTGAATCTGATCCTGACGGAGAGGCGCCTGTAGCAGGACCTTTCTGAAGGATTGGTCATAGATTTAGTGTTTCTTGTTGTTTTATTTGTCAGTATGTAGACGTGTGTCTTGGTACACAGCTACAGCTACAGCTATGAACATGTAGCTATGTGGCTATGCTAATTAGCGCTAGCACTTATCCATGACAAATGAAAATCAGCCACTAGATCTTCAAATCTGCAGACGTGGGGAGTAAAACCGACCTCTGCCAGAAAGGCAGCAGGACCTTTTCTGAAGGATTGGTCACAGATTTAGTGTTTCTTGTTGTTTTATTTGTCAGTATGTCGACGTGTGTCTTGGTACACAGCTACAGCTACGACATGTAGCTATGTAGCTATGCTAACTAGCGCTAGCACTTATCCATGATAAATAAAAATCATCCACTAGATCTTCAAATCTGCAGACGTGGGGAGTAAAACCGACCTTTGTGTTTATTAAGACAGCCAACAACTAGCATGCCTCCCTCCTAAGCTCCTTGTTAGCACACATTTGTGCAGGTAATGAAAGACGGAGGAGGGATTCAGTATTATTTTATACAGTCTATGGGCTGAACAAGCTCCGAGCTCTGACTCCGTGACAGACCGGATATTGTTGTGACGTAACAAAAACACGTAAGTCTGAAACGGCTCGTTTCACACACATTTACAGAAAGGTGGAGAAATCAGAACAGGGGCAGAATGGATTTTTTTCATTCTCGGGGGGTTTGTAGACATGCCAGGGAAACATATTTCAGGTAGAGAACCATTAAAAAGTCAATTTTGCATGATATGTCACCTTTAAATGTTGAAATCTGCTATGTTTTGTAGCCTTAATGTTGAAACTTGTGAAGGAGATTTGAGGTGGAACATTTTCAGACGATATCAGTCTTTCACTTGAAGTATATTTAGCATTTTTTATCCTGTCTTCTTTGCTTTTTACCTACCATGAAGCGGTGAAACTAAAAGTTTATCTATTGTATCTGTTGGTACACAGGACTTCCACCAGATCAGTCTCAGAGCCGCTGCGGTCCGGCTCCGTACTCCCTCATCAACATCCACCGGTTGTGTTTTCAGAACACAGCACGGAGGACCGCCGTGATAATCACTGAATCAAGGATTCTCCTCCTCCTCTCCTCATCCATGTTGTCTTTCTGGTCCTCTGAAAACCTCTGACCTGTTGACTCCAGGCCTGGCTCCGCTCATCATGACTTTGGTTTGTTGTTGTAGTTAAGTGAAATACGATCTGGTGTAACAGAGTGTTTTATTCTGAAAATTAACCGGATGATTTCATTTTGTTTTGGTGAAACCTGACTTCCTGTCCCGCTCAATCTAATCTGTCGAGATTGATGCGTTGTGCTCCGGCATCCGGCAAAAATAGAAGTCTTGCATATCTGATCCGGATCAGAGATGCCGCCGGAACGCAACGGGGCAGATCCAGTGGAAGTTAACACATTGACTAGAATAGAAACCTATCAGATCCAGTGCTGTGACAGAATGAAGACACAGATCTGGTGGAATTTGGCCGACCCAGTCAGACATGCATGTACACACAGTGCTGTGCATCCCCACCTTCTGCCCCCCATCCTTATAAACTATGAGGGAGGATCAGAGGCGGGAAGACTTTGCCCCACCATCACGCCTCTTCATATTACAGAGACGCAATAAGGGCGTAAAAAGATCTGGCCTTGATATGGAAGTATGTAACCACCTTAAACAAACTTCTCTGGTATTAAAGTTGTGATTTTTGTCTCTTAAGAATTCTCATCTTGTCTTCTCTCCCCTCGAGGAGTATCAGATTTAGTCGTGCTAAATAGAAGTCTTGTGTATCTGATCCGTAGGGCTCTGACCTGCCGGATCAGGGACTCAGCCGAAACGCAACAGAGCAGATCCAGGGGAAGTTAACACATAGACTAGAATATAAACCTATCAGATCCAGTGCTGTGACGGATCAGAGACGGACTGGACACGGATCTGGTGGAATTTGGCCGTGATGCCCCAGGTCCAGGGTGTCATCGAGGGGCAGGTAACCATTTGCTGTTCCTCCTGCTTCACTTCCATCTCCAGGAAGCTGGCACCAGTGCTCCACTCCCTCTTCAGCAGTCTGTTCCTGCTGGACTCAGGGAATGGGTAGTGCTCGTGCGTGTTCCTCTGCTTGTTAGGATGGGGCGGTTCGTGGTTGTTGTTGGACTCCATCATCATGGTGTTGGCCTGGTCTGCAGCAGGCTCGGCACCATGCTGGTCTCTCCCATGTCGATTCTCAACATTTATTTGATTTACGACCTGGAACGCTGCAGTAAGACTTGATAACAACATCTGAGCTTTCCACTCCAAGCAAGGCGCCACAGGAAAATATCCGTCATGGAGATTTGGTCTCTAAGTTTGGAGGACTTGTTGGAAGTTTTGATTCTGCCACGTGAGATGAAAGAAACTATGCAGATGTATAAATGTACGAATGATCACCACGCTTAATCTTATTGATAGTAATATTATATGCAGTGTTGGAGAAGAACTCAGTGTTGTATAATGTTCTCTTTCCTTCGTTTTACTCTCCTCTTGAGGATGATGAAATAAGTCACCACAGAGACGTGAACGTGGCTGCAGACCAGTGAGTGCTGCAGTGAGACGTGATAAATCCTGCAGATGCGGACGTTCTTTTCTGTCTCGGTCTGAGCCGTGTTGGAGCTGCAGCTGTTCTCCGTGTCACAGCGCTGAAACTCAGGAAATGTCAGCTTCTCCTCGCCGCTCGGCTCCGTTTAATCTGTTTACAGAACCAGAAGTGTGCAGGAACTTGTTGACATGTTGCAAAAACTCAGCAACTTAAGTAGACAAAAACAGAGGAAATGAAAAGTGTGTGTGGCAGAGCCTGAGAACATGTCCCTGCATGCATGTATGAGAGTGTGTGTGACAATGTTTAACTAAGATAAAGCTGAACTGTTCTCTCTTTTAGCACATGCCAAAATATCTCGTATTTTATCTCCAGTGAGCCGTGATGTGTTTCCTCTGATGGTGCAAACCTTTTTGTCACCCTGAGCTGATATATGAAGAACAAAGTGTGGAGGACTTCACACCGGGAACCTCCTTATCTGCCTCCGCCTGAGGACAGACAGTAATCAATGATTGATATTTTGTTTTGGCACAGAGGCATGCTCTCTGAGTTATGTCTTCTTACTCTCAGTAGACTTCCTGAGGTATGCAGTGCTGCGAACGGAAGAGCATTTTTGGGGGATGACACATTTTTTGGCCGTGTTTTAGGTCAATGAAGCGGTCACAGACCTGAGGGAGGCAGATCCTCACAGTAATAACCATGAGGTCCAGAATTACTTTTAAACTTAGCATTGCCATTTTGAGTGGACCCCATAAACTGTATAAATAATGGACGTAGTATCCGTGGCGTCACCCATCTGTTCCAAGCGAGAATCCACTTGAGGCTGGCTGCAGAAACACCAGAAACCACATACACACCCATTCAAAAAGACCATCTTTACAGCAGAAATAAACATGTTTACAGCCTGGTTCAAAAAACAGCTTTGGTCTACGTCGCTAATCTCTCTATCAGCACACACTGTACAGGGGGTGAATTTTTTTTCACTAAGTTTGGTTGAGTTCAGCATTTCCAATATGGCTGCCGCCGCCAATTGGCCTCAAAACAGCGCTCAGGAACAGATGGGTGACATCACAGATACTACGTCCATTATTTATACAGTCTAGGGTTTGTTCCTGAGCGCTGTTTTGAAGCCAATCGTCGGCGGGAGCCATATTTGAAATGCTGAACTCAACCAAACTTAGTGTGAGGTAAAGAGGCGGGGTTTGAGCCTCCAAGCCAACATCTGTGTGTTCCCACCTGTCAGTCAAGTCAGTCATGTCCTTATTTGGGCAAAACTCCTAATCTCAATATCTTCTGAACCCTTGCGTTAGAAAACAATTCACCCCCCGTACAGTGTGTGCCGATAGAGAAATGAGCGACGTAGACCCAAACTTGTTTATTTGAACCAGTCTGTAAACATGTTTATTCCTGCTGTAAAGATCGTCTTCTTTAAATGAGTGTGTATGTGGTTTCCGGTGTTTCTGCAGACAGCCTCAAGCAAACACTTGATGAACTGCAATTTTAACGTTTTAATTTTTTGGGGGCATTTTCGCCTTTCATGGACAGGACAGCTGAAGAGAGACAGGAAGTGTGGGGAGTGGAGAGTGGGGGAGGACATGCATTAAATGGTCGAGGCTGGAATAGAGCCTGCGACCTCTGCGACGAGGGCTATAGCCTCTGTACACGGGGCGCACGCTTGGACCGCTAGGCCAACTGCGCCCCATCTGCAGTTTTTAGCACTTCCGCATGGGCTTCATATTTTGAGACCGGAGGTTGCCGCTTGGTGAACCCTCTGCAGACGGTAAACTCTGGTACCACACAGATAAAATGCATGAGCAAATATTTGAGAAATACTTTTCCAATGACGACTTTAAATCCAAGGTGAACTCTGGAGGATCATACCTGCTCTCTGGATCCATCCCCCGGTGCAACATTTCACCCTCTGCACATCTCCAGCGTTTACGTAATGCTGGTAAAATTTTAAAAGGGTATTATTTGACAAAAGACCTACCTGTGTCTGAAACTGAAACCAAATAAAGCTTAGTGAGATCGCACTGTGATGCTCACTTTGTCTCTCTCTGCTCCTCACTGTTGACTCAGTTAATACCCTGAGCCGCAGATGAAGTTCTACCAGGAATGTGCAAACAGTGGACGGCTCAGACGACAACACTGTTTCTCTCCAGTGTATCTTGTCACTGTGGAAACCCAGCATGAGGTCCATGACTGCAGCCCTGGCAGAGAGGAGGGCTCAGTCCGCTGACAGATACTGTCTGGCTGTGGAGGTGATGTCGGGGGGAGATGAGGGCTGCAGGGAATTCAATCTGTGCAGGACATCACTGTTCACACGTGTGCATGCACTCACCTGCCCGCTGACTCACAGCTTTGGAGGGAAAACAATCCCGAGCCTGTCGATGTCATACTAAAGGAAAATATTTTCTTGTGGTTTCAGGGATTTTGCTCATCTCCCTCCCTTTGCACATGACCTCAGAGTGATCACACCGCCGGGTAAAGCATGCAGCCGACTGTGAAATAGGTAATTTCATGTCATCAGCCGCTGATCAGAGAACAGACACACGTGTATAAAGGTGAAAATGTCTCTTTGTTCTAACACACTGGCTGTGTGGAGCTGCAGTTTCTTCTTTCACACGACTGTCATGGTCCGTCACACTCTTTCCATCACAAAGAGAATGATGACACTCAAAACGGAGTCTGACAAAGTTACCCTGCTCTCAGGAACAAAAAGCATGCTACCATACCAACCTGACCTCCTGCAACAAAGATCTACATTCTTCAGAACATCTCAGGGTGGAGTCTGTGATACGGATGGTTTGTAGGCACACCTCTGGAAAGTTTGTAGGATCAACTCATCTTATTTTCAGTCACTCAAAGTCAACACAAAACAAGACATTCTGCACGTCTCTGCAGTTTGTCTCATCCAGTAAGAGAATAGATATGAAGCAGAAACCTAAGACTCCAGATTGAGTTGCTTTTAACTACACATTTGCAAATGTATGATAGCTGCTCTGCATGCCCTGTGTCTATTTAGAGCACCAGCTGTGCACCTCCTAAAAGTTTTAAAGACAAGCTGAAAGACGAAGTCCACCACTGCATAACACACCTCACAGTCTGGAGATGATTTAGCTTGGATATGTTAAAGTATGACCCATATATGATGAAATCCTTACTGGGTATCATCCAAGCAAAGCACTGTAAGATGTCATATCTGGAGCATATCTGATCTCTGGAATGAGGCCACTTTGAGACGATCAGAATATGAAGTGAAGATACTTTTCTGATATGACTTGTGCTGCATTGTGAAGGCCGCACGTCACATTTGAGGATTTTTATGATTCAGTAACAAAAAGTGATGATTTACAAGATATTTGGTTGTACTCCAGCCAAATACTGAGGGAGTATTTTGACATTTTATCTAATGGGCATGTAACAATTGACATATCTGGACACACTACACGAGAGAAATGCTGCTCAGTTGTTGTGCTGATATAAAGCATGTCAATGAATCTCCATAATGGAATCCTGCAAGAATTAAAAAAACTATCTCCAGATTCTTGGTGTGCACAATTATTCCTGTCTGTCCCATGTGTCTCTGCACATGCACAGTGACGAACATGTCTGTAAAAACAGCCAGTGACAGATAAGCTCCATTTTACCATTCAATGTGGAAGCTTGCAAACTAAATGGAAACACCTCCATTTTTTAAAATGTGTCTTTAAATGTTTTAGCTTGTTTCTGAAAGTTTTAGCCTGTCTTTGGTGTCTTTTATTTTACACTGTCAAGCTGGTGAGAAACAGTATTTTGTTTCAATCTTTTAAATATATATATATATTTGGACTTTTGCCCTTTATTAGATAGGAAAGCTGAAGAGAGACAAGAAACATGGAGAGTAGAGAGTGGCAGAAAACATGCAGGAAATGGTCACGGCCGGGAATTGAACCGGCAACCTCTGCGACGAGGACTGTAGACTTTGTATAAGGGGCACTTAGACTGCTAGGCCACCAGCGCCCCTTGAATCTTGAATGTTGACCATTACTTCTGCACAAGGAGGAAAATGTTGCAGAAACAGAGTGTGCAAAGTACAGACAGTGTGTCCTGTCTGCTGGTCATTAGTCACCTGAGCTGGTCATAGAAGTTTGTCCCTTACTGGACCCCTGAGACTATAACAGTAACGTCCTTGAGTGTCACCTTGTCTGTTGTCTACATACAGCACATCCAGTGACTGCATGTGGCCTGAACTTCCTGGTGTTCCCTCTTGTAACAAGAGCTTGTTATGCTCTCACATGTACAGTGTCAATCACCATCTAATGCACATCCATAGTCTGCTTTAAAAACTGCTCAATAACAATAATAAACAAACAGATTTATTTTAACTCAGCAGCACTCACAGTTATCTTTAAACATAAAACATGTGAGTGCAGTTGTGTTTCTAGTGCAGAGTCACAGCCGTGTCAGTGGGAGAGTCTATGCCAGGTTACCTGAGAGCACACGAACGTATTAAGATACAACAACACACACACACACGACCTCCTGCAGTGTGTCCTCAGGGTGAACACTGTGGGTGAGGAGGCAACATGGGCCTCAGTGTGTTTAGTCTGCTCGTCTGCATGGCTTCATCCTGTGTTGTGTAACCGTCATGTAACCAGGCTGTTGACTCACCAGCTAACTAACCAACTGATGCTTATAACAGAGGAGGATTCTGATGCGCTCACTGTCTATGAAAGATGGTAGTGTGGAAAGCTTTCTCTTTGATTTTGAAGCTTCCCACAGTGGTTAAACCAGGAAGTACGATCACAGGCTGCAAACAAACTCAGCTGTCCCCTCATCATGAAGAGGCAAATTCATTACCCCTTCAAAATAAGAGCGTTAACCTTCATAGTATATATGATGGGACAAAACAGCCTCTAGGAAAGCTTATAAAAAGTTGAATTAATGCATGTTAAAGTTCCTTTAAAGTTTGCAGCACATTCCTATACAGTAGCTACATGTGTATGTGCCCCTTTAATAATTCATCCACGCTGTGTTTACATGAATTTACCTGACTAATCAAATCTGGGAGAGAGGGGTGAGTGTGGGGACGTCTGGAAAAAAAACATACATTTGTATATTTCTGAGTTAATGAAGAGATCATGGGCTTCAAATTGAATTTATTCTGTGGTTAATAATTTATTTTGGATGCAGTTTGAACGTCTCTCATGAATAATAGATTCTATTTTTGGACTGGGGCGTTACAAGGGTGACAAAATGGAAGAACAGGAATTGGCTGCACACTCAGCGTGCCCTCAGATAGTCTGTTTGTGTTAGTAATCGCTCTAATAATGAAAATATATTACAGCATGTGGATGGCGAAGATGAAATGAGCTCACTCTCTCTCTGAAACGTGAAAAACAAAAGACCGCAAGTTTTCAATGACCTCACCCGTGTGGCATGTTGTTGTTTTTAATAAGGTGAACAACTACAGAGCCCACCTTGACTCAACGTATGACTGGGATCCTGTCGTCACCTGATACCCCATGAAACTCTGAGTGAATGTTTTTCAGAGATCTTAACTGGAGGGCGAACACGTCCCCAGAGGAGGCCATCTACGGCTAATAATGTTATGTCATCGGGGGTGCATTACCTCCGAGATTGACAGGACGGACATGAATGCACAAGAACTCAATGTTCTCTACGTTCTGCATGTGTCCATTACTCATCTAACCAGCAGGTCACCTAATATAATACCTCCAAAATCACTCTTATTATATATATATAGCATTTTCACCTGCATCTATCACAAGTTAATTTAACTTATCAGCTGATAAATGTCTTTTTGTGTCCTATGAAAACAAACATTTCTCAGACTATGACCCAAAAAGAAAACATGAGCCGGTCTTTAAAGAGGTAAAAGGACCTGTACCTCGACACCTCGTCCAGCTCTGGACACGTCATAACTGTCTGAAATGTTTCTTTAGGTGCACCGTTATATTGCTTTGAGATGGATGAAGTCAGCCTGGGAGAGATCCATGTTTTAATTGAGTTGTAACAGAATAGTCTCTCTTAATATCGCCCTTTGAAGAACACATTTCAGTCCAATAAAAACACACTCAGCAGATTTTATATCCACTTTCTTTATTTTGATATAAAATTAAAAGGAGTAAGTGAATCAGTCTCGAGGATGGTCACAGCCTTAAAGTTTTAATTTGCAGCAGATTTTTTAAAAGAGTCGCATTGAAAGTTGCAGTTTTTGAGTCCCATATTTTGTATAACACTGTCCAATAAAATAAAAAACATCTATATTTTTTTTTTTTTTTCTTCTTTTCTCTCTCTTTTTTCTCTTGTCTGCATATATATTTCTGGTTTGTGTCATGTTTGTCACAAACTGTCAAATATTAATGCAATTTATTCTTGCAGCAAAAGAAAAGAAAGAAAACCTTTTTCTTCTGTGCTTGTGACTGTGTGCATGCGACCATCACCATCCCTCTTAGAACTCTGACCTATCTTTTATTGGCAGCTAATATCATGTTCTGTAAAAGAGGGCGTGCACACCTAGGTGGGCCAAAAAAATAAAAAATAAGAGAAAGTGAAAGAAAGATTACATAAGGATATACAAAGGGACAGGGAGAGAGAAGGAGAGAGAGACCTAACACACTTAGATGGAGAGGGACCATCTCACCATGATGCCAAAAAAAATCCGTGGGGTGATACTAATGATGAAGCAACCCTTAGTGTCCACAATCATTACTGAAGCTTGGGTCGCAGAGGGTTGCCGCCGTGCTGTGTTCTATTTGTGTAACAAGACCACCACTGGTGCAGATGAAACCACTTGGGTCAGATCAGCCGAGCGGTACGGCCCGGCACCCGGGCCACGAGAGCAGTCAGACCGAAGGACCCAACCCGCCGCGGGAGACCCAGGCCAGGGGACAAGCCAAGGACCCAGACCAGAAGCAAGCAGGTACCGCCGGAGCACCCAGGGCGACCCCCAGGTCACCCAGTAGGAGGAAAGGGGGGCGAGGAGGGAGAGATCCCGCAGCTCCCCCAAGGGACACCCCCACAACACCGCCCCCACAGCCCCCCAAAACGGAGCCAAAGGAGCCACCAGGGCCGAGGGGGCCCGGCACCAGGAGCAGACAGCCAGGCAGACGGGCAGGACCAGGACCAGAGCCCACCAACCGGCGCGCCGGAGCGGGGGGAGGGCGGAGGCGGCAGGGCCAATCCCCCCTGCCCCCCTCAGACGGCCTGACCACTCCCCCCAGCCACGCCCCCCACCCACGCCCTTTTGAGTCCCATATTTTGTATAACACTGTCCAATAAAATAAAAAACATCTATTGACTGAGTGAGCTGCTTGCCTTCTGACCTATTCACGTTATTTTTTGCATCCAGATGTCGACTACATTGTGTAAAATGAGAATGAAACTAAAATAAATTGCTGTTTGATACAAATTTTGCACTGAACTTGTCCATTTTAGTGCTATCCAAAGAATAATCTACTGGTTCTGTGTTAACTTAATGATGTTCGGCTCTTAATTTCAGCTGCAGCGATGTTATAAACCCACTGATACGAGACAATGGGATTACTATCTCTCTTTACAAACTCTTTGAGGACAGAGCTCACACACATTTGTAACAGAGGGGCAATAGACTTGAAATGAGGCACTTGGAAGGGATGCTAAGAACAGCAAACACCTTTCAATGTTTTCAACATGAATAAATAATCACGAATAGAGTTTAGGAATTGGATGTGTTGATTTGGTGTTACAGAGTCTCCATAAAGACCTTGCAGTCTGATGCTGGATGAGGAGGCGTAAGGCGTACAAGACGTAAGGATGTAGCATGCAGAGATAATGCAGACACCGTAAACATGTTTGGATTGTTTTTAGAGCACTGCAGACACAAAGGGAGAAATATTTTGCACATTAAAGAAGTGAATTTGGAAACCTCCATGAAGGAAAAGGTGTGACTGATCTAAAAACAGGTGTGTGGTTTTGTTAAGTTGCATCATCTCATCGTCTTGGAGGAGCTGACTGAAACTGTGTTTAGATTATTGAAGCTTGCTTTAGCAACATGAAAGCACACACAAGCTTATGTGTTTTGAAGAGAGAGAGGCTGATAAACGGTGCTGATGGTAATGGGAGTAACAACTTCTGTCCAACATCTCATATCTATCCACCAAGAATTTTGAACACATTTCAAATTAAAGTTTCTCATTCTAGACTTCCTGCTGACCTTACAAGCTCTCTCTGTTCGTGAAAATGTGTCAAAATCAGAGAGTGTGTAAAAAGTGGACAGAGAATCCAGGATTTAAAAGTCTAGTTTAAAGGCCTTCAACCTGCATTGTTCTATTGGCCAGCAGAGGGCGACTCCACTGCTTTCAATAAGAAATCTCACTGAGTAATTCTACCAGATGATTAACCTACTTATTCCCTCAGTCAACATTTTCCTTATGAGTTTATAATTTTAATCTACAACCTCAAGATTAAATTCAACACAGCGTGGTGTTTTGTAACTTATAACCCCGTCGTAAAGTAAACATGGAGAGGATTCTAGGGAGGTGCAAGGGATTTCATAGATGTAAGTACGTCACACACTTTGATCGATCTCTAACAGTTTGGTTTCCTTCACAGCCTCACAGCTCCTGGCTCCAGCTCCCGTCTGGGCTGTTGAAACTCAAGCTAAGGCCAAATTTCCACTTCCTGTAAAGTCGGAGTTTCACCAAACAACAGTTTTAAGGTCAACAGTGATAAATGTCTACAAGTCATGAAAACAGTGAAACGATTTATCACGTCTGCAGCTGTGAATAAAACAAGTGTTTTAAGAAATGAATGTGTGTCTTCAGCTCCGCTCCAGACGTTACGTTGTCAAACTGATGAACGACAGAGTGAACTGAAGTCAGGAGGTGTATTAAAGCTCCCGTGAGGAGTTTTTCACTGGTTATAAAACACACTGAAATTAATACTGACGTCCCTTTATGACCTAAAAAGGCAAACAAGAGCAACAACAACAAGAGTGACTATTACTACAGTTATTTTTTAAAGGTAGGAGTCAGACCGAGTGAGCATGTGCAGGCTGCAGAAACAACTTATTTCATGTTCCACAGCAAAGAATCTCAATCAGTGATACATCAGACTGTTAAAGGAAATCAGGATGCCGTTTACTCAAGGGATGCTCCTTACAAATTTAAAAGACGAAATCAGCAATGTCTGCTTTGTCCACAGAGGGCGCCAGTTCAACACAAACCACATGTGGGTTCCACTGAACGAAGCCGTAGTTTTGACGCTCTCAAAATCTCCCAAAAAATCCACTTGACAACTTGATGAAAAGTTCAACTGTTTACTTGAGCAAACATAATAGAACAGTACAGAAAGGTGACAATTATCCAAGTTTTATCCACAAAATCCAGAAAGAATAAAAGAGCTTCAGAGAGAGCTTCAGAGAGAGGTCAAAAAACTGTGTGGCTCCACTCTCTCTGCTTGTCTAACTGCCCATTAATTCAAAAACGAAACTTAACAAAGGGGCAGAGTTACAGCATGCATGCTTTAGCCACCCTTCCAACACATGACAATCTATATCACACATCCACATACCATTTTAATATTATGAGAATTACTTACATCACTATGAACTTTAACTATTTATCATCCTTATATTCCTAAATATTTATCTTAGTCCTTATAAATGAACTATTCATGCATATTATTATTTGTACATTAACTTAAATTATTATAACACCATGAATTGTATTTAGGCTCCTACACCACAAGTTCCTCACAGGAACTTTAATTTAGATCCAGATTATATTTTATGCAAGATGGCAACCGTGTATGAGTTTAACTTAGGGATAAAGTCCTTACCTGTTTGTATTGTGGAGTAGCTTCATGTCAGATGTGACACAAATTCCACTGAGCACAAAGCAGCTCATTCCATAAAAAAACAAATACTCAGTTGTGCATAACGGCATAGCTTGTATGTGCAAGGGTTAAGCCCCAGATTGCCTGAGACTGATGATATTTGCTCTAAATTAATGCATAACAGCTCCTTTAAATATATACAAGCAACACTGGTGCACAGAGTCCAATGCTGCAAAATCCTTTTGTGTGTCAGGCAATCTTTTTGGACCAAAATATCAACATTCTTTCTTCTCATAGATATAAAGGCCTGCCTCTATTACAAGCCTGCTTCATATAAGAGCCTGGTACCTTCGAAAGAAAATGCAAATAAAGGCCCAGGTCTTTATTTGAGGATTTACAGGAGGAGTTCAGAAATCACTATTAGGTGGAATAACCCTGACTATCACTCTTTCACATTGCTGTTGGGTGATGCAATGCCAGAAGACTGGAGAAGAATTACTTCACGCATGTAGAGATGTTGATTTGACACTGGCTTGCTGAACAGCTGGGCCTGCACAACAGGACTACCTAGATCCTCATATTTTGAAACCCGACGCTGCAGACAGACCTGTTGTATTTGATCAGTTCTGAGTAAGAACTTGTAACCTGAACCGTGATGGGTTCAAGGTGACGGCTCGAGGGTTAAAGTCACGTGTTCTCAGACGGTGCTGTGTTGAAAACATGTCATGTTGGGTAGAAATGAACATGCACAGCGATGTGTGGAGCACTTTATCATCAATCACATGATGTCAGGAGGAGAGAGAGAGAGAGAGAGAGAGAGAGAGAGAGAGGTGTCTAAATTAAGTCAGCTGTCTAAATACAAGCTAATGGTGTGGTCCATATCTCATCCACATGGTACTGTTGGAGAAACGTGAACCTTTTACACCACCCTCTATTAAAAACACATCACACACACGCATGCAGCTGCACACACACACATCGCACACACACACCGTGCAGCATGAACCGTGTGCTTCAAAAGCCCCCAACACAAAAGGACACCTAATTACCAAAATATTCACTCTGGGAATGAGGCATAGTGTGAAATATTTACATTACAATCAGCCCCTCTGAATTTCATTCACTCGCCCTGATCAAATAAACACACCGTGTTTCATTGCCGTCATACCGGGGAGAACATTGTTTGCACTCGCTGAGGCTTTGTCTTAGGAAACATTGTGTGGAGAGTAAAATGTACGGACACAAAAACACAGATCACTGCCAGATACTGTATGTGTGACCACTTTTCAAACTACATCCTTTTAGAAAGCAGCTTTCCTGATCGGTTAAAGGCCCAGAGTCAAAGAATGAAAAAATACCAGAATGAGATACAAAACCTGTGAAAGAGAGATGCAAAACAATCACAAAAAGAAACACTGAGACAACAAATGACGAATGAAAACAAAGACACGAAAACCTACAAAGAGACACAAACCTCTACAACAAGCTGAGGTGAATACAAAGAGACTCAAAACTCCAACAAACAGGTACATAGCAACTTTCAAGAGACACAGCTGTATCCGGGGCACAAACTTCAATAAATAGAAATAAATCACTACAGAGACATGAAAAACTACCAAGGGATACAAACCCTTTATAAAGAGATGCAAAACGACCACTAAAAGAAGCATTGTTTGTTAAAATCCTTCTTTTAACCTACAAAGCCCTTAAAAATCAGGCACCCTCGTATCTTAAAGAGCTCATAATGCCCTATTACCCCTCTAGAACTCTACGCTCCCAACATGCAGGCTTGCTAGTTGTACCCAAGCGGCAACCTCCGGTCTAAAAATATGAGTCAATGCGGAAGTGTTAAAAGCTGCAGTTCATCGAGGATCCGCTTGAGGCTGGCTCCGGAAGTACCGGAATTCACATACACATGAATGGGGAAAAGACGATCTTTGCAGCATTAATAAACATGTTTACAGCCTGGTACAAAAGATGAGTGTAGTCTGAATAGCTCATTTCTGGACGTCCTCTCACTGTGAGGGGGGTGAATTTTTTTGTAATTCTGCAATTTCGAAGATATTGAGATTACTAGTCCTCCAATGAGAGGCTCAGCTGCCTGTGGGAACACTGCAGCTGTTGGCTAGGAGGCTCAAAGCCCGCCTCTTTACGCCACACTGGCTCGACAGAAGCAATATGGCTGCCGCAGCCGATTGGTCTCAAAACAGCTCTTCAGAAACAGATGGGTGACGTCACGGACACTACGTCCATATTTTTTACAGTCTATGGTTGTACCTAAAATCTCTAAAAGTAGTATGGGAGGTAGAACCTTCAGTTACCAGGCCCCTCTCCTTTGGAATCATCTACCAGTCAGGGTCCAGGAGGCAGACACCCTCTCTACTTTTAAGAGTAGGCTTAAAATTTCCTTTTTGATAAAGCTTATAGTTAGAGCTGGATCAGAATTGGACCAGCTTTTGTTATGCTGCTATAGGCCTAGACTGCCGGGGGAACTGGCGCACTGACACACTGGGATCCTAGCACACCCCCTTCCCCCTCATCACTTACTTTAACTCTGTCTGTCCCATTAAAGTTACTAACCATAGACCTCTCTGGAGTCCCTGAGCTCCACTGTCTCGTAGATTCCTCTGAGCTGCCGTAGACGTCCTCCTGCTGTGGACGATCTGGACTCCAGCTGATACGGACGTGCTGGACTCCAGCGGCAACAGCTTCTACTACTCATCTCATCACTATCACCTCTCTCTCTTACTCCCCTCTATCTGTCTTTCCAGACCCAACTCGGTCGAGGCATGATGGCTGTCTAACATGAGTCTGGTTCTGCCTGAGGTTTCTGCCTGTTAAAGGAAGTTTTTCCTCTCCGCTGTAACTAGCTAAATACTGCGATGTGCAATGCTCATGATGGATTAAGGCGGGGTCAGACTGAGTCTTATCCTGTCTTGAAGTTGGGTCTCTGTTCATAATTTGACATAGAGTGGTCTAGACCTCCTATGTTTGTGAAAGCATCTTGAGATAAGGTTTGTTGTGATTTGGCGCTGTACAAATAAAATTGATAGATGATTGATTGATTGTGACAACGTGGACACACAAACTAACAGAAATACACAAATGACTGAAAAAAAAAAAAAAAAACGGCAACGAAAAATATTTATAAATGTGAAACAGCAACAAAAAGACAAAACAAAATGTCAAAATAAAAACAGACACAAACGTCTGTAAAGAGACATAATGATTACAAAAAGACCCTGAACATGAATATTGATAATCTTAAACAAACAAAATAACTGCAACAAGTTATTAAAAACTACAAAGAGATACAAAATAACTGAAAGAAAACACTGTTACAATAAACAGACACAAAACATCTACAAAGAACCACAAACAACTGTTCAGAGATGCACAACAGCCACAAAGAGACACAATCTACAAAACAGATGTGTGTCTAACATGAGTCTGGTCCTGCTGGAGGTTTCTGCCTGTTAAAGGAAGTTTGTCCTTGCCACTGCAACTTGCCAAATGCTGCAAAGTGCTCTGCTCATGGTGGATTAAGATGAGATCAGACTGAGTCCTGTCTGTGAGATGGGACTGGATCTTAACCTGTCTTGATGTTGGGTCTTTGTTAATAATGAAACATAGAGTACGGACCAGACCTGCTCTGTTTGGAAAGAGTCTGAGGATAACATTTGTTGGGATTTGGCGCTTTATGAATGATTGATTTTTGAGTACAATGAGAAACAAGCATCTGTGAAGAGATTAAATAACAAAGAGGGAGACACAACAACTACAAAGGGACACGAGTATCAACAGACAGACACAGAAACTCCAAAGACATACACAACAAGAGGTGCATAACAACGCAGAGACAACTTGGCAAATGATTGCAAAGACACAAAGTAACTACAGAGGGATACAAAACAACTTTAAAGATGCATCAAGACCACATAATAATAAAATCAACAACAAAAGAAAACTATAATGAGACATAAACTGTAACAAGGAGACTATCAATGACCTAAAATTGTACAAACAACATCATGTAGACATACAAAGAGATGGAAATCCAAATGAAATGGCTTTGAAGAGAGAAAAAACAACTCCGAATACAACATTTCTTTAAATTATGAAACTGCAGTCAGGCTGAGGGGCTTCAAATTTGTGACCACCTCACCCTGACTCAATGTCCAGTGTACTTCAGTCCATATTGGACTCCTCAGACACGTCAAAAGCAATACATCCTGAGTGATTACATGTTCACCTTTGGAAGATGTTTTGGCAAGAAGATATCTGAGAAATGTTCAGCTTGGATCAACCTATCTCTGAATGTTTTCTTATGAGGAAAGAGGACGTGCTCATAGTTTGGGAATGAAATATAATTCTACCTTTGAAGGCCTCGACAGAGTCTCCACTGTTTCTGGAAATACCCTCCAGCTAACAGCTCACAGGTCCTGCCCTTCACTCTGGCTCTTGTAAGCCTTTCTGCTCACATGACCACGAGTCTCCGGGGATCGGGGATCTGGAGCAGGTTGTTACTGGACACTGTCCATGCCTCCGTCCCCGTACAGCTGTGAAAACCTGCAGCAGCCTCACATCTGGCAGCGTCGGCAATCCAGCCGCCGCTGTGACGTCACTGAGGCTGAGGTCACTGCTGCTGACTCTGAGCATCACCCACCGCCCAGCATCGCCCAGCTGTCCATCACGCTCCAGGTGCAGACGAGGAGGAGGAGGAGGACGATATATACCGGAGCTGAAAATATGGATTCTGTTGAATTATGAACTCCAGCTGATGATCATTAAGAGGAATGAATCAATGTTTCATTAAAGCCTGAATGAATCAACATTTTTACATCAACACTTAACAGTGACTGAGTGTAACTGTTGAAGGTTGTAAAAGCTGATTCCCTGAGAACTCCCTGCTTCTTTTATGCCGCCTTTTAGAGCTCCTTAAACTTTTGAATTTTATCATAATAAATCTCCACAATGGTCATAAATAGAGAAATAAACCATTACTTCACTACAGAGACCAAAAACCAAGTGTTAAATGTTTATGTCAGTTGTAAAGTTGGCATTTTAATTTGGGGCGGAGACCCTTTTGGAGCCAGCCTCTAGTGGCCACTGAAGGAACTGCAGATTTTGGCACTAGTACGTTTGCCTCATTCCTCAGACTGGAAGGTGATTGCTATGTTGAATGACATAACGCAGTATTGGCTCAGCCCTGCTACAAGACAAGCCTCTCCTTTTCAAGACTAGCTTTTAAATAAGACTCTTTGAAGACTAAACTTTGTTTCCATAAAGAAAACTACTTTAGTTTAAAATTATATCATATCTTAATGGTGACATATCATGCAAAATCGACTTTCTAATGGTTCTTTACCTAAAATATGTTTCCCTGGCATGTCTACAAACCCCCCGAGAATGAAAAGAATCCATTCTGCCCCTGTTCTGATTTCTCCACCTTTCTGTAAATGTGTGTGAAACGAGCCGTTTCAGACTTCCTTGTTTTTGTTACGTCACAACAATATCCGGTCTGAAGTCAGAGCTCGGAGCTTGCTCAGCCCATAGACTGTATGAAATACAACTCAACTCCTCCTCCGTTTTTCATTCCCTGCACACGTGTGCTAACAAGGAGCTTAGGAGGGAGGCATGCTAGTTGTAGGCTGTCTTAATAAACACAAAGGTCGGTTTTACTCCCCACGTCTGCAGATTTGAAGATCTAGTGGATGATTTTTATTTGTCATGGAAAAGTGCTAGCGCTAGTTAGCATAGCCACATAGCTACATGTCGTAGCTGTAGCTGTAGCTGTGTACCAAGACACACGTCGACATACTGACAAATAAAACAACAAGAAACACTAAATCTGTGACCAATGGTTCAGAAAGGTCCCGCTGCAGGCGCCTCTCCATCAGGATCAGATTCTGGATCAGATTCAGAGGGTTGAAGTAACGCAATCTGAGAGCAGCCGTGTATATCAGCCAACATGTAAACATTAGAGGGGGCGTGGTCAGAGAGATAACAGACCGTTCTGAACAGGGCTGAAGAAGAGGGTTTTTCAGGCATGTCAAAATCTGATTTCAAAGTGTTTTTTTGAGCATAAACTTTAAAGACATGTTTTGGGGACCTCTTAGACCAATATATATTGGTGAAAAAAGCGTGATATGCCACCTTTAATACCTCTTAAGATCAAACTGTCATATTTAAATGAATCAAAACTGGATTTTGTATATAAACTAAGCACTTTTGATGGGTTTGTTCATGGGCGTACCTTTGTTCCTTTTTCACTCAACAAACATTTTAGGATATTCTTTTTGTCGAAAAAAAACATGAACAATTTTACTTTTAAAATAAAGAAAATATTCAAAGTAACTCTTTTATTTTTACTAAGTGAACAAATATTTGAAAATCATTGTTGTGAGTGATGGCTGATATCAGTCAGATAAGTGGTGCTGTCCAATGTTGCGAATAAATGTTGGCATTTAATGACTTAACATTGAATAAAACTGATGCCACTTGTTTTATTTTGAGACAAAACATGTATTCTAAGAAAAATAGCATCCTATATTTGTTTCTCTTAATGGGTATTTAGGATGTTTCTTACGGATTCTAGTCTCATTGATGACGGTTACGATTCATCACGCCAAAATCATTTATCTCCAAACTTTACTAAATAGATTAAGTCCCTGTGACATGCAATAAAAACATTCACTTTCCGGTGTGCTTAAAAAAAATCTGTTGTGCAGTTTGTCATTTTATTATGCGACTCTGAGGATTTAGTTCCTTTTGGAGCAGCATCAAGTGGCCTAAAGAGGAGCTGCAGTTTTGGGTGTTATCAATCCCAGAGGTGGCAGAATCTGCATTATAAACACTGGCTACGTTAGCATGAGACTTTTAATTCCGAATTAAGATTAAATCCTCTTTAAAAAGATTTAAAATGACCATGTAAACACCTAATTCCGAATGAAAATGATAATACCGAATTAAACTTAAATCCGATGTAAGTGTTTATTCTGATTTTAAATCCGAATTGAATAATTCCTCTATCATGTATACGTTCATTCCGCTTTAAATTAATTCCGGTCGTTCTGAGCATGCTCGTTCCCTTGTCCTGTCGCGATGACGCACATACTCCGTGCTGGCGGGCTCATATTTCAGGATGAGGTAGAGCAGCCGTTGCACTAACCGGCTTTGAATCGCCACAGTCCGGTCTTCCGCCTCCCTTCTCCGGTCGTCTATCCCTCTTCTCCTTCTCAGCTGACGAAAGTGAAGCAGTACGTTTGTGTCGAGCTGCTTTTTAACAACTATAGTCAAAATCAAAGCGAAATTTGAACTTATTGTGTGGTCTTCCATGTTGTAACCGAAAATGAAAGAAGCAGGAACTGGAGTCTGTTTTCTTCCGGTAAACGTAAATACGTCACGCCCGACCCTGTCCAATCAGAACCCTTCCCAACCCCCAGACGTTAAGAGGAATTAAATAAAAACAATTAAACGTGTTTTCCATGTAAACCTCAATTCGGAATTACTATTTCCATGTAAACACGAAGGAGAACACTTTAATTCCGAATTATTTAATTCGGAATTATTAATTCAGAATTAAAAAACATCATGTAACCGTATCCATTTTCATGAATCGCTTGTTGGTCTTTATTTTTATCAGAGCAGCTGTATAGAAAGTCAGAGAAAGAGTTTATAGATTTTCTGAGCTGCAGGCTTTTATTAGCATCAAACAGATGTTTGGAAGTAAAGCCTCATGTGTCTAAAAACATCAGTTTGATGATGATCCAAAAAAATAAACTGAATGTCCTGTATTAGTTGTTCTGATTAGATAGTTTGTACTTGTATTGAGCACATTCATAACATTTTACTGGCTCTCCGTATCCGTTACATCACTCAGTGGACAGCTTGTGTTGGAGCAGAGACAGAAAACAGCGTGATGTATGACTTCCACTTTCTGATTACTAACAGACATACATTAAGAAAGAGTAATCTATCTTCTCGGATTCAGAGGAGCAGCGTGATGGTCATTACACATACATTTAGCTCTAATGACCACACTGAGGCTGATTTACTTTAATACATAAACTTAATTTACCTTCCAATTCCACGTTATTGATTCTGTGAGTGACGGGGAGAGGGGGTGCGTGCGTGTGTGTGTCAGAGCGAGAGAGAAATGAGTGAGACAGGGGAGGGAGTAAGAAATCTCCCCTCGAGGCCAGACCCACCACATTAGTTAGTAACCACACAGCATGTTGGCCAACACTAACAGCTGAAACGCCTCGCTGACTTTAATGCTCAGTTAGACACCATCATCCAACCACCACACCCCGAGCCAGAGCAGACCCAAAATCCCCTTCCTCTTCCCCTCGTTCCCCCGCTCCCTGCACGTTCCAGGTAACGCTACACTAACAAGGCACACATGGATCCAGCGGGCGTGTTTTTACGCTGCATTGTCTCTCAGCGCTAACAGCATCATCCACATCCATCCTGACAGGTCTGAGCTCTCCGGCTCTCCAAATATAGATGCACTACTCACACTGCATTTGCACGCTTTTGCTGTGGCGAAGTCAATTACGTCATAATGTTGTTGCCGATGTGTTGGGACCCGAACAGGAGCAGATGTTTTGAATTAGCATCTCGGCTAGCTTGCACTCCCCGTGGAGGAAGCTTAGAAAAATGTTGTCCAAGGTGCACGTGAGTGAGTGCACTCTAAGAAGGAATGTGTTGTTGCTTTTTTGGACATGTTTGTGTTTCAGTCAAAGACACAGAAAGAGACTTTAAGGTGTGCAGAGGTTCATATTTAACCTGCAGCAGAAACATGGCTGCAGCAGGATTCATCAGTGTGTGGTGCATGCCTATACATTCTTGCTCATTCCAGCATGAAACAAATCATGTCAGCCTTCATTTTAATCAGTATAACACATGATGGCAATATTCTATAAACTCACATTCCAGCAGTTTGCAGCAGTTTTAACTCCTTTACTGCCTTTTCAGCGAGCTTAGTGCAGAACTTTGTGCAGGACTACCCAGCTTGCAAATCGTATACCTGCTTACAAGACTGCTTTAATAGTTTGTAACTCTTATGCATGCATTATACGTCTGTGTCGCTACTTCTATAAAACATTCTAGCTTTATTTTCTATCCTGGAAATACAGAAACACAAGTATATCATAACGATCTTTGCAGCTACAAAATCAGACTTGCCTGCAAAGCAACCAGCTTGTTTGTGATAGCACTCACAGTCCAAACCATAGACTGCATACAAAGATGAACAGCACAACCACTCCCTGAAAGTGAAGCCAACACTCTTAGAACTACCCTGCTTACTGGCTGCAGTAGAAGTCATAGAGAGAAATATAAAATCAAAATACACGTTTAGAAAAACGTGACCAGCAATAAAATAAGAGTCGCTGTGTCTTCTTCAAATCAACACAAGAATCTGTTCTGCTGTGGGCTGAACCCACCTGAGGGATCAGTGACGTTTTATCAGGAAGTTAAATGTGTGTTTCGGTTAGCAGAGGAGACATGATGACGCTCCTGAAGATCCAC
This sequence comes from Notolabrus celidotus, assembly GCF_009762535.1. Lineage (NCBI taxonomy): Eukaryota > Metazoa > Chordata > Actinopteri > Labriformes > Labridae > Notolabrus > Notolabrus celidotus. Next base: position 3,667,516 of record NC_048285.1, on the reverse strand, counting down.
CTGATAGATCGCTTGTGTGCATAGCTCCAAAATACATCACATGTGTGATATGTTAGAGCTGACCAAGGTGGCCTGCTACTCCTTCCTAATCCTGTCTTTGTTGGTTTGGAGCATGCATCACGCAACACTTTCATTCATCCACACATTTCAGACATGATACATCACGAGTTATTTGATTAGTTTGGTTCTGAAAGTTGAATGCGTAATCCTTTTGAACACTCCCTTCTTGTTACCAGCCTTGAGCCAGGTGGTAACAAATAGGGGCTCGTCCGGGATCAGTAACAGCTTCATCAACAAATGTATCAGACAGCTGATCTCTCTCCCATCTACCCTTAAAAACACTGGACACTAATGGACAATAATTCACCAAAAGACAAGCACACTGCTCGAGCCCCTTCAGAAGCAATGACTCAAACACATCTGCTGCTCCTGGACTACAGCCAGGTAAAAGTCTAATCTGTAATCACTCTGTTGTCTTTTTGTTACTGTTTTTCATCTGATGTGAGTGTTTCAGTGACACTTTCTCCCTCTCTCTTGCAGCTCTGCTCTTTGTTATTCTTGTTACACTGAGGCCTGAGAAAACAAGATTTGGATCATGTGTTTGTGTAATGCTCTGATTGTTTGTGTCTGTGCATGAGGCAGAAGTGACAACAAAGAACTTACTTATACAAATCCACAAGTATCCTGAAAACTGCAGGTTCTTCTGTGCAGAAATGGATCAAGACTATAAAACTATTGACACTGAAGTTGTGAAGTCTTCCTGTAAGTGATAAACACTGCTGTGGCTCCTGCACTTGTATGCATTGCATTATGTAACACAGAGATGATACATTGGATGTAATGGTTGGTGCGATCAGTGTGGCGTAAAGTGAGCACAGTACAGCTTTGGGCTCTTTGTTTTTGTCCAGTGTGATTTATTAGAATTACTGACTTTACATATAGATGTGTGGTTATGTAAGGTTAATATTCATATCTATATGTATGTGTACAGCACGGGTATCGAGCTGGAAATAGCTCGCTCGATGAGCCAAACAACAACACACCCTCCTCTCCCACCCTTGGACATTTCATTGTCATTGTGAGAAATTTCTCGGCACTTTGCCCGATGTATTGACCAGAATCTGTGGTGACAATCAAGTCAAACAGAAGAGGAATGTTAATCTCATGAGAGAAATACTACAATGACCAATCAGATAATCGGATTAATAGGGGGCAGGAAAGTGCTGCCCCGCATTAGCCCCCTCGGTCTGAGCATGAACAAACGCACAACTGTTTGGAGACGTTATCATCAAAATCATATGCCTCCTCCATTCCTCCTCACTGGATTGTTGTCATGTGGCCTAAGCCCAAACTAAGCAGAGTGTCCACATCGGGAATCTTTCATTAACCTTGACAGTTATCACTGGGTGGATTTTCAAGAAACACCAACAAGCGGTTAGAATATACGGTATGCACTCCAGCTATGTCATGCATGTGTTGAAACGGGGCTAAAGCAGGATTGGAGCGCTAACGTCTTCCAAATGTGCTGTCACACGCTGCAAGATGACATCATGAATGCATAAACCATTTTGAGTTGGAGCCCTCGACGCTGGAAAGTCCCTCTGTTTCTGGTGAGACCTGAACGCAGCGATCACAACACTGCGTAACACTCGCCTCCAACCCCGGTCACCTCCAGAGAGGCTGACCGATCACACAGGCATGTTCCCACCGACCTCTGGAGCTCTGCGTGTGTGTGTCTGCTCTTGTGTTTTTTACATGCATTTGTGGACATAAATGTGTGTGTGAATGCCCACATGTGTGTGTGTTTGTGTGTGTGTGTGTGTGTGTGTGTGTGTGTGTGTGTGTGTGTGTGTGTGTGTGTTCCCACCAAGCGGTCCCAGAGTCTGCAACAGGTGCAGCTGATTAACTAATCCCCCTCTCTCTAAGAGGAATTTTGCAAGAGGAAAAACTGCACTCCGCTCCTCTCCCAGTGGGAACATTTGCTTCTCTTCCATTTGGCTCGACTCCAGATAAGAGAGAGAGATCTCAGCTGCTCCCTGGATAGACGCTGCTCGTCCATCAGCCTCGTCTACTCCAGGCTGAAAAGACGGAGTCCACAAATTGGTCTAAGTGAAGTTGTCACTCAGAGCAAATCAAAGCTTTTAAATTAACCTGAGCATAACATCATTTTCCAGAAGGCATGTTTAATGATGTTTATTAGCATCATAAAACATGCCTGTCATTGCAGGGATTCAGTCTACATGGTACTACAGGGCTAACCGGTCTACAATGGCCTCTATGGAATATTCATCGAGAGAATTGTGCAGCAAAATCAGAAAAGATGCAAATTCATAAACATACTCAAAAGTCTAAAACGAATGTAACGATGGACACAGAGAAATGAAAAAGAAAATGTGCTGCAAAAAGCCTGATAAACAAAAACAGCAAACATGCTGCAAATCCAAAAAACATGCAAAAAGAAAACCCTGCAAACAGAGGCGATAACAGAAGTTCTCCAGGCCTGTTGGGGTGCTCCGTGGAACAGCTTGTGAGTGAGGTGAGCTGGTTCTCCTCCGCTGATTTTTATTTAAACTAGAAGAGAGAGCGGCATAGTATGACGACAATCCGGTCCGTCAACACCCACCGGTTGCATTTTCAGAAAGCAGCACGGAGCAGGACCTCCGGACAGCTGGAGTCATGTGACCGAGGTTTCCCCTGCGGTAATTACTGAATCAAGGATTCTCCTCCTCCTCTCCTCATCCATGTTTGTCTTTCTGGTCCTCTGAAAACCTCTGACCTGTTGACTCCAGGCCTGGCTCCGCTCATCATGACGGTTTGTTGTTGAATAGAAACCTATCAGATCCGGCGCCGTGACAGATCAGAGACGGACCGGACACGGATCTAGTGGAATTTGGCCGTTATATCACAGCAGCTGCAGGGCGAACTGAGCGCAATATTTACCACACAATCAGTATTCAGAGCCTGACAGAAGGCAGAGTCAGACGATATTACTGAAAGCTGTGCAGGTGGTTAAATACGTAGAGGATTCATTTTTATATACCTCACCTATTGAAACTACTTTAAAGCTTATGGTTGTGCAATAATGGGGAGTGGCCTTTCACTTTTGATTGACAGGTGGATGCTGCTTGGCCAGTTACTGAGCCTAACTTCTCAGACATTTTTATATTGTTGGTGCCTTCATGCAGTGGGAGCGTGCCTATGTTCCCACATTTCCTTTTTCATACATTTGTATCAGATTGTATCCCCCTCTCTCCCAATTTGGCAGCCAGTTACACCCAACCTATTATGAAGTAGCAATGGACTACAGATTAGAGATCAACCGATATGTTTTTTTCAGGGCCAATACTGATACCGATTGTTAGTAGTAAAGGAGGCCGATAACCTATATTTGGAGACGATATTCATTTGCAGTAAAAGGGAAAATATTGGCGTCGAAATTTTGAATAATACAAACTCCAACACTTAACTTTGTTTAAATGCCTTTAAGCATATGTTTATTAAACAGCTTTTCAGATTTGCAACATGTTAAAGTTTTTTAATCTTAGACAATAGACATCTTTGTTTTAACATTCTAACACAAAGTGCAGGGAGCTCCCAGGCTCAGCAGCATGTCTTATAAAGTTCAATGAAAACTTAAACTAATAAATAGCTCTCTAAAGTTTTCTACAGTGAATTAAGTTTTCCAAAATGTCAATATAAGTGAAATGTTAATCTTTCACTTATCTTTGTTTTATGGGGGTATTTCAGTGTTTTAGAAGTGTGGTTGTGTGAGTTTTAAATCAGTAGTAATTGTAGGGGCCACAGAGGATGCTGCTCAGCTTGTCTCCTGTAATGAGAAACTCCTGCAGGAGAAATGGAACACAAGCTAGGCTACGGTTTCTGCAGACGTGTCATTTCTGCCACCTGATTTAGTGAATTTTAAAAGATTCCGGCCCGAGCACTCACTCAGGTGTATGCTCTACTTGGAGTCATCTGGTGGTGCATCAGAGCCAAAATAACCCAGTTTTTAATTGATCTCTTGTCGACAGTCAGATTTTTAAAAAAGGCTGATGCCGAAATGCGTCAAAATGCTGAATATCGGCTGAATAAGTAGCTTTTAGCTAAATCTGGTTCACCCACGTCTTTGTTTCATTCATTCCTTTACTATATAAAGTGCTTCCAAAAAAATCTTGTGGGAGGATAGTGGTTAAATTGAAGGGAAAATTAGGAACACAAAACCTAATTTTGAAAATATCAGAATCAGCTTTAGAATCAGAATCCGAATCAGCTTTATTGGCCAGGTATGCTTGAACACACAAGGAATTTGACTTTGGTAAACTGTGCTCTCTTTGTACAAGGTATAAGAATAAGGCCTACAAATAAAAATAAAATAAAAACAATAACAATAACATCAGCTATAAATACAAAAGAACAACAAATAGGCATGACTAATATGTACAGGCTAAAATAATATGATAAAGTGCAGTGGTGAGTAGCAGAGGTAGTTTTACATTATAAAATAGTAGTTAAATAATACAATAAATAGAAATATGGAATTCTGCTTGGAGAATTGTTGCATTGTATATCTACATGTATATTTACAGAGAGTATTTATCTGACAGGTATGACACTGTTATGGTTTAGTGTTCATCAGAGTGACAGCCTGGGGGAAGAAACTGTTCTTATGGCGGGTTGTTTCCTAGAAATGTTCAAGGTTCAAGGTTTCTTTATTATCCCCGGGGGGCAATTTGTCTTTCAGTCAGCGGTGACACAAACAAACAAAACAGTACAACACCAACATCAAAACATTCAAAACGGTAACAACAACAACAGTAACAACTGGAAACAACAGTTATGCGGCATTGTTAAGCAGACTAGCTGCTGTCGGTACAAAAGAGTTCCTCTTCCTATTCGTCCTGCTATTCGGCATCGCGAATCTTCGGCCTGAGGGAAGCCGGCGAAATTCAAGAAAAAGGGGATGGTATGGGTCAGCCACGATGGACCAGGCCTTGCTGAGGGTCCTGGCTCGGTGGAGGCTTGACATGTCAGGCAGGGGTGTGCCCGCAACCCTGCTGCATATCTTGACTATGGCCTGCAGTCTGTTTTTGTTTTTTAGACTCATTGACCCGTACCAAGACACCATTGAAAAGGTTAAAAGCGATTCAATAAAACAGGAATAAAACATCTTCATAAAAGTCGTGTCGACATTAAAACCCCTGAGCTTCCGATAAAAGTACATTCTTTGGTGGGCTTTTTTACAGACAGCGTCGACCAGGTGCTCAAATGTCAGTTTGTCGTCAATAAAAGTGCCAAGATATTAGTGCTTGTTCACAATGTCCACTTCCACATCATCAATAAAAACAGGGGAAAAGGCAGTGGGGGTCTTCTTAAAATCAATGACGAGCTCCTTGTGGGGACATTGGGCTGTGGGAACACGGATGACCCCCATGCAAATATGGGACGAATGATGTGGCTTGCTCTGTGGTTCATCTCTATTGTCACTTGCTCGTTAAAATAAAGTCACTTTATCACTAAAATCCAAGATGGCAGTATATTAAATGCCAAATTCAGGGCTTAAAAATGCATTTCATCAAAAATGAAACTAGGTGACGCCACGGTAGCAACTTCCACTGTTTATAGAGTCTATAATAAAAGCTACAACATCTTAGTTAGCGTGGGCTGGTTTGATCTTAAACAGAGCCAAGTCTCATCACTTTCATCTCTCTGAGTTAATGAAGACAGCTTTAAGCAAAATAAAGATAAGGGTCACAGACTGAGGTCAGCTTAAGAGGAGGAAACTAGAGGACGCCGGTGTAAATACAGTGGCTTGTAACATTCATCCTGGTGTATTTGCCAAAGGCTTTAAATCAGAGCGCACAGCAGAGCCTCGGCCAACAATGCACTCATAGAAGTGAAAGTTCCTGGAAGTTATTTCACTCTGAGAGATTACCAAAGAATAACAAAGGTAAGATGATCTATGGAGAAATGAATGACTTTGCTGATAATCCTGGGCCTGGGAATGACCAGACAAGCCGGGTGATTAAACATACAAATAGCTGTTAAATTAACCTTAAGCCCCATCATTCATCACACAGGACATGAGGAGGAGTGTTTCAGTGGATTCTTTTCCTCCTTCTCTTCCCCTTCTTCTTCTCCTGCCAAAATAAGGCCTCTTTTTGTTCCCTGCTCCCACTGCTTCCTCCTCCTACGTCTTCCTCGCTTGTTTTAGTGCGACTGGTGCTGAAAGTATTACCTGAAACCAGCTGCGGCTCAACAACACTCCCTCTGTGACTGGTATAAACACACTTCACTGACTGAAGCGATGACCACAGAGAGGAAAATACAAAGTCTCCATGGTGATTAGCTGGAGCAGGGTGATCAAGGCCTGGATGAAGTGGTGCTGTTGGCGAGGCGTTCAGTGTTGATGTGTGTAATAAGTCTGTAAACTGATGATGTGACTTTCCCATGGGAAGCCATCCGTTGAAGTTTCAGTGGCCCGTTCACCAGAAATGACATCAAGATCTGCATCTGCTCAGCCCGATCAGGACCAGTAAATATCGGTGCCACATGAAGAGCAGCATATCATCAACATATCATCACACAATGGTAATATATACACATGACAGCAGAGATAGATGGCAAGCTGTAATTTTTTAATCTGGAGCTGGACAAAAAGTTTGCAAAAACACTTTCACACAGGAAAGAGAGCGGCAACCTCCGGTCTAAAAATATGAGGCCAATGCAGAAGTGCTAAAAACTGCAGTTCATCGAGGATCCACTTGAGGCTGGCTCTGGAAGTACCAGAAACCACATACACACCAATTCAAAAAAGCAGAAATAAACATGTTTACAGCCTGGTACAAAAAATGAGTGTAGTCTGGATAGCTCATTTCTCGATCGGCACACACTGTACAGGGGGGGTGAATTTTTTTCTAACGCAGCAATTTCGAAGATACTTAGATTACAAGTTTTCCAACGAGAGGCACAGCTGACTTGATTGACAGGCGGGAACACTGTAGCTGTTGGCTAGGAGGCTCAAAGCCCGCCTCTTTACCTCACACTCACACGACAGCAGCAAGTGTGACTTCAGCATTTCCAATATGGCTGCCGCCAACGATTGTCCTCAAAACAGCACTTCAGAAACAGATGGGTGACGTTACGAATACTACGTCCATTATTTATACAGTCTTTGGTTTTAAATACAAATTTTGTACAAATCTCACAGCTTGCTTCATGTTTTGTGTCAAGCATCAGTGTCTTGATAAAATGTGGTCAATTCAAGCTCTAAAAACCAAGATGGCGGCATACTAAATGCCCAACTCCTAGCTGCAAAAATACAGTCCACAAAAAGGTGACATCGACTAGGACCTGAATCAGAACCAGAAACATTCACAAAATGTTCCGGGTGTGACGGTGAACCCAAAAGAAGCACACTGGAGCCCGGAGGAAACAGCAGGTAACAGTCTTGACTAACCAGGTAACACAAAGTCTGTTGAGATGCTGGATCTCCTCAGCAGGAATGCTGTTCAGCTTCTCAGGCGGCGAGGTGGCAGAGGCACGCCGAGCCGCTGTGTGGAGGATCAGGCTGGAAACAGATGAGGAGCAGGCAAATCTCTAGGTCGGGGACAGAAGGCTGAGGTAGTAACCAGGGCAGAAACGAGGAAGGAAGGTCGGGGACAGGCAGGGTCGAAACCGGGAGATCAATCCGAGGAAGAGTGCTGGAGAGTCTTGCATAGCAGAGAACAACCTGGCACTGAGTGAGCTGAGACTGGGACTTAAATACTGGCAGCAGGTAATGAGAAACAGGTGATTTGTGTTGGCTTTGTGAGGAGAGTGTGGTTCAGGTAAACGAAGGGAAACTGAAGGGGAGTGGAAATGTACTGGGCTGAGAGGCTGAGCAGGTGTGGCAGGTGATAACTGTGACACAAAACTCCTGAAAATGTCAGGCTGAGCTGCATGTGTGGACACAAACTTAAATTTTTTCCTGGTGAAATTTCTGCAAGACAGTTTGAGTGGATGTGAGATCACAGCAAGAAATGTACGGTAATATGCAAGCAAGCAGGCTGGGGTGTTGATGTTTATATAAGCGACGGGAAGAGTGACATGCAACAGGATGAATTAAAATATATAAATGCATTTCGTTGCTTCATTCGCCGTACGTTGTAAACATTACACTGAGGCTTTCTCAGCATGCTGATGATGTCATGTCCTGATGTCATCTTATCCCCGCCCCCCTCATCAAACAGAGAAGACTCCACGCTAAGAGGGACGTGTATGAACAAGCAACTTTGTAACATTATCAGGAGTGCATATCTGAAAGAGGCTTGACACACCTTCACATAGTGAAGTGGTCTTCTTCAGAGTTTTAAAAAAGGGTCAGCAGATCACAACAGTTCTAACGGTCCAGATCAGTCCTCATGCAAGGTTTACAAGTGTGATGTTTTCCTTTGAAAAGTAGACACTGCTATGTAGTGAGGGACCATCAGTGTTAGCTAATCTCATTCATTCACAGTCACACACCTCTGAACAACAGAGGGAGCAATTCAGGGTTCAGTGTCTTGCTCAAGGACACTTCGGCATGTGATTGCCGGAGCTGGGATCGAACCTTCCGATTGATAGACGACCGACTCTACCCACTGAGCCACAGCCGCCCCCACTGTGCTATCATGAATTAACCTGATGCTACTGATGCTTTTGATAATTAACTGTTTACTAACCCTAAACTTAGGAGTCATGTGGAGAAAAGAAAGGCAGAAAACTCTATTTTCAAGGTTTTGTTGGAAGGTTAACTGCTATTTTAGCGATTTTATTTAACTATAAATAGGTCAAATTTACTATTTTTAGATTTTTAGAACTTTTGTCATTCAAATTGTTTTATTGCATTTTTTTCAGTATTTCTTTGTTCACCACAAGTTAACAAATTATATATAAGTAATACAAAACCAACAAAGAGAAGAAAAACTAAATGATCATAATAATAATAATAATAATAATAATAATAATAATAATAATAATAATAATAATAATAATAATAAACAGTAGAAACAAAAAGTAAGATAAACAAATACATAACTTAAAAAGAAACATTCTGGAAGACATCTCACAACCCTCCATTTGTATCTCAGGACTCACACTTTGGGAACCACTGCTCTAGAGTCTTGAGTCTTTCTGTGGCCACTATGAATATATTGTATTTCCTTAACTTCATATAAAAGTTCTATGAACACACATAAAGGTCTTTATTGCATCTCATATTCTGTGACTGAAATGTCACACTGAAGTCATTTAAAAACATACAGGGAGAGTAAGTTCCCTCTGTCTGTGTTGTGATCAGTCATTGAGAATATTAAGTATGTGCGTAGTGTGATGCCTCCACACCTTCGCCGTTCGGAGCTCGGCTCTCGCACCAAGAAAGGAAAAATTGGAAAACCAATTGTGAGTTTTCATTATCTTTGGTCTGCTTTTGTGCTTGAATGACAAAGCGGTTGGCTCCGCTCGCAGCCAGGACACATGTTGCAAATATTAAGAGAGATAACTCAGACTATTTCTCCTATCTTTGAATGCTGGACAAACCAGAAGTCTCCATCTCATGGAGGAGAAATTGTTCTCATCATCAAACGCAGACTGTAAAATACTTGGAATGACCCACTCTAACTTTTTCCACATTCGTCTCGTCCTGTCAATCAGGTACGAGTTTATCTGATGAAACATCCTTCAAGGACGATAGATGATTGGTTCATTTGCCAAAAATTTAACAGTAGACATACTTCTAGTTTTAAACGGTGAAACACTGGTTTAACAAATACCATAAAATGTGGTTTATCTTTTTCCATTATTGTACCAAGGGTTTGACTTTTTATTTTCCTCAAGTTGGTACCTGAGACGTCTGTTCTTCACCCAAGCTGGACTTCAGACTGACCATTAACTGGTACAGATAACAACTTATGCACTCTCATCTGATAACACAACCCAGCATGCAGGCCTCCTCATCATACCTAAAGTCTCCAAAAGTAGTATGGGAGGTCGAGCCTTCAGTATCAGGCCCCTCTCCTTTGGAATCATCTACCAGTCAGGGTCCAGGAGGCAGACACCCTCCCTTCTTTTAAGAGTAGACTTCAAACTTTCCTTTTTGATAAAGCTTATAGTTAGAGCTGGATCAGGCTTGAACCAGCTCTTAGTTATGCTGCTATAGGCTTAGACTGACATAGTGGGATCCTGTCTTTCCTTCTCCCCTTCCTGTCACTTACTTTAACTCTCCCTGTCCCATTAAAGTTACTAACCATAGACCTTTCTGGAGTCCCTGAGCTCCCTTGTCTCGTAGGTTCCTCTGGATCTCTGTTGTGGACGGCCTGAACTACAAACTACTACTATCCATCTCACCACTATCATCTCTCTCTCTCTTCATCTCCCTCTATCCCTCTCTCCAACACGGTCTCAGCAGATGTGTGTCTAACATGAGTCTGGTCCTGCTGGAGGTTTCTGCCTGTTAAAGGAAGTTTGTCCTTGTCACTGTATCTTGCTAAATGCTGCAAAGTGCTCTGCTCATGGTGGATTAAGATGAGATCAGACTGAGTCCTGTCTGGAAGATGGGACTGGATCTTATCCTGTCTTGATGTCGGGTCTTTGTTAATAATAGAACATAGAGTATGGTCTAGACCTGCTCTGTTTGCCGTTATCTTAAGATAACATTTGTTGTGATTTGGCACTTTCTGAATAAAGATTGATTGATTACTTTATACCTCTGTATCAAACACGGAAGCTCTGATGACGGATAAAGAATGCAACACTGACATTGTGCAGCCAACACAAACATGGCTAATCGTGCATTCCTAAAAATGCTGATGTTGATTTGGTGACAATGGCTGGTTAGCTACTTGGATTCAATCCTAAAGAAACAGAATCAAGCATTCACTCAGACCATGTCACCAGATTTCCTTCTATGACAGATCAAAACATCCTCTGTGTAAAGGTAACAGTGATTTGAAGGACGATGAGTTGCTTTTGTGTCTTCCAAACGATGAGCAGATGATGTTTTTAAAGGTGCATTCATGCCTTCACCTCTTAATGATGACTCTATCTGCACCATAAATCAGTTGTTCAGCATTAAAGCCTCTGCTCCATCGACTGTGATCCTCACAGTGATGGCCTCGTTCATTTTAACGATCCCAACACGAACATCTTAGAGTCACTGTGGCAGATTTACTGATACCTGAAGGTCATAAATGTTGTTCCTGTCTCGGTGACCTCTGTGTGTGTTGCAGCAGTGTTGCCCTAGGGTCCTGATTTTATCTCCACGAGCAGAAGAATGTGAGATGGCTTTATGACAACTGCTTGTGAGGGAGCGGGATGCATTAAGTAACAGCCAAGGGGAAGGAGAGAGGAAGAAGAACGATGAAGAAACACTGCATCACTGAGCAGAGGAGAGTATGGTAATACATTTTTAGTCATCTTTAAGTCTAGAGTTCTTTCTTTTATGTGAAATGATGTAGTAATTAGATCAGATATTGCTTTGATCTGATGACAGGACATGAAACAGTCACAAGAACTGAGCCTTTACATTTAGTGTTTTGCATAGAAGACCATTTTCTTGTAGTTGTGGGCTGCACAACATTTTAAACTAATGTGATGATTTTTCTTTTTTCTTTACACACTGATTTATTTTGGATGTGAGGACTGTCATATACGAGGATTGGTCCTCTGTCCTCTGGTCCTCTATGATGAAGCTTTGATTTGCTAAAGTAAGACAATGCTTTCTGTTTGGACTGTTGAGGCAGGATTTGTATGTCTAGTATAGAGCAAATACAGCCGTACATTTTTACAAAACCTCTGAACTTTCCTAGGGTGCTTTTATGTATCTATTTATTAAATAATCATTATGTGTGCCTGTAACATGAAAGCCATCAGGAGGATTATAGCCACATCAAAGAATAGAACAAATTAGACATTTTAAGAATAAAGGAGTTAAAGCTGGGGTTGGTGATCAGATTTAGATACACTTTTTGTTATACTGGTTAAAATGATCTTTATGTCCTGATGGTAATCAATACATAATGTGTTCTTAAAAAAGAAGGAAGAAAAGCTGCTATCTACAGCCGGAGTAAACCTGGGAAAACACCAACCAATCAGCCTTTTTTGGGTCCCAAAATTTTAAACCAATCAAATCCCATCCTGCCGTTCTGCCCGCCTCCTGCTCGTACATTTCCCCAGCCTGCACTCCGAGTCCCCATCTCCTGCCTCTGCTTCCCCTGACTCTATTTACTGCCCCTCTCGCTCGACCTCGGGCCTGTCCCCTCTGACCTGATGAGGTGCTTTGCTCAGGACTGTAGTCCGGATCAGAGTCTAAAAAGCTCTCACCACGGGGCTCTGACAAGCAAAAGAATGAAGGACATTTACTAAGTCCTACAGAAATGTAGATGTTTAGTGTCCGTCCGGACGCTGAAGGGATGACGAGCCGATTCGTGAACACATTGATCTTTAATAACCGGTCACTGTCAGCCGTTACCACGGCAACCAACAAAGCAACAATCAATGTTTGAATGAATGAAAAACTTCTCCTCTTGTCTCTCCTCTCTCCAGCTCACACACTCTACACCTCTCCTGATGCCTTCACTGACTGTCAACACTGTAGGAATTAAGAACATCTACACTGAACAGGTTTAACAAACAGTAGAGTTGTTACAGTATTATATATGTGTTATAACTTTTCTCCTGATATCGTGTCACCAGTACAACTGGATAATGCTAGAATGACAGTTGTGAGTACTAACAGCAGCCATGTTTGTTTGTGTTTTTAACTTTCACTATGAGAATGTTTTGGTGAGGACCGGTTTTGAATCAGTCACCATCATATGGTTGCAAGTCAGCGGCGCTCGTGCATGTGAGCGAGGGGGGCGTCGTTTTGGAGGAGCTCTGAGGGAGGAGGGGAGGGGTTAAATGGAGTCCTGAGGAAATGCTACATTCAAATTCATGCTAGTTTTCCGAGAATACCAACCCCAGCTTTAATTTGTGAGATTAGGGTCGTAACTTTGAGATCAAAGTCATATATTTCCGAGCGCAAAGTTGTAAAATGATGCAAAAGAAGTCTTGATTTCAGGCTTTGGTTATACCGTCTAAAATAACATGGGCAGTGATATTAGAGGACCAGCCACCTGCCTGCACTAAAATAAAGAACGTGGTTGATCTTTTGAAGTTAAACTCAACAGCTGAGGACAAACTGCGGTTGCAGAATCGTGCACAGCCTGCCTATTAGTCTGCCTTTCTTCAGGACAGACCTGTGTTTCTTTTTTATTAATATTCAGAGTTCTGATTCTTTTTATTTATACTTTTTATTTAATAGTTTTAAAATAAAGAAAGTAGAGGGAAAATACTCAAGACAAAACAAAGACATAACAGCATGTCAGCATTATCATGGATGAGTTTGCTTAGAATTTGTATTCGACTTCCTTCTGTAAATAAACAATTCATTTTTAACTCGTCCATGAATATAGGATTTGATAACTTATGCAGAAACCAATTTAAAATCAAACGTACCAAGTGAAAGAGCTACAACAACGACAAGAATACAAATAAAAATAAGGAAAGTGAAAGCGTTGAACAAATTTAATCTGATTTTATTAGGCCTGGAAATGTATTTAATATATAGTTCTGATTCTTATAACAAGATTGAGTATTACATTTTTGTAATCAGACTTATAATAAAATACATAATGATCCCCATTCCTTATTCCAGGTCAGGCTGCTGAAGGCTGCACTTCTGATCCACCCCTAGGAATAATAAAGTCTAACCATGGACCACAATAACTACTTCTTCCTCATAAATTCATGATTTTAATGTAATAAATGTACAACTGTAATCTGATAATCTCATTATTTTTTGTGAGGTAGCCCTTACACTCTGTCGTTCTTGAGTAGAGCTTGTGATAACAAAGAAGAGCCAGGTTTGTGATGATGTTTAGGAGTGATGGAGAGGTAAACAAAGACCACATGTTCATCAAGAAGACCTGAGATTACATCCATCATGTGATCAAGAGTCTGAATTATTTCTCTGACCTCAGCTTGGTCAGGTAACTGTGTGACTTTAACTTCTTTGTAACTGTTTCTTTAAAGTCTCAGATTTTAAAAAGAGGCTGTCAAAGTTTAGATTACTGAACCCGAGAAAATAACACCTTAGAACAAACGCAGATGAATCGCCATTCATCTCTGATCGTACTCCTTCATACACACAGAAATGAAAACAAACAGATGCCGCCATCATTTAACCTCAGTATTTTTATCACCTTATCAACCCGAGAGAAAAACACCATCTGGGACTGATGAGTCAGTGTCGCCTCTTCATCTCTACTCTACTCACACCTGTTGCAAGGAGCGCTACACACACGCTCTACACACACAGAGAGGTGCTCTGATAAGGTCCAACCTTTCCTGTTAAATAAGAATAAATCTGCTCCTGTCAGAAGAGACAAACAGAGAGAAGAGGGGAGGGGGAGGGAAGCAGCTGTGTGCAGAGAGCATGGTGTGTCTGCAGGAGGGGGGGTCAGGTGATCACATTGAAGTAGTTTGTTAATGAATACTTCATAAGGTGAATTATTTAGTGCAACCAAAATGTGGGTGAAGGTTAAGCGGAAAGACTACCTGATGCATGCAATCGATTTCAAATAGTGAGGTAGGTTTTAGGAGCCACAAATAGGAAGTAAAGGTGCATTTCAACCAAGAGTTCTGGGGTCCTTTTAGCCCCCAGGACTACTTTACCTGCGCCCCCATTGTTGTCTGCGTTTTGACCGCGGGCTGAAGTCCCTGGTAGATTGTGTAAATCAGGCCAGTGACGAATGGAGAAAAAAAAGTAAATGCACTACACCACCAGACCAGTAGAAAGCAGTAAAACAAAGAAGAATGCCATTCATCACAGATGACACCATAGAAGCAGACGGACAGGCATGTTTCATTATGATCAACACAACAGTTAGCCTGTTAGCATGAAGAGACTCAGCTGGCACTGTTTTAGATGGTGCTATATTTCATCACAGATGGATTCACTGAATCAACACGTGAGAGGAGATAAGCGCGAGTAGCAAAGACGTTTCAACACGGCTTTAAAATTCTTTTGAACTCAAAAAGCCGTGGCAGAGATCGACCGGTGTTTTGGTTAAAACAGCGACCCTGTTAACTGGAGACTTTCAGCCGGATGCATCCCTCATAAACGTCTTTAGACCATCATTAAATATCTGATGAGGATATTTTGAAATCTTAATAAAAACTAAACTAGTTTGCATTCCCAGGAACTCCCTCTGTGTTTCAACAGCTGTGTAAACTCCACAAACACTGACACGTTCAGCTGAAGGTCACCAGTTTACAGGGTCACTTTTAAAACCGGAACACCGGGAGAGACGCATTCACGGTGGGCTGAGAGAAGACTACTGTTACAAGCTGCTAAATCAAGAGAATCACAGCTTCTTCTTTTGAAAAGTACACACACATACAAAAAAGAACGAACAAATAAAAACTAATGAAAGAAAGAGAAATCAAGTGAATCACAGATGTGTGTGATGTTATTGTGGACGGAGGGAGGAATAAAAACACTGCAGTTAATCTACCAATCAGACACGTTCAGCATTGCAGGCCCTGCCCCCCGAAAGTCCAGGGACCTTTGAAAAGTACGACCCCCCTAGCAGGGGCTTTTTAGGGAGGAGATTAACTACCACTGAACTAAATTTAGACCCTGGGTCCACCGGTCGAAACGCACGTAGTTCAAGGGTAAAGTTCCTCCAGTAGAAAAACATCTTAAGGTTTGACAACATCTTGGTTTGTGTTGGAGCCCTTAAGGCTGCCGGGGATCATTTGTGCTACCACTTTTAAATTTGTCATTAAGAAGGAGTTTATATCTCAAATGTATGTGTCTACTGTTCTGCATACACCTCTGCTCCTCTGACACCAGATGATGAATGTGTTGGGAGGAGGAATCATTATGTCATTTTGAGCATGCAATAAGAAATACAGCAGACGAACATCAACCCACGACGCTGCAGGTGTGCCAGCGAAATGAGAAAACACTCAGTGATGAATCCAACATCTGATGGAGCTCATTATCCACCCACAGAGGCCAAGAAGTCTCTGTGACTCTGCAGGATTTCAGAAACGGCTCGTCACTGATTGTAGGTTTGAAGAGTGTTTAGTGCCGACCTCTGCTGATCGGATCACTGCTCGTGATCTCGGCCAGATTCATCTCCAGTTTTCCACAACAAACATAAATCAAATCATAAATCAGAGCGTCTCCTACGATGACCTGCATGAACGTCATCTTTAAGAATCAGTGAACCTCAGGAAGCTGGATGTAATCGTGTTGAAGCTTTCACAGTTTGAAAAGAAACATTAATAAATCTGATGAACAGACTTATTGATGAATGAGCGGCCCTGCATCCCTTTAAGTTGTCTCCCTGTTTTTCCTGTTAGGAAACTAAGAACATCATGGCTTCAACAGATGCAGGTTCAAAGAAATGCTGGTTGGATCGTTTTACTTTATTAAAAGCTTCCTTTCCTGAAGGTGGAAGCTGCTTCCGGCAGGTTTTGTAACCTGAAAATCGGGCCAAGATATTTCCCTTTCTTTTTATGGAGTACAACGACTCTGAGGAAAGACTGTCTGAAGGTTTGAGGGTTCAACCACAAAGTTTTAAAGCTGTCACATCCTGCTTTGAAATGCACGACCATGTAAGGGCGAGCATGCCACTCAATGCACAAGTCAAACTTAACAATCAGCCCTCCTAAAAATCTGCAGGTTTCAGGTGAAATCTCATGAGAAAATAAGATGGAAGGCTGCAGAGAGGGAAATATGAGTCAAAGTTACAGCAAACATCAGCAATCAGTCTCTTTCTGCACCTTTCTAACACTACTATCACCAGAATATCTCACATCTTGCTGCCTCCCAGCACACAATGGAAACAAGTCACATCACCAAACTGGGAAATGTATAGTAGGAAGTGAACCACCAAGGCTGCTGAGATTTCTGCTGGTGAAGCTGCAGAGGCCAAGCATCAGCTCAGCAGATACCAGAGATGATAGAAACAACTAGAGATGAGCTTCTCTACCAAACTCAGTAAAGACAAGGTCCAGACTGGACCACCTACATCAGGGGAGCACAAACCTTCTTGAACCAAGATCCACTTTCAGAGTCACCACCCTGCAGAGATCTAGCAGTCCAGTTGCAGCATTGCAAACACACACATGCACACATACACACAGCCACAGTCATAACTGATACTCCACCACAATATTTAATATAAAAGACAACAAACAGAACAAACTGAGAGAATAAACGTCCCTACCTTCAGGGGCCTCTGGCTCTGCAGCACAGATCCTCCACAGACACTTCTTTTAGACTTCTCTGTCCAGGAGGAGTGAGACTGGCAGGATAAGATGGTCCCTGGATCTTCATCTCTCACTTCTTGTGTTCATAATCCAGGAGGAAATAATTCCATATTTTACATTCAGTTGTTTTTGTGCTTTAAAGTGTAGCATGCTAACAGGCTACTGATTGACAACTACCACGCATGCCCGACAGGTGAACGTTACCTGCAGTGTGTGCCACAGAGCGACAAGCAGCCAATAGGAGAGCTGTGATGAGTTCAAGTCAGTCTGTTTTTTTCTGTGATGCATTCAAGTGTTTCTGACAGGACATGATTATAAGAGAGCAGACAGGAAACAATTAATACTACTACTTCTAACAACAATGACAACAACAACAACAACAACAATATAATAATAATAATGATTATAATTATAATTATAATCATTTTATTTATAGAGCACTTTTCATAAAACAAGTTACAAAGTTTAGCAAAATATAACAAGCATTGTTTTGTTTTTTTCCAACTTTATTTGTTGAAAATGTTCACCATTTTTGGACAGACAGTGTGACATACAACATAAGGTATAAAAAAGTAGAATAGACATCAGTTGGCACATCTGAATGTTAACACCCTTCCCCACCCGCCACCCATTACAAGGCCATTATAACAAGCATTTTTTTAAAATCACACAAGGCAAGATAAAGAAATAAAACATATTTTAAAAGACATAAAATTCCCCTAAAAGAACTATAAAGAATAATATTATTTTAAAATATATTTATTGGAACAGTTAAACTCAAATAAAAGAAAAAAAATTCAGAAAAAATCAGGAAAGGCTCCACGATAAAAGTATGTTTTAAGAAGGGATTGAAAAGAGATTACTGACCTCTGAATCCTATAATATTGTATCATATGGTTTCATATCATAACGCTTTGTATTGTTATGTATCCTATCCTATATTATAGTATCATATTGTGTCATACTTTGTTGCATTACATAGCATCATATAGTATTGTATCATGTATGATTTTTGCGTCACATCTAGGTTGGCCAATTTAATTGGTGCTCTCTTGCGTCAGGTTCACCATTATCACTGTTTTAATCATTTTTCCGTCAGATCCACAGTCATTAGGGGTGACCCCAAATAGTCGAATATTCGACGATTCATTCTAACGAGCCTTAGTCGACTGTCAATCTCATAGTAGAATATTTGCATATGAAACGTGGATCATTCCATTCAAACCATGGGGGTGCTCAATGTCTAATTTTACATTATTTTCCTGTTTCCCGTAAAAACAGCTCTTAAAGTGTTAAATCTCCTTAAAGTGGTAATTAAATCTCCCCTGGTAATTAAAGGTGGACTCTCCCATTTAGCAGGACCTGTGGAGCAGACGTACCTCAGCTGGTCTTTAAATCTTTCTATGTTCATGGCAGCTCAAAATGTCAGGAAATAAAACTTCAGTTGATCCTAAAAACTAGTGATGAAGATGAGGAGCAGCTTCATGAAGAGGGCTGTGAGATCAAGGATTACCGGACCACACAAAAACTGTACGGGGCCAAAAGAACCAGGAGGAATACCCAAAGCTGTCTGAAGCCTCAAAAACAATCCACAGCATCCCATCCACCTCCACACCATCAGAGAGGATATTCTCAAAGACAGGATTTACAGTCAACAAAGCAAGGAGTGCACTTCTGCCCATACACACGATGGTTTTCCTCACGTACAATTTGAAAAGACTCAAGCGGACAAAGACGCGATGAAAGACTGTTTTAAAAGGTTCTGTTCAGAGATTTAAAAACCCTTTAGCTGGTTCAGGTTTGATTATGAACATTATACAAATGTTTAGTCTTAAGTTGGACAGACTACCCTCTGCAGTGCTGCTCTCAGCTGTGTGAACACTGTTTAAATATCTCCTGAATCCTTATTCTATAACGGCGCGTTGTTCCATGTTTAATGGATGGTGGCCTTATTTGAGTTTTCTCTCCTTCGTCACCTCGTTGTTTTTGCAATATAGATTTAAAAAATCTAAGTTTTATACTTATAATATTCTGTTGACCCTTTTACTTTAAGCTACGAGTCTCTTAATTGTAAATGGTTACCCAGAGGAAAATTTTACTGCTCAAGGCTTTCTCTTCTAAGTCTCAGGAGACAAAATGGAGATTCTCACTTCAGCCTCATTCAAGTTTCAAATTGTTCTCATTCGGTTCTCATTTGTTTCTCCTAAAATTCACTAGGAGAAATAGTTGAGACCATGACATGAGCCTTATTTGAGACTTTAAAATTAGAGATCTCATTAATGGCTCATTTTCTTCTTTTTTTTTAAATATATTTTTGGCCTTTTTGCCTTTATTGGACAGGACAGCTGAAGAGAGACAGGAAATGTGGGGAGTAGTGAGTGGGGGGATGAGAATGAGAATTGTAAGTTTGTGGACAATTACATTGAAATCTTCATTTTGCAGGGCATTATAAATGTTCATGAAAAGATGAGCTCAGGCTCTTTCTTTGCTCCATCTGAGCTCAACTTGAGACACAAAAACTGAGTCTGACAAAAACAAATGGATGAGGTTAGATTGAGAGAGCTCCCTGATTCCTCCACCTGAGCTCAAAAGGAGTCACAACACTTGAGAAATACCTGAGAATCATTTCAGATTGAGACCAGATCTCCTTTTGAACAGGAAGGGATACTAAGCTGAGACGTTTTACAATTTTTTTCTGGGGGCAAGAATGAGAAACAGGAGCTATACTGTCATTTAGCTTTCAAACAGATCTCATTGTTGTCTAGGAGACATAAATGAAACACTTTTGAGATCTCCTCTCTAAATTTATTTTCCTATGGGTATGTGTAATATTGTCATGTGGTCACCATCATGCAGACTTTGGGTCAATAAGGAAAAACAACTAACATTCCACTATTCATCGACTATGGGCAAAATCTGATGAATCAGATTCAACTAAGCAAATCCTTAGTCGGGCTCACCCCTAACAGTCATTATTCTTTTTAATGTGTTCCGCATCATGCCTGTGTTGTATAATGTTTCCAAAGTGTTCACATCAGGTTACCTGTCGTCATTTTTTAAAATGTTTTTCATGCAGGTCTGCGGTCCTCGTATTGTCTTATATCGTATTGTACCTTATTGTATTAAAATATAAAGTACCTTCATTTATAGAATCACTCTGTATCATGTCTTATTGTTTGGTACCACATCATATCATCTTATCATACAAAAAGTCAAATAATCTGACTCATCTGCTTCAAACCTTTAAGAGCTGTGACTCACATCCTAAAAGTTTAAAGAACAAGTTCACTCCTTCACTGTAACAGTCACATTGTTATCATCATCATCATCATCATCATCACAGCAGCAGCTGCCGCTTATTCCTCCAAAGGACAAGAGGAGATGAAGTGAATCTCCTCGTGTTCAGAGTAAAACAGACGCTGAGAGAACAAAAATGTTTTGCATAAATCACTTTCACAGAGACGAGAGGACAGAGGTCTCTAAAACTCCTCTTCTATCAGTGGTTATGAAAGAGGGATGAAAACAACCGCAGCCTTCTCCTCTTTGCCTCCCACTGTGGGCTGAAAGGTAAATAGATGGAGAGGCAGATTGTTAGTAGAGCTGGTGGTCTGGTCTTTCTCCACAGCCTGTCTCTCACTATCTAATCTGCACCTTTTAAATTGGGTCTTCGACATGTTCCTTCCATTCCCCTTTGAATGATTAGATCTCCGAGAGCAGCTGAGGCCTGACGGATGGTTTACGAATGCAGGCTGAAAGTGGAGGGCTTCTGGTAATGAGAGAGAGAGAGGGAAGAGGGAGAGATGGAGAAGTAATCCAGGAAAATGAAGGTAGAGAACAGGCAGACGTAAAAAGTTTAAAACCTCTTTAAAAGAAGTTTCTCTGTCTTTGCTGATGACCCTGATCTCTCTAAGAACTAGTGATGGAGATCCTGAGACTGATATATGCTTACATCCGTCTCATAATCAGCAGCTTGTGTTACAAAGTTGTTGTAAGGCTTTAGGCTATTTTTTAAAGATGCATAAATAACCATCTTTCAATCGATACTCATTGTCAGATAAAAGGTAGAGTCAGAAAACTCTCGTCCACCCTGCAGGGATTCTATTTCACATAACAACCTGCTCCCTTACATCTGAAACTAAAGACGGCACATCGAAGGCATGCTGCTCCAGGATTACGGCTCGGAGCGTTCGCAGCCTTGTTAGTCTGGATCAGTGAGAGTATTACTGCTGAACAGATCCGCCTCATGCCTTTGGTTCTAGACTCTGCAGCTGACACAGACTAACACCGTCCTCTGTTCAAAGACCTCAGATCTGCTTTTATAGAACAAACTGTTTTCACTGGTACTCTCTAATGTGCTATAAGCTCAAAACAAAGTCCTCGTGTGATTTACAGCTAAAATAAATAAACCATAGTGAATTTTTCAATCCTCACTCTTAAGATTGATTAAATAAAGATTTTAACTTGCAGGAAGAAATGGAGGACGGTTAAACCTCCAGGGCTAAAAAAACAAAAGTGCAGTTCCTCAAATGTCCACTTGAGGCTGACCCCAAAAGTGAGTGATTCCCTTTAAATGATATACACCCACTACTTACATACATAGCTAACACATACATTAAATTAAACACCAAGAATGTGGTAGGTTCCGTAACCTACCACACGCCTGTTGCTACGGGCCATTCAGTCTCTGTATTGTCGGAGCCAGAGTCTGGTTCGCATTGCTGGCAGTAAGTCGAATTCGTTCCCGGTGGGGGTTGGACTCCGCCAGGGCTGCCCTTTGTCACCGGTTCTGTTCATAACTTTTCATTGACTCGTAACTCTTCAGAGACGACACCTGCAGGTATCTTTGTCATTTGTTTACCTACTTCCTGCTGCTCCAACAGCATGTTGCAATGTTACAATGTTACAATGTTACAATGTTACAATGTTACAATGTCATTTAGCAGACGCTTTTATCCAAAGCGACGTACATACGAGAACAAGAACAACACAAGCAAAGATCTAGACAAGAGGAAACAAGATCAGTACGAGTAACAAAGTGCTTCAAGTCCATTTGGGTGCAGGTACTGCCAAGCAGTGTAAAGGCAATGCACAAAAATAAGTAAGGATTTTTATTTTTTTTTTATTTTTCAAAATCTACAATGAAGCAACCAAACAATTTAAGACCTTCAATTATCATCATCAACAATTAACATCACCACAATAATGACCAAAGTACCAAGTGCTGGGTCACTCAAGACCTGAACACAGATTCCCAGAGTAGAGCAGGACAGTGTGAGTCAACTGTAGCTGGAAGACATGATCTGCCACTGGGGACAACAGTGGAGAACAGTCTAGCTAAGTGCATAGTGCTTCTTAAAGAGCTGGGTCTTTAGCTGTCTTTTGAAAGTAGAGAGGGACTCTGCAGATCGAATGGAGTTGGCCAATTCATTCCACTATTTAGGGGCAACAGAAGAGAAGAGTCCAGCTAGTGATTTTGAGGCCTTGTGTGCTGGAAGCACTAGGCACTTTTCAGAGGCGGGCAAGAAGGGCAGTAGACCTGGATGAGGGGTTCCAGGTAAACTGGAGCGGTTTTGGTGGCTGCTTTGTAAGTCATGATTAGAGTTTTGTATCTGATGCGAGCTGCAACTGGAAGCCAGTGTAGCGAAATGAGCAGGGGAGTGACATGAGCTGTCTTAGGCTGGTTGAAGACCAGACGTGCTGCTGCGTTCTGGATCCTTTGCAGAGGTTTAACTGTGAATGCAGGGAGGCCTGCCAGTAGAGACTTGCAGTAGACATTACAAAAAAAGCATGTGTGCAAACTGCATCCAAAATGTTCTGTAAAAGTGTTTCCAGCCTGATGAATAAATCAATCTGAATTTGCCTCATGCATAGTGTAATGTATACGCTTGGTATCCACGTGTTTTCCAACCTCGTCCTCCACTTCAGCTCCAGCCTCTTGTCAAAAATTGGTCACTTCTACTGCAGGAAGCCTAAAATATCAATGTCAAAATCTCAGAATTTAAAGCTCTTATCAGCAACCTTCACACCAGTGAGTGAAGTCACAGAGGCTTCATCCACTTCTTTGATAAACTCAACACTAATGAGCATTAAAGAAAGCAGAGAGAAGGCATGCTACTGAAGGATTATATCACTTACATCAAGTCCTAATCAGATGAATTCACATCAGTCAAAGAGCCAGATTAACTCAATCCCTCTCTGTACACGGCAGCTGACACAGACTAACACCACGACGCGTTCAAAGACCTCTAATCTGAAATTAAAGACTCATTATTATTTCTACTGGAACATTTTGTTTAGTTGCAACAAAGTCTTTGTGTGATCCAGGGAACAAACAATAACACACCACACTATGTATTTCTATTGTTTATGTATAGGGACAAAGAGATTTAAGCTTTCACTAGATGATGTTTAAGAGCAGAGGACATCCATGAGATATGACAACAGCGGATTTGGCAAACTGAACAGAGGATTTGTAGGAATCTGTGGTTGTGTTTCTGACACTAGTTGAATGTAGTCCAATGTTCACTTTCCTTTTTACTCTAATTTGTACTCTGACTCCTGATAACTATGGGTTAACCAGGTCTGGACATCCTGGACCAAATTCAAACCACTTTACAACTGGTTAAATTATAGTAACCACATCAACATGTCTGAAAACACCTTTTCAGTTTATCATTTTTAAATATTGTTCAATTAGGAGCTGAAGGAGGATGGAGGTGATCATTGTAAGAGGATTTCTTCAAGGTAGTATCCCAGCAGAAGTTGAAATCTGGTCTCTGAGTGTTTTATTTTTAATTTACAATCTTATCTAAGGTTCATTCTGGGCTGTGTCAGGTTAACAAATAGCTTATAAGAGCAGTTTTAAACACTCTCCACAGAAGAACAGAAAGAAGAATATGCATGCTCGGGCACTCAGGCTGTGCCGCTCTTGGATGACTTTTAGATCTTAACCAATCTGAAGACAGTTGTGACTGACTTTTAAAATGACTAACCTCTGCACAAATACACTGTATGATCCCTTAAGACAGCTAGACCACACACTTCATGTTTTTGGTAAAGATTTCACAGACACGAGATCTCACCAAAACTTGCATGGTCACATGTGATTTAAGAGACAAGCATGGAGGATGATTAACATCTGGTCAGTACTCCTTAAGTTGCATGGCTACTTAAGGAGTTCACTCATGAGTGAATGTGTGATGAATCTCGTGATGGGAGCACATGTCTTGATTAAATCTGGTCCAAATATAAACATATGATAAACATTTTTAAGTACATGGTGAAAAATGTTCACTTTTGAACGTCAAAGTTGTTTTTGCAGTTCAACAGAAAAATGGGTTAAGTAACTTATTCTTGGTGTAAAATTTGCATGTTTGGACACAAAAATAAACTCTCACTAGTCCAAACTTGCTGCAGGATCCTCTCAGGTGGTGACCTGTAGAGAGCCTCTCATACACCTGTGCTTTAATAACACTTCATCTTTACTACACTCCTCTTTATTGACACGTTTGGCTTCATGTTTCTGTCACTCCTTGTTGAAAAAGAACAACATCTTCTTCTCCTGACAGTCTCGTGTAAAGGATGAGAATGAACACGTGTCCGATTGTTGATTTATTGTTGTTGAACTGTCTGACCCTCAGGGTTTCAGAGGCATCAGGTCAGATCCCTGCACGGCCTGGAGGTGGACTCGCTGTCCCTTAACCTCCTGTTCACCTCCTCTCTCAACCTTTCTCCACAATTAAGTGTTTTTCGGAAACGATAGTAACAGCCCCTGGAGGTGTGTGTCTTTGTGCGAGCATGTTTTTGTGACAGAGGACAAGGGAAATGAAGTGTGTGTTCCCTCGTCTCTGCAGATATCCCCTGTGATGAGCACTTTGTGTTCATCGAAAGTTCACCCAGCGTGCACGCAGGCGAAGTGCATGCTCCTCCTGCAGCTTCCATGATGATGTGTACGTCTGAGTGTGAAGGGTGTGTATCGGTCCCGTGTGTGAGGTTTCATTGCCTGCATTGTTTGGAGCTCTGTGAAACAGATAAATGTCACATTCAGACTTCTCCTGGCAGCAACAATGTTATATTTCCTCTCCTCTTCAGGAAATCAGCAGCTCTGGGAACAAAGAGAAGTCTGTTGGTGTGATGGAGGCAAACAGAGAGTCCTGCTGCGGGGACAGCTGCACATTCAGCGTTACATCTGATACAGGCACAGTAAGAGGAGACGAGCAGGAGAGGGCATTTCATGAGGGAATGAAGGCATCATGAGGACCAACAGCTGACCTGACTGTGCAAATTGCAAAAACACAAACATTCACAAACAACGTTTCTTTGCAGTTTGTCATGTTTGCTCTGGATTCTCATTGAAACAGCAGAAAACTCAGAGGTGTGTGAGAGACTCTTAAAGGGTCCTATGATCTTAAAACACTCGTGCAATGCTCTGGAACCAGCAGCACATGGTGAAGCATCTTAAAGGCCTCTTTTCGACCTCACTGTCACGGCCAAATTCCACCAGATCCCTCTCCGATCCATCACAGCACCGGATCTGATAGGTTTCTATTCTAGTCAATGTGTTAACTTCCACTGGATCCGCTCCATTGCGTTCCAGCTGCGTCTCTGATCCGGCTGTGTCTCTGATCCAGCAGGTCGGAGCAACCGGTGGGACAGACAAGAGAGCTGTTTTATAACCCGCTGAAGTCTCCTCACAGGAGCTTTAAACGTGGAACTTTTCAGCCTTTGAGGAAAAACAACTTAATTATTTTTTCCTAGAAATTAAAATAAAATCATGACTCATCTTGTTGGCGGGGGATGCGAGCAGCCAGGATGTCATTGTTTGCTCTCACCATGAGCTCACTGTCTGTAACACGGCTCACAGACAGACCTGTTAAACTCTCCGTTAACAGAGTTTGGTGGTTTGACAAACGCAGGCGGATTCCTCGTCTCTCTCTGAAACAACAACAATCACAGAGGCGGGGACGCTCGTTAGACAGATGAGGAGGAGGAGGAGGAGGAGGAGGAGGAGGAGGAGGAGGAGGAGGAGGAGGAGGAGAAGGAGGGCTCTGGTTACTTGTAAAGCTGTGGGAGTTGTTTTGACGGCTCAGCGGTTTAGCTGCATTGCGACAGCGAGGTGGAGAAGAGATGGTTACCACCAAACAACCAGCTGGACCGAGACTGAACTCCTCCAGCTGCTGATGAAGCTCATCTCTTCTTCTCTTGTTTTTCCTCCTCCAGACTGACGAGAGGTCATAATTGATTTCCTACCACGCCTGTCTGTTGCTGTTTCACTCTTCACACAGTGAAGAGTCTTTACGACTCTTACAAATGTGCTGATATCTTTAAAAACTTCCTCATCACACATCTTCATCCCAGTGTTCCCGCTTTAAGTGCATCCACTTTATTCTTTATCCAACCTGTTCTACTAAAGGTTCCTCTGAGCCTGCACAGACACCTGAGATTCTCCTCTCAGCCTCAGCCTCATCCTCTCCTCCTCCTCTCCTCTCCTCTCCTCCTTCTCTCCTCTCCTCTCCTCCTTCTGTCTCCTCTCCTCCCCTCTCCTCCCCTCTCCTCCCCTCTCCTCCCCTCTCCTCCCCTCTCCTCCCCTCTCCTCCTTCTGTCTCCTCTCCTCCTTATCTCCTCCCCTCTCCTCTCCTCTCCTCTCCTCTCCTCTCCTCTCCTCCTTCTGTCTCCTCTCCTCCCCTCTCCTCCCCTCCCCTCTCCTCCCCTCTCCTCCCCTCTCCTCTCCTCTCCTCTCCTCTCCTCTCCTCTCCTCTCCTCTCCTCTCCTCTCCTCTCCTCTCCTCCTTCTCTCCTCTCCTCCTTCTGTCTCCTCTCCTCCCCTCTCCTCCCCTCTCCTCCCCTCTCCTCCCCTCTCCTCCCCTCTCCTCCCCTCTCCTCCTTCTGTCTCCTCTCCTCCTTCTCTCCTCCCCTCTCCTCTCCTCTCCTCTCCTCTCCTCTCCTCTCCTCTCCTCTCCTCTCCTCTCCTCTCCTCTCCTCCCCTCTCCTCTCCTCTCCTCTCCTCTCCTCTCCTCTCCTCTCCTCTCCTCTCCTCTCCTCTCCTCTCCTCTCCTCTCCTCTGGTAACAGGTGGATCTCTGTTAGTTGAAAATGCAGCGCCCCCTTGTGGTCGCTGAAGAGGCTGACTTTATGTCATCAGTTTGGTTATGTTGCCACCCACAGGTGAAGGTTGACAAATGTCACAAGCTTCATGAGGTTCTTCAAATCCTCAGGTGGTAAAGAGGATAGATTCGGTGAAATATTTTGTATGAGAGATTAAAATTAAACACTTAAGCAAAAACATAATGATGCACCATAAAGCATTCTGGGACTTGTAGTTTTTATGTATAACTTTTTATGTTTGTCTCCTCTGTTGTCATCTTTTAGAGCTGCACTGGAATATTCCCAATTAAATGTATATGTATCTTTAAGTAAGAAACATCTCAAAATGAGATATTTAAGAAGATTCAGTAATAACTATTGAAATAAAACTCTTTAAATATTTCTCACATGCAGTTGAACTTCGATTCTCTCTTATTTGAATCAGCTTCAGAATATTTTGAACCTTGAGAAGCTCGTCTTGGACACATTAATAGTGATCCATGGTTAATTTTGATAACATTTTGTTGATTTCAAACTTTTTCATGTTATTTTTTTTGTCTGAAACTGTAATTTTCTTGCTGCCTGTTTTAAAAAAGTTGAATAAAAAGTGATTTTAAATATCTGTAAGATTAAACTCCTAGTTTGTTTATGTTTTAAATGAAAATTAAATTAATTCTCATCATATTTTTTTCAAATAACAACCTTTTAGACATTTCTAAGCTGATGCAACACAACTGAAATTTCTTTATGTTTGAAAGTTGCACTACAGTCACTTTGCACCACTAGAGGGCACTGTAGTGCAGCACTGAGACACTGAGGTGGACCTTTAACACCTGAGGAGTGTATTTAATTGCATTATTTGCCTGAAAAATACATAATATATGTATTTTAAACATGAAGATGCTTCATGAGCTGCATTTTTATTCTACAGCAGCTTCAGAACGAGGGGGATTTGGAGACAGAACGAGCATTAGTCTGGAAAATCCTGACTTATTGCTGAACTCATTTGTTTTTTCTAATTAAAGCACAGAAAATGTCATGTTTCTTCTCATTTGGCTGTCAACATTGATCTCTCTGAGCTGTGAGTCTGACTGATTTTAAAATAAGACCACACTCAGTCCGTCTGTTTTCTCTCTGATCAACGGAACATCTCTTTCTGTTTTTATGTGTTTATATATTTGAGTAACTCCAAATGATCACTAACGCTCTAATGGAATAAAGATGAGCTCCATTTAAAAAAAACAGACGTCCATAAAAAAGAGCCGAAACTATCAGACGATTTAAAAAAAACAACTTTTTTGTCCTGGGTTTTGTCCTTTAAAGGGCCGTCTGCTCAAACATGTATGTCCTCATAGCTGCAGGCCCGTGTGATTTTGTGTGTGTGTGTATGTGTGTATGTGTGTGTGTGTGTGTGTGTGTGTGTGTGTGTGTGTGTGTGTGTGTGTGTGTGTGTGTGTGTGTGTCTGCATTTTATTATGTAAGACAGAAAAGAAAACAAGAATCTGACAGGGAACAGTACCGTGAGCCTCCAGTAAACGACCAGAGACTGTGGAGTGTCAACAGGGGTGGAGAATGTGTGTGTGTGTGTGTGTGTGTGTGTGTGTGTGTGTGTGTGTGTGTGTGTGTGTGTGTGTGTGTGTGTGTGTGTGTGTGTGTGTGTGTGTGGATTGCATAACCAGTGGAGGATGGAGAACATGTGGTTTCTATGTAAATCAGATGCAACTTGCTTTTAGTTTAATTTACTCCCTGAAACCCTGAAGTCTGCTCTTCGCTGCTCGTCAGGTGGGCGTGAGCAGGAATGCCTCGGCCGTGACAAACTGATGATGATGATGATGAAGACGCAGCTCCTTCAATTTTCAAGGTGTCACATCAACAGGTGTAGATCATTGACTGTATGTAGAGATGGATGACGCGTGTCCATCATCTTGTGTCGTACAAAAGTGAAGCCAAACAGCTCTCCACTTGAGTCTGTGTGGACTTCTGTTGACCATAGCAAACGTTTAACTCACCAAGAAATGTTGTCGCTCCCTCGGGTGAGTCCAGTCCTCAGGTGGGTCCAGTCCAGTCCTCAGGTGGGTCCAGTCCTCAGCGTCACAGATTCTTGTGTAGGTTTGAAGCAGAATCTCACGGTTATGGAAAGTTGAACGACTCTTGTGTTAAGGCCAAATTCCACCAGGTGCATGTCCAATCCGTCTCTGATCCATTACAGCACCGGATCTGATAGGTTTCTATTCTAGTCAATGTGTTAACTTCCACTGGATCCGCTGCATTGCGTTCCGGCTGCGTCTCTGATCCGGCAGGTCGGAGTCCTCTGGATCAGATACACAAGACTTCTACTTTTGCCAGATGCCGGAGCACAATGTATCAATCTCAACAGAGCAGATGGAGCGGGACAGGAAGTCAGGCACCAAAACAACATGAAAACATCTGGTTAATTTTCAGAATAAAACACTCTGTGTTATCACCAGATCGTATTTCACTTAACTACAACAACAAACCAAAGTCATGATGAGCGGAGCCAGGCCTGGAGTCAACAGGTCAGAGGTTTTCAGAGGACCAGAAAGACAACATGGATGAGGAGAGGAGGAGGAGGAGAATCCTTGATTCAGTGATTACAGTGGGGAAACCTCAGTCACATGACTCCAGCTGTCCGGCGGTCCTGCTTCGTGCTGCGTTCGGAAAACACAACCTGTGGGTGTTGACGGACGAGAGAGCACGGAGCCGGACCGCAGCGGATCGGAGAAGGACCGGACACGGATCTGGTGGAAGTCCTGTGTCAGTGGTTGACACGGTTGTCAATCATGGCGTTATACATCTTTATAAAGCATCAAATAACAATCAAAACTGGCATTAACAGTGTGAATGTGCAGACTGCAGGACTCTGGGAGACTTAGTTGCAGCTGACATTGATTTAATCCAGAACAAACACTTTCAATGTTTTTGTTAGACCCTAAGAATCCAAAGTAAAAGGTGATTTTAAGTCGGTTTGTGAATATTTGCAACCCTGAAGTCCAAAATAAACCGATGTTTCTCGCAAAGGTCAACCTCTGAAACCCAAGAATCCCTTGTCTGTGTCGTCTGCACGCCCTTGTACCATCTCAGATTTCCTCACAGCTCTCTGAGAGGAACAAAGGAAGCTAACAGGGATGATTTCTCTCCATGGTGACTCACATGTTCTCTGGAATATGTGTCCCACAGCAGCAGGAGATTACAGCCCACCTTTCCCCACTCCTCCCTGGTGGAGCAGTTGCTGTGGCGACACAGAGGGTTGCTCTGGTCATCTGTGTCAGACCGAGGGAAGGGTAGCTTCTGTCAGTGACGAGGATGCAGAGGAAACTAAGAGGAACTCCTCAAGAGAGAGCCAGAAGGGATGTTAGTAGTTATAGTTTTATGAATCTGCAGTTTACAGACCGTCTAGAGGACGGCTCATACTCGATGTTGTTCCTCCAAACAGCAGAGTCATAACTCTGCAGAGTTTAATGCTGTGATAAAACAGAAAGAACACGACAGACTTCTGATATCTGTTCCCAACATGTGTTCAAAGTGAAGTCAGAGAGGTTCTTCAGAAGTTTCCATCTTCCTTCAGAGATGTGTCGATTATTCTGCAGGAACACAGAGGACTGATCGAGGAGACAGAGCTGTTAATAGACTTCCAGGAACAGAGTCCTCCCCATACACACACACACACACACACACACACACACACACACACACACACACACACACACACACACACACACACACACACACACACACACACACACACACACACACACACACTGAGCGGCTGTTACTGGCACTGTGGCACTATTTGGCACTTTGTCCTCTCTGATATTTAACGATCACACCACGTCACACGGGATGATGAAATGCACAGGATGATCTCAGGAGCTGCAAATCCAACTTTTATCATCAAACAATTTAAATATGAGAACAAATACATGAATGGTTTTATCTATGAAGGCTGAAATGCATCGACGGATTTAATTGAAGCTTAATCAAATCAGACTTAGTTGTTGAGAGAATACCTTCAGATGACATCACGGTGAAGTCTTGAATCATCTGTTTGCAGAGACTTAAGAGTCTCCAGGGTTTGGAGCGTCGATGGTAGAGCTTGTTGCCACAGACCATCACACGTCATACTGTATCACATGCTGGGGTCAGGCTGGGGAGACAGTCATTAAACCACTTACAATGTTACAATGTCATTTAGCAGACGCTTTTATCCAAAGCAACACAAGCAAAGATCTAGACAAGAGGAAACAAGATCAGTACGGGTAACAAAGTGCTTCAAGTCCATTTGGGTGCAGGTACTGCCAAGCAGTGTAAAGGCAATGCACAAAAATAAGTAAGGATTTTTTTATTTTATTTTTTAAATAAGGAACATCTACAATGAAGCAACCAAACCATTTAAGACTTTCCGTTATCATCATCAACAATTAACATCATCACTTCACTCTCTGTCTAAACAAACCTTAAAAATACTGGACAAAAAAACAATGCAATATCACCACTGCAGGATACTGGAGAAACATCATCTTTTGAGCTTTGAGAATTTTAAATTGTATTCAAATGTGTGTCTTGTGTATAAGATTTTAAATGGCTTGGCCCCGCCTCCACTGCGTCAGTTTATCAACTTTCGCTCAGTGGACTCCGTTAAATCCACAAGAATATCTTCGTTTAGAAATTGCATTGTGCTATTTCGCCGTACTGCCTTTGGACAGTCAGCTTTTTCTGTGAAATCCACAACTCAGTGGAACACCTTACCAGAGGATGTTAAGAACAGTGAATCTCTCAGCAGCTTCAAAACAAAACTGAAAAGTCTGCTAAAGGACACTCAACACTGCAACCACTGATTTGATACTTATAACTTGATATACAGTATTGTTTGTAGGATTGTTTGTTTGTTTGTTTGTTTGTTTGTTTGTTTGTTTGTTTGTTTGTGCGTGTGTGCGTGCGTGCCAGCGAGCGAGTGTTTTAACAATGTGATGTTTTAATTGTGACCTGCCTAGGGACTGCAGATGTAAATTAGCTCTAAGCTAACTCTGGTACAATGCATCAGATGGTGACATTTATGTTAAATATCGTACATGGTCCTTTACAAATTAATTGAATTAAAAAAAAATTAAAAATCCTACTTTTACTTTTTACTTTTTCTTATAATGATATTTTTATTTCTTACAGTCAAAGTAAATCATTTGTGCTCAGTTTTTTTTTTTTTTTTTTACATTTTATGAAAATAAAAAGAATAAAGATACAAAAAATAAGTAACATACATTATAATGGAATTGGAATCCATAGTTTGAAAATAAATAAGTCAGAACATTATAATAATAATAGCAATAATAAGAATTTTAAATAAAGGGGATAAGAGCAAGAACTGCACAGTGAAGATTAAAGAGAAAACAAACAAACAACAACAACAAACAAAACAAAACTAAAGGTTAGAGAACAGAAACACATACATACCCCCCACCCCAACTCTTGGTTTGGTTCTCATTACAAACATTTCATACACATTTATTTTGTTGTCAAAAAGTACGGTATTATTGACAGAGCAGTATGATGTGAAATAACATCATGTTCAAATCCAGAATTTAAAAGGAAAAAATAAAATAAAAGCATAATCCTTACTGCTTACTACTACTTTTACTTCTTATCTCCGTCCATTGATCCCTTCTGTCACGTGTTCAGAGTGTTTTTACAGGGAGCTACTTGTTTGAGGTCACAACCTTATAAATGATGAGTCTTTAGACCAAAGGTGAGTCTAACAAGTCCGACTGCGGAAGCCCACAACACCAGCCCTCGGAGAAAAAGTAGCTGCACAAAGCAGGACTATTTAAGACCTTGAGCACTCGGCTAACAAGCATGATGACCAGCTAACTAGCCTGCATGCTAACATCACTGAGCTCTCTGCGACAGTAGAGTCTCTGAGGAAGACATGAAGATTTGGAAACACGCCAAAATAAGCCAAAATATCACCTTGATGGGCGCTGACATGTTGCTGTGTTGGTTCCAAGGCATGAGGAGAAGCGACCTGGTGCCACCCTCACAGTCTCAGGCTTTCATCTGAACCTATTTAGGAGCAATTAGAGCCTAAAAACAATCGTACACGTCCATATAAAGAGGTAAAAATAATGATATCGTGTTTATATGATGCTAAAGAGGCTGAATGTATCGCTGGTGAGCCTCCAAACAGCTACAGACGCCTGGGTTGGATTTAAAGTGAATCTCATAAAAGAGAAGCCAGCAGCTCTGCAGCCTCTTGTAAAACATCTCGCCCGCCTCAGGCTGAGGAAATAATGAGTGTGAACAACAGTCAGAGATTTAATAACTCATGTTTGGTACCTTTATTGTTTTTTGTAAATATGCACAGAAACAACCAGTGAAGGTTTTAAAAGACAGAGTCACAAGTTTACATGCACAACACATGTTCACATGTTCACATGTTCACATGTTCACATGAGCGGAGAGGAAACGAGGACAAAGCTGTACAGGGTCTCTCTCTTCTCTACGACACATAAAGCTTCAGTTTAATTACAGTTTGGCATAAACAGGAAGTGAAGACACAAACAGCATAGTGTGTACAATATTTACATGAAACATGTTGTAGATCACACTCCATCTGAACAGCTGCAGATTAATGCCACCACTACAGCAACGTCTCCTCCCGTGACTTTTTAAGAACCTTTAACGAGAGCCTGTTATTTTTACATGAAGTTTTTGGTGTTATGTTTTTATGGTCATAAAATGTGCAGAACATCTCGTCCTTCTTGTTTCAGTGGAGCCTTTAAAGAATGAAATGCCTCATTAGAGCTGAAATGTTCTTGCTTTTATGTTGGTATGAGGGGTTAAGTCCGGTCAGTCTCTAAGACGCTGAAGATGGTTAAAAAATATCAGTCTGAAACACATTTGATCAGAGTTAGTTGTTCCTTTAGTTCCTTTCTTCTTTTCAATACTAACTTTTAGTCTAGTGTTTATCAGTCTTAGTGTTGGTGATAGTTGTTTTGTTTTCTGTTGCTGTGATTTAAAAAAAGTAGGATCAACACAAAGATGTGTGACGTCACGTGGCGCCAACTGCTGAAAACTATCACCACAAAAAAAACTAGACAACAGATTAAATATCTACCCAAAATATGACGGATCATTAAGTCTATTGAATACAAAAAAAAAAAAGAATAAAGTCATAAAATAATGAAAATAAACTTATTTATGACCACAAAGTCACAATCTTTGAGAATAAAGTCACGAGTTAAGGCTTCAGTTCTTTTGACGAGCAGCCGCCTGAACTAAAATAAAGAACGTGGAGCGACTCGTGAGGGAAACAGAATTTTCAATCTTTTGGCACATCTTACATGTTTACAGAAGAATCAGGATTCTGAATCCATCGTGCAAAAACATACATCTGTAGAAGAGAAGAAGAAGAGCGACTAACAGGCAGCCTGAGCACGCTCATGCTCATAAGCTGTTTGGTTAAACTTCACAAATGAATCCATCATCCTTGTTTGTCTGCATATTTTAAGTCTGCTTATAGATCAACCAGAGCCTGACATTAAGACTTCTTTCACACAAAATTACAACTTTATTCTCTAAAATGTGCAGGCTGATTTCATTTGTGACATTATTCTCATAGATCTGATTCTTTATCTCTCATGAATTTATTCTTGTAAATTTAAAAAGAAAATCTCTTAAATCTCTCATTTATTTCCAGTGCTTGATGTGGCTGAAATCCTCTGTCATACTAATAAACAGACTAATATGAAAACGACATGATTTACTCTTTAACTTTATCTCATGTTAGTTAGTTTTGTATATATATACATTTATGTACATAATTCAGTTTCAGTTCATTTTTGCCTCATTTCTGTTTTTATTCCAGTTAGAAAGTTTTTTTGACCTTATAATGTTTGTTACATTTTCTCTTTCAATAAAGCAAACCTTGTATTTGATATTTCGATAGCTTAAATAACTAAAACTCCAAACTCACAATCTTCTTCGACAGCTCAATCATCACAGAACAACAAATAAACCACAGAATACTGTCCTTCATTTAAGATCTCTGTGTTTACACATTTAATGATTTCTCTGCAGGATGGTTGAACACCACATAGCAAAAAAAAAAAAATGGTCCACTGCCTGTGAGCAAGTTTTTAGACAACTAAATTTACAACAAACATATTTGGAATGTGATTTCAAAAGTAGTAAAAGAAGAAGTTTATGGATATGTATAAAAACAAAGTCAGACTGGTTTAAACCTCAAACAAGAATCTCTGTGATGGAGGGAACTCGCCCTGGAATAAAGACAGACGACATCAGGAATAATACTAATGAGGAATATTAAAGAATAATAAGGAATAATGAGGAATAATAAGGAATGTGCATTATTATGTTTCTCAGAGACTGAAGCAGTGAAGTACAGACTCATGAACAGGCTCTTGAGAGGAGTTAGTTGTGTTCGTGGTAACGGTGGCACTAACAGGCAGCAGGGAGATAACCAACATGTAACTTTAACTTTCTTTACAACAAAGAACAATAAGAGCTTCAACATTAAAGCACAGTCTGACACAGAGAGCAGAGACAGGTGCTTCTGTGTAACTAAGGCATGATCAGCTGATCACCGCACAACAGATCAAACTTCATCGAGCACTTCATTAGAGAGAGAGGACGCTCCTCTCTGTCAGCACCTCGCTCTCTCTTTAACGGACGGAGGTCACTGAATTAATCAACAAATAAATATGTAAATAAATACGATGAATCACGAAGAACGAAGGCATTTCAAGACGAGGAAGTGCAAAACAGCAGGAATGAAAATGCTGAGACAGGACTCCTTTTTGACTTCATGTTGGAATGTAACGTTTCCCAGGTTTGACTGAATATGCAGACTTGTTTACAGGAGACGTGAGTGCTGTTAGAGGTCTTTGAAATGAAGGAATGCTGCTTATTAAGTCTCAATAACATACATTTAAAGCTGGCTTTAAAGTCCAAAACATAATCTTTGAAATGTGCAGTTTTACATCTCACATCATGACTTTTCTAAACTGGATTCACGACACAAAGAATGATTTAATCTAGATTATTATCTCCACTCTAGAACTGCAACTAAAGACTACTTTTAAGACATTCAGGTTCCACACGTCCATGACAGAGGAATAGATTTCTGTGTTTGATAATGTCTTCATGTAACCCGTAAAGAGTCTGATTTTAATGTCACAACGACGAGGCAACAAGGCGGAAACTCAAAGTGCAAAAACATGTTAACAGTTTGTTGGAAAGGAAGGAAGGAAGGAAGGAAGGCGACCTCGTTTAAACTCTCTTCAGATGGTTTGAGTGGTGACGAGAGGATCACAGAGCTCACTGACGACAGGACGGCAGAGGTGGAGGTGTCAGATAAACAATGGGTGTTTAAAAAATAAGAACAGGAGGAGTTTCTGAAGACTGCTTGAGAAGAGGTCTTACTGTTTACTCCTTGTGTTTGAAGTAGATACTGGCGAAGCTGCATGGTCTTACCAGAGATGAGGATAGATTTTTTTTACCATCGTCTACGTATAATCGTCTGTTTTTGTTGGGCTTAACTCATCTTGAGGAAAAGGCAAACATGCCGATCACGTTTCTGTCACTTTGTGGCGACAGAAGGATGTCAGCTGATGATGCTCTGATGCTCTTCAGATGCCAAACAGACGCTTCAAAGTTTGATTTGAGCTACCAGACCTCCACACTGAGGC
Organism: Notolabrus celidotus; assembly: GCF_009762535.1. NCBI lineage: Eukaryota > Metazoa > Chordata > Actinopteri > Labriformes > Labridae > Notolabrus > Notolabrus celidotus. Next base: position 3,630,376 of record NC_048285.1, on the reverse strand, counting down.
AAACATGCAGGACACTGATCTCAGATGAATTTCAAACCACGTCTGAATGTGTCTTTGATTTAATCTGAGTGTTTAAGGCTTTCATAAACCATCAAGACATAATCTGGCTGCACTTAAAAACCAGACCTGGTCTCTTAGTGGGAACATGGACTTCAATAGTCACATATTGTGCTGTGGAAAGTGTAAACAAGAATCAAAGAACACAGACTTCAATTTGCATCAAATGTGGAAGCAGGAACTGAAGCTGCACGATGAAATGCAGTCAGTGAGATGTGTGCATGAGGAACCGAGGCGTGAGAAGGATTGCCTGAATGCAGTGGAGCGGGAAAAACTGCACCACAAGTATGCATTCAGATTAGCATGCAACCGAGGGACCATTTAGACGGAGGCACAATCAGGAGAGGGAGGTCAGCCGGCACGATGAGGCACGATGAGGCACGATGAAGAAGAAGAGCTTCAGGAACGAATTCTGCTACTTGAGATCAATGTGGATGAAACATAAGTCTCTAAAACCTCCAGAAATACATAAGAGCTATAAGTTAGGGTTAATATGCACGCTTCACTTCATAACATCGTCACCACTCCTCAGTTTTCTTCACCCCCTGCAGGCTGAGGTCCGTGCATTTCTGCAGAAACAGAAACTGATAATCCTGCAGATTAACTCAAAGCTAACAGCATGGATCAATGCAGCTACAATATGTGAGAAAGTATGCTTCTATACTGAGCTGTAACGCCGCTACGTTAGCCACCTATCACAGATAACGATCTTAAAGACACAGAGACTCCAGAAACTGTTTTACAGAAACCAACAAAACCTCTCCTCTGATGGACCGAAGCCAAATCCTTCCTCCGTCCTTCATAGAGCTGTTTTTGTGGAGCCAGCTTCCTATAAAATATAGACATTAACTGCACAGATCATTCTCTGAGGGACCTGTTAAAGAAAGCATGACGTTTCTGTGCAGCCAGTAAAATATCTCGTGGACAGCTCTTCACCACGCTGCACTGCAGGATGTACTTTCCCTACACCTAGATCTGTAGGTTCAAATCACTACCAGAGACATGTGATCCCTCAGGACGGCTCGGGTTTAGGAAGTATAGCTCACATTGTGTCAGACTCACGTGTGTGGCTGGAGACTGAGCCTGTAGGATGCTGAGGAAGAGCTCAGAAACAGGGATGCTCAATCCCCGGAGAGGGTCCTGAGATTTAAGTGGAGGGGGAAACGCTGCTGCTCCTCCAGAGCGGAGCAGCAGGTGTGGGTCTGAGGACAGAGTGTGAGGACCATCTGAAGTGAGTTTAGTGGAAGCCGGGGAGCTTAGGAGGCAGGAAGAAGCTGGACGTGGAGATCAGGCGAGGATTTGCCACATGTTTAGACGTGAACGGCACGTCAGACGAGATCTAACACGGACCAGCTGCTCTCATGTAATCAAAGCTGCTTCCACTGAAGGATGTGTTAGAGCGATTGTGTTTACAGGACAGCGTGTTCGAGAGCGTCACGTTAAATACATCAACAAAGACAAGGACTGAGGCTGACAACAGGTGATCTCATCAGATTAAAGCATCAGGTTGAAACAGGGATGAAATCAGGTAATCCAGTCTTAGTTTTTATCTGAATCAAACCTCCAGTTTGTGACGGTTTGGACCTCTTTGGTGTGAAGAATCAAGATAATCCTGACCAAGCTAGATTACAGGAGCAAGATGTGACAGAACTTTCTAAGTAGGTCAAACTCACAGCACTGGATACTTTTAACAGTCTGACATATTTAATAAGATTAACAGTTTGGTTAAAAATTTGATTTTGGCACCGCAGAAATGAATTCAATGTGAAATGTAAAGTTTTTTCACTTTGTGTGACTTTGGGGCCCCCTGTGGTCAAAGTATGCGATGTAAAGAACTGTTAAACTGGATTTGGTCATCTTTAAACCTGGATCAGGTCCAGATTTCCTCATAAAAACAGGACAAAGGTAAACTGGATCACCTGATCGTGGGCAGCAGAGGAGAAAATCTTCATTCTTACACCGAACATTCACTCACGCTCTCACGCAGAACAGGAGCATCCTCACTGTCACCTCACACCATCAGTGAGGATGATGAGAGAGGATGAAGGGTTTGGGGGTCTCCTCATGCCAGCAGCTTCTCCGGGTTTTTGGAGAGGGTCTGCAGAAGGCTCCTCTGGAAATCCTCCTCTGGGACTTCCGGAACCAGGAACTCAAGCAGGAGATCGAAGATGCAGTAGACCAGGTGTCTGTTGGGGAACAGGAGCAGCAGAACGGTTAATGAGACACCGAGTGGAGCTGCTGGTGAAAATCGGAGCAAATCTTACCTCAATTAAGAGTCTTAGAAGTCTCATTTCAAGAAACTTAAAAGGTACAGTGTGTCATTTCAGTCGTATTTATCAGAACAGACTTGGTAGAAATGAGAAATGGAGTCTTGCACGCATGTTTCTGCAGCAGCACAGAACAGACAAACTAATATCAGACGTCTATGTATTTCGTGAGAAGAAGAAGAAGAAGAAGAAGAAGAAGAAGAAGAAGAAGAAGAAGAAGAAGAAGAAGAAGAAGAAGAAGAAGAAGAAGAAGAAGAAGAAGAAGAAGAAGAAGAAGAAGAAGAAGAAGAAGAAGAAGAAGAAGAAGAAGAAGAAGAAGAAGAAGAAGAAGAAGAAGAAGAAGAAGAAGAAGAAGAAGAAGAAGAAGAAGAAGAAGAAGACAGTGGTTGTTGTTGAGCAGAGAATAATGTGCATTGATGGTAAAAACTTGACAGATGGAGGATCATCATGATCATGCATCACAGGAGCTTCTTGTCCTGAAAGGCTGCTGTCTCTTCACCGACAGGAGGGGTGAACAAGGGAGCGTTTCAATCCGTAATCTGACCACAAGATATCATTAAATATTCTCATTTCTGGACACTGTACATTTAAAAAGTACCTCTTGCTGTCACATCCTCAGATTTATGTCTCATTATAACCAGTTCAGGTCTTATTTCTGCTCCTAATGTCTTGAAATAAGAGGTTTATCTGGGTTTGTTTGGTAAATATGACTGATTTTAAGTTTAAAAAGATATTTTTTACAGGATAGAAGACCACATCACTCGCTTAGTTTCAAGCTTTTTTTGCAGTGTATGTTTAAAGCCGAGACAAAAAAGGCTTGAATTAACATTTTTAGAGACATGTTTTGGGTTTAAAAGAGTAATGTTAAATCTAAAAACTGTGCAATATATGATTTAATGAGTTGATAAATTGTTTCAATGGTCCTTAAGAGTTTGAATAATGAAATAGTTGTTAGTTGCAGCCTTAAATCAGCCTTAAAAAACACAGGTGACAGCACACACAACTCTTGTTCTGCAAGTTTTTATCAGTGGACTCTTGAGGCTTTAGAAGAGTGCATTGAAACGCTCCTTTAATTTACAAGAAAAGAGATCCTGTCCATACGGCTGTCTGACACATCTAACAACAGTCTGAGCCTGTCAGTGGAAACAAAGCAGGCATGTTTAGTCGACGTACTTACGTAGATGCAGCTGCTTTCACCTTAAAAGATGTACATTTTAAAAAAAAGAACCTTCCTCCCCAATGCAAGAACTCAGTCTACATTTCTACCAAATATGGAAGAGGTGACGTTTTCTGTATTTCCAGTTGAACTTAGTTTCAGTCTGCAACTTTGTTTATGAAGTCTGAACTCTTTATGATAAGATGCAGACTTCTTCCAGCAGCAGTTTGTTCCCTCATCTGTGAACCTTCCAGCCTTCAGTTTGTTTACTGTGACCTTGTTTGGCGAAGGAATCCGCCACACCGTACGAGTCCAGGTGAGCTGCTTCTCGTGTCTGAGTGTAATTGAGCACGAACCCTCCCCTGACCGTTTGATTGGACACACCTGCCACTAAAAAAAAAGAGGCAGCACACACGAGAGCAGACAGACAACACGCAGGCAGATTTAACGGGGCCATCAGGTAATGTTTAAGCGTCAGAGTGGACGTGACCTGACGGTGACATCATCCTGCTGGAGGTGCTTCGTCCAACAGAAACACATTCCTGCAGGTTTTTGACCTACATTGAGCAGAGTGAGGTGATGAGCAGAAACACATGCAGCCAAAGGTATTCAGAGGAGGATATAGGCTAGAGGACGATAGTTACACACGTTAAAACGCAGGAGGAATCCATCTTTGAATGGACTCGGACGATGATTCATGACTACAGACAAAAAACTTGGCAGCCGTGACTTCTGTAGGAAACTTCAGAAATCACCAAACTTAAAGCTGCTGTGAGGAACTTTTGTTTTGTGTCGATTCTGGCGCCCCCTTGTGGACAAAGTGATACCACTTATCTCTTGTCCTATACATGCAAAAGTAGTGTTTTCAACAAAAGCCCCATCCTGTTGTCTTTTCACAGTCAACTTTATCAGGCAATGTGATTAGTTTCCATGAAAACAGTCACATAAAGGCTGTTTCTGAAGCGAGATGTCCATCATCTGGTCTGACACCTACCCCCTCAGGGCAGTTTCAGGCATTAAAAATGTCAACAGAGCAGGCATCAGTGTTGCTGCTGATGGTCTTGTTTGCTAGTGAAGGTCATAAAGAGGCATCGGTATCATTTTCAGTCTGTTTCTCATCCAGTTCAAAACTCCTCACAGGGCCTTTAAAGACCAGAGATTATAAATCCTCTCCTGGGTCACACTACAGAGATATAATCGAGATTAGTCTTGACTCTTATACAGATCATCTCGTCTGATATTCTGTAGTGTGAGGTGTTAACAGTAATTTTACTTCCCTCAATCTGCCTGGAAAACAATCCTGTTTGCACTGATTTGAAATTGTAAACATTACTCAATCACTATTATGATCAAAGATCCTGTTGGAAGACTCAGAGGGCAGCCGAGCACGCACTTTGAGGATTGTCATGCAGAGTGGAACGATAGCCAATGGGAAGCAAGCTGTCTTTAACGAGGAAGCACGACAAACAGAGCCGTGGACGTCAGTAAAGGAGGACCAACTTGTGGATTTGTTGCAGCAACAAGCGTGTTTGCACATCATGTCTCGTAAAACATATCCCAATCTCACTGACGAGGAGAGTCACCCAGTGTCTCCCTGGGAGGACTGGACGAGTTTATCTGCCTTCCAATTTGACATTTTTCTTTAATTTAATATAATAAAAGCTCAAAGGGGGTAATGTTTTTAATATTTTCACAGTTCAACGCCTCCACCTCCACAGGTATGGCCTCATTCTGCAGGAAACACCGTCATGTTTCACTGTGAGAGTGTGTGAGGGTTTCCAGTTCACAGAGCGTGGACTGTCAGTGTGTGACTCTCAGCACACCGTAAGAACAAAGCTGTTAAATCTATCACTGTTTATCCTCGTGTGTGAGGTCTCTCTCATTTTTAACATGTGTTAAGATATTTAAAATCTGACAGTGTGGGCCGGGCATGAGAGGAAGAAGACAGGTTTGATTCACAGAGCAGATAATAGAACTGCAAGTATTTAATATAAGTATTAGCATGAAAAAGAGACACATCAGAAGTCACTTCAAAACTAATTTTAAGTATAGCTTTAAGCTAAGGAGGCTGGGCAAGGTGGTGCATGGGTTTTGTGCACACATCAGCATGTGCAGCAGCTTTTATGGTGTGTTTATCATGTTTTTTCTGCAGGTTTAGTGATTAAGAATGCTAAAAAGTGTTGTTATCTCTTAAATAAAGCTCAGATTAAAGTTCTAACGGTCTAAGACAGCAGGGGAAGTCATTATCTCGAAATTGAATGCCAACTTTGCAGACGTTTTTGTGGCCGTCTAAAACTCTAATTTGAAAATAAGCAGATTTCTTTTTCACTTTTTGTTTCATTTCTGTCACTTTTGTGGGAGCAGTGAAATCTGCCTGTGAGGTAAGAGTCTCTATCATGGAGTGTTTGGATGAAGGATTTCAGGAATCACAGTTACGCCATCAGTATGAATGTGCAGACAACAATCATCAGGATACTTCTTATTGGACAGGATGCACATACATAAATGATCATTGGTGTGTTATGTTGATTGATAATGTGAGCACCTATAACAAAGCTACCTTTGAGAGAGGAGTGAGCACTCACCTGTTGATGTAGGGGTCCTGAAGAGAGTCCAGCGCAGTCTCCCAGCTGAGTTTGTACTTGTCTGAGCCCAGCATGTCTGAGACCAGATCTAGAGACACAAAGACATGTTACCCTCTCTCATTACTGTGCACACTTATTAATAAACTTAAAGCCTACAGTCTGAGGGGAAAGAGTGTTCACCTGGTAGGAGTCTCATCAGACAGTGCAGAGCTTGTTGCCTCGTGTCGTCCTTCTCCTGCTGGCTGCGCTCCAGTTGAGGCTCAGTGGGCAGAGCTCCTCCGGGCCACACGGCCTCCTGGATGACCTGAAGGTACGCCACCCAGTACGACGTGCACGTCAGGTTGGCTACACTCACATCCAACCATCTGAAGTTTGACAAAAGGAAACAAAGAGCACAGTTCATGAAGAGAGTTTGAAGTTGGTCCCTACATTGGAAGTTATAGCTGCTGGATTTCCCCGTAGGAGCCAAGTATGGACCGACTGATTGATTCACGATTTCAAGCCTTTAACCATTGAAGCCATCTTAACAGTATCAAGCAGTTTGCTGGACCATTTACTTTTATCGAAACCACCACAGAGTTAGTAATGTTTTAAAAATAAGCGTGGTTTCATGCCAGTACATTAGACGTGAGCAGGCTCTCTTGGTTTAAAAAGTCCAACGAATACAAAGAGTCATAAATCTGCAGTATTTCTAATGGCAAACATGCAAGGACTCCTCGCTATTAAACTGATTTATCACCTCAGTAAAAGTTCCCTCAAAGAGTTTCTGGTATCAGTCTGCAGTTCCAGGTCTTCTTAAGAGCAGCACGATGTTTGTTTTGCATATTTTGGAGAGTAAAATAGGAAACAGAGCAGGGTGTGCAGAAGGAAGTCGGACTTTATCTCACTGGAAAAGTAGTCAAAACAAAGCGTGTCATGCAGAGGCTGATAGAGCTAAAATTAGGGTTTGCATGGACCACAGTATGAAATTAAAAGGAGATTTTTGAGCTGCAAATCATGCAAAGCTACTCTGTTACTAAGGCAAACTGGGTAGCATTTCCGGGCTGGTGCTCGTGCTGGTTGAACTCGTGAACCAATGCGGCACCTGTTAGTTTTTCCACCCGCTCGGGCCCGTGGAAGTGTCACGTCATGAAGTCAGATTTACGTGACTGCTTTTCCCAACCAGGAGCCCGACTCGCAGATGAAACACGAAAAAAACGTTCTCAACTGAGCGCTGGCTTCGAAGCGGCCCCTGGAACTGCCTCGGTCGAAAAGTGGTATGTATGTGTCCCGGACTGACATCATGAAAGTTGGACAGAGAAGCTCAGAGATGGCCCAGTTCTGCCAGCGATGATGGCCTGCTGCTGTGGACGTGCCAGACTCCAGCTGCTACAACTACTACTATCCGTCTCACCACTATCATCTCTCTTTCTCTTGATCTCCCTCTATCCCTCTCTCCAACACGGTCTCTGCAGATGTGTGTCTAACATGAGTCTGGTCCTGCTGGAGGTTTCTGCCTGTTAAAGGAAGGTTGTCCTTGCCACTGTAACTTGCTAAATGCTGCAAAGTGCTCTGCTCATGGTGGATTAAGATGAGATCAGACTGAGTCCTGTCTGTAAGATAGGACTGGATCTAATCCAGTCTTGATGTTGGGTCTTTGTTAATAATAGAACATAGGGTCTAGACCTACTCTGTTTGGACAGAATCTGAGGATAACGTTTGTTGTGATTTGGCGCTTTATAAATAAAGATTGACTGATTGACCTCTGGCAACCTGATCTTAAACTAATGATCCTGCTCTCAGACCCTTCCCTCTTAATGCCTCGTTGCATTCCCACACATATTTAAAACACGCAGCAGAAGTCCGGCCTGGCACAACCTCTCACTGGAACTGGTTTCAACCTGAGTCCACTTCCCTCCAGCCTCCCACACAGCGGCTGGATTTAAGGTCTTGTGATGAGTACATTCAATACATTCACAGAAGTTGACCCTCTCTGCTGACCTGACCTTCTTCACACCAAGATTTACCGTCAGAGGACTGGAAACACAGCCGGTCGCCATCCAGACTGGAGGAGCGGGGTTATTTAAAGCACAAAGTAAAAGCTGAAAAACAACACCTCGAGGTGGCTCAAGTGTTCGAGCATTGTGCAGGTCAGGAACATAAAGCCAGAGGTGGTCACTTCAATTTGAGTTATCTTAAGATTCAAGATCATTTAAGGCTTTGAAAGTATAAATTGAGGTTCTGAACGAGTTCCTCAAAGAGTGCAGACACCCTAAATGTTTAACACCGTGCAGATGCTGTTATGCAACATCGTTTGAAACCTCAGCGGTCTGTTAAGGAGAAGCAGGGACCTCCCTCTGGGCCTAATGTTCTGCTTCTTCTGCTCGCTTCATGTGGCCTCTAACGAAGTTATTTCATTACCCTGCTCTGGACTGTTCCCACATTGCTGAGCTGCAGCCGCATAAGCTATGGATAGACATGATGTGCCAGCCTCAATGTGACGTCTCTTTCCTTTAGGATTTCATAACGGAGCACCAGAAGCCAAATCCTTATTAAAGATGGTATTTTACGTCTCGAGCTGAACAACCGCTGACGGAAAACAGGAGCGGTAATGCATCGGCTCACTGGATGGTAGGTAACATCCAGAACTTTCCAAGGATAGAGCGGGCTATGTTCGAGATGAGGTTGGATAAGTTGAGGTCCAAACGTCTCTGCAATAAAAACCTTCAATTCCTTCAATACATCCTGAAAATAATAAGGTGTAGATTTCTGAGTCACTTAGTAATCAGACACTCGCTCAGGAAACTCAACCTGCAGAAAGTTTTCACCTGCTATAAATACGGCTGTGACTCCGGCTTCAAGCAGATCGTTTCTCACTAATTGATACTTGAGAGTTAGAGACGCGGGGTATCAGACGAGTCAGAAGTCAGATTGATATCCGGAGAGAATATAGGCTTCCTCAGCGTGGACTCAAAGTTCCTGAGGGGCTGGGGATTGGATCAGTTGAATGTTTCTAACAGAAAGATGGTACCTAGGCGGGTCACTCAGGTATCGGGGATGGTTTTACTGGAGAACTTCATATGAGATCTGAAATCACACCAACCAGATATAAAAATGAACTTTACACTTGTTTTGGTGCAACATTAACTCTGGGGGAATGAGGAGTGTGTGGACAATATTTGAGAAACTACTATCTGTCTCATCACTATCATCTCTCTCTCTCTTCATCTCCCTCTATCCCTCTCTCCAACACGGTCTCAGCAGATGTGTGTCTAACATGAGTCTGGTCCTGCTGGAGGTTTCTGCCTGTTAAAAGAAGTTTGTCCTTGCCACTGTAACTTCCTAAATGCTGCAAAGTGCTCTGCTCATGGCGGATTAAGATGAGATCAGACTGAGTCCTGTCTGTAAAATGGGACTGGATCTTATCCTGTCTTGATGTTGGGTCTTTGTTAATAATAGAACATAGAGTACGGTCTAGACCTGCTCCCTTTACTGTAGTTGACACCCCTGTAGTTTGAAGTGCGCAATGAATCATGCTCACAGTCGACTGTCTTGGTCTGAACAATCTGCAAAGTTGCATGTAAACAGTCTCTGTGCAGTTATTGACCTCTGAAAGATCCTACGCATGTGGTTTCCTGAAAATAACAGCGACTGCCTGAGTATCCTGAAAATGTTAAGACTCAATAATGATGGCTCTGGATAAAATCAGCACCCTGATGTTCACTGCAGTCAAAGCAGGAACCTGATACAATAAATAACGTCTCCGATGAGGCCGAGCTCTTAAATGAAGGCTTTGCTTTGCTTTAGTGACACAGAATGAAGAAATCTTATTTGAAAATATGAGAGTTATTAAGGAATTTTCTGCCTGTTGAAACATCAGTAATGACACATAAACTAATTATGGACAATCATGATGATTAATGAGCTGCAGCTGTGCACACAGTGAGAAAACAAACTCACATTTCAGTCTGAGCTCCTGTGAGGAGGTTTGAGGACTCAGGAATTAAAACCGATGCTTCAATACGTCGTGCAAAAGAAAGAGCATGAGTGATATATGACTCATTGCATTAAGAGATGTGTTGTTCTACTTTAGCTGTAGCTTTAATATAAGTGCAGAGATACCACCCTCAGAGTTTAGAAGACAGATAAGAAGAAGGGATGCTTTCGGTCTCTCTCTCCAGCTGGAGTGCACGGGGTTTCCACATTATATTTAGCGCTGATTTCTACTGACACTGCAAAAATATAAACAAAATCACTTACACCAAACCCCAGCTGGAAAATGACTTGGCCTAATTAACAATCAGGCTGGAAAAAGTGACGGAGCCGGAGGAGTCGGGGTAGGTGGCTGTTTGAAAAAAGAGGAGGGACGCCAACGTGAGAGAGACAATTAATGAAGTGTCCGTGTGCTGGAACCAGAACCTGAAGGCTGAGGAGAGACTGCAGCTTAATGTGGTCCATTTAAAATAAACTATCCTTTAATGAATGTCTGTTGGCTCCAGTTCTGTCACACTTAGAGAAAGAGAGAGATTCGACACGGAGCTGAATACACTTCTGAGAGACTGACTGACTGTGTAGTCTTGTGACATTGTTCCTGATTCACCCACTGAACCAAACAATGACACAGTCTCCATGACACACTTTAACCCACCCTTCTAGCAGCACTGGCTGCTAAATGCATGAGTATAATACAGGTTTAGTGTAATCATTCGGGCCTTCTGAGCTGCCGATGGTTAGTTCAGTCAGTCAACTCACTTTGCATTGATCAAACTTTAAGAAGCAGAACGTTGTGTTTGGCGTCAAGGCTCCGAACCTCATCACTCCTTGCAGATTAGCTTTACATGTAAGGGATAATGTATGTTTAACATCCAACCATCCATTTTCTTCCACTTATCCGGGGTCAGTCGTGGAGGTAGAAGTCCAAGCAAATTGGCCCAGACATCCCTCTCCCCAGCAACACTTTGCAGCTTGTCCTGGGGAATCCAAAGGTGATTCCAGACCAGGCGGGAGATATAATCCCTCCACCGAGTTCTGGGTCGACCCCGGGGCCTTCTCCCAGTCAGAAGTGCCCGGAACACCTCTAAAGGGAGGCATCCCAGAGGCATCCTTATCAGATGCCCGAACCACCTCAGCTGACTCCTTTCGACGCAAAGAAGCAGCGGCTCTACTCCGAGCTCCCTCCGGATGTCCGAGCTCCTGACCCTCTCTCTAAGGCTGAGCCCAGACACCCTTCAGAGGAAACTCATTTCAGCTGCTTGATCTGGAGGATAATTCTTCAGGTAATGTGCGAATGATGCACTGCAAATGTGAAAGTTGCCCGCCTGAACTAGCTCACATTTGTCCTTCTTTCTTGTTCACATTATTTCCTCATCAGTTTTCTTCCTTGTGTGGAAATTGGAAAGAAAAAAGTATGCTCAAACATTCTTGTACCAGTCCTTCTTCCTTCTTTCTGCAACAACATAAACACATTTGTCTAAAAGGTTTAACTGTGTGAGGTACAGGAAGGCATAATTATTATTTTAAGAGTCTGAAAAGTGATTGGATTTGTTGCTCCAGGTTACAAATGTGTATCTTTACACAAAGCAGCATGTTTTATGATTTCATGAGAAGGCTCAACGTTGCCTGTTTTATCTCAGATTAATGAACACCTTCAGTTTGGATTCACTGAAGGTCCAGAGAAAAATCTCTTCAGCATTTAAATCTACAAACTTCTTCCCTCAGACCAAAGTAATCCATGCAGGATGTGAAGTAAAACAGCAGATAAACAACTTTTTAATGGCTGTGGTCTCAGTGAATGCATCACATGGACAGGTCTGCCTGTTATCTGAAATCACCTCCACATGTTCGAGCTTCAGGCAGAGGCTTTGTACTGCTGCACACTCCTACAAACCGAACGCTCAGACGTCTTCTTAGATCTGAACACGTGACAGAACACAGGATGAACAAATAAAACCTTCTCTCAGTTTCATCTTTGATCACCGCTGCTTCTTTTTGCTCGTGTAAGCGCTGATGCTGCAGGACAAACTTCCCTCCGCATGCCGGTGGTCTGAAATGTGTCGTAACCAGATAACATATGTTGTGAAAATATGGAGTTCTTGGAAAAAGGATCATTTCCAGAAAATTTAACACGACTTGATTTGATTTACACCTTTTGATTTCCAGTTCCCTGAGTTACATAAGAGACCTTTGGGTTCAGAGAGGTCCTGCGCTTCAGGAATACATGAGGGAGTTTTCCTCTCTGACATTTCTGATTAGTCGAGATAAAAATGGTCATGGGGCTTTGAGGACATTTGGGGTTTTACTTTCCTTCCTTCTTTTCTTTGCACTTAAAACCTTTAAAGATTAAACAAAACAACATCTCATATTTAGAAGAACATGCTCACAGACTTCTGGTCCCTTTTATGCATGCACTGCACCCCTAAACACGCCAGGACATTACCTAAAGGGCTACACTTCTTGCGTGAAGGGATAAGGTAACAGTCCTGAGCATTCATAGCATGCATGTCATCTTGATAGAGTTGTTACGACTGTTCTTGGATACTCTTCTGCTCACCTGTGTCTTGTTTTCCACACTTTCACTGATATAACTGATCTGTTAAGTTCATGTTGCATTGATTTAAACAATGAAACATTCATCATTACAAACACGTCACTCTCCTCCTCCTGCATGCTCTACCAAGGCGCCAACCCTCACCCTAAATCAGGCTGAATATTCTCAGAAGTCGAGGGTGTTTTAAATGGAAAGTCCCGGCCTTGTGTAACAGGTGTGGACCAAGTCAGGACCTGATCCTCCAGACACCGACGGGGATTACTTTACGGATGCTGAATTATTTGTCGTTTAAATCCGTGCATCTTTTTGAATTGAATAATGCAATAAATCATGATGGATCATCCAAACTGTATTTTTTTTTTTTGGCTTGAGAGAAGCATGTTACGAACATGCAGTGACTTTGTACATTCAGGTGCTTCTCAAAAAAATGGGAAAACTGGAAAGGTTAACTTTTTTGCCATTTGATCAAAAAAGGGTAAACTTCTTTTACATTACACGTAAATGGAAATATTTAATGCATTTCTCTATTCTAATGTGGCCCATGGAAATCAGAAATCCAGTACCTCAAATTATTAGAATATTTCCTGAGATGGATGAAAAAACAAGGATTTAAAATACAAAAATGTCCAACTTCCGACGAGTTCACTCATTTATACACTCAATACTTGGTTGAGGCTCCTTGACCACCAATCACTGCATCAGTAAGGCCTGACACACACCCCACAGATTCTCTCTGGGGTTCAGGTCATGTGACTTGGCTGGCCATCAAGCAGAGTGACACACCATTTGTTGGTAGTTTTGGCGCTGTGGGACGGTATAAAGTCCTGCTGGAAAAGGAAAACTCTATAAAGCTTGTGAGCAGGTGAAGCATGAAGTGCTCTAAAATCTCCTGGTAGACACTGCATTGACTCTTAACTTGATAAAACACAGAGGACCAACAACAGCTGATGACATGGCACCCTGAACCATCACTGACTGTGGAAACTTCACACTGGACTTCAAGCAACTTTGACTCTGTGCCTCTCCACTCTTCATCCAGACTATAGGACCTTGATTCCTCCTGAGCCCAGGTAAGACTCTTCTGGCGTTGTCTCTGATTCAGGAGTGTCTTGATATTAGTAATGTAAGTTGTAGTCTCTTTCCTGAAGCAGCTGTGCGTTACACTCTTGACGCTCTGACTGCAGCCTCAGTCCACTCCTCGTGAAGCTGTCTGAACGCTGAGGTCGTCCCTGTTGCCTCTGCACCTTTTCCCTTCCTGTCTACTTTCCATTAACATGCTTTGATGCAGATCTCTGTGAACCGCCAGCCAGTTCAGCAGACTTCTAAGGTCAGGTATTTTGAGTATTTTTCTTCAGCTGTCGCCCAAAATCAAAACAGACAGAAGCTTGAAACACTTTATTTCAAGCGTAATCAGTCTACAGAATGTTAAATTTTGACTTTAATAACTGATGGCATTTTTCATAATTTTCTACATTTTAGAGATTGAACTGTACTCTATAAGAAACCTGTTCCATCGTGACCTACATCCTAAGGTGGGCAGTGAACCGTAGCATCTGTTAATTAGTCCTGTTTATACTGGTTCCCATTAAGAGTTCCACTGTCCTTAAATGGTCTTACATCAGAGAGAACAACAGCAGGGGAACATGGGCCTCATGAAAAACCGTTTACATCCCCACAGATGAGATCATTTATCTGCAGCCTGCGAGCAATAAGGAGGAATCACCGTCCTGATGCTGACACGACGCTGAGGGCAGACCGGAGTCATGTGGAGACGAGCTCTGTGCACCGTGGACCAAGAATTCCTGAGTTAAAGAACACCCTGCTGGGTTTCTCAAAATGAACACGCCATGGATTCTCCTTGGACAAGAAGCTTCAAGTGGATGAGAACACGGCTAACATGACGAGAGTCTGAAAACTCATGGGAAGCTAATTTTACCAAGCAGTTCTTATGTCTTGATAACTGCAATGTGAGAATGTTTTGAAGAGTGGGTCTCTGTTTTGTTTTCTTCCCATGCTCATGCACAAACATGAGACGTGATAACACCTATTTCTGCAGGTGTTAACATGTGATAACACTTATCACAGTGTGCCAAAAGAACGACAAAAACATTATCAGAAACATTAGAGGTTTGAAAATATTCACACTAACGTTGCAGCCTTGCAGTTTAATTTGTCACCCAACAAGTCAATGTGCATCCATCTTCAGGTTGGTTGCATGACCACTGTTTGCTTTTCTGATTAAAGGTGACATATCATGCAAAATTGACTTTTTAATGGTTCTCTACCTGAAATATGTGTCCCTGGCATGTCTACAAACCCCCCGAGAATGAAAAGAATCCATTCTGCCCCTGTTCTGATCTCTCCACCTTTCTGTAAATGTGTGTGAAATGAGCCGTTTCAGACTTCCGTGTTTTTGTTACGTAACAACAATATCCGGTCTGTCACGGAGTCAGAGCTCTGAGCTTGTTCAGCCCATAGACTGTATAAAATAATACTGAATCCCCTCCTCTGTTTTTCATTACCTGCACAAATGTGTGCTAACAAGGAGCTTAGGAGGGAGGCATGCTAGTTGTAGGCTGTCTTAATAAACACAAAGGTCGGTTTTACTCCCCACGTCTGCTGATTTGAAGATATATTGGATGATTTTTATTTGTCATGGAAAAGTGCTAGCGCTAATTAGCATAGCCACATAGCTATATGTTCATAGCTGTAGCTGTAGCTGTAGCTGTAGATGTAGCTGTGTACCAAGACACACGTCGACATACTGACAAATAAAACAACAAGAAACACTAAATCTGTGACCAATCCTTCAGAAAGGTCCTGCTGCCTTTCTGGTAGAGGTCGGTTTTACTCCCCACGTCTGCAGATTTGAAGATCTAGTGGATGATTTTTATTTATCATGGATAAGTGCTAGCGCTAGTTAGCATAGCCACATAGCTACATGTTCGTAGCTGTGTACCAAGACACACGTCTACATATTGATAAATAAAACAACAAGAAACACTAAATCTATGACCAATCGTTCAGAAAGGTCCTGCTACAGGCGCCTCTCCGTCAGGATCAGATTCAGAGGGTTGAAGTAACGCGATCTCTGAGCAGCCGTGTATATTCAGCCAACATGTAAACATTAGATCAACGTGCTGGAGAGCCGAGGCACATCCACTTCCTGAGGGGGCGTGGTCAGAGGGAAAACAGAGTGTTCTGATGAGGAATGAAGAAGAGGGTTTTTCAGGCATGCCAAAATCTGATTTCAAAGTGTTTTTTTGAGCATAAACTTTAAAGACATGTTTTGGGGACCTCTTAGACCAATATATATTGATGAAAAAAGCGTGATATGTCCCCTTTAAAATCTGTGTCTTCTGTTTACACATGGTGTGATCTGCTCTGAGTGTACATGCTCAAGTAGCAGATCTGACTCTTAAAGTGTGCATCACAGCAGCAAGACTCACGTTGTAGCTCGCCAACATGACATCACAGCAGTGGGACACAATAAAAGAGATGGAGGTCGAGCGTCTGTTGTGTGGATTAGATGCTTTCTTTGTCTTGTTTTTAAAGAAGCATGAAAACAGTGCATTGTTTTCATCGGGAGGGGGATGCAGAAGGAATGCGAGAAGCTTACCGTTTTGTTTTTGCCAATCAATGCGATTAACAAAGTTGAATTCTTCTACATTTGTTAAAGGGCTCTCGTTTTTATTCTCCAATGTATTGCGCCGCCATGTTGCATCAAAGTGTTCTCACGCAATCACAAGTCAAATCCATATCGTATTTATATGATCAATGTTTTTATATGAGTGATTTCTATTCCAATTGGGGCCATTTGTCCAACTCTAATCTTTCCTCTAGGTGTTTTCAGATATGAACTTCTTTGAATAACACTTTATTCTAAAAATCAAACCCCTGACATGTGCAGGCTCCTATCAAACAGGTGAGGCTGCACCACCGTCTTTAACAGTTAAAATTTTCTCTCTGAGTCTCTGCAGAGCACATGGACTCTTCTAAAGACAGCAGACAGAACAAGTAACTGGTGGTAAAGCAGGGGGAGACTGTTGACTAACCAACCACAAACGATTCTCCCGGGGATAAAAAAAGAGAGAGACCAGATGTAAAAATCTTTCAGGCATTGATTTATTTTTTCTTTTCAGGAGAAAAGGAGAGGCGTGAGGCCGGCAACCTTTGACCTCTCACTATCCTAATGTTGTGAGTTCACCCTCAAGTCTGGTAGGAACAGTGCCCAGTTAAGGGTTTTTCAATAGCTGCATGGTGTGAGTAAAGTTTACCTTTGAGGTACAGATTGTCGCCACATCATTGTTCCCAAATAAAGAACAAGTTATGACAAAAACAAAGATATTCAGACATCAGTGACAGACCAAGCCATCTGTTGCCAGAAGAGCAATTTTAAAATGGCCATCCAAATGAAGAGTTATGAATAGATTGGACACATCAGTACCTTGAACAAGATTAACACTGATCTAGACATAAAATCAAATGATCTAGTTTATTTTCAGGATCAAATCTGTCCTCATTCGGAGAGTGATTCACTGATGGATCCCAAAGTAATGAAGTGACACAACAGCAGTAATCCATAAATTGCATCAAATCTACCCAGCACTCAATATATCTCAGGTATCATAATACAGCTCTAAAAGCGTCACAGTGCTTTCCAGTTTTTTCTTTTACGAGTAACGCCGCGGTGGTAAAAATAAAGTCAGTGCCAGGTGCTCACCAAAACCAGCTCTGTTTGGTTTAAGGAGCGAGGATAAATTTAGAGGTCAGTGGATATTATGAAGTGTTAATTGTCCAGCATTAACAGCCCAGCCGTACTGAGAATAGTCCAGGCTGTAGTCAGAATGACGGAGCATGATTAATGCTGCGTCTGCTTATACATTTAGCACTATTCATGGCTAATATTCCACGAGTGTTAAAACAACATGTTTACAGAAAGCATACTGTCATCCTACATCATTTACCCCAGGCAAAAAGACTTTGATGGTTTGTTTTCTAGGTATTTCGTAAGTGTGATTCCTGCATTTGTAACTTTTCTCAAAAATCCAACAGGAAATACTCACATGGAAAATTGAGCAATCAGAGTTTAGCAACATCCTTGGGGCAATTCCTACTTTTGTTAGTTCCCTGCTTCTAAATTACAACACCCATAGAAGTCTTAAAACTGAGTTTTTAAATGCACTAAGCACTTTAAATCAATTTGTGTTTCCAAATAAATGCAAAAGATATGTACTTTTTCCCCCCAGGAAAGAATGTGCACTCCTTTCAGTTCCAACATTAGTCCAAGAAACTGAGTCCATGAACATCAACAAATAACAAAGACCAACAAAATACACACAGTCCAACACTAAAGGCTGATTTATACTTCTGCGTTGAATCAACGGCGTACCCTACGCCGGGGGTCCGCGTAGCTCCCGTACCTACGCCGAGGCCTACGCACGTAGCTGACGAGCACCTCCAAAATGTAACTCCCCGTAGAGCCGACGCGGACCTCAAGCCCTGTGATTGGTTCGCTCGGCGGCTTTGTATTTCCCGCATTTACAACACTTCCGGGATCCCGGACATCGGCCGCACATCGGCTATGTATTTGATCTCCTCCTCTCTATTCTTCATGTAATCATGTCTGTATGATAAACAGCAACATGTATCAGCTGTAGATTAACAGAACACGCTCTGAATCTCTGTGGAAAAGTAAACAGAGATCGTAGCGGGGCAGGAAGCAGGCGACCGCCTATCAGAGAGACCACACTGCCCTCTAGTGTTTCGGCGGAGAATTGCTGCGCGACACAGACACACCGACGCACAAGTATGTGGGGCTCAAGTCTGCGTCAGCCCCTGCTGCGTAGGGGAGACGCAGAAGTATAAATCAGCCTTAAGTCTAAAAGTTTTGTCCGGTGCTGCCTCCTCTGGCCAAAAGGAGTATGGCTGTTGTCAGGAAAACTGGGATCAACACTGGCAGTGTTTAAAATTCAAGGTAAACTTGTGGCATTGCTAAAACGTTGACTTGCCTGATGACGCAGACAAATTAGAAGTTAGCTAGCATGACCAAATAATGCCTCAGGTGTATAATGTCAGATAGTTCATGTAGATCTGAGGCTAATCTAGCTGCTGCTGTGCATAAAAGACGTCACCAGATGGCGTTTTGACACAACCCCAGCTTCATAAAATGTAGCCTAGCTGTAGGTGTCTAGCCTCGGCCAGCTGTCAGTGCATCTTAGTATATTTTAATCTGAAAAACCAACTAGTCAGGGATTTAAATATTTCAATGTTTGCTTTTAAAACTGTTCCTTTGTGATGCTAGCTCTTCTTTCTACACAGTGCTGATGCAGCATCAGCTTCAAGGTCAACTTCAGCCACAACAACAGTGTGTACACAATGACGTAGATGCACAAAATGTTAAGACCATCAAGGTTCTGATGCTGCAAGATGACGGTCATCCTTAGACTAATGACAATGCCAGCGGACGTTATCGGACGTTGTCTGCATTTTTTGGTGAAGTTAGCTTGTTGCATCTGTCGTTAAGAGTTTTGATAAGGGCGACCCCTTTGATTCGCACCTTCACTAAGGGAGCCACTGCTGAAAAACAGAAGTGAGGATAGCAAGCTGCTAGTCCTTGATACATTCAGATTCAAAAGACCAAGGGTTGACAACACCAGAGTCACACGCAAACTTTAGCAGGCATTATTTGATACATAAACAGAGCTAGAAAGAGTGGTTTAGGAATGGTAGTCAAAAACTGTTTTGTCACAAAAACTGTATGACTTTCTGAGACCTTGTTTTCATTTTCACTACCATCTTGTATGGATAGTTACTTGTTTGTCTATCAAAAGCAGACTGGGCTGCTAAGTGCACAACTTAGGGGCCTTTAAAAATGCTACGTCTGTGATGTGGTGTCTTGGGCTTTGGCAGTGATTCTTTGGTCAAGAAGAAAACCTAAATTACAAAAAACTTGGTTTTATCATCATCAAATTTAACTTGAGAAGTAACACAGAAAAATCTATCCCAGTAGAAGTAGAAAGAGACCAGCTAGACATCCAATCCACGCAGTTAAAAACACCACACATGTCAGCACTGAGTTTTCACCAAACTGTGTGATGAGTCTGCTCTAAGTCAGGCGTACACTTCAGTCCAAGCCTCTGACTCGGGTCTCATCACATCAGCACCTCCAGTCAAGCCAAGGTGCAGCCTTACAGCCGTCTGCTCTGCCGTCTATGGTCACTCCTGCTTCTCTGTGTATGTTTGAGTGTGTGCACGTGGTCCGGTTTTATTAGTACTGCCGTGGCGCCTTGTTCCCCATGGCTGGTCAAAACACAGACATGTGACGTTACAGACCCGAGCCAGATTTTAATCACATATGGCCGACAGAGGTTTGACACTGTCTTGGTTCTGTACGGGTCACAGCAATGCACAAACTTGCAAATGTAGCACACAGAAAAAAATCATGCTAGCACAGAAAACACACAGGAACAAAAGGTCAAGGTTCCTGCCTGTGCTACAATAACATCCATTGAACTTAGTCTCTGCTGTCATCACCATCGCAGACTTATGGCAATCACCAGAGAGATTACTTTTCCCTTTGGATCCTTCAGCCACACACGGATTTAGACCCTCCATGCACACACACATCGAGCAGAGTGCTTCTAACCAATTAGAGCTGACAAATGCCAAGTAATTCTATATGAGAGATTGTGGTCTGGTAAAGTATTAAGGCTGTGCAGCATTACTGCTACCATGAAAACCACCAGAGCTGTTTTCCAGGCCGCCTCTGTCAGAAAGATATTTTTCAAGCAGGAGGAGAGCGACCGATAAGTGTTCTGCTTTTCTGCCTGTGGGCTAATTGTGGCTTAAAGTCAGCAAAACATGTAGTGTAACTTTATTAAAGTCATATTAAAACATAAGTGTGGGTCACCTCAGGAGAAGCTTGCAGAGTATGTCACCAGTCTCCTTTATCAGCCTGCTAATTTCACAAACTCCTTCCAGATGTTTGTGCCGTCTTCGCTAGCACATTGAAATCTGCACTGATCATACAGAAAAGGGCAAATGCAAGCACAAAGACAGAGGATATGAGCAGACTAACAGGCCTGTACTAAAGGAGTGGATGGATTTTGCTAGCACAGGACGGCCCGGGTGAAAAACATGCAGCTCTCATGGGAGAACAGACGGACCTGGCCTGCTTTTCTCTGTGGTTGTGATTACTCAAACTCCTCTGTTGGGTCTGCCAGGAAGGAGATGTTTACAGTGCAGGTGACATACTTTAATCCTTGGAGGAAAATCCCCCTGAGCCTTGCCCTTGAGTTTCCAAAGATACACAAGAAGCAGGTGTAGAGTCCAGACAGTGTTGGAGACAGAGGAAAGCTCCACATACAAGGTTTTTCTGATCCTCTTATTCCTGTTGACTGAATGGAATCTATCGGTCCTTAAAGCAAGACATTTCTCAAGGACAAAGGTAGCTTGTAATGCTATTTCTACAGCAATTAGTGAGTCTTCCATGGTTATTGATACCTTTTGGGGGTTTTCAAATAAAATCTCTGTGGCTGTGTCGTTGGCTGGTACTGGTGCAGGTTCTCCTGGAGCACTCGCCAAGTTTGTTTTGGTGTTTTTCTACCTCTACATCCATCTCCACTGGTCTACGTAGCATCTCCACCCACTCTGATCAATGCATCTATAATCAGGTTAGAAACAGGTTCTCCTGGAGCGCTCGCTAAGTTTGTTTAGGTGTTTTTCCACCTCTGCATCCATCTCTACCAGTCTGCATAACATCTCCACTCACTCAGATCACTGCACGGATAATCAGATTAGAAACTAAGAGGCTACAGATCCTCCAGAGAGAGGCTGACTTTGTGATGTTTCTTGCAATGGAATTCATAACAGTGCTTGAAAGAGAACTCGGACATGGTGTACAGAGCTAAAAATACCATTATATGGAAGCTTTAAGTCCTGACTATAGGACTGCAGGCTGTGATCTGCACTCTTCTGTACAGTGATTGACACACACGAATGTCCCAAACACAGCCACATGATGAGAAAATCAGAAAATACAGACGGAGGGCAGATTGCCTGCAGATACAAACACCACCGCACACTTAAACTGGATTATATGTGATGACTGAGAGGGAATATTTTAATATGAGTCTAGACATTTTTTTTATAAGGAAAATCTTTCCTTATTATTAACTGTATGTTGGATGTTGATTTGTGTTCGGTGACTTTGTCAGTACCAGTGTCTGTGCACGTTGGAAACAAATAACAAGAAAAATGCACCACTTTTTCTGTGCAGGAGTTCACTTTTGTTGCAGTGATATCAAAGGAAGGAAGCTCAAACTTCCCCGCCGCCCTAGCAACCCTGCAGAAAAGTGTCACAGGGGTATATTTTGCCACATGAAACTACTTTAGAGTGCTTTGTTCTTTTTCAACCTGCTCAAATAACTTAGTATTTTTAAGTTTTAAAGTCAGAAAATCTCAGTGGATGATTCTGCACTCGATAAAAGCAGCCTGTCACGCTGTTGCGACATGATTGTTCTGCAGAGGCCCAGCTAAAAAACAGAAGTTCAGAGATTTGACAGACAGCAACTTATTCAACATTCAACATTGATATTTGCATGAATGAATCTGCAGCTATTTTGCAGTTTGCATTTTCTTATAAAAGCCAGTGCACCAGGTTTAGCCTCAGCAGAGCGTAAAGAACTGCACGATATTGACCAAAGACTAATCAAATCCAAACCCTAACTTCAAGGATGTGTTTGCTTATTCTATCTTCTACAGACTGACTTTAATTTCTCAGCCGAGGCAAACACTGTGCACCTTTAACCTGGACAGGATACTCACTGAGACGGGAGAGAAAGTCCAGCTCCACTCACACACAACTGATGAAAAGAACAACCACCGGGCTGTACTCCAACAATCAACCTCACACGACTATCTAGATTGAGCAGAGATGCTTTGAATATTTGGCAGCAAACCAATAATCAGTGACGCAGCAGAATCCAAATACACGCAAAAATATCAGCTGACCAGGAAAAACGAGGATGCATGAGTCGGACTCGGCTGGGATTTATCTTCAGTTTCCTTTTAAGGTAAACACACACAAGTATAACCAGGTTGAACTAAAATAAGCCGTCAGCCAGTTTTCAGCAGACAGGATGTCATTGCTCGAGTATGTCTCCAGAGACAGAAGACCAACTATGACTTTTGAGGCACATCTCAGGCCCTGAGGTTCAGGTGAGTGAGGAAAACAGACACCAGAGATGTGAAGAGGCCAGCGGGTCACTGCATTGAGGTCATTTTGCAAACATGCAAACAGCTTTTGAGAACACAGCCTTCCTCCTACGTCTAACTTTATCAAGAATGTGGACAATAACGAGCTGTATTATCTTTCATGTCCTGCCAGGGGAGGATTCTGATGTCCCTACAACTCACTAACTCTAAATAAGGATAACTGGACTCGCAGGCTGGCAGGCTG
Source organism: Notolabrus celidotus (assembly GCF_009762535.1). Lineage (NCBI taxonomy): Eukaryota > Metazoa > Chordata > Actinopteri > Labriformes > Labridae > Notolabrus > Notolabrus celidotus. The sequence goes on along the minus strand of NC_048285.1, from coordinate 3,607,323 downwards.
GGATGGCACTCTGGGGCCGTGGATAAGTGTGTTTCATAACCTTCCCAAGAAGTGACCTAGGTATTTGACCCATAACGTCCCCGAGAGACGATTACATAGAGCTGCAGGAATTGGAAGCAACTGCAGACCACTATTAGACTGTAATAGAAGACAATATTTATATTTCAGAAGCGTCTGTAGATGTAAAAAGGGAATAATGCCTCGAGCGAACGTGATGGTGACATGACGCGGGGCAGCCTTCCAACAGAAACACAGAGGGTGAGATATAAACCACTCAGACAGCCTGATCCCACCACGAGGAGTGCGTCTGAATTCGTCTCTTCTCGGGAACAGCCTGTCCATGGATGTCACACCTCCTCCACTCTGCAGAGGCTGATAGATAGCCGGCACTGTTACATAACAAGCATCTTTTCCATCCAACATTCCCCCCCCTCTTCTTCCCACCAATACCAGATCCGTTATGTACGGCCCACCCGTCTGACCACCGGCACACTCGCAGCCTCACAGAGAGTAAATTCCCGCTGACAGAAGAAGCTTGGAGCCTCCAAGCTTGGTCTTCTGTTTATAAACCTCACGCCTGGCCCCCAGGACCCATATGTCAAGGAACCGCACAAGCGCAGAAAAACAACCAGGCATGTCAAAAATCCTCCAGAGTTGAAGAAGCTGGATCTACGCTTTTTTGGCCAGTCATCGACAGGAGAAAGACTTAAGCCCCTGGATTCGCCACATTGCTGTCACTGCCGATCACTGAGACAGCTACACAGTATGAGGTCTTCTGTTATTTTAAGTGGTGATAAAAAATGAACTCTGACACTTGCAGAGTCAGGACGCGGTGCCAAAAGAAACACCATGTCCAAAAGAATCAAATTTGGGAGCGGCAGCTTCTCGAGTCACCGCTGAATGAACAGAAATAGTTCCTGAGAGCCAGACGCAGATGACTCTTCTACTATAATATCTCTACATAAATATCTGCTGATACATATTCGTGCATGTTGTAATTTTAGTCCGCACTGCCTGAACCCATTAATTTGAACTGTATTTTCTCGTCTCTGGAGGAGATGGCGGCGGGCCTGCAGCAGTAGACTACAGGAGAAATGAGCCGTGTGACATGAGTAAACATCGCTGCATATGGATCTGTTCAACACATGACAGCAACATGGAGCGAACGCGGGTCTTAACATAAACTGTACTATTAGAGCTGTGGCCTGCGTGTGGATGAATAACAGGCGAGGAAGGTTTCTCAAGGGTAAAACATGATTACATTTAACATTAATGCAGAAGTTTCTCCTTCTAGTCTCGCTCTGCAGCTTCAGAGGGCTGTGATGTAGATCCATTTCAAGCCTCCAGCACAAGGTGTTAATGCATTTTAAATGTTCGCACTGTAGCGTTTTATTTCTTAATCCTACATTGATCGATTGTTCACCACTTAAGAGCAGAAAAATGAACTTTTTGAAACACTAACAAAACTTGGCCGAACTAAAACATCTTTTTTTTCACATTTCATTCTTCTTGAGATTTATTCCAATGCTGACTTGCACCAGATCCATGTTCAGTCCATCTCCGCTCCATTGCAGTTTGGCTCCATGCACCAGCTGCATTTTCAGAGTGCAACACAGAGCAGCAACCCCGGACAGCTGGAGTCATGTGACCAAGGTTTTCCTGTGGCAATTACTGAATCAAGGATTCTCCTCCTCCCCTCCTCATCCATGTTGTCTTTCTGGTCCTCTGAAAACCTCTGACCTGTGGCCTCCAGGCGTGGCTCCGCTCATCATGAAGGTCTGTTGTTGTTGTCAAGTGAAATATGATGGAGTTTTATTATGAAAATCATCTGACTTCCTGTCTTGCTCTTTCTGCTCTTTGCTGATTTATGTGTCATGCGCCTGCATCCTGATTTTGCTCTAATGTTTTCAGAAAGTGTGTTGAGGAGAGAAGAGACATGCTGCAAAGAAGCTGAATCAGAAGGACTCCTTTGTGGCACAAGGGTCACACACTCGAGCTAGCTAAGATGCCCTGAAAACTTCTGCACAGAACATAAAATACACAATGCTCAAAAGGGTCAGGGGGCGCTGGTGTCTAGGGGTCTAAGCGCCCCATGTATAGAGGATATAGTCCTCGTCGCAAAGGTCTCCGGCTCGACTCCCGGCCGGTCGACCATCCACCGCATATCTTCCCCCACCCTCCACTCCCCACATTTCCTGTCTCTCTTCAGCTGTCCTGTTAATAAAGGCGAAAAAGCCCCAAAATATAACTTTTAAAAAAAGGGTTTAAGTCTTTCTCACACATGCACCATCTCCAGAAATGTTCCGTCTTTGTCCCTGTGAGCTGAAAGCACAGGGCTGAATCTTCCACCCTGACTTTGTGAGGACTTTTCCTCCTGACCCCCTAGTAAAACTGTGTGAAGTCAGGGTGAGTGTTTGAGGATGCTGCAGGTCAAAGCTAAGGAGATTCACAGTGAGGCAGGGTGATTTCTACTGCTGTTAGTCTTGCAGAGTTCCTGAAACATCAGAGCCTGAATGTCCTGGAATGATCTACCATGCATGAGAAGAGGCTTTGACAAAGGTGTAATCAGTGTCATCCATTAGGTTACACATGCAAGAAAACTGCATTTTGAATACTTGTGCATGGACATAAAGGAATAAAACCCACGCAGATAAAAGCCTGTCCTTATTTTCTCCTGTAATATCTGTACGACGTCGTCATTGTCGAGTATTTTGTGAATTTTTCACCTCTCCAATAAGTTTCGGTCTCAAAAATCCCATTTTGGATCCAGCTCAACAAAAACATCACATTAGGAGTGCCTTCAGTAACCGCATGAACATTCAAGGCTGTTGTTCTTGGACACAGCGTGCTCCAGGACTCTGAAGCAGATCACCTGCCTGTAGTGTGCGAAGCTTTCTGCATTCAGAGGCAAGCGGCCAACGCTCAAAGCTGAAAAACAATTATGAAACAGCATGCGAGCAGACTCACGCTGAATAAAACACACTACTTAGAGAAGTCACTGTGATATATTTTGTTAAAGTTGTAGCTCTGACCACATCTGCAGAGCTCGCTCCAAACGCCACAATGTGGTCGCGAGCTAAATAGCCCAGCAGTGAGACAGAAACCGCGTTCCCTGCAGCCAAACAACTTGTTGCTCACCGCTGCTGAAACCCAAGCGGGCCTGTGTGTGTCAGACGAGAGATCTCTGGGTGTTAATTAACCGTGTAGCAGAGAGAGAGAGAGAGAAAGAGAGAGGGAGAGGGAGAGAGGGCGACTGCTGACAAGCTCTAAATCCTCCGTGCTGCCCTTCATCCTCACCTCCATCATCAAGCTGTCAACGAGGACTTGTGGTAGCATTTGAGCTGTTTATGAAAGTATTAATAAGAGGTTTCAGGGAGTAAAAATAAAAGAATCATGTCATTGTTGGACAGGTGCAGGAGAGGACTGGCAGAGCAGAGGTGCTGCATGATTTGATGTTAGGAGACATGGTTTTAACCAATAAGAGCGCCCTCCAGATCTACAGGAAATCACTGCATGGTCATACAGGTGACAAACGCACCTCTCCTCTTTCTCAGTGTGCGATGCATCCTCTGGACTCTTAGTGGAAACGCTCCACACTAATACAGTTTCTGACCTCGGGCCAACAGCAGAACAGCAGAACAGCATGCCTCAATCTGAAAACACTCGATGCAGTTTGATGAATTACGATCATTAACCATATTATCAGCTGACCTACTTTCTCCAAAACATCACTGCAGCCTATATTGTCTGAAATATAACTGAGTCTCAAAGGATGAGTCTGAATCTGTTTTAATGCAAAAACAAAGAAAACACTTGAATGCATTTATGAAGTTACTTGTAGACACTTGTTTCGATCACAGCACGCTTTCCTGGAGAGCAAGCTATAGTTAATAACTGCCATAGTAGTAATAATCTTTATCTGTGTATCGCGCTTTGCTGAAATCATGTTGCAAAGTGAGTTACAAGAATAAACTAATCAAAGAGAGGCGGATAAAAAAGCTAAATGCAAAATAAATAGGATTTAAAAGTGATCACAGTGATCTGACCTTAAAGGCTCTGTCACCCCCTGCTTCAGGAACACATTAAGGCTTCTATGTGCAGATCTCAGGCTGCTTACCAGCTGTAGACTGTATAAAAGATGTCAGCTTTGCCTCTCATTGGAAGACTCGTAATCTCCATGTCTTGAGAGCTGACTTGATTGACAGCAGGGAACACTGTAGCTGTTGGCTAGGAGGCTCAAAGCCCGCCTCTTTACGTCACACTCGCTCGACAGCAGCAATATGGCTCCTGCCAAGAATTAGCCTCAAAACAGTGCTTCAGAAACAGATGGGTGACGTCACGGATACTACGTCCATATTTATACTGTCTATGAAGGGAATACAACACGAGGAAGACAAAGGATAACTTATAACGAAGACAGTAAACAGACTGGGAGGATGGAACACGAGGACAAATCCAAAACTACAGATCAGCTCATGACAATTTTGCCTTTATCGACATGATGGCTAAAGAGTCAAACCACAGCCGCTGTGACAAGGACAATAACCTCTGAATATGCGGCAAAACAGTATTGTGAAATGACTCGACTTCTCAGTCTCAGTTGGTTTCTCAAAGTCTTCTTCAGCACAGCATGATGCTCGTTTTGTAAGTCCTTGTCCAGACCATAGACTGTAAATAAAAATGGACAGCGTTGCTCCGCCTCTTCCCGTTGTACGGTTCTGAAGCCAAAAAATCCCTCTCCTGGGCGCCGCCATTGTGCAGCCAGAGCCTGTGAAGCCACTGTAATAAGCTCTGCCCTACAGCGTGACGTCACAAGACGCTGTGTGTCCTTTGGAGTTTCACTCCACGGCGGCTGTGAATCAAAGGAAACCCTGAAGTAAAACCCCGTTTTTTAAACTCTAATAACTAACGAAAAAGAAACTTTTCAGGAAAAAGAGGCCTTGAACATAAAACACTCAAATACTAACTAGATATCACCACAGCATACGGCTGTGAGAAACATTCGTACGACGTGTATTCATTTTTTAAAGTTTGACTGCTCCCCCGCGGATTTTTTGACCTATACTGCAGCCAGCCACCAGGGGGCAGTCACACTGCTGAAAGCCTCACCACCAGCCACCGGAACCTCTCCCTTGGTCCAGACAGGGTGCAAGAGACTATAAAGCAGGGTGTGCTTCAAGGCTTAGTCACAACCATGACATGAAAGTGTCTTCTTTACAGTCCAGTTTGGGAGAAGATATCCAGCTTCGTCAGCTGATGAACTCCCCTCTCTTCTCCAGATCTTCTTCTACAAATATGGTGACTCTTAAAAAGCAGCATCCTTAATAGCAAACTCAAAGTTAAGTCCAAAAACCAACGTGTGATCTAATCTAATCTATCCCTTCTTTAAAAGCCTTTGAGTTTATGAAGCTCTTTAATCGGGGAATAAAGGAAGCATTATGTTTACAGACACATCCGACAAAAAGAACATGGAAACAGTTGTGATGTTGGCATAAAGTGGCATCTCTCTCCTACATCCCCTCTACACGCAGACACCGACAACAACCTGGCTCCGGATGGATTTTCCGTACAGTCTGCAGCCCGAGAGAAAGAGACTACATTCATTTTAAACTGTCCCACTTTCCAGTCCATAAAAATCAGACATCTCCCAAACCAGGGCCTCGCCTTGGACCCCATTTATAGGAGCAGAGAGCCGGCTTTTCCAGCCAGACCTGTCACACACACACACCCACATTCACTCACACACACTCACAGGCCCAGATTTGGTCAGTCGGTTGGTTCTTCGTTTCATCTCCCACACACACACACAGTTTCTCTACACACTCACAACTCCAAATTGAATTCATGGTAAGGTTTCTCCTGCCTCTTACGTAGCTGTCAGACTTTTGAAAACACTCCTTTAAAAACGTCTAAATGGGATTCTTTTAGACCACTTTGTGGAGCAATTTATCAATAAGCATAACTGACTGAAGCTAGGAAAATGTAATCCTGCTAAAGCTGCAGATAATTCAGTATTTTAATGCACTTCCACGGATGGAGTGGGATGGATGACTGCTTGATGTGTCATGGTATTTCCCCCCGTGCTGGAATAAATGTGAGGCAGACGTTTCAGCTAGCCCAAGGAGGTGTCATGCTTTACTACGATGAGTGAAAGATAAGGCTCGACTGAGCTCATTTGTTCTGCACGTTACATCTCTGAGTGTCCTGTCAAAGCAAGCGCACGGCTACCGACCAAAGATGACAAAGACGACGAGTCCGTTTGAGGTTTTTAACCAACAGCTGGGAAAGTTTCAGCAGCGAGTTAACTGGTTTAACGATGGTCTGTTTTGATACAGAGGTTCTGCAAAAGCTCCTTTAGGAAGCTCTTTTTTACACTGAACCAAACAATGTTGTCATATCCATGATTCGGTGAGATTTCATATAACATACCGGCGTTTCAGGAGCAGAAAAAGGCTTGACATTTGCACCTAAGACGTCAATTTGCCGGTGTTACAACCTCTTCTGCCGATCCGTCCTTGCACTGAATATAAGTCCTGCCTCGAACCTGGTGTCAAAAGGTGCCTCAAGCTTAATGCACATGTGGGATAAAGTGGGAGTTCATGCATTGATGTAGATGAATCTATGGGGTTTCACAAACTGACTTTAAAGACAGTGGAAAACTTTAAATAAATGTCCCTGCAATGGTTTTATCAGAGTGAAGAAAGAGGAAATAAGAAAGCAGTAGATGACCACTAAGGTACGAATAAGAATGGGAGAAATCACAGTAACATAACTTGATACATGACAGAGGTTCAAACAATGTCATGGATGATACTGAGCAAAGAACAAGTCAGAGTCAACAGGTCAGAGGTTTTCAGAGGACCAGAAAGACAACATGGATGAGGAGAGGAGGAGGAGAATCCTTGATTCAGTAAGTACTGCGGGAAAACCTCAGTCACATGACTCCAGCTGTCTGGAGGTCCTGCTCCATGCTGCGTTCTGAAAACACAACCGGTGGGTGTTGACGGACGAGAGAGCACGGAGCTGGACTGCAGCAGATCGGACTGGACATGGATCTGGTGGAAGTCCGATGTGAGTCAGAGCATCTATGCAGCTCCTGAGGGGTGATAAGGGCCTGCAGAGGTCCATGCTCAACAAAAGTGTTCCAAGGAGGGCTCATGCAACAGACACACTGATGGCGGGGAGTGAATCCAACAGAGAAGCTACTGCAGCTAAAAAATACTCTTGAGGTTAATGTTGGCTCTAATAAAGGTATCTGAACACACAGAGAATCGCAGTGTGTGTTGATTCCAGAGCTACATGATGTTTTGGCTGATCAGTGCACAAACTGGGAAACCAAAACAAGCTGCAATAGGCTCAAAGCTTCACAGATCTGCAGCGTTTAATCTGCATGAGCTTACAGAGTCACCTAATTTTGTTTTGATACAAATGTCAGAATGCTAACCTGCTGATGTTTATCATGAATAGACTTTTTCATGCAGTTTGAACCAAAGTTTAGGACTGGTTCAAGTTCCAACAGAGAGGTAGCACCTGATGGAAAGTCAGGGGATCTTTAATGTCATTATGAATGATCCCCTGGTATTGTGTCTGTTCTAAATATTATTGTGATGCATCAATATTTCAGTCTGGACCATAGCGGTCTGCCAGCATGTCTAAAAATATAATCCAGAGGAGCTTTAGGGCTGGGCTGGGAATGCAAACTAAAGTTGGTACATCTTTGTCTTTTGTATCTCTTAATAAGATGGAGTCAATCCCAAAATACTTAAGCATACTTCTGGTAACCATCAGTAAGTCCTGGCTCAAGCCCAAAGGTCGTGGCTGGGACTGTTTAAAACACCCTGACACGTGGTAACAATTTCAGCTCATCGTTAACATCTTGCTTCAGTCACTTTTTCCTTTAACATCTTGTATTTTGCAGATTTCTTTAATGCAATTCTTTTAAATGATATTCCACTGTCTTTAAACCACTTTGCATGTTTTCCCCCGGCTCAAACAGAGCTATCACAGTCTCATCTTCTGTCTCAATCAACACAGCATCTCATCCCTTCTGCACAGAGAAACCAGTCGATGAGAGGAGATACCCAACACGCTGAGAGCTGTCATTGCCATGTTGACAGACGGCCGCCTAATATAGATGAGGCCAAACAAAAGCACAAGGCCTTTCATGCTCGGGCTGGTGGAGCGTCTTTAAATAGACGGCCCTGGTATCAATACGAACAAACGATATTCTGGTACTGACACCCTGGGGAACGTGAGGTCACGGCAGCACAAACACAAGAACCTGAGAACATTGTCTGCAGGTTGAGTTTACTGGCAGCAGGAGCTATACCTATCTGTGACAAATGTTTGGAGAGCTGATGCCAGCAGAGCATTCGCTTATGAGCCAAATAGTGCAGGCATGCATGTTTGCACGTAGACTTTAACAACAATGTAATAATGAAAAGGCTTGGTAGCAATCCAAAGCACGAAATACCTTCACGAGGAAGATATGTTTCTCTGTTTGTGTTAGCAGGATAGATTTATGGACGGGAGAAAAATGCTATTACACAACTCAAATTGTTCTCATATCATGCAGGCGTAATAATAAATTAGAAGTGAGTGATAAAGCGGTGTAAAGGTACAATGCACGGCAAGGGATGCTCCTGTCTTTGTAAAACACGGACCACTGCAAAGGCACACAGTCAACCCTTGTCTGAAATATCAACTCTCATGATTAACGACTGTACATGACTCTCCTCTGCAGCTCGTAAAACGCTCTCTCTGTGGAATCTCCACGAGGAACCATGTGTCTCCGTGTCCTGACCCGGCGCAGCGTACACACTCTGCCGCAGAGTTTCCACCACTTCCCTGCTGCAGAGAACCTCGTAAAAGCACACGGAGAAGTCATCCAAAGGCAACAGTTATTCAAGGGAGAGAACATTTATCTGCATTGTTGTGGCAGCATCAGCGGTACATCCTGCTCCGGCTGTTTTAAAATATCCATGCTCAAAGGATGGGGAGAGTGAATGACGAGGGACACATGTCTCCATATCCTCTGTCAACAACTCCTTCAGAAACACAAAAGACACTAAGCTCACTGCTGCTACCCGAAACAATGGGTCTGAGTTACAGGAGGACAGTGCTGCTTTTGTGCTCACTTAACTTGTGCAAATCAGGAAAGACAGTTTTACTCACAAAGCACATACAAAATGTTCTGCACAGCGAGCAGCGTCTCTGTGATTGTTCTGGTGCTGTTTGTGACGTTTACAATGAGACATTGTGCAACAATTTAGGACTAAAGTGGACTTTTTCTATAATAATCAGCAAAAAAAACACTGACTTCAGTAGCCACACAGTCTGAATTTAAATTGTATGGTCTTCTGAGAGTTAATTGGTAATTGCAGCACAGTATATGTAAGGGATCTCTAATTTAAAGTTTGATAATGACGACAATTCCTCCTCTGTTTCAACCAAAAGTAAAATGTCTCTGCATGAAAACTGAAGATATTTCCATGCCTTTCATTGATTTGAATCTTTCTTTATCTGCATTGATTTTCACTTGTCTTTGCAAGTAGTATTTCATCCTAACTGTAAATGTAGGAGTTGTTTGTAGCTGCAATTAATCGACACATATTCTGTGGCCTGCAAACACTTCAATTATTCAATAAAGTTAGGACTTACATTTTTAATCTGGCTTTAAACTTGGAGTCATTTCATTTTAGCTCTGGATTGCAGTATTACCATTATTACCATTGCTTAAGCATCATTTTTATTCTTAGTTTATTCTATCTTATTTTATTTTATAATTATTCAAATGTTTTTTGTATTAATTATTTTCGTATTAATCTGATTGTATTTTATAGATTTTATTATAATGATTTTATTTAGTTTCTTATTTTATATCATTTTATTCTATTAGTATTTCAAACTATATATCTTTTTATAAGTTATTTTGATATTTATCTGATTACATTTGTTGATTTATTGAAATTATTTTATTCCATTTTATAAACATATTTTAAATTATTCTATTTTATTATTAGCTCTCTGTTCATATACTAAGCCCTTTGAGCAGCATGCTTGAATGTATGAAAGGTGCTTTATTAATATAAATGACTTGAGAGTTGAGTTGAGTAGCGTGGCTCGTCACCTGTTGATGAGGGTCCCAAACAGCAGCCTGATGGTCCTCTGAATGTTCTCGCTGCACAGCCAGCTCCACTGCTCCCTCATCAGCAGACACAGGATGTTCAGAGCCACCTCAGCCAGCGCCGTCTCTGATCCTGTGCACACAGCGTGGAAGAAACACTTAGAGACAACACTCAAAATCATCAAGTGCAGGAAAATCAATCTGCTACAAGCAAACAACGACAACAGCAGTGTGTGCGTGCTCTATGTTGTGTCAGTTTGAACAGCCTTGATTGCGCAGGATCAAGATGGATCTGTTGATGTACATAAATTTGTAACCAAACATTATAATCTGTCACTACTTCAGTGTGCACCAAATGAAAAGCAGGTTCAGAACTCAAATCAGTCCTGCATTCATGCACATAATAACACTGCCCTCAAGTGGCTCACATTTGATAACACTGGTCTTAGCTCTGTAAAATCTATCATCTTCTACACTTACATTTTTTAGATTAAGTAATCCTAAATTATCACAATCTTTTGATGCTCTGTGCAGAAAAATGTAAAGTTAAAGTGTGTTTCACAAGAGAGAAGCCCAAACCTTGGAATAGCTTTGACAAGATGAAGTGACTGCACTTTAAATTAAGTTAATTGATGCAAATTCAACTTTCATGTCCCAAAGTGAACAATTGCAAGTAAAAAGAATTGAAATGAGCAAATTAGCTGCAAAGAGAACAAAGAAGAGGGCTTAAATATAAAGATTATGTTGCAGAAACAGTCTACACGCTATGAACTCATAGTTTAAATGATTCAATGAACACTGATGGAAACATGAGGGTATTTTAAGGTCTGCACACCAGCTGCAAAAGGAACATATCAGCACTCATCATAAACCCAGCTGTGTTGAATACTTGATTCTGATTGGTCAAAACCTCTTGACAATGGTGATTAATTCTCAATAGCAAAAGCAACGGCAGGGACAACCTGATCACACTCGTCACTTCAAATCAATCCACAGAAAGACGTCTCTGTGAGCACTTTAAACTGGAGAGGGTGAGACCAGACCTACATCCAGGGTCCTGCTCACATTGTCAGGATGCCGTCTGATCTGCATAACCACCCCTACTCTATACATCATCCCGTCTTTAAACAGTCAGTCTGGTGACTCCTGCAGTGGAACATATCTGGGGGCTGAAAAAGCTGCTTCAGTCACCCTTCATTCACCCTGACAGTCTGGAGTCCTTGAGGAAGACGATGACCAGACGCCTGACAAGGAAAAATGCAGTTTGGATTCAATTAAAGCGGGAATGTCTCATTCCAGTGTCTAACAAATCCAGAGATGGTTTCCATGTGATGTTCATGAGATCATCCCTTTTTCCTACGGTGATTCCTTGTGATGGAGCAGAGATGGAGCAGTGATGGAGCAGAGCTGGAGCATTATGCAACAGGGTGGATGATTGGAGAAATTAGGGCAGGTAGCTGAGTGAATACGACCGACATTTGAAGAAGAAGAAAGTTTAGAGAGATAAATCATCTTTAAACTAAAACAAACTGAGCTCTGAGAGTTTAAAAAACGACTTTTAACAGGGAACTCTGCAGAAACACGAAGGTCTTCACAATTTATGACAAGCTAACAGTCCTGAAAGATGTATCATATCATAATACATTTGTAGAGTTTTCAGTAACATCTATGTCTGTTTATTAGCTTTATTGCATGTGGCTTATTGTTTGTTGTTTGGAAACATTGTGACGTCTGAGAAGAGGGGAAATATGAGACAGTAAACAGAGCTCAAAGAAACAGGTTTCAGCACAAACAGGGATCAATCACTGTGGCAGAGATTAAACCAAGCTTACACAGCTCACAACCAACAGATAATCACACATGTGGTTGTTTGTGGAAACAGATATTAATCACAGTCTGAGGTTTGTTTGCTTTGTTACTATGACTGGAAAATAAGTTATGATATAAACTTATTTAATTGCATTTAAGAGTTTGTTTCAGGGGATTTATTGATCCTTAAATATGGCTGCCTGTTGGCTTTTATCATATGTTTCTAAACACTATAAAATATGAAAGGTTGTCGGTGGAGCGTGACTCAAACACACCTAAAGGTCTGATTACTGAGGTGAGGCTGTGACGGCAGGATTCTACAGTCATGGCCAAAAGTTTTGAGAATGACACAAATATTAATTTTCACAAAGTCTGCTGTTTCAGTTTTTATAAAGGCAATTTGCATATACTCCAGAATGTTATGAGGAGTGATCAGCTCAACTGCAATTAATTGCAAAGTCCCTCTTTGCCTTGAAAATGAACTTTATCACCAAAAACACATTTCCACTGCATTTCAGCCCTGCCACAAAAGGACCAGCTAACATCATTTCAATGACACACAGGTGTCACACACATTAACACAGGTGTGGGTGTTGATGAGGACAAGGCTGGCGATCAATCTGTCATTATTGAGTGACTGGACACTTTAAAAGGAAGATGGTGCATGACACCATTGTTCCTCATCTGTTAGCCATGGTTACCTGCAAGGAAACACGTGCAGCCATCATTGCATTGCACAAAAAGGGCCTAACAGGGAAGTTTATAGCAGCGAGTAAGATTGCACCTCAGTCAACCGTCTATCGAATTATCAAGAACTTCAAGGAGAGAGGTTCAATTGTTGTCAAACAGGCTCCAGGGCGCCCAAGAAAGTCCAGCGAGCGCCAGGACCGTCTCCTGAAGGTGTTACAGCTGCGGGATCGGGCCACCACCAGTGCAGAGCTTGCTCAGGAATGGCAGCAGGCAGGTGTGAGTGCATATGCATGCACAGTGAGGCGAAGACTTTTGGAGGAAGGCCTGGTGTCAAGGAGGGCAGCAAAGAAGCCACTTCTCTCCAGTAAAAACATCAGGGACAGACTGATATTCTGCAGAAGGTACAGGGACTGGACTGCTGAGGACTGGGGTAAAGTCATTTTCTCTGATGAATCCCCTTTCCCATTGTTTGGGGCATCTGGAGGAAGGCTTGTTCGGAGAAGACGAGGTGAGCGCTACCATCGGTCCTGTCTCTTGCCAACAGTGAAGCATCCTGAGACCATTCATGTGTGGGGTTGCTTTTCGGTCAAGGGAGTGGGCTCTCTCACAATCTTGCCTAAAAACACAGCCATGAATAAAGAATGGTACCAGAACGTCCTCCGAGAGCAACTTCTCCCAACCATCCAAGGGCAGTTTGGTGATGAAGAATGCCTTTTCCAGCATGATGGAGCACCTTGCCATAAAGCAAAAGTCATAACAAAATGGCTCGGGGAACAAAACATTAAGATTTTGGGCCCTTGGCCAGGAAACTCCCCAGATCTTAATCCCATTGAGAACTTGTTGTCAATCCTCAAGAGGTGGGTGGACAATCAAAAACCCACAAATTCTGACAAACTCCAAGCATTGATTATGTAAGAATGGACTGCCATCAGTCAGGATTTGGTCCAGAAGTTGATTGACAGCATGCCAGGGAGAATTGCAGAGGTCTTGAAAAAGAAGGGTCAGCACTGCAAATATTGACTTATTGCATGAATTCTGTGTAATTCTCAATAAAAGCTTTTGATACTTATGAAATGCTTCTACATGTATTTCATTATACCATAGAAACATCTGACAAAAACACCTAAAAACCCTGAAGCAGCAGACTTTGTGAAAATGTAATATTTGTGTCATTCTCAAAACTTTTGGCCATGACAGTTTGTTTTCAGCATAATGAGCTCTTAAATGGAATTCACCAATTTTACATTGCTAAGGGAAACACTGCTGTATACGTGAGAATAGTTGTAAAGAGTCTTTGTGCTTCTGGAGGAAATTTTGTGATAAGTTCCTCGACTGAATCCACATATGTTAGAAACGTAGTTCAAAAACTCTGCAAAAGTTCCAAAACACCTGCAGTCCAACAGGAACATTTTCAGGCAGTGAGGGACTTGTGAATTAGAAACTTCGGGGATGCATTTGTGATGTGGACTTTAGATATAATTTAACAACTTCAGCTCCTTTCTCGCATCTCTGTTTGCTAGTCGGACTGTAAACGATGGCAATGCACCGAAAAGGAAGTCCTTTATCACTGAACATGATGACCCTCACTACTAAAGGTTATATAACTGTTGGATGAAAACCAAAGGGGTTTGAAGATTGGTGTGTAAATGACTAATAGCTTCAAACATTTTTGGACACATTTCAGTTATTTGACCGAGTGGGAAGCCGTGAAACCAGCTTCAGAGGCTTCAACGTAATCCTCGAGGGTAAAGGTGCCAAATCGAGCATGTCCACAAATAAGGTCAAGTTTTAAGACTCTAAGTGTAAGAGTCTAAAAACAAACAAAACAAGGAGAGGATTCCTTCTAAAGTGGAAAAAGTTGCACTTTTAATCCTTACTGCTTTAGTCAGACACTTGAAATAACAATCGGAGTCTTTCAATGCTTTAAAAAGCATTTACTGTGGACCTACATTGATCCTTGGAAAGTGCCTCAGAGGATGATGTCGCAACAATTGCTGCACATAAAATGAAGGATATATGGCTTCATTTGAAAAAGCAGGAATTCACATATCAGTTTCCAACAAGGTTCCATGTAAACCAAAGTGAGTCTGTGCAAAACATCTAGCTGCAGTTTGACCTACTAATTTGTATCACCACAACAAATCAGCCCAGTAAATAACAGCTTCTGGCCCTTTGAATGAACATAAAAGGACTGTCACAATCATGTGTTTTTGACTCTCCAGCTGCAGCGACGTGCCAAAATATGAGTCCGGTCTGACAAGTGAATATAGAGCAAGCTGTTTTCCATCTGATAACCCTGCTGTAATCAGACGGAGATGCTGAATGGAAAGTGATAAAGAGAAGTGGACAGGAAAGAAGGAAGACACAACATGCAGTGAGTCACCGAGTGGGTCAGATGAGAAGGAAAACGAAAGCAGACAGGTCGGAGTGAGAGAGACTGCAGACGTGATGAGTGCAGAGATAATGACAAGAGGTCAAGTAAGGATTCCTCTGATCTTTAACCCTAGAAACAAGAATAAAGCTAGCGTTTTAAAACCTAAAACTGCAGTTATATGAGTCCCCACTTGAGGCTACAGACATAAGTAGATTGCATAGATGCCTCTGCATAAGAAATGGAAGTGGGCACAGTGATGCCGCTTGTTGGTTTCTCAACTTCACCCTATTGCAGTCTTGTTTTTCTTAAGCCTGAGGACAAGTTGGGTATCCAGTTGAACATCTAGCATACAGTGCAAAACTCCAGTGTGATAAGGGGCTCATCTTTTTATCTGAGAGCTTTGAGGAATCTTTTGTCTGTCTTCACAAAGACTTGGAGATAGGTAACGTGACTGAACTTGAGGTAAAGCAGAGGCTTTGCCTCATGCGTCCTTACTGTACTCACCAGGCTCCTGACCATGCACGTCCAAATGTCCCCTGAACTCTCTCATCACCGGACTGTCCTCCCGCTCCTGATGCTCTCCAACGTCCAGTTTTTCCTGTTCAGCGATGAAGCCTTGTAAATCTCCCAAAGACATCCTGTTGAACACCTGAAGGAGCCCAGAGGAGAGGGAGGTCAGTAACCTTGAATTATCTCAAAGCGAAGCTCATTGGTTTACAGAAACGAAAGTGACTTACTTTGCTAGTTTTCTCCCAGCTGAACAAAACAGGAGGTCTGATGTCTGAGCCGTTCAGGAGGGGGATGTTTTTACTGGAGAACTTCATACGAGATCTGAAATCACAAAACCCAGTTATAAAAATGAACTTTATACTTGTTTTTGTGCAACATTAACTCTGGGGGAATGAGGAGTGTGTTGACAATATTTGAGAAACTACAATCCGTCTATCATTTCTCTCTCTCTCTTCATCTCCCTCTATCCCTCTCTCCAACACGGTCTCAGCAGATGTGTGTCTAACATGAGTCTGGTCCTGCTGGAGGTTTCTGCCTGTTAAAGGAAGTTTGTCCTTGCCACTGTAACTTGCTAAATACTGCAAAGTGCTCTGCTCATGGTGGATTAAGATGATATCAGACTGAGTCCTGTCTGTAAGATGGGACTGGATCTGATCCTGTCTTGATGTTGGGTCTTTGTTAACAATAGAACATAGAGTATGGTCTAGACCTGCTCTGTTTAAGTCTTCAGATAAGGTTTGTTGGGATCTGGCGCTATATGAATAAAGAGACCTCTTCTAACCTCAAACTGTTACACCAACACGGAGAGGTCGTCTTTAAAACATTGAGTAAAAACAGAAACTTGGAACTTCTATATTTCCAAAACAGCTGGCCAAACTCTATCTGCCAACGAAGCTCACTTTAAATTATCTGAAATTCCTGAACAGCAACTAAATGTTCCTTGAGGTTTGTTTGAGCGCCAGTATTGTTTGTGAAAACACATAACCAAACTGGCAAACAGCTGCAGAGGACTTAGACTGGCTCTCGTAGCTGGACTGGAGCTGGAGGTCAGGCAGGGACAGACTTCTGATTCTCTGTTCGGGGAGATTTTGTGGCTGTTATATAAAAGAAACACCAGAGTCTTACTTGCTCTTCTTGTCTCCACAGATTTTCAGTCCGTCCACCTCTCCGTCGTTATCCTCTGTGGGGCTCTGGGGCTCTGAGCGAGGGAACGCCGTCTTCAGGGTGTCCACGATGGCATTCACTACAATCTGCACATAGAAACACACAAGTACTGCATCACACACTCACAGAAGAGACTTAGGGAGTAATAAATGATGATGCACAACCATGTAAAGACAGACCCTGCACTTCAGATCATAGTTCAAACCCCGGCAGTGTGTATATCATCATGCAAAGTATGATCGAGCTGTGCAAACCTTGTCGATGCGAGACACGATGAAAGGTTTCTTGACGAAGGCGATCCTTGCATCTGTGTTGAGAGCCAGAAACTCCTGCATCTCCTCGCTGTTGGCGATCTCAGAGATGGCACAAAGGTTCTAAAAAAGAGGACAAAATGTTTGCTCACAACTCCAGAGAAGAAAAACAACATAAATATTAAACAAACGTAATAAATACTTTTCCTTTTACCTTCAGAAAGGTCTCCAGGAGTCCTTTCCTGGCCTCTATCTTGTCACTGTCCATGTTTCCAAACGGCATGTCTGGAAATATTTTCTTTGGCCCTTTTACACCTGAGGCACAGCATAAATCAGATTACAATAAATCCTGGCTGTTGGCTCAGGTAGCAAACAGCAATCAATCTGGATCTTTTAATCAAAGGCCAAGAACTCAACTACAAATCCAGGTCTGTTTGTAGGCCATGCATGAGTTTGTGAAAGCCAGACTGGAGCAAACTATGCCACTGGGCACCCCAACTAGCAACTCTGGATTTCAGATTTTAACTTAAATATACAAATAATCTGCAAACGGATCCATCTGTCAAACCTTTGATGAGTTTGCGTAGGTCGTTTTTTTCCTCCAGGCGTGTTTGCAGGTTGAGGAACTCGCTGTATCGCCTGTTGACCATGTGATAAGCGACAGGCTGGATGGAGGGATTCTCGCACGCTGACGGTAGAACTTCAGCATCCTCAGAGCTGGACTGGAGGCCTCCGGGGTGTTCGTAACCCATCGCTGTCTCATACTGGAAACAACACAACACAGCATCAATCATAGTGTGCAACACGTGCTTTTTTAAGCCCTGGCAATGTTTTGGTCTACATTTTGCAGAAGCACAAAGAGATTTGGAGTTGCGCAAGTATGTTGCTGCAGCCAGAATCCATAAAAATCCATCTCTGATGGCCAACTATGAATTATTTTAGAGGCAAAAAGTTCATTTTTGTCAACCCTACTGTCTACTAAATCAACAAATGTCTAAATTATAAAATGGAACATCTAAACTGTTATTAAAAAATTGCATTGCATTTCGATCATGTAATCCAACCTGGTCTTTGTGATCAAAGTTATCAAAATCTTCCTCATACATTTTGGGAAAAAGAAGAGTAGGATTATTTTGCAAAGAAGAGATAAAGAGATACTTTAAAGGATGCTTTAATGTTCCTTGGGGGGGCATCTTTGGGCCAAGTGCAGCTAAAACCGTCTTGCACAGATCATAATCCTGAAGTGTTGCACCTCAAGCAGTGACTGCATCATGCATGAAGACAAGATCTGTCACAAACATGAGAAGAAGAAACATACAGGTTACATTATCGTCTTACCTTGATGGTGTAAAGGGTGTAGGGGTGTGAGCCTGTCCCGCGGTGCTCCTTAGCAGTGATGGTGCCGGTGATGCGGAGGTTCTGGATGATGACGGGTCCGTCCGGGCTGCTCAGGGGCTCAAAACTGAACGCTGGCATTGGGGACGAGGCCTGCAGCGGACTCACTTCAGTCAGCTCTGTGGAGTTCCCTAAGCCTCCCTCTACACTCAGGAGGAGGTCTCTGGCAGGGCTAGCTGAAGGAGCTTCTCTCTCTACGTCCTGGATGCTGTTGTTGCTCACGGCCCCATCTCTTGTTCTGACAGGCGAGGGGCTGCAGCTGTTTGGATGCTCCACCAGCTGTGAGTTCACCAGGACTTTAGGGCAGGAGAGATCCACTGGACTGGGGCAGACGTCCTCCTGGTCCACGCTGTTCTCCGCAGATGAGACCGAGTCTTTCTGTGCGTGGTACAGACCCTCCTCTTGCCCGATCATAACCAGGGAGTCTATGGAGCTCTGTTTGTACTCCACTGAGGGAGAATCCAGATCAGAGTCATTCTCCTGGTAGAATGGGTTGGACTTGCTTCCTCTCATGTAGCGCCTCAAAAAGGGTCGAGTGGGTTCTTCTTCGTCAGCGATGCTCTGCGCACACTCAGCCTCCTCTGAGTCGACCACATCATAACCAAGCTCAGACGAGGTTGAGTCAGTGTGGTTGAACACTTCATTAGTGGCTCTGACTGGAGTGGGTTCATTGGTCTTCTGAGGCGCTTCTTGTTGTGGCGGGAGCTCTGACTCAGCAGGCAGTTGTAGCAGTTTTGGCGGTGATGGAGTCTGAGGCTCTGGTTTGATCGACTCCTGTGCTGTGGACCTGCTGAATATCTCGATGATCAGGCAGTTTAACCAATCAGGGTCCGACAGTTTGGCAATAAGAGGGAGAACGACGTTGCAGGTGATGAGCTCCCCGACCACAAAGCGCCCGGTGCGAGTCTCCAGATGCAACGGAGGCACCAAAACATGCAGCAGCAAATCCACGACTGCTCGGGCGTAGTTCACTTCCACTGTTTCGCTGGTCATGGTGAGGTGAGGCGTGGTGACTTTGGAGTAAGCTTTCCACAGCTCGCTCTCACTGCTCCACTTTGATGTGAGAGGCTTCTGCTGCTCTGACACCAGCTCTTTGGCTCGGATGAAGTCCTGCAGGTGACAGCCGAACAGATCCAGGATCCTCTGGGTCAGTTTCTGCAGAGAGAAGAAATGTCTCATCAAAGATTGTCTTGCTTAGCTACCCCAGATACCATACATTTTAACACATCCCTCCCTTTGCAACAGCCTCATACCTGCCTCTGCACAGAGCTCAGCACCCAGGCTTACAACCAAAACCACAAACTCGTCATCATCTCTTCTTTTAGCATCTTTATACGGACTACCAGCATGTTTCAGAAAATGCAGAAAAATGCTGGCATGATAGCTCCAGAAAAGTGAGGCCAAAACATTTGGAGCTGGCTGCAGCATAGGTCATAAAGCCTGCCTCCTCCATGTTAACAGATGGGACATGGGTCAAACTATAAAATCAAAATGTGGCCACTGTGACGTTCTGCACCAGATTTTTAAAAGTAGGGGAATGGTGAGAGACATGAAGAGGAGGAAAGAGACTCTACTGACCTCAGAGATCTTTCCTATTTCATTGATAAGTTAAATACATGTTTTGGTTTGAAGAAGTTGAGGGACATGCACATTTGGAGTCAATCTTTATGGCACAGACTGGCTCTAAATGTGCAATACGCTCCAGTCGCAGATTTATATATGTGTTGTAGGGCTGTCAACGAATATTCTAAATTCGAATATATATTTGAATATTAAAAAAAAAACGGAGATTTGATTGTGAAAATTAATATCTTGACTGTGGAAAAAAAACATCAGCGGCTGCTTTGCGAGTGGGCGCACTGCATGACGGGTCAGGGACAGGTCACAGGAGTCACACATGCACAGCATGAAGCAGACGGCTGAGAGAAATCCTTCCGTCCCCAGATCCTCAGTGCGCTCTGAAGGCGTCTTTTCCTCCACTTGGAATATAGTGAATAAAAAGAGATCGGCACTGTCCTCTTCACACTAACTGTCTTGTGTTTTTGGCAAATAACCTGTCAGGCCTAAGACCCTACATTGACAGTGGACTAAAAGAGCCAGACAATCAGTGACACTGGGATAAAATGCAGTTTTTCCTCTTTTTTTTTATTAAAGTGCCAAGAATGTAAGTGGACTACTTTTTCATTTTTAACTTTAACTTCAATTAATGTTAATAATATTTGCTTCAATCACTGAATGAAGCCTGCCTATATTAGGGACAAGAGTCGGGACCTTTAATTGCTCACACAAGTCTTGTTCAGCACTCACTCAGCGCATTGCACACAGAGGGGAGCGAGCGAGTGAGAGGTCTACGGTCTTAAAAGTGTTACGGTATAGGCCATTAGGTCATTTACTTGTTTTGTAATGTGTAGGTATGTTTTAGGCATGTTATATCTGAAATAAAAATACATATACAAGTAGTTATGTCTCCTTGTATTAGTTTGTCCACCTGTTATTGACATAATGCGCAATATAGATATTTGAATGGTTCGAACCTATGTTTTTTTTTAGAGCGAATATTCAAATGTCATTTTGGAGCAATTTTGACAGCCCTAATGTGTTGTCCATCATTTTATAAAATCAATGCTCTTGGGACTATTCATCACCCTCCTCTCTGCAGATTCCTAGACCTCTCAGTAGCAGAAACACATGAACATAATATGAGTTCCTGATGCAGAGTGTGTGCAAAATGCCAGACTGAAAACCACCTAGCTAGCTCTGGTACGATCTGCACCAGGAAATTAAATCAGCTGAGTCTTGATCTCTTACATATCACTTCTTAAAATCTATCCAGGAGTTCTAGTTGTCCTTTATTTAAATGATTTTGCCTGTACTGGTATCTGTTTTCTTCTACCTAATCATTTTATTACATTTGCTTCATTTTGCGCTCTAAGAACGATGAGTATTGTATCATTAGAATAAAAATTGTGTGTGCATTTATTTTGATACCACCCTAAATGGTTCTGAACAGTAACTCTTTCCTGTTTTTATCCATTGCAAACAGCAAATTTCACTCATAACTTCCTTTACGTGCATCATTTTTTTCGTCTTTTCAAAGTGCAGGTAAGCAATAAGCAACAAATCCTCCAAACACTAACGTTTTTAAAGTTTACATACCTTCCTGTCGACCTGTCTGGCACGCACTTTCAGCTCCATGGCCATCGAGATCATGGCGTCCTGAACCTCCGTTTCAAACCTGCTTTCTGAGGAAACAGTCGTATACCAGGAGGACACAAAGTCCCTGATGATTTTCCTCACGGTGTTGTGGATCTCCTGGTCCAAGTTATGCTCGTCCTCCAAAGAAGGAGGAACCTGAATTTAGCAGTGAGAAAATTAGAGAAAAGCTTAGATTTATTGTCGTTTAAAGCCAAAGAGGGAAAATGACGGCTGATGTCAGCAGCTAACAGGTAAGTGTGAATGTACCTGTTCCATTGAGGTGAACCTCTCCAGGTGAACCACACTGTCCGACTCCAGGACCGCCTGTGAGCCGAGCCAGCCGCCGAGCACCACCAACAGGCTGGTGAAGACGCACAGCAGCCAGATGTTGACCAGCAGGTGGAACAGCACCAGCCATGCCAACAACACCCCAAAGCCCAGCAAGCTCCTCTGTCCCAGCACCTCGGACATGACACCGGGGGGCTTCGTCTGCGGCTGGACGCCCTCGGGATGCAGCGTAGAAATCATGGGTGCCAGATCAACGTCACACCTTTGGAAAACAGAACAACATGAGACCTGCAAAAGTGTTTGTCTCTACTTGCATAAACCTCTGTTCCTGAGTTTATCTGTGTTAAATATGTTTCCTGAGTGTTTTCTTACCTTTCTAGACGGTTAGTCAGGATTTAAATTCACATTTTAACGACCAGGATACCAGTCGCTTCAGTACATCCCTACTTAACTACTGCGAAAAGATTTGCACAAATCACCAAGGGTTGATGGAGGTGATACATGAGTCTAACTCCACTAAAATCAATCAAATTGTTTATTTTTGTATTTAGTTTACAAATAATAAGTAGTTTTAGTTGTTTGATCTATCTAAATGTTTCTTTTTTATAATTAATCTAAGTTAGATTTCGAGGATCTATTTTTGCTCGTCATTTCTTTAGTATATTTAAATTTTTTGCACCTGGGTGGGTCTATGGCTGGTTCTTTTGTTTGCTTACTTTTCCTCAAAATAATCCATAAGAGACGCTGAAATCTTGCATGGGCATTTGATTTTCTTTTCCCTGTGTACATCACATCCCCACGGTGCATCAGAGACCCTTTGATTACGTTCAGTTAAGGTTACAGTTTGATATTCTGATTATTCTTTGAGTTTTTTTACAACAAATGGTCACTACAAAATCTTTGAAATAATTGCAAAATATTGCTCCTTCTTTTATAATTAGAGCATGCACTTTAGATCATTTTATAAGAATATGTCAATATCAAAGCATCAGCCAGCACTTGCAATCACAAATGGGTGCAAAATAAGGCATCCAACTGTTTTGGCTGCCTTAGTTTGACATATAGCTTAATAGTATACTGTCTCTATTTTACATCTACAAGCATCATATTCAAATAAGCAACAGATAATATAATCCTTTATTCGTCACACAACTTGGACTTTTAAAGTGTTACAGCAGCAAAGTGGATAGTGCAATAAAAAACATTAAATTCAGAGTAATGACAGTAAACTAGTGTGTCCTAAGAAAAACATGTAAGCATAAGCATACAATTTAATAAAAGTACATTTGAAATATATATATAGAACAGTTGCTGTCAAGAAATGAGGTATCAAATAAGCTTCATAGTAGTAGTGGTACAAAAACAACAATAACAACAACAACATTACATAACAGCTGACGTTACTAAGCATGATGTTACAGTAGTAACATTAATCTACACTATTGACTGTCTACCACGCCTGTTTTCACATTACCATCTCTTTTATTCAGCTCTGATAGCTTGGAACTGAGAGGTAGCATCTTTAGCCCTCATACAGACCGTTATCTCTACAGGGGAGGAAACGCCCCACCAAACCTCATGTATACAACTGATATGTTTCTGTTTTCTTCTAGCATGACGCCTTTACGAATATTAAATACGTTTTAATGATTCGTGTAAGTATAACATGTATGAATACATAATTTGGCTTACAATTTATTCCTCCTTGTGCATTAAATTAAAGCATAACATCCACTCAAAGATCAAACAAACCGAGCGGTTTTCCTCCATCCTGCACATTCAGCTGTAACATCAACAAGAGGAAACTACTCAAATATTCACTATTTAACACTTTTTAACGAGATACATTAATGCCGAAGTATGTTTTAGATTATAAAGATGTAGTTAGTTTACTCACCAGTGTCTCTTTATGCGTCATTTTAATATAATAAGCGTTCCTAGGTTAAAGTGTGAAACATTAGCATCAGGCTAGGTCTAACACACTGAAGTAGCATTAGCAAGCTAGCAGCTAGAACACTACGGAACACTTTTAAAGAGAAGTTCAGCATGTAAAGTGTTTTATAACATTTAAATTCCCTCAGTTATTTATAGAAATAAAATAAATAATATTAACCTGCAGCAGCTGTCATGGCACTCAGTGGGAGGTCTCGTGAGCGTCTTGATGTCAGCTGTTTGGTACGGTTTGTTTACTTCCTGTGTGATGACGTCAATACGTTCAAACGAGGAAGACTCTTTTCCTGCGCAGTGATGAGGATATATAGTGAAGAGGCTGGGAACAAAGTTTAAATAAGAAAAGGGGAAAGGTGAGGAGAGGTAGAAGAACAAACGTGTGTCAGCGTGAAGAATTAAAGAAAGAGTTAAAAAACGGACTGCTTTACCAGCATACAGCACCCATGATGCTTTACCTGCCGCTAGGACTTATGGGATATGATGTTTAATAGTCTTCAATGGTGATAAATAAAAAATAAATACATACATACATAAATGAATACATTACTAAATATGTAAGAACAAAATAAAATAAATTACAAAATGTATGATTATTAATAATGTATGAAACACCCAAAAAAAAAGAGTACTGCCAAGACTTATGGGATATGATGTTTAGTAGTCTTACCCCACTGCTCTTCTCCCTCTGCACCAATGACTGCACCTCAGGGGACCCCTCGGTGAAACTCCTGAAGTTCGCAGACGACACCACCGTCATCGGTCTCATCCAGGACGGAGACGAGTCTGCTTACAGACAGGAGGTGGAACAGCTGGCTCTCTGGTGTAGTCAGAACCATCTGGAGCTGAACCCGCTCAAGACGGTAGAGATGACAGTGGACTTCAGGAGAAGCCCCCCCCCCACCCCCCCCCCCCTCACCATCCTGAACAGCACTGTGTCTACTGTGGACTCTTTCAGGTTCCTGGGATCCACTATTTCCCGGGACCTGAGGTGGACCTCCCACATAGACACAATCAGAAAAAAGGCCCAGCAGAGGATGTACTTCCTGCGTCAGCTCAGGAAGTTCAACCTGCCCCAGGAGCTGCTGATCATGTTCTACACCTCCATCATCCAGTCTGTTCTGTGTACCTCCATCACTGTCTGGTTTGGCTCTGCAACCAAACTAGACAAACACAGACTGCAACGGACTATAAGGACTGCAGAAAAAATCATCGGTGTCGACCTGCCCCCCATCCAGGACTTGTACCGGTCCCGGGCCAGGAAACGGGCAGGTAGCATCACCGCTGACCCCTCACACCCTGGACACAAATTCTTCAAACTCCTCCCCTCCGGCAGGCGCTACAGATCACTGTGCGCCAAAACAACCCGCCATAAGAACAGTTTCTTCCCCCAGGCTGTCACTCTGATGAACACTAAACCATAACAGTGTCATACCTGTCAGATAAATACTCTCTGTAAATATACATGTAGATACACAATGCAAAAATTCTCAAGCAGAATTCCATATTTCTATTTTTTGTATTATTTAACTACTATTTTATAATGTAAAACTACCTCTGCAACTCACCACTGCACTTTATCATATTATTTTAGCCTGTACATCTTAGTCATGCCTATTTGTTGTTTCTTTGTATTTATAGCTGATGTTATTGTTATTATATTTTTATTTTATTTTTTATTGTAGTTCTTATTCTTATTCCTATTCTTATGCCTTGTACAAAGAGAGCACAGTTTACTAAAGTCAAATTCCTTGTGTGTTCAAGCATACTTGGTGAATAAAGCTGATTCTGATTCTGATTCTGATTCTGATTCTGATTAAACAGGGATAGATAGATAAACAAATAAATACAAATATAAGAACAATTCAAACATTATGTCTTGAGAAGCAAAATAATCACAATATGTATAAGTGTTCATGAAACGCAGAAACCACCTGTTCTGGGAAATGAGGACAATGAGGAATGTTAAATGTGGAGCAAATATTCAATTCAATTCAATTCAATTCAATTCTGACTTTATTACAGATTCAAGGTCCAGATAGAAAGGACAACACAGCAATAGACAGACAGCACATAACATAGAAATCTACAAAAGCACAATACAAGTTTGTTATTTATATACAGAACATGAAAAGAAACATTTAAAATGAACAACTTAAAGAGAGGCGTTTGTACCATTGAAGCACTGAATCCAGCATGTAAACATTTCACTTGAATAAATATGTTTATATTGTAAGGTCAAGTTGTATGTTCAATAAAAATAGTACTGACGTGTGTGTTTCAGTAAGAACTCGCTGCTGTACCAATTAATGCATAAACCCAAAAACAACCAAACTGCTTGTTCTTATCTCTCTCTGTCAACCCAGTTATGAAACCTTGCATTTGAACAATTTTTGACCACTTGGGGGCAGCACTATAATCTGTAAAAGCACCAAATTCTCATATTACCGCTTTAAAAACGAGGGGTGCTGGTTGGCCTGTAGCAGTTTAATCCCATACCTCATGTGCAGCGGCTGACTCAACGCCTGGCCATGACCCACACTCTTTAATCCACACACTTCCTGTCTCTCCTCAGCTGTTCTACCAATAAAGACAAGAAATGCCCCAAAAATAACTTAAGTAGTTGATTTAGTGTTCACCGCAGTGCTTTCAGTGAGCCATGACCCTCCTGCATGCAGTACCACTTCGAATGAATAAAATCCTGTGCCGTACCAGGCTTCTGACCCTCTGCCAGACCCTTCCCTGTGTTCTCCATGTTACAGCTGCTCTTGGTGGTTCATAATAGTTCCTTAAATACATCACATATGGTGCAGTCGGTGACACATTTCCTTTCGTGGGAGATGCAGAGCTGCAGGAAAGGCCTGTTGACTTCTTTGGAACCCACATTAAAGATACTGTACAAAGTTCATACAGCCTGATGGAAAATTTGACAGTGAGATGCAGAGATGTAAAGGTTCTTTGTTTATGTGAAGTAGTTTATTCTATAAATGCATGTTGTAGAAATCAACATTATCTCCACGTGTCTTTTATTAGCTGAAGAAATTAGGAATAAGATACTGAAGACTTCCTGATACTGGCTGCACGATACGCACACCAACACGTGAATAAGAGGAGAACCAGCACTTGTTTTGTCCTTTAGTTTGCAGTCAGTGACGCATCTACACATCCAGCATACACAGAGCAACTTAAGTCCTCTAATTCACCTCCTTTTAAATTCACTTTAATGGTTTAAAACTAACACGAAAGAGAAATGTATCGCAGAAGGCTTAATCTATATGAAATACTGTCTCTTCCATTAAAATGATCCCTCACTTGGCTCTGTGCAAATTCTGTAAGTATCAAACAAACTTATTTTAATATACTAAAATGATAGTTACAAGGCTAATACTTCTGCTGTGACTTATTTACACATCCAGAATGCATAGAGCAACTTAATTCCAATATCTCACCTCCTTTTTGCTCAAGCTGGTCCTCCACCGTCTCACTTTTCTAATGTGCACCCTCTCCTCTCCCTCCTATCACACATCATCCCACCATTTCCCATTCCTCCACTCATCAGACCTACAGCGATCTGACTGCATAGCTAAGACCTCTGTCAGCTTTCTCAGGGTGTTATGAGAGCTTTACCGCTCACATTATGCATTCACATGGCTGACTTCACTTCTAAAGGCTCATTAGTTCACTGACCTCTGTGTTTTCACACATAATGTGAAATAAAACCTGCCCCCTGACCTTTAACGATGCCAGGTCAGCTTCGTTAAATATGTATATGTTCTGTAAGCGGTGATGAAACTCACCTGAGCCATAAAGGCAGGGTCAGGTGAGCGTCTCCTCTGAGCCAAATTAAGCTTTCACACAAGACAGGATTCAACTGGAAAACTGGAAAGACAGCTATCAGCTGGTCCTGAGAAAAAGAGAGAGTGAGTTACACTTTCTTTTTGTCAAAATAATGAAAAAAGTCTTCTTTATTTCTTTATTTCGTTTCCAGAAAAGTAGAAAACAGCTTTCAAGTTTGAAAACAAAAACCACACTGCTGCTACTTCTGATGTCAGGAAAATGAAACTTTATTTCATCTTTTTGGTTTTGGTTTCATTTACAGCAGCCTATAAAATCTGAGTGCTGAGTTCAGCTGGTAATAGAAGGGAGGTGAGAGAGGACTGCTTCTTTTGGCTTTCAGGCTTTATATTCTTACAGGTAAGAACATTTATTTTTAAATCAAATAAAATATGTTTGTAATGAAGGTAATAAGACTTTAAATACACAGTTTCAAGTATATTTAGTCATATACAAAGATGCTGTAAGTTTCAATGAGCAGCAGCTTTAAATGTGACATTTCTGGATGCTGTGAGCACTCTCAGGTCAGATATTGAAATGAGTGCAGATGGAGGAAATGAGCTATGCAGATGACTAGTATAACCTCACTAATCTGATTTGTTCAGTGTGGTTGACTCTCGAGCCGGTGTGGGAAAATATTTCTGGAAGACCTGAGGAGCCACACAGTCAGTCCCCTCATTAAAATTACGTTGTGTGCAATTTCACACATCCCACGCTTCCAGGTTTTCCAGGCTGCTCTCCAGAGACAGCAATGAAAGTTTAGCTCTATCAGAGACTCGCTCATTTCGCCCCAGTCATGCATAGGCTCACAACGACCGATGAGACATTACCTTTGTTGCAGGTGAGAGGAGTGCAGGGAGAGTGTAGTCTGAGCTGTCTTTTATCTCTTATTTTAGAGCTTTCTCATGCATCTGCAGGAATGCATCACTTTTCTCAAATCTAGTGTATTTTTTCTGCACAATTTACGGGATTAAATTCACTTTAATGGTTTAAAACTAACACAAAAGAGAAATGTGTCACAGCAGGCTTAATCTATATGAAATACTGTCTCTTCCACTAAATGTTCCTGTGTTTTGTAGGTTTCTTCTTCCTCTCAGAGTGTCAGTAACAGCAGAAAGAAGGCGTCTAAACTGTGGAGCTCCATCCTGAAAATGATCCCTCACATGGCTCTGTGCAAATTCTGTAAGTATCAAACAAACTTCTTTCACATAAAGGGCTAAATAATAGTTACAAGGTTAATACTTCTGCTGTGATCCATTCAATGTAAACTATAAAAGTCTTTGATATTAATTTAGTAATAAATAATAACACCTGCATCCTGGAAGGAAGGAATCTGAAAGTGCAGAGGTGTTTTACAGTAAAGCGGCGTGTTAGAGTAAAGACAGATGATGTGGTTTTGTTTTGTG
This sequence comes from Notolabrus celidotus, assembly GCF_009762535.1. NCBI lineage: Eukaryota > Metazoa > Chordata > Actinopteri > Labriformes > Labridae > Notolabrus > Notolabrus celidotus. The sequence goes on along the minus strand of NC_048285.1, from coordinate 3,578,334 downwards.
TCTTGGATTGTTTGTGTAGGATGTTAGTGGTTTTTCAGAGAACTGTGGGGTTGCCAGCGTTCGGCATCAGTGAACCTCATGTGAGGAACTTTATAGACGTTTTGCTGTGGCTTGTTATCTTATAAGAATAGTGATTCAAGTAGTGAAATGAACTTTTGCTCCATTTGTGAGCAAATCAACGACTGAAATTACAAACAACATATTTGTTTTAATCTCTATTGTTTATTTAATTCTCAACAACTATTCATATACAAGCATTAATGTTTCTTTCTTTTTTCAATTCAATTTCTATTTGTTATTGTTCTTCAAAAGAACACCAAAACAGTTTCTGGTGTGTGTAAAACTGCTTTTAAACTCCAGCTCTGAGTCTGACTCTGTGATTTAACCCATCAGTAAAGATCCATCCTTTCAAATCCTCTACTTTCATACCAAAGTATGAAGAGAATGTAAATAACAACATTGCTTACTGTTAATCAATAACAGGAGAAAAGGTATAAAAGGGGAGAAGTCTTTACAAGAAGTGACCAATCAAAGCAAGAGATTCTGCTGGATGTAAAATCCCCCTCTGACTCATCTGATCGTCTCAGTATACAAAACAGAAAGTTAAATTCAGAAAGCTTTCCCAGAAGTCATCAGGTGCTCATCTGAGTATTTCTGTGGAAGCTGAAAACAGAGGACACAATTAGGCTGAGTCAGCACTTCTTCAATTCACACAGAAAGAAAGTATAAACAAATGTTTACGCAGCTCCTTTAAAAGAATGTTTAACTCTCCCTCAACCTGAGGGGGAACATCTATCAGGGATGGATGATATGACAAGATGCATGGATGGATGGATGGATGGATGGATGGATGGATGGATGGGTGGATGGATGGATGGATGGATGGATGGATGGATGGATGGATGGATGGATGGGTGGATGGGTGGATGGATGGATGGATGGATGGATGGATGGATGGATGGATGGATGGATGGATGGATGGATGGATGGATGGATGGATGGGTGGATGGGTGGTTGAACGGATGGATGGATGGATGGATGGATTGATGGATGGATGGATGGATGGATGGATGGATGGATGGATGGATGGATGGATGGATGGATGGATGGGTGGTTGGATGGATGGAGGGAGGGAGGGAGGGAGGGATGTGTCATATGAATAATATTTAAAGGAGTGATGATTAGTCAGTTTGATAGATAGATGATGGATAGTTTAATGGATGGATGGATGAATGGAAGGATGGATTGGTGGATGGATTGGTTATGGGTGGATGGGTGGATGGGTGGATTGGTGGATTGGTGGATGGATGGATGGATGGATGGATGAATGGAAGGATGGAGGGGGGGAGGGAGGGATGGATGGAGGGAGGTATGGGTGGATGGAGGGAGGGAGGGAGGGAGGGAGGGAGGGAGGGAGGGAGGGAGGGAGGGAGGGAGGGATGGGTCATATGAATAATATTAAATGGAGTGATGATTAGTCAGTTTGATAGATGATGGATGGAAGGATTAATGGATGGATGGATTAATAGAGGGATGGATTGGTGGATGGATTGGTGATGGATGGATAGGTGGATGGGTGGATGGGTGGATGGGTGGATGGATGGATGGATGGATGGATGGATGGATGGATGGATGGATGGATAGATGGATGGATGGATGGATGGATGGATGGATGGATGGATGGATGGATGGATGGATGGATGGATGGATGGATTGGTGGATGGATGGATGGATGGATGGATTGGTGATGGATGGATGGATGGATGGATGGATGGATGGATGGATGGATGGATGGATGGATGGATGGATGGATGGATGGATTGGTGGATGGATGGATGGATGGATGGATTGGTGGATGGATGGATGGATGGATGGATGGATGGATGGATGGATGGATGGATGGATGGATGGATGGATGGATGGATGGATGGATGGATGGATTGATTGGTGGATGGATTGGTGATGGATGGATGGATGGGTGGATGGATGGATGGTCATATAATAATAATTAATGGAGTGATGATCAGTCAGTTTGATAGATGGACTGATGAATGGAAATAGAGAAAGAAAACACTAAATACATTTTAAAAAGTTTAAAACCTTGAAAAGTGGACATGATCATCATGATGTAAAATGAAGAGAAGTCATTTGTAGTTTCCAGTAAAGTTTCCAAACGTTGGTGTTTGGGGAACTTTAGCTGTAAAGTTTGAAATATTCCCTCACTTCCTGTTACTGTTAATGAATTCATCACTCACGTTGTTTTGACGTTCCTCTGTCAGTTCCTCTGGTTGTCATCGGGGTCGTGGTGGTCGCTGTGAGTGGGATCTTTGGAGATCCCCTGTATGAGTGCCTTCAGGACACAGACTACAGCGAGCTGCTCAACATCGTGGAGAAAGGTCTCCCTGCCTCCAAGACCCCTCGACATGTGGCCATCATCGGAGGAGGCATCGCTGGACTGACCGCTGCAAAGTTTTTAGAAGATGCCGGACATAAGGTAGAGAAGAAATCATGAAGATCCTTTGACTTCATGGAAACTGACAATACATGAGTGACTAACATGAGAATATGTGTCCTCATTGGAAAAGGTGACCATCATAGAAGCTAGTCATCGCATTGGAGGACGAGTGGAGACCTTCAGGAACAGACGAGAAGGCTGGTACGCAGAACTGGGCGCCATGAGGATCCCCAGCTTCCATAAGTGAGTTCAATAATAACCAGCTCGCCTCTTTAGGTCCAGACAAGAAAACAGAACGTTTCTAATAATGTGACTTTCTTCAACAGGATTCTTCTCTCCTTTGCCTCCAAATTACAAATCGCTTTGAACCACTTCATCCAAGATGACATCAACACTTATTACTTTGTAAATGGAGTGCTGCAGAAAACCTACGCTGTGGAAAACAACCCCGGTGTGCTGAACTACAACCTGAATGTGGGTGAGAGAGGGAAGTCAGCGGCTCAGCTCTTCAGTGAGACGCTCTGGAAGGTTCGTGTGCATCATTATTTGTTTCGTGAACGTCAGTATTTTTGCATCCGGGTGTTTTTTAAATCTAAAATCTTTACACAGGTGAGGGAGGACCTGAAGGTGATGGGCTGCAGCGCCATGTTGGATAAATACGATTCCTACACAGTGAAGGTAAAGATGTACTTATTTAACGCTGTCTCTACACTGAATCTATAAGATCAATGTTAACGTGTACTTTTATTTAATAACAGGAATACCTGGTGAAGGAGGGGAACCTGAGCCGGGGTGCTTTAAGGATGGTTGGAGACCTCCTGAATGAAAACAGTCTCTTCTACACGTCACTGATCGAGATGCTGTACATCCAGTCAGACATCAACGACAACACTGAGTGAGAAATATTCTACATCTTTATCATGTGTGATGCAAAAGGAAAGAGCGTCTCTGGGAGTTTTGTCATAAATGCAACTAAGGGCGATATTAGATGTTTGGATGTGAATCCGCTGACTGAAGGTGTTGCTCACAGCGGAGACGCTCAGATGGGGGATGCGGCTGAGTGACAGGTCTCCGCGAGTGCTTTTTTTCACCGCTGCTGGACTGATTATGACCCGGTCGTTCAAGTTTATATACAGTCCAAGCTCTGCAGAGACTGCTACGCCTATTGGTGCATTTCAACCAAGAGTTACGGGGTCTTTTAGCCCCCAGAACTACTTTACTCGGAACTAAAAGGTTCCTGTGCCCCGATCGTTGTCTACGTTTCGACCAAGGGGGTCGAAGCCCTTTATGCAAATCAGGCCGATGACGTATTAGGGAAAAAAACTAATAATTGTAATACACTGCCAGGCCAGTTGGGGGCAGTAGGCAAACAACAACACCATGCAACATAGATGATGCATAAAAGAGTTGTGCAAGGGCAAGTCTTTTTAAGATTTTGTCTCTGACTCAGAAAGAATAGAATAAGTTCTGGCTAAGTTTTGGAGATCCTAACTTCAATGATGTACTTTGATTATGAGGTTTTCATTGGTTGTTTCCTTCCAGGTATTTTGAGGTGACGGATGGCTTTGACCACCTCCCACAGACGTTCTACCAGGTGCTGAATGCCACAATCCTCCTCAACTCCAGAGTCAAACTGATAAACCAATCAGGAGGCAGCAACGTGACCATAACGTTCCAGGACTGGCGTAACTCAGGCTCCGTGGTGAACCTCACGGTGGACTACGCTCTGGTTACCTCCTCAGCTAAAGCCACCGTCTTCATCGACTTCCTGCCTCCTCTGTCCGGAGACAAGATGGAGGCGCTGCGCTCGGTTCACTACGCCAGCTCCACCAAAGTGATCCTCAGCTTCAGTCAGAGGTTCTGGGAGAAGGAGGGCATCCGAGGAGGGAAGAGCGTCACAGACAGGCCTTCTCGCTTCATCTACTACCCCAGCCACAGCTTCCCCGGCACAGACGCAGGAGCCCTCCTCGCGTCCTACACCTGCTCCGACGACTCCACGCTCTTCCAGGGTTTGAGCGATGACGAGCTGATGGCCGTAGTGCTGGAGGACTTGGTGAAGATCCACGGGGAGGGCATCCGGCCTCAGTGTACCGGGGGGCTGGTGAAGAAGTGGGGTTTGGATCCTTACAGTCTGGGAGCTTTTGCCCTGTTCACGCCATACCAGCAGGGACACTACGCCCGGGAACTGTTCCAGAGCGAGGGCCGGGTGCACTTTGCAGGAGAACACACGGCGACCCCACACGGGTGGATAGAGACCGCCATGAAGTCTGCACTCAGGGCAGCCAAAAACATAAACAGCCTTACACTTTAATGACTTAAATCAAGTATCTGTTTGTTCACACGTGCTCCTTCATGTTCAGATGATCTTGTAAATACTGGTCCAACTGTTTCAACCTCAGACTGTATTTAAAAACGGCCTCTACAACGTCACCCATCGGTTTTTAATGTACCTTTTGAAACATGAAATCCTGAAGTTTTCTCTCCCTGTCTTTTTATATTCAACCAGAAGCACTCATACTTTGAGAAGAGGGTGGAAACACATATCTGTGTCCAAGTTAACAAGGACTGTTTCCTGTCAGTCACACCTTGAAAATGCACTCTTTTATCTCCCATTTTACTCATATAGAGAGTATAACTGACAAAATGAACATCATGCCGCATTTAAGAAACTTGAAAGTAGCAGCAGGGACCTTAAACACGGGGAAATGTTTGCTGAGTCTAGCTTTGTAAACTCAGACTCACTTTTACAACTGCTGAACATATATGAAAATAGATTATATGGTGCTTGGCTGATGTCTTTTCCCTTCCTCTATCCAAAACACACCTCAGAGATCTCGTATGTTGGTGCAGATCCTTGCAGATGGAAAGCTCACTGACTCTTAGTTCAGGATTCATTACTGTATGCTTCCTCTCACTGTTCCTCCTCTGCTCTGCTCATGCGTTGCATTCAACAACCAAGCGGTCAGTCAAACTGCAACTAACTCTTGATAAATCAACTGTCACAGTCACTCATTTTCTAATCCAGTCGTATTTGTTTCCTCTTCAGTCGGTTCAAAAAAGCTTATCAATGCGCTGCAGGAGGAGGAGGAAGTGTGCAGAATTTTCTAACTTGCACCAACATCAGTACCTGGTTCAGACTTTCTTAAACTAGCTAAATTCTGTGGAAGAGCTGACCTGCTGACCCTTCTGCAGAAGTTGATAGCTAAGCTTCTTTTTCTGAGCTTCAGCTTCCAGATCGTAAACGGGGAGCACAGGGGAGACTTACGGGTCTGCTCCAGGGCTGAAGTTAGTCTAACTTCGGGGCTTACCTAAACGGCAACCTCCGGCCTCATAATATGAAGCCATTGTGGAAGTGTTAGAAACTGCAATTCATCGAGAATCCACTAGAGGCTGGCTGCAGAAACACCAGAAACCTCTTACACATCCATTCAAAGAAGACAATCTTTACAGCAGAAATAAACATGTTTACAGCCTGGTTCAAGAAACAGCTTGGGTTTACGTAATTTTTTTCTAACTCGCCAGTTCAGAAGATAAGATTATGAGTTTTGCCCAGATAAGGACATGACGGACTTGATTGACAGGCGGGAACACATAGACTGTATATAAAATGGACGTCATCTCACTCGGCTCCAATTGAGGCCTCCACAAAAACTGCTCTCCCTAGTGGCTGGCTGCAGTATAGGTCAAAAACCAGGCCGAGCTGATCTTGGGTAATACCAAGCGGCAAACTCCGGTCTCAAACGATGAAGCCAATGCGGAAGTGTTATAAACTGCAATACATCGAAAATCCGCTTGAGGCTGGCTGCAGAAACACCGGAAACCACATTGATATGAATGGGAAAAAGACGATCTTTGCAGCATTAATAAACATGTTGACAGCCTGGTTCAAAAACCGGCTTAGCCCTACAAAGCTAATCTCTCTTATGGCACACACTGTACGGGGGGTGAATTTTTTTCTAACGTGACGATTCAGAAGATATTAAGATTACGAGTTTTGCCCAAATAAGGATATGACTGACGTGACTCCCGGTTGGGAACACACAGCCATTGGCTAAAAGGCTCACACTACGTCACACTCTGCCTAGTTGAGTTCCGCATTACCAATATAGCTGCTGCCGTCGATTTGCTTCAAAACAGCTCTCAGGAACAGATGGGTGACGTCACGGATACTACGTCCATATTTTATACAGTCTATGGGTAATACACGCACTGATGACAAGTATCTCAAAAAAACAACACTTAAAAAAGTGAACTGTCCCTTTAAGAAATACTGCAGGTGCACATTTGAAGCTGTAAAACGTGTCCTGAAATCTGTAGTCACTTTACATTTCCACGTTTTTATTCTATATGAGCTTCAGACGGTTACTCAAGTGAAAGTCCAGAGAGTAAAAGTCTCCTTCATGGGTCTGCTCATAACTGATTGATGTCTGGAGCAGGTCAGGAGGTCAAAACTAGTAACAGCCTTTTTATAAGAGGTCACAAGAACCCCTGTGTTAATCTTTAACAGAGCTGTGGGTCGAAGGTAGAGTTCAAACTCATCTTAACGTCACGTTTAAGCGCAAAAACTGAGCTTGCATGTTTCAGAGAGATGGAAGAGGTCGACAGGTGTCAGCAGAAAGATCCTCATACTGTGGAGGAGAATAAAGACGGCTCACTCAGACTAACTGCTTCATATGGACCTTTGTATTAATGATGCACATTTGGTGTTAACTTCTTTATAAGAAATAGTTTCTGTTGATGAAAGTTAGGAAGGATAAAAGTATCTCAGTTGTACCCCTCCCTTATAAATCTTCATGCAGCCCTCGTGCTAATTCTGAATACTTCACACCATCGCCTGCTCTCTTGTACAGCTAAAGATGAAAAATGTTATAATACTGACATTAAACAGAATGTTCTGTCCTTCTGTATCAGTGTACATTTATTTAGACTTGATTACTCGGTCAGGAAACATTTCATGTTTATGTTTGTTGGACATTTTGCAGCCAAACACAAAATGAAGTGCCTTAAATATTTAGTGATGTCTTTTAGATCTCATGTATTATTAAATATGATGAATAACTAACTGTATTAAGTGTGGTATTGTTAATTGGCTCTTTTGTGAGTCATTCATTTTCTCCAGCGCTCCTCCAGAACTTTCTTCAGTTAAACAAAGACAAAACTGAAATGATTGTTTTTGGAGGAAGAAAGGTTAAAGGTTACTGCTCAGCTCCAATCTGCACAGATGAAATGTTCAAACCAAGCCAGAAACCTTGGTGTAGTCTTAGACTCAGACCTTCATTTCAGCAGCCACATTAAGACAATTACAAAGTCTGCCTGCTATCACCTTCAGAATATATCAAGGATTAAAGGACTCATGTCTCAGCAGGATGCAGACAAACTGGTCCATGCATTTATCTTTAGCAGACTAGACTACTGTAACGGGGTCTTTACAGGACTCCCTAAAAAGTCCATCAGACGACTGCAGCTCATACAGAATGCTGCTGCTCGAGTCCTAACAAGGACCAACAAAGTAGACCACATCACTCCAGTTCTTAGATCTCTACACTGGCTTCCTGTCTGTCAGAGAATAGACTTTAAAATCCTGCTGATGGTTTATAAAGCACTGAATGGTTTAGACCAGGGGTGTCAAACATGCGGCCCGCGGGCCAAAACCGTCCCGCCAGAGGTTCCAATCCGGCCCGCAGAAGTGAAAAGATTACAGAGAAGACATAAACTGCAATTTTTCAACAAAAGTAACTACTATTTCAGATTTGTCCTCTGGGGGTCACATACAATCATAGTGCTGACAGAGCAAACCAGAACCTGAACAGTACTCTTTTTCCAGGACATTTGTTCTCAAAGTGAGAAAATAGATGACTTGCTGTTTGCAAAATCCGGTTGAGATTCATGAAGACTTTTTAGAGCACTATAAGATGATCCACTAACTACTTACACTAGCACTACACCCCTGTATAAAACACTGTCCAGGAAGCACACTGTTCATGCTGGAGCTAAGGGGTCCAAAATAATCAACTTTACCTTCTTCATTATTATAATCTCTCTGCTCTTCTGCAGTAAACATTACACTGTGTGTGTCAGGGGAATGGGTAACCTGTGGGTTTGATGTGTTCCCAGCAGGTTTCAGGGCTTAAATAGTAAAATATTCAGCCCACTATGAGACTTATCATGGCAAAAAATACAACAGCTGTTTTTGTAAAAAGATAGTTCATTAAATGGGAACATTTTCAGAATGTACTTGTAGTTTTTTGGACTAAAACAAAAGGAAAAATGTAGAGTTGTCGTTATTTATAGGCCATTTTGTTATGATTTTGCTGGTCTGGCCCACTTCAGATCAACTTGGGCTCTATGTGGCCCCTGAATTGAAATGAGTTTGACGCCTCTGGTTTAGACCATAAATACATTGCTGATCTGCTGATACTTTATGAACCATCTGGACCTCTGAGATCATCAGGTCCTGGTCTGCTTTCAGTCCCTAGAGTCAGAATGAAACATGGTGAAGCAGCGTTTAGTCATTATGCACCACATATCTGGAACACACTCCCTGAAAACTGCAGGTCTGCTCCAACTCTCACCTCTTTTAAATCAAACACTAAGACTTTCTTGTTTGCCACTGCCTTCCTGGCTTAGCTCATTTTAACTCACTTTAAATTAACATTTTAATGTAATTTTTAATATATTTCTCATTTTCCTTTTCTTTTCTGTTTTATTATATTTGTCATTTTAATTATGTTCTTTTATGCTTGTCTGAATGTCTCCAATGCTTTTAATTTTTTAATGTAAAGCACATTGAGTTGCCCTCGTGTATGAAATGTACTATACAAATAAAGCTGCCTTGCCAGCAGGGTGTTTCTCATATAATTTAAAGATCATAGATGTCCCCTGATAGATTGTAGTCTTGATTTATTCTCTGTTTTTTTGGTAACATGCATGAAAGATCACAAACGAGACAGAGAGCCTGAGAGTAACGTGTCACTTTACTATCATCACATCACGTTCTCTTGCTGCCACACGCAGCTACACCCATGCAGAGCTTTAACTTGTATCACATTTTGAAGAAAACACAGTGATTCATATAAAAAAATGTCTCTTCACGTTCTCGTCCACCGACACCACAGAGATACAAAAGCTTTAATTCACGTCTAATTTCACAGTCTTCTATAGTCCACTTGGATCCTTAATGAGCTCCCTTCTGCACCATCTGTGTGAAGCGGTTGGTGATGGTCAGGGTGGTGTCGATGAAGCGCTCCACGCAGCTCTGCAGACACGTCTCCGTCCTGTAGTCCAGCTTGGAGCCGGGGCTGTCCACGCACTTGTCCCAGCAGACGTCAGTGAAAGTGTGCACCTGGAACAAACAGACAAAGATGTTTCATTGACATAGAAGTGTGAAACAAATAAGCTCTGATGATGGACGCATGAACAGAACTGATTCTGAGTATGAGAGAGAGACACACAGTAAAGTGTCTGCTACACTCGTCAAAACACAAGACAGCTTTATCTCTAAAGAAGATCCTGAGTTCAGTAAATAAAAACAAAAACACAACCACAATGCTGGGAGGGGATTAGTCAGAATATCAGTCAGATTACAGGTCAAATATAACTTGCCTTTAGGAACTAGCTGTGTGAATTACAGTTCAGGAATATTACATTTTATTAGCTGTAGCTGTGCCTACACTGAGCCTGTTTATGGAGGGAGGGAGGTACTGTCAAATTAACTCTGTCACCCCAGAAATGACTTAGTTATGAAGAATGCTGTAACAAGTGTGAGGGGGAAACTAGTCTTGATGACTAATAGGTATACTAAATTGTCAAATGCTATATTATTGCTCCTGTGACACAATCAATTGGAAGTCGCCACTTCACAGGGTCACTCTTTAAACCGAAACACCGGTCAACAGATGCTTTGTCCTGTCTCAGCAAAGCAGTGAGGGTACTTTTATCCTATCTTGTGTTGACATTAGCACCAAACATGCAGGCTGTGGAAAATCCACAGGAAGTGATGATGAATTGGGTCATAGTCGCATTTGGTATCAGTAAAAGTCCCTCCTCTATGATATTTGAAAGGTATTGTCCATGCATCTGGCTTTTTGTCTTTTTTTTTTTCTCCCTGTATTGATCACCTGTGTTTTGAGTAAAGGTGAGGACAGATAAGACTGATCCATCCCCTGTTCTTTGCCCGACATGTAAAATGTTCAGAAAACTTTGAATATTATAATTAGCAGAAACAATGTAAAGAAATGGAGTTAATTGCTCCTGCAGGTTGCACCAGCTGGCTGTAAGAAAAGTGTTTTTATACAAATAGTGTGTTTATACTTTTAGCCTCTGTCTGCATTTTAATGCAGACAGAGGCTAAAATTACTGAGTCTGACATTGCACTCCGCCTCTGGGACTTTCTTCATCCTCCTCATAAGCTTCCCTGCTGTAGCTTTTCTGTTGCGACTGCTCATCCACCTCAATGAGTTCTACCTCCTCCATGTCATCAGTGATCATCACATCATCCCTGGGAGGGAGCAGTCTTTCCAGCTGGAACATGAGATGTTCTGGGAGCCAATGTTTCTCTGGGAATTCCACCTGGAACTTGAAGATCAGCTGTCCCTTTTCATAAGGCTCCTTGTAAACCGGCATACCCTAACTCTGATCACATTTGATGTCACCATGCTTGATTACTTCACCTGGTGATGAGTTTAAATGTTTCTGATATCTGAATCTGTATTTTAAAAAAACTGCACACCCTCTGGAATAATCTAGACCTGATCTGACAAGTCTAGGTATAGTAGTTTTGGATCAGGACTTGATTATCACAACGAAACAACACATGAATACTTTCTGTGTGTCATTTTGATGTGAAATCTGAATTTAAGGTTATATTTGAATAAACATGAGGAAATAAAGTTTAATCAGATGGTAGGCTGCTGTAAGCCTGGGAGTGTTTGCATAATAACAGTGGGATTGAGTCTAGGTAATTCTAAATGTCATATTCTATAAAAAGAGCAATCATCATAAAGCACAGAGGCATGCATTGTGAGATCTTTAATGACAGCTTGCAGTAAAGTCTGGTGTCTCTGCTGCATGTGGCCTCCCTGTCTGTACACATATATAAGCAGTTAGCATGGCTAGCATACAGACCTGGGCCTGGAACTGAGCCTTCTGCTGCTCGATGGCGATCATCCGCTGAAGCTCCGACGCCTCTGCTTTCTCTGAAGCGTTGTAGTCAAAATTATCCATGATGTCTCTAAACTGTCACAAAGATACCTCTGAACCTCTGAACTCACGTTGACGAGCTGCGTTACTGAGTTTAGGTAAGGGGAGGTGACCTTCGTTTCCACCGCTGCTGTCTCTGAGTCACCGCAGATCTACAAATCACAGGATGGGGTAAACACACGGAGGTCTGAGCCTGGGTCATTTACAAATCTACGGGCGGAAGTGACGCAAGCGCTGCAAAGATATTTCGTGTTTGAGAGAAGCTGACGCAAGAAAATGATGAAGTATTTGGAAAATAGGGACCTTTTTATGGTTCCTTTACAATATTTGACATAGATATAATTTGTTTCTATACGAAAACATTTTTATCTGCAAATAATTATAGCAAAACAAAGGTGCTTCAAGAAAAAACAAGCACATTTAACACGGATAGATTTGATATTGATTATTGTCCTCCCTCTGCTTTGTTCCTCTGTCATAAGAAACATGTATTTCATAAAAAAAATAAAATAATAATATGTTGTTGTTGTTTATACTCAATGTAAATGTTTATAATGGCCCAAAAATATCATTAGATAATCACTAGATGATCTATAAATATAAAGGCTCTCTGGGATTGCTTTATGTAATTCTCATTGTCCAAAATAATGGTAGAAATTTACAGTAAGACTTTATAAATTCTTACAAATCTTGAAAACACGACCAAATATGGTGTGTAGATAGTGTGGATAGTGTAGATAACACACGAAAAAAATGGATGAATTAGATAGGAAAAAATTATGTTAGAACTTAACCTTTGAAATATTTTATTTATTATTTTTTAAGTTTTATTCTATCGAGCTGCATTTATTTATTGTCTAGTTTAAATTTTAGTCACTTTTTAAAGTATATACTCCTATTTTGAAATATTATAAACATATATGTAATATTTATTCTGTTCATTTTATTTATTTATTTATTATTATTCATTCAATTTATTGTAGATTATTTCAATTTTTATTGAGTATTAATTAGATCTTATCATTTTATGATTTTTACCTCTCAGTATTCTAATATTTCATTCTGTTTTACTTTGCTTTATTTACTTTTAGTGCAGCATCTTAGTTTATTTTACTGGTTTCATCTATTAGTTTCTTTATTTTAGTAATACATTTTATTTTGGTGAGTATTAACATTTTATTTTACCTCAAGTGTTTCCTCACAGCTGATTTTTTTATTCTTTAATTTTTTTATAACTATTATAGCATAAATAATCTTAACCTTACAGGTTTGGGGTTGGGATTGGGATATGGGGGCGTCTTCTTCTTATTATTATTGTTTTTTTATTTATTTTAATTCAATTTTTCTCATGTACAGCACTTTGTGTTAAAACATCACTGTATGAAAAGCGCTTTACAAATAAAGTCTGATTGATAATATATTAGGATGAAGCAGCTTCCTGATCTCCTCTTACACGTAATATCTTGATGACGCACCATCGCAGTAACTACATCCGGGTAACTGTGTTGACCTTGATTGGTTGTTCATCATGGCGGCGATCGTCAGGTTGAGTTCTGTGTGTCGCAGAGGAGTCAAACGTGAGTTTATACATCTTTTCTCCTCGTGTTTCTCTCTCTGTCACCTTCACGTGTTCACTTTGATGTCGTGGTTTGATGGAGACGTGTCAGAAGGAGGGTCGTGATGTCTGTGTGGATAATCACGACAGTTGAGGACTACTCCTTTCAAGTTCACGACTCTGAGCTGCTGTTAGATAAGCTAACTGTTCCTGTTGTTATCACTGAGTTTCATTATAAGTTATAAAATCACTTACTGTCTTATAAAGTGAATTAATCTCATATCAGAGGGTTTAATGTTGATTCACTGAGGGAGGGTTGAATTTCCTGCCATGGGGACATCAGGCTGGTCGACCGTGACGTTATCTCACGCTCTCCAAACCCCATTCATAAAAATATAAATTTAACCTTACGCTCATATTTCCTCCTTGAAGTGTAATAAAGCTCAGTGAAGGTTCATACTGATGTTAAAACCCTCTGTGTGTGATCCGGCGACTTTAAACCTCACTAATGAGCATCAAATCTCCTTCTGTTAAAGTTCATGTGAGGTAAAGTCAGCTCGACACCGCCCTCATATGACTAACTGTGTGGACAGCTTCCAAACCAGAACTCTGCTGAAACCTCAGGCTTGTTTTCCTCTCTTCCCTCTTTCAGACCTTTATTTGATGCAGGACTTCTTTCTGACTTGTTGCTCATTTCAAGGAATAAGTCTTTGCACATCATTTGCACATAATGTTAAAAATTTAAGTGAAAGCAGCCATAACTTTACAGTTGTATATTTGCTGTATAATGTCATGCTTAGTAACATATTTTTATGAGTACTGTAAAACAATTAATTTTCAAAACCCTGTAATCACATTATTCAATCCGTCAGACTATTAGAAATTAAATCAATGAAAAATACAAAAAAAAGAATAAATAGAAGACCCCCCCATCCCAACCCCATTATAATAAAATAACAATAATAAAAAAATAATAAATAAGTTGTCCATAATTAACTCAGGATTAACCGTTAATTAATTGCACATTTTTTATCTGTTGTAAACGTAACTTTAAGGGATATTTTTTAAGTTTTATTTATTTATGTATTTATTTATTTATTTATTTGTGTATTTATTTATTTCTTTCTGTATGTCTGTATTTATTTATGTCTGTATTTATTTATTTCTGTATTTATTTATTTCTGTATTTGTGTATTTATTTATTTATTTGTGTATTTATGTATTTATTTATTTATTTATTTGTGTATTTATGTATGTATTTATTTATTTGTGTATTTATTTATTTATTTATGTATTTATTTATTTGTGTCTTTATGTATTTATTTATTTAATTATTTATGTATTTGTGTATTTATGTATGTATTTATTTATTTATGTATTTATTTATTTGTGTATTTATTTATTTATTTTATGTATTTATTTATTTATTTGTGTATTTATTTATTTATTTTTTGTTTAAGAGGGATAGGAAATGTGGGGAGTAGATGTTTTTAATTCTCACAACATGGAGGTGGACTAATATGCATGCATTATGAGCACACAGCAGAAAATCCTTCAGATGAACCTGTAAAGGTTAACTGAACATCCCCTGTTATATTGCTAGCATATCTCACATTATCAAAGTACATAATTCTTTATTTTGGGGATGCAACCAAACTTCTCATTTCCTCATCACTCACTTTAAAGCTCCTGTAGGGAGTTTTTTTTTAACTTGAAGTAAAACAGATGGAAATGAAAAGTGATGCAACTCTATCTATGAAAGAGTTCAGGACTTTAAATGTATTTATAAAGGGAGCATGTACAATATTAAACGCAAGTGTTACCATTTGATGCATTGGACGAGAGTTAGCTTAGTTAGCTCTTAGAGTGAATCACAGATCTGAATGTGGTCTGGTCAGGTGCTCTGCTTTCACAGAAAAAGCTAAGAGCCCAAAGGCAGAACCACGAAAGGGTGCATAGCAATCTCTAAAAGAAGAGATTCCTGTAAGAGAAGGGAGGGGGCAGTATGTGTTTGTTACTGTTGTTGACAGTTCAGAGAAAGCAGGATGAGATTATTATCAAAAAGTACAGCCTCTGTTTGTGAAGGACACAATCAGCAAATAGGTAGCACGCCTGTTTTTGTCCAGAAGGGGTGAATCAAACCAAACGTTCCTCAGTGGAGCTTTAACAGTCAAATGATTGAATGTAGCTGAAACTGTCCCCTTCAAATTGCTTCTTTCTGTCAAACTGAAAGTTCAAACCACAACATATTATTCGCAAAATGTAATTCGAAAATCCCAACTTTTAAGAAGCTTGACCCTTTTAAGTGTTTGACATTTAGCCTCAAAAATCCCCCCCAAAAATGTACCACTCATCACTTCAATTAGTCCTCTTTAGATCAATCAGTCCCTGCAGCTGTAGTCTATTATGTGTATGAGTCATTCCATGTAAGCCATGGTGAAGTTTGATATCTGATGTGTTTTTCTGTCTTGTGTTTCAGCTCTGTTTTACCAAAGCACTTTGCTGGCCAGGCCGCTGGTCGTACCGTACAAACACCAGGAGCAGCCGTACCAGCTGACGGCGAGGATCCACTCGTCACAGGCTCTTTATGGTCAGTGTGTGTTCACTCTGTTATTTCTACAACACATGTTAAAGCCGTCTTTGTAAGAGTGTGTCTCAGGGTATCTTACACGATGCTGGAGATAAAGATTTGTTAAAGTGGTCCAAAGTCCAGCTCACTGATCACTGTGCAGAGAGAGCAAACATTAACACGATTAATGGACGCATTAATGGACGTTTAATTTGTTGTTTTCTTGAGTCAGCGTCACAGATGTGTTGTTTTCCTGTTGAGTGATGTGTTTACGTGCCGCCTGTTGCTTCAGTTTTATATGATAGCAGACAGATGTCTCTGTGGTTTATGGCCGGTAGTTGTAGCCCAGATTTAGCGCCTCAGATGCTAATAGTGGTGTCAGTATTTCAACACCGGTTCATGTAAGGCATGTCTAAAGCGAGTGACCTTAAGTGTGACCCACTATTTCAGGTGACTGGGTCATTCACACACAGAGGAGGGAGGAGGATGGTCTATAGAGCGAGAACTCTAAGGAAGGTATCAAATGTCAAAACTAAAGTTCATGTGGGGAGCTTTTAGCTGGTTATGAATAATAAAGTGAAGCCTCTTTATGTGCTTTAAAAACAAACAAACAAACAAACACAGCAGGGAGAAGAGAGATCCATTTGTCCACACGTGTTGCCAGAATCAACACAAACTCAAAGCTCCTCATTGGAGCTTTAACAGACTACATTTTAAATCGCTATGTTGTTACATTTAGACATTGTGAGCTGCTTTTTTATGAAATGCAAACCTGAAAATAACATTTCTGAAGTTTCGGTTTCATATTGTAGGAAGAAACTGCATTGCATGGAAGTTGGTGTAAGCATTCATTCAATTGACCTTTAATAGTCTCTGAGTACCGCTTGAAATGAGTGTGAAGGTTCAAGGATCCTGGAGCTTCAGATCAAAGAGTACGTGGTTACAATTCACAGCGGAAGGTGAAACCACATTGTTTAGCTCTACACTTCTACTTTTATTAGTCTCAAACAAACAAGAGAAAAGCTGCAGAAGTCAATCCTACAACCTTGAGCAGCTTGAACTTTTGGCTCCCTCGTCTTTTAAATACATGCCTGAAAATAACGCAAGCTTTAAGAACCCACCTTGTCCTGCAGCTTCATTCATGGATTTTATCTTCCTTTTAAAATATGTCTTGCATTTTAGTTTGACAGAGACAGGACACTTACTTTAAAGGTGACATATCATGCAAAATGGACTTTTTAATGGTTCTCTACCTGAAATATGTTTCCCTGTCTACAAACCCCCCGTTTCTGATCTCTATACCTTTCTGTAAATGTGTGTGAAACGAGCCGTTTCAGACTTCAGTGTTTTTGTTACGTAACAACAATATCCGGTCTGTCACGGAGTCAGAGCTCAGAGCTTGTTCAGCCCATAGACCAGGCATGTCCAAAGTACGGCCCGGGGGCAAATTGCGGCCCGAGGTCCCTTTTTATTTATGGCCCCAAGCTTCCATCTCAAATTGTGTTATTCATAGCAAAGAAATTAATCACCTTTTGAATCATCTGTACATTTGCAGTTTCTTTCAAGCACACAAACAAAACTAAAGTCAATCCAGAAATGTCTCAAAAAGCTTCACATGGACTACCTGTCTAAAGCCAAAGCACTGGAAATTCTCCAAGACGGCAATAAAGAAGAAAAACAAGAACTCTTAAAGTTGACAGGTTTTCAAATTAATGTTTTCATCATGATGAGAAAATGTTCTTGATGAACACTAAATGTTAAGAAGACACAAAAGAGGAAACAAGACAAGATCAAAATTATGAAATTGTACAGAAAATACAAAAATTGGTACATAAATTTTTTTTTCAGAACTCAGGAAAATGATTATTTTGTTCTTAAAATGTTGTCTGCTGGTCAGAAAAGTCTTAAAAACAACATGAAAAAGAAGTGTGATGAAATCCAGGTCGTGATCCATAGGAAAATAATGATACAATATTTTTTCCCACATTGCCCGACCCTAATGAAAAACATTTTCCCCCAGAAGAAGATAATGTTTGCTGATCTTTACATGGTACTTCCTAGTTACTGTTTTATTGAGAAAACATATAAAATAATTGACATTAAAGAGATATTTCATAGATAACTTTTAGGATTCCAAATCCCAGTAGGAGCCACTGGCCCTGAGGTATTCTGACAACATCATATGTGGCCCTCTTTGAAAAAAGTTTGGACACCCCTGCCATAGACTGTATAAAATAATACTGAATCCCCTCCTCCGTTTTTCATTACCTGCACACATGTGTGCTAACAAGGAGCTTAGGAGGGAGGCATGCTAGTTGTAGGCTGTCTTAATAAACACAAAGGTCGGTTTTACTCCCCACGTCTGCAGATTTGAAGATCTAGTGGATGATTTTTATTTATCATGGATAAGTGCTAGCGCTAGTTAGCATAGCCACATAGCTACATGTTCGTAGCTGTGTACCAAGACACACATCGACATACTGATAAATAAAACAACAAGAAACACTAAATCTGTGACCAATCCTTCAGAAAGGTCCTGCTACAGGCGCCTCTCCGTCAGGATCAGATTCTGGATCAGATTCAGAGGGTTGAAGTAACGCGATCTCTGAGCAGCCGTGTATATTCAGCCAACATGTAAACATTAGATCAACGTGCTGGAGAGCCGAGGCACATCCACTTCCTGAGGGGGCGTGGTCAGAGAGAAAGCAGAGTGTTCTGATGAGGACTGAAGAAGAGGGTTTTTCAGGCAGACCAAAATCTGATTTCAAAGTGTTTTTTTGGGCATAAACTTTAAAGACATGTTTTGGGGACCTCTTAGACCAATATATATTGATGAAAAAAGCGTGATATGTCACCTTTTAATCTAAATTGAATGCAAAATTCCTGACGGCTCAGTTGGAGTCTTAAATATCCAAACTACGTCCGCCTTGCAGCTCTTTACATCCTGAGTGTTTGAAAGGTGAAAGATCCTCGATACAAAGTGTTCTTATTTCTGACAAGAGGAAGATTTAAGTTTGTCTTAAATCTCAACCTATCCCTGTAAAGTCTGAATGCACACGTCATCTAGCCTGGAGTTACTTTCTTCTCTGTTAACCTGCTCTCTCTCTGGCTCCACAGCGGGTTCTGGATCTAAAGCTGCCTCTCTGCACTGGACAGCAGAGCGAGTAGTGAGCATCCTGCTGCTGGCCCTGGGACCGGCAGCGTATTTCAGTCCCTCTCCTGTCATCGATTACTCGCTGGCTGCTGCTCTGACCCTGCACGGACACTGGTAAGGCCGACAAACACAACCCGAACCCTTTAGAATCAGCTCTGGATGTGAACGTTTTTAAAATGTACACATGAAGGTTTTCCTTACTCTCTTTTATCCCGTCACGTCAGCCACATGTTTAGCGAGGGAAACTGCTCTGTCCTTCACATTTCTGTAAAACTGATATCTCAGGAACACAGAGAGGAGACATCTTTAAATGTTTCACAAGCTTTAACTTCAACTCAAGGATGAACTGATTGTATTCCGGTGATCTGCGGTAACTGCGGCCTCTAAAATAAGTCAATAGTTGTGACACAATTTCACACAGATGTCTTATAAGATGAAATGACATCCTGACAGTTTTAAAGGTGACATATCACGCTCTTTTCATCAATATATATTGGTCTAAGAGGTACCCAAAACATGTCTTTAAAGTTTATGCTCAAAAAAACACTTTGAAATCAGATTTTGACATGCCTGAAAAATCCTCTTCTTCAGTCCTCCTCAGAACACTCTGTTTTCTCTCTGACCACGCCCCCTCAGGAAGTGGATGTGCCTCGGCTCTCCAGCACGTTGATCTAATGTTTACATGTTGGCTGAATAGACACACTGCTCACAGATCGCGTTACTTCCACCCTCTGAATCTGATCCAGAATCTGATCCTGATGGAGAGGTGCCTGTAGCAGGACCTTTCTGAAGGATTGGTCACAGATTTAGTGTTTCTTGTTGTTTTATTTGTCAGTATGTAGACGTGTGTCTTGGTACACAGCTACAGCTACAGCTATGAACATGTAGCTATGTGGCTATGCTAACTAGCCCTAGCACTTATCCATGATAAATAAAAATCATCCACTAGATCTTCAAATCTGCAGACGTGGGGAGTAAAACCGACCTTTGTGTTTATTAAGACAGCCTACAACTAGCATGCCTCCCTCCTAAGCTCCTTGTTAGCACACATTTGTGCAGGTAATGAAAAACGGAGGAGGGATTCAGTATTATTTTATACAGTCTATGGGCTGAACAAGCTCCGAGCTCTGACTCCGTGACAGACCGGATATTGTTGTTACGTAACAAAAACACTGAAAACTGAAACGGCTCGTTTCACACACATTTACAGAAAGGTGGAGAAATCAGAACAGGGGCAGAATGGATTCTTTTCATTCTCGGGGGGTTTGTAGACATGCCAGGGACACATATTTCAGGTAGAGAACCGTTAAAAAGTCCATTTTGCATGATATGTCACCTTTAAGAGAAACTGGGGGTGAATTCAACTTTATAACAAGGCTCTTTAGCCGAGTGTCAGAGTCTGGCATCCGAAGGCAATTCATGATCCCGACTAAAACCTTCCATTTTTAATTTTTCATATCTGCACCATGTTGTTACTTTAAAGTTAAGACTCATTCATTGCAAGTAAAACCCACAAGAAAATATTTAGTTTTTCAGGTTCACAGTCTGAGAGTGAAGCCTCGGTGTGTCTTAATATTTACTGTGAAACTGAGACTTTCCAGAAACAGATGAACAGGCGCTACTCGAGGGATTTTTGCAGACATATCTGAGGGAGGAGTTTGATTCATTTTTATCTGAACACATGATCGCTTCTTAAGTTGCTGTCTGGACTGAAAACAATCCAAAGTTTGGTTTCCAGCAGCATAGATTGGTGTAGATGTTTCCTGATCATCTCTCCCTGTAGAGATTTAGTTTGTTTACTGACCCTGATGAGACAAGAGCCAAACTCTGAGCCACGCTGGTTTGCTGTGTGGAGGATCGGAGGTGTAATCTAAGTCATCTCGTCGTCGCTGTCGGCACAGATTCGGTCAGGCCCGGTTAGTTCCGGCTCTGTTTGCAGACTTCAGAGGGTGGCTTTGGCTTAGCGTCGCAGCGGCGTGTTCTCCCATCCGTCAGAGCGCAGACCGAACAGCATGGCAGGTGTAGGCCACAAATCCCAGTCATGAGTAGTGATAAGTCCGGTTAAGCAACAGCTATGTATCTCAAAGGGGTCACGCCGTGTCCTCCCCGGCCAAAACCACTTAGATGAATTCTCCAGTGTCATTTGGCGTCGGCACAAGCGATGGTTGAAGCATGAGTGGGTTGGAAAGCTTCCTCTTTCCAGCGAGTAACCCCGGATAAGTGAAGTCCACCTAATAGGATTTTATTGCTCTGAGGAATGTTGGAACTGAACGTAAACCTGATGAGCACGGCGCCAGCTGAACCTAAACCCTTTATCGCCCTCTTTCTGGTTCTTATGTGTAGAAAGAAGACACCTTAAAGTATCGGATGTTACTGACAATCTGAACACTGAAGGTTGTAGATTAAGTTTACAGATACTGGGTTTGACTTTGGTCACTAATGCTTTGATTTGTCAATATTCAAGTCTGGGATCCCATCACAAGGAAAGTCAGGAGGCAGCTTTTGTCGTAGATATAATTTTCACTCCTAATTTAGGCGTGTCCATGTCTTATGTTTGAAATAAATGCACAAAGACTAAAACTGAAAGGATATCTTTCTTGTTCTTAAAGCTGGGGTTGGTAGTCAGACTTAGATCCACTTTTTGTTATACTGGTTAAAATGATCTTTATGTCCTGATGGCAATCAATACATAATGTGTTCTTAAAACAGAAGGAAGAAAAGCTGCTATCTACAGCTGGAGTAAACCTGGGATAAGACCAACCAATCCCTGCCATCAGGAGCCAAATGATGAAACCAATCAAATCCTGTCCTGCTGTTCTGCCCACCTCCTGCGCGTACATTTCCCCGGCGTTCACTCCCCGTCCCCTGACTCTACTGACTGCCCCTCTCGCTCCACCTCGGGCCTGTCCCCTCTGACCCGATGAGGTGCTTTGCTCAGGACTGTAGTCCGGATCAGAGTCTAAAAAGCTCTCACCACGGGGCTCTGACAAGCAGAAGAATTAATGACATTGTATTGTAGCGTCTGTCCGGACGCTGTAGGGATGACGAGCCGATTGGTGAACACGTTGATCTTTAATAACCGGTCACTGTCAGCCGTGATCACGCCAACCAACAAAACAACAATCAATGTTTGAATGAATGAAAAACTTCTCCTCTTGTCTCTCCTCTCTCCCGCTCACTGTGAGTTGTGAGTACTAACAGTAGCCATGTTTGTTTGTGTTTTTAACCTTAACGAGGACCGGTTTTGAATCAGTCACCATCATATGGTCGTGAATCAGCTGCTCTCATGCATGTGAGCGGGGGCGTCGTTTTGGAGGAGCTCTGAGTGGCTCCGAGGGAGGAGGGGAGGGGTTAGACAGAGTCCTGAGGAAATGCTACATTCAAATTCATGCTAATTTTCCGTGACTACCAACCCTAGCTCTAACCTAAAAGTTGTACTTTTTGTTGCTCGTCTTCTGTTTTTCTGATCCCTCGTCCGTTTTCGTCTTGCAGGGGTATCGGGCAGGTCTTGACAGATTACGTCCACGGCGAACCGAAGATCAAGATGGCCAACGCGGGTCTCTTCCTCCTCTCCACGGTCACCTTCGCCGGCCTCTGCTACTTCAACTACAACGACGTGGGCATCTGCAAAGCCCTCGCCCTGCTGTGGAGCAAATAAACATAACTGTGGACTGGGAAAGTTGGGAGGACCTAGACAACTGGGACGGGACGGGAGC
This sequence comes from Notolabrus celidotus, assembly GCF_009762535.1. Taxonomy (NCBI): domain Eukaryota; kingdom Metazoa; phylum Chordata; class Actinopteri; order Labriformes; family Labridae; genus Notolabrus; species Notolabrus celidotus. The sequence continues at coordinate 3,555,687 of NC_048285.1, read as the reverse complement.
TTTGTGTTCCTGGCTGATTGTAAAAAATTCAAGGTGTTCTATGTAAATTCTTATAAATATATCATTTTGACAATATTACAGCGATTCACAGGCGTGTAATTGTAATTAATGTTGATCAGTTCGGGCTCGTCTCTGTGGTGATGTCTCGCTCACGTAGTTGAGAAGTGGGTCGACATCAGGCGTCCATTTTTCTACATCCGGCGTCCTCGGTTTAAGATTTGTTCCCTCTGAAACTTTTTGTTCCTTAGCTCGTCCGTTTATTTAAAAATATCACGACCAATTTTACAAATATTTACAGGGGACATCCACGGCTTCAACAAAACGGTGACATTTGACAGCTAATTTATTGTTTTCTTGTGGCGGACTCGTTAAATGTTTTGATTCTCGATGTGTACATACTATGTTTTGCTCTTAGACCCCTCGGGAGGAAGTCACCCTCCACACTAACCCACCTAGAAACCTAATTTACACACACACACACACACACACACACACACACACACACACACACACACACACACGTCATGAATCTTGCACCATCAGTCACATGTTGTTCTGTGGTTTGCAGCAGAACAGAGGGTATCGAGTATTTCGTGCAACCAACGTGTTTAGTCAGGAAACTGATGGGATCATTGCATCGTTGGGTTTTTGTGCAGGTGCCAACTTTCTTACCTTTTCGTGTGAAGCTAAAAGGCACAGATATCCACTTTAAAACCTCACGTCTGTAGGGTTTTTTTCATGTTCGTCTGAAAAATGCTTCCAGAGAATGATTAGAAAGCACAGGGGGTGATGCTGACTGATGTTTTCATCTGAATTAGAGTGTTTAGTTTCTTTATTATCAAAGTTATTCCAGTACTGATACCTGCACGGGCACAGCAGCAGTAATGATGTTACCCAGCTGAAGACTGACTCGTTCCTACCTCTCTAAATCAGCCTGCTTAATAAATATGAAGTACGACTGCCTGCAGAGTAGAAAAGGTGAGCTGATGTGTGGAAGCGTTTTCCTGTCGAACACCAAACAGCACAGATACGACGATCTGCAGTGATCCTTTCTTAATTTTCAGTCTCCCCGTTGTGACCCAGATGATAACCTGCCTGCTGCTCTGAGGGTTTATTAAAAAGGTGTGGGGGGGGGGTCCATCACAAATTCATCCAGCAAACACAACAGCTAAAGAAGTGTAGCGTGCACTTGTAAGGTAACAGTGTGTGATCTAGAGCAGGGTCTGCTGCAGGATGCCGTCCTCTGCAGGGGAAATATCACTCAGTCCAATAAAAGCCTCGTCATGCCGTAACGTCGTGTTTGACTTCAAACTGCTTCCACTGTGAGAGTGTGCAAACTGCAACATTTAAAACATGATTCAAAATGTTCATTAGTTTTGAATATGCTTGGAAGTTTTTTTCTTAAATGTATAAAAAGCTTAAATAATAAAACCCTAAATGCACGCGCAGGCTGTATAATCACGAGACGAAACGGCTTCCAGTGTTGTGCTTTCCTGAAACATGTAGCGGTGCTCGCAGCGTTTCATAGCTTCACACACACAATCCTTGCATGCAGCTCATAATGAAGGCAAGAATCAGCGTTACGGGCTGAGTTAGCCTGTTGTCATTTTGTTGCCTCTACGTCAGTCATCGTTTGTAATATCTGTTCCATTCATGTCTGTTCAGATTATACGCACAAAATAAGATGTGGAAGGAAAATGTTCTGTTCCTGCCTCAGCAGAATAAAGCTGGCTTTACACATTTCTTTTATAGTTTCATTTTTTTATTACCAAACATTATTATCAATGTCAACAATGTGAAGACAGTACAAAAGATATATCATATAAAAAGTAAAAAAAAATCCTGCAACATCAGTCAGCACTAAGGCACATTTAAAGTGTAACAACCATAAAAACATTGTAACTGAAGTTAAAGAGAATAAGAAGTGACATGAATTAAAATGTTAAAGTGAATGAATAAATATGAAACATGATTGAATATTGTAAAATGAGTTGAAGGTGAAGTGTGTGGTACAGGTACTTTACCACAGGGGCACAGAGGATAACCCTAACAGTTTGTTTATGTTTAACGAGCGGCCACATGACGTGCAACATTTGAAAACGAAGCAAAGAGCGGCTGTTGTTCGTAAATTATTCGTATTGAAAGATGTTTCTGATGGTCCTTGCTGGAGCTTTTTGTCCTCAGAAGCCACCGTGGTTTCACCAACGGGAGGGGTGAGTAACCACCAATTTACACAGGATGCGCAGCGTCTCGTTACAGCTCCGTCTCTGGAGTGTGCCCCCGTGCAACTCGTCAGAGATACGCTTCAACCCTAACCCTAACCCACAGTATTTTTCAGTGGACTTAGTTCTTAAACCTAACCCTTAGTTTTTGTCAGTGGACTATATCCCTAACCCGAACCTTTGGGCTTACTCACAATTTCCCCCTCAGATGACACTAGTGCTAAACACTCAGGGTTCTTGCCTAACCCTTACCCACAGTATTTGTCAGTGGACTTAGTTCCTAAACCTAACCCTTGATTTTTGTCAGTGGACTATATTCCTAACCCGAACCTTTGGGCTTACTCACAATTTTCCCCTCAGCCGACCTTAATGCAAAACACTCGGGGTTCTCGCCTAACCCTAACCCACAGTATTTGCCAGTAGACTTAGTTCTTAAACCTAACCCTTGATTTTTGTCAGTGGACTATATTCCTAACCCGAACCTTTGGGCTTACTCACAATTTTCCCCTCAGCCGACCCTAATGCTAAACACTCTGGGTTCTTGCCTAACCCTAACCCACAGTATTTGTCAGTGGACTTAGTTCCTAAACCTAACCCTTGATTTTTGTCAGTGGACTATATCCCTAACCCGAACCTTTGGGCTTACTCACAATTTTCCCCTCAGCCGACCCTAATGCTAAACACTCTGGGTTCTTGCCTAACCCTAACCCACAGTATTTGTCAGTGGACTTAGTTCCTAAACCTAACCCTTAGTTTTTGTCAGTGGACTATATTCCTAACCCGAACCTTTGGGCTTACAATTTTCCCCTCAGCCGACCCTAATGCTAAACACTCTGGGTTCTTGCATAACCCTAACCCACAGTATTTGTCAGTGGACTTAGTTCCTAAACCTAACCCTTAGTTTTTGTCAGTGGACTATATTCCTAACCCGAACCTTTGGGCTTACTCACAATTTTCCCCTCAGCCGACCCTAATGCTAAACACTCTGGGTTCTTGCCTAACCCTAACCCACAGTATTTGTCAGTGGACTTAGTTCCTAAACCTAACCCATAATAGAGTCTATTTTTCGACGGAGCCCGCACCCAGCACGTGTCAATCTCCAAAGAAAAGATCGACCTGGACAGGAAGTCAGGCACAAGGATGCAACATCTGCCAATGTCAAAATAAAGCATCATATACGGACTCCCGACCGTTTAAAGATCGTAAAGATCAGAAATACTCATGGATTATGGATGTAAGCTAGATAACTGTGTCAGAAGGTAACAGGACAACAATATAGAGCAGAATTATTCATATTAAACTCATCTAAACCTGCAAAATCCAAACTTTATAGTTTGGATTTTTTCAACCACAGAAAGGCTCTGTGACCTGTTGTTTGTTTGTAGTTCTCTTTATGTTGGACCCAGCTGATCCTGGCTGCTCTGAACTGGCGCTACACTCCCAACACACGTCCTGTGTAGCAGGGCGCAAGCCCTCGGACAGACAAAACGCTGTGCAGCTGTAACGCAACGCGGCCCATCCTGTGTAAATTGGGGGTAAGGGGCGCGCTTCAGCCCAGAATGTGACCGCTAGATATTCTCATTCCTACACACCTAAACAACTCTGAAACAGATTTAGTAGATTATATTTCATGCATGTCTCATATAAGGTAGAGTTTATCAAACACAAAGTTCCATGTGGACTGAGAACTATTTGGCCAGGTGTAACTAAAGAAATGTGAGTTCTGGGATGAAGGTGAACATGAAGGATAAAAGAGAGGAAACCTTTCAGTGTTGTAGTACTCAAGTCCAGGACTCAGACTCCAGCCCGACTCGTGTCTTAATGTTCGAGACTCCTGAGACTTGCATTTGCACTCAGACTCAAAAACTGTCTGCATTCGAAAGATGAGGACGCCCAAAGAGGCGGTAATTTTTTTGCTTTCAAAGATTTTACAGCAAATGCAAAAAAGAGTGATGCAACCTGAACCCTGTGGACTCGAGTCTGACTCAGGCTGGAGGTTTGGTGATGGACTACAACACTGCTACATTTATCCCATTTTCTGGACGTACACAACAGTAATCTTATCTGTTACATACTGAAATGTGTCTTTCTGCTGATCTTGATATAGGGACAATGATTCCAACAAAAACTCATCTGGACCACCAAACTCTGTTTCTTTGAATCAACAATTAGAAATGGTTATTTGCATTTAAACAAGGAAAACTCACAGCGCTCATTCACTTCCTTGTCATCCTTTTGGCACAGCACCAGTTTGTCCAGAGAACTCTGCTCACTAGACTTGTTGAATCCCAGGAACCGAGACCGGTACAGAGACGACTCAAACATGTACATGTCAGTCCCTGATTGGAGACTCCTCCGGTAGAACACAGCTTTGTGTGCGTCTTTATCAATTTTGCTGGGAAGATCCTGCAGAAAAAATAACAATCTTTTTATCGTCTGGTTTTTAAAATCAAATGAGACACGGTGAGTGTGACACGTGTACCCTAAATAATCTGGATGATAAATCACACCAACTTGCTCAGACTTGTGCCACCACCCTGAGCTGGTCACTGACTGGTTTTCTGTTTTCATTAAATGCATAATTATAAATCAATGTGTGCTTCTATTACGAGACCCATTTCCTGCGAGAGGAACTTCCCACTCTGTCAAATACTTAGCATTTGTTTCTTCTCACCATGGCCTCAGCACAAACATCCTTATTCTCAGTGCAGCAGACCACCATATTCTGTCCGTCTTGGATGACATACAGCATGACGGCCCTCCCTTGCGCTTGCTCCGAGCTGCTGTCATGGTAAATCTGGATGGTACATTGGCAGCCTAAAGGGAAACACAGAGGAGGGGAGGGAAATTCTGCTTGTCACTTTAAAACTCTAAATCCACTCCACAAAAAGCAAAGCAAAAACAAACGTTTCAGGATTTTCGGTGGGAAACTTTTAAACCCTCAGTCCCAGAAAACGAATGAAATCCATCAAAATGTAGCAACAAAGAAAAAAGAGACGTCCTGATCAAAGTTCTGCCGGAACGACTTGCATAAATCAACTTTTTTCAGTTTTTCAAACTACCACCAATTTTTATTAAAGCACATCTCTATATTTATTTTTTCTATTTTTCTTTTTAATTAATTAATTAATTATATTAATTAATTATTAGACAGGACAGCTGAATAGAGACAGGAAACATGGGGAGTAGAGAGTGGGGGATGACACACAGGAAAATGGTTGCAGAGTGTGTGGGGCGCTTATCAGTCCCTCCAGGATTTCGAGGGATCTTTTTGTGATTGTTGCGGCCCAAAAAGCCTGAATTTGCGACAGCTTTTTGAAAAAATTGCGGTGAAAGTTGCGATTATTTATTTTTTTGCTTTTTTCCCCCCCAATAACATCTCAGGGGCAAGTAAATATGCTAAATTACAGTTCTTTTTAGAAAACATTCTTGATGTGGCCACTGACTGTATTTTGATTCTCTTGATTCACAGAAAAATGCCATGAAAGGGCTGTATTGCACATTTACGACGGTCACTGAATGCACCTCGCAGCGACTGATGCACAGTCAGTTCACGGCACTCTGAAATTAATCTGTCTTTGACTACAAGGAGTTGATCAAAACTTACTAAATGTGTCTGATGTATCACCAAACTGGATTAAATCAAGCTGTAGACGCAGAGCTTTTTACGGTAACCACGGCAACAACGTCAAACATCAAATAGTAAACAGACGTCCCCCGGTTGTGTCTTTGTCACTAACGCACACCGGGGGTAAAAATCCTGAATGAAGATGAGACAGATGCATGGAGGTGAGGAGAGCTGGTTCATAAAGCACACCTGCTGCAGGTAGAGACCAAGCGAACACTGAGCCCCTCAATCTATAAATAATAACGTTGTCATGGTCACTTGTCCTGCCTGCTGTCCCCTCTCTTCACCCGTTCTCTGTGCGTGTTTTGTTGTTGAAAAGTGCCGATCAAGTGAGGACTTGTGTTTATGTTCCAAGGAAGTCAAATTGACGACAAACCCGATGATGTACAGGGGCTGAGATTGAGGTAATTGGTCAAATTTGCGGGAAAGTTGCGCTGATTGTAAAAAATTGCAGGGCCGCGAAAAAATTGCGCTGATTGGTTGAATTTGCGTTGATAGTTGCGATCGCTAAATCGCAACTTCCTGGAGGGACTGGCTTAGACTGCTAGGCCACCAGCGTCCCACATCTCTATATTTCATATTTCTTCTTCATGGGTCTTGTCTTATATCATCCGTGTATCCTCTCATGGTTTCTTGCATCATTAGCTTTGCTCTTGCTGTTTTGATTTCTGCGTCTCCGTTGTTCTCTGAGTCCTCTCCTTTTATTTCGTTTGTAATAGACCTTTTCAAACCCGTCACATCATTCTTATTCTTTTGTTTTAAAAAGCTACATTTTTCCTCGGACTTTGACCGCGGTTGCATTAAGTGGCCGTGTGAAGATCTGATGTCAGAATGTGAAAAAATGATGTACCATTCATGCAGCAGGTGGCGCTGTAGCATCATCATCTAACTCTTCTTCTGACCTGAGAACTGTTCGTCTGACCAGCCTCAAACTTGGTGAGTGTGTTGAAGTGTGCAGACTGCTCTGAAGCTGACCAACAGTGCAGTCGTAGACACGGCCATTGTGTTCGGTCACCGACTTTAAACGGACCTTAAGGAACCTGATGGCCGATCACCTCAAATGCATCATTCAAGACAATGTGGAGGGCCACGACTCGAGTGAGGATGCGTCCACATGCATGGAGCTGATGATGTGGAAGATTAAGGAGGATGCAAAGGTCAAAAGATGACCTCTGACCCCTTCAGTCTACTTTCCTATCATTCAACTTCCTGTCTGTTGCACACAAGCATGCCGGATACGGCCCTGGTGGTGAGGCTTTCAGCAGTGTGACTGCCCCCTGGTGGCTGGCTGCAGTATAGGTAAAAAAATCCGTCTCCCCCATTCATTTGAATGGGGGAGCAGTCAAACTTTAAAAAATAAATACACATCGTACGAATGTTTCTCACATCTGTATGCTGTGGTGATATGTAGTTAGTATTTGACTGTTTTGTGTCCAAGGCCTCTTTTTTCTGAAAAGTTTCTTTTTCGTTAGTTATTAGAGTTTAAAAAACGGGGTTTTACTTCTGGGTTTCCTTTGATTCACAGCTGCCGTAGAGTGAAACTTCAAAGGACACACAGCGTCTTGTGACGTCACGCTGTAGGGCGGAGCTTATTACAAAGGCTTCACAGGCTCTGGCTGCACAATGGCTGCGCCCAGGAGAGGGATTTTTTGGCTTCAGAACTGTACAACGGGAAGAGGCGGAGCAACGCTGTCCATTTTTATTTACAGTCTATGGTTGCACACTGCAGCGAGGGGCTTCTCATAAGATAAGCAAGCTGAGGCAAGCGACCGAGCACATGCTCTACACAAACACACACTCGAGGGGCAGAGAACTGGTTTTCTATGAAATGATAGAAACATCAGAGATGCTTTGTTGTTCTTTGGCAGGCCTCTGCAGGTGACACACCTTAACTGCCAGATGGTGATGAATCCCTGCAGGTGATGATTTATATCTGTGAGTCAACTGTTTTACTGTAATGGAAACATTCTACATAAGGACTTTGAACAGGTCTGAGGTGCATTCATGAAGCAGACTGAGAGAATACCAAGAGTGTGCAAAGCTGTCATGAAGGAAAAAGGGGGCTACTTTACAGAATCTAAAATATAAAACATATTCTGCTTTGTTTAACACTTTTTTCTTCATTCAATAATTCCATATATGTTCTTTCATAGTTTTGATGTCTTCAGTATTAATCTACAGTGTTTACAATAAGTCAAATAAATACAAACCCTTGAATGAGAAGGTGTTTTTAAAAGTTTGACTGGCAGTGTAAGTGATGGATGTTTGTCCAGACTTTGAAGAACAAGAAGTATGTGACACTTTTTAATGATTAACAGATTGGGCACAAATGTTTGTTTTGTTATCTTAACGATAAGTCATCATGATGCAGTTAGAGTTTAATAGTTATCAGTTATTGACTGTTAATCTAGATTATATTTTAACCAGCTAAACCTATAAGATGAATATTTTCTGACTGGTTTTAACAGACGACATCACATTACTCCTGTCCTCGCTTCTCTCCTCTGGCTTCCTTTACGTTTCAGATTTTCAGATTTTACCGACCACTTTTAAAGCTCGCCTAGGTCTCGCCCCAAACTACATTGCAGAAATGCGAAGAAATTACAAGCCATCTCGCATTTTTGGTCGTTCCAAAGTCAAGGCTGAAATACAAAGGGTACAGAGCTTTCTCCATTAGAATCCCTTGACTTTGGAACAACCTCCCTGAGGCGATAAGGCTCACAGAGTCAGTGACATCTTTTAAGTCTCTTCTTAAAACACATTTTTACAGACTTTCTTTAATGTGACTTCATCTTTCTAACTGCTTTCACTTCTATTGTATTATTCATTTTAGTTTTGATCCAACTCATGATTGAACTTGATTATTTATTGTTTTGATTTAATTATTTTTCATTTATTATTTTGTTCCTAATTTATCCTTTTCACTTTTTCTAATTTTCTAATGCTTATATTTACTTATCCATTTGTATTTATTCATTTTATTTATTTATGCTTGAAAAACCTCTTAAAGGTGACATATTACGCTTTTTTCATCAATATATATTGGTCTAAGAGGTCCCCAAAACATGTCTTTGAGGTTTATGCTCAAAAAAACACTTTGAAATCAGATTTTGGCATGCCTGAAAAGCCCTCTTCTTCAGCCCTGTTCAGAACAGTCTGTTTTCTCTCTGACCACGCCCCCTCAGGAAGTGGCTATCCCCTCGGCTCTCCAGCACGTTGATCTAATGTTTACATGTTGGCTGAATATACACGGCTGCTCACAGACCCACGTTACTTCAACCCTCTGAATCTGATCCAGAATCTGATCCTGACGGAGAGGCGCCTGTAGCAGGACTTTTCTGAACCATTGGTCACAGATTTAGTGTTTCTTGTTGTTTTATTTATCAGTATGTCGACGTGTGTCTTGGTAAACAGCTACGAACATGTAGCTATGTGGCTATGCTAACTAGCGCTAGCACTTATCCATGATAAATAAAAATCATCAACTAGATCTTCAAATCTGCAGACGTGGGGAGTAAAACTGACCTCTGCCAGAAAGGCAGCAGGACCTTTCTGAAGGATTGGTCACAGATTTAGTGTTTCTTGTTGTTTTATTTGTCAGTATGTCGACGTGTGTCTTGGTACACAGCTACAGCTACGACATGTAGCTATGTGGCTATGCTAACTAGCGCTAGCACTTTTCCATGAAAAATAAAAATCATCCACTAGATCTTCAAATCTGCAGACGTGGGGAGTAAAACCGACCTTTGTGTTTATTAAGACGGCCTACAACTAGCATGCCTCCCTCCTAAGCTCCTTGTTAGCACACATGTGTGCAGGTAATGAAAAACAGAGGAGGGGTTGAGTTGTATTTTATACAGTCTATGGGCTGAACAAGCTCAGAGCTCTGACTCCGTGACAGACCGGATATTGTTGTGACGTAACAAAAACACTGAAGTCTGAAACGGCTCGTTTCACACACATTTACAGAAAGGTGGAGAAATCAGAACAGGGGCAGAATGGATTCTTTTCATTCTCGGGGGGTTTGTAAACATGCCAGGGAAACATATTTCAGGTAGAGAACCATTAAAAAGTCCATTTTGCATGATATGTCACCTTTAAATGATGATTTATTGGTCTATTGTCTCACCACTTCATTCTGATTCATTTATTCTTTTTAATCTCACGTTGTATTTTGTTTTGCGTTGTTAAAATTCCTCTCAGTCTGTCAAAGGTTTACTTTGTTATTTGAACCCTGCTTTGTTTGTCAAAGCACTATGTAAACATTTGTTTTTAAAGGTGCTATATAAATAAAGTTATTATTGTGATTATATTTGATCCTGTTTTAGTGTCTAAATGATTTGACAGTTCAAAAAGTTTTGGAACTTCTTGCTGTGATGCTTTCAGACTCTTGGACATTGACAGGTAGTAAAATCAAGCTCTCCTGTGTGCAGTGATGACGCGCTTTTGCCCTAACAAGTTAATACCAGCTCGTTGGTCAGACACTTTCTACTGGACTTCTGCCAAACCTTTTTCTTTTTTTTGTAGCTGTGAGTCATTTAGACCCAAAAGTGTGTAAACAGGATCATCCCCATGATAACAGCACAACACTTTGATGATTATGGAACATCTTACCAGACTGGTTTTGCTCAACCTCAGTTAAGAACTGTTTTTGGACTTCTCTTTCATGAAAAATCAGGCATTTGTCCTCGTTTTTGATCCAGCATTGATGGAACTCTTTGGACTTCCTAAAGGCATCTAAACACAAATCTGTATTTGGAGAAAAAGACATTCAGTAAAGTTGCAATCCTCACATTTACATTCTGCTGTAGGTAGGAGGATGAGTGAGGATCACGTGAAACAATCAAATTGCGTTGCATATGCAGTGAAGTATTACCTGGCTCATCTTTTACACCCTCTGTCAAAAGAGAGATGGAGACAAAATATCAGTCTTCATAAGCAAACATTCAAAACAAGGAGAGTATTTGAAATGAACACGAGACTGTAAGAAATAACTTCACCTTCAAAGATGAACGCTTTCTCATGTATACCAACAAAGTGTGTAGGGGTGGAATAATTGGTCGCCATTAGGAAGTCCTGGTGAAACAAAGACTTCTTTGAGTTATGAGCTCGTATCAATTTATGGAAATGTATTATGTACAGCAACACTTCCTCCTGGAGAGTAGTGCACTGACTGAACACGTCCCTCCAGAGTTCATGTTAGTTCAAATCAGTTCAGCTCGACAGTTCCACTTCAAACATGGTGTATATTTTTCACCCCCACATGGAAGCATGTGCACCCATTATTCCAGTTGATTTCCTTACTGTCGTCAAGCTGTAAACTCTGAATCTGTTCACACACCCACACAGCTGACTCATGATGCGGGCGAGCTTAATACAAAAGAAGCACTTTCTCAAAGTCTGAACACAGAGGGAAACGGGGAAAGTGAAAGGAGGGATGAGGTTATGATCATAAAGTGGGAAAAACAACTGGACATGTTATAAATCGCAGAGAAAAGCTGTCACTCAGACTCTGCCAGAATAACTGTTTTCGTATCCGTCAGCAGGAAGAACATTCCTGGGACATGAGACGGCTCCAAAGGCTTTCTCACTCCACACCCGCCCCTGAGATGGCCTGTGACATGACGTTTTCTGTTCTTGTTTCACACCCACTCAGAAGTGGTTGTAAAGCACTTTGACACAAAATTGTTTTGTTTGTAAAGCGCTCCTTTAATGTACCATGGCATTAACCTTTCTTTCTTCAGGTCATAAACCAATTGACTAAAATGTTTTTAAGAGGAATGATCACATTTTGCTGTGATGGGTGTTTCATAAACGTGTCCTCAGGGACTGAAGTCATGAATTTGGATTAATGGGCATGGTAGAGCTCAAACAGGGAAATGTCGACTCATTATTTGACTGATTATGCAAACAAAGCTGGGCTGTTGCAAGTAAGTGCATTGTCTCCTGTTTTCAACTTCCTTTTACAATACTAACATCTACTATGCCTTCTCTTTGGGTTGTAATCCACCAACATGAAAGTGAAGGGCGGGGGGAAACATAAAATAGAAGAACACTACCAGTCAAAAGTTTGGAAACACCTTCTCATTCAAGGGTTTGTATTTATTTTAATTATTGTAAACACTGTAGATTAATACCGAAGACATCAAAACTATGAAAGAACATATATGGAATTATTGAATGAACAACAAAGTGTTAAACAAAGCAGAATATGTTTTATATTTTAGATTCTGTAAAGTAGCCCCCTTTTCCCTTCATGACAGCTTTGCACACTCTTGGTATTCTCTCAGTCTGCTTCATGAAGTGGTCTCCTGGAATGGTTCCAGCAGTTGTGTTGTTCAGAGGTAGGGTTAGTACACAATGGATAGTCCTGTTTGACTACTGTTGTAATCCAGATTATGGCAAACCCATATTAGTTCATAGTTTTGATGTCTTCAGTATTAAACTATAATGTTGAAAATAATTAAAATAAATATAATTGAATGAGAAGGTGTGTCCAAACTTTTGACTGGTTGTGTATATCATCTGTGCAAAAAACACAAATCCCTCTTGGACCGTTTGTTCGACCCGTAAGCTTTCGTCATGTAGATTTAAAGCTCTATATTATATGCACTTTACTGTCCCTGCAGGGAAGCTTGTCATGGACATTTAGCTGCCTACATATAAGTAGGATTAAAGCACATGCCGATGACAATCTCATATAACATATACTGAACACTACTCATGCTGGAGATTGACGCTATAAAATTCACAGAGGCTGTGACAAAAGATGAATTGTAATAAGTCAAATTATGGAATATTTGACCTTCCACTACACAACAATTTAAGTGATATCAATGTGAAAAATTATTATAATAATATTAATAATAATAACTTTAACTGTATAGCACCCTTAAGAACAAATGTTTGCAAAGTGCGCAGGATTCGGAAGACAAAAGAAACCTTTGACAGACAGAGAGGAGTGAAGGAACTCTAACAATGCAAAGACGAAATACAACGCAAAAGGCTAACAAGGATTAACACAAATTGAACTGAATAAAGTGGTGAGACAGTAAAGCAATAAATCATTGTTGAAGAGGTTTTTCTAAAGATAAATAAATGCAAATATACACTGCGTGCACAATTATTAGGTAAGTTGCATTTTTGTGAATGTTTTAAAAACTATATCAACAGCCTTTTTCAAATTTGTCAAGAAGTCAGATAGTGAATATATTTCTTCAACTGTGTGGTTAAAATTATTCTTTTCGGCTGTATTTTTAAATAAATGCAGAATCTGCAGAAATGAGCGTGCCAAATTATTATGCAAGTTGGTGATAAGAGTATATAACTTGTAAAAATTAAAAACTAGGCACCATTTTAAACGTTCTATTGATTGAACATAATAATATTTACTACAGCTGTATTCAAACTTCAACAAAAACAACAGTTTTCTTTACATTTATGTACAAAATAAAACTGTTAATGTCTTTAAAACATTTCAAATCTAAAGTGTTTCTCTAATGTCCAATATAACCTCCTTTTCTTTCAGTGAGGGTCAGAGGTCACTGTAAACTGATTCAGTTTCTGATGACTTCTCTGTTGACTCTGTGAGCTGTATATTGTATGGCTTTCCAAAGAGGCTCTTTGAGATGTATTTCTTGCCATCACTGTAAATGATCTACTTTATTATTGACTACAAGTTCTCAGTCGGGTTGAGATCAGGTGAGCAGGCAGGCCAGTTCATGAGGCGATCCTCTTTTGTATTTTCCTCCATGGAGGAAGAGACATTCAGCTAAAGTGAAGAAGACGCTCGTGTTCATGCATGAGCACAATGCACCGTCACATGCCTCACGTTATTCCCAGGACAGGACGGCATCTCAGGGCTTTAAAGAAGATCGCCACATGAACTGGCCTGCCTGCTCACCTGATTTCAACCCGACTGAGAACTTGTGGTCAATACTGAAGAAGATAATTTACAGTAATGGCAAGAAATACAGCTCAATGAGCCTCTTTGGAAAGACATACAAGGTACAGCTCACAGTGTCAGCAGAGATGTCATCAGAAACTAAATCAGTTTACAGTGACCTCTGACCCTCACTGAAAGAAAAGGAGGTTATATTGGACATTAGAGAAACACTTTAGATTTGAAATGTTTTAAAGACATTAACAGTTTTATTTTGTACATAAATGTAAAGAAAACTGTTGTTTTTGTTGAAGTTTGAATACAGCTGTAGTAAATATTATGTTCAATCAATAGAACGTTTAAAATGGTGCCTAGCTTTTAATTGTTAGAAGTTGTATACTCTTATCACCAACTTGCATAACAATTTTGCAAGCTCATTTCTGCAGATTCTGCATTTATTTAAAAATAAAAAAATGAAGAAATATATTCACTATCTGACTTCTTGACAAATTTGAAAATGATATAGTTTTTAAAATATTCACAAAAATGCAACTCACCTAATAATTGTGCACGCAGTGTATGAGTAAATAAAGCTTTACAAGGACAATAAATAAGGTTTTAAGAATAAGAGTACTAATTATAATTATAATACTAATGATCATTTAAAAGAAAGAATAAAAATAATAGATAAAGGTAAAATTATATGACCTGATTATAAAAATTTTAAAAAATTAATTAGCTGGATAAAAAATAAAAATAAAAATCAGTTAAAAGGATGAAGTCACATAAAGAGATTACTTGAGTTTCCTATCAAACTCCAGTTTTCAAGCAGCATAAAATCCTGTATTTTCAGAAGCTTTAATTGGAAAATATTTAACTTTTATGCTTAGAAATAACAGAAAATTTGATTTATAATTTTTTATTTGGATGTGTTTTTATCAAGTTGTGTTTAACTGTTGCAGCTATTGGATGAATTATGTAGGGCAACGTGTGTGTGTGTGAGTGTGAGTGTGTGTGTGGAGCTTACTCATTATGAACAATAATGGAACAGTCATAACCTGAACTCTCTGGAGGGAACGTTACAGTGTTATGTCATCCAACTCCAAACGTGGATGCCAAACCGATGCACTCACGAGCAGCCATCAATCAATCAATCAATCTTTACATGTCATGGTTTAATGATGAGAAGTTCACGTACCTTCAGAGATAATGCGGGCTCTCTCTCTGCTGATGTTCACGCTCACCTTTAAAAGAAGGCATCAGACCAGACAATGAGTAATAAACAGATCGAAACGTCCAGAAATAACCTCCTAACTAAAGCCAATAACTGATGTAACGATCACTGTAAAAATGCATCTTAAAACTTGTTGAATGTGTTACCTTGAGTCCAGACGTGTCTCTCTGAGTCAGCGGAGGGAGAAGAGTCGCGCGCTGGCTGGTACCATAGACTGTATAAAATAGGCTGGGCTGGCACAGATAGAAATATCGCACAACGTGAGCTGGAGGAAGATAACGCGCGAGTTCCTGGTTTCACATGTGAAAGGAAGTGAAAGCACAGAACTTGACAGAAGAAAGAGCCATTCCTGTTTCATTTTCTCAAAAATAGAAATTTGTCCTGTTGTCTTTTTAAGTCTTCCTCAAACATCTTAGATCATCATAAATACAGTAGATATTCCAGCTCCCTAAGGAGTATTAAAGTACTGTGAAATCTAGTTCTACATCCAACAAAAACTTAAAGTTTTACTATTTGACGTGGGAAAGACTTTTACAAGATGATTTAACCTTGAAGTGATTCGATAGTAGTTTAATCTACTCTACAGTCATGGCCAAAAGTTTTGAGAATGAAACAACTATTAATTTTCACAAAGTCTGCTGTTTCAGTTTTTATAATGGCAATTTGCATATACTCCAGAATGTTATGAGGAGTGATCAGCTCAACTGCAATTAATTGCAAAGTCCCTCTTTGCCTTGAAAATGAACTTTATCACCAAAAACACATTTCCACTGCATTTCAGCCCTGCCACAAAAGGACCAGCTAACATCATTTCAATGACACACAGGTCTCACACACATTAACACAGGTGTGGGTGTTGATGAGGACAAGGCTGGCGATCAATCTGTCATGATTGAGTGACTGGACACTTTAAAAGGGATATGGTGCATGACACCATTGTTCCTCATCTGTTAGCCATGGTTACCTGCAAGGAAACACGTGCAGCCATCATTGCATTGCACAAAAAGGGAACAGGGAAACAGGGAAGTTTATAGCAGCGAGTAAGATTGCACCTCAGTCAACCGTCTATCCAATTATCAAGAACTTCAAGGAGAGAGGTTCAATTGTTGCCAAACAGGCTCCAGGGCGCCCAAGAAAGTCCAGCAAGCGCCAGGACCGTCTCCTGAAGGTGTTACAGCTGCGGGATCGGGCCACCACCAGTGCAGAGCTTGCTCAGGAATGGCAGCAGGCAGGTGTGAGTGCATCTGCACGCACAGTGAGGCGAAGACTTTTGGAGGAAGGCCTGGTGTCAAGGAGGGCAGCAAAGAAGCCACTTCTCTCCAGTAAAAACATCAGGGACAGACTGATATTCTGCAGAAGGTACAGGGACTGGACTGCTGAGGACTGGGGTAAAGTCATTTTCTCTGATGAATCCCCTTTCCCATTGTTTGGGGCATCTGGAGGAAGGCTTTTTCGGAGAAGACGAGGTGAGCGCTACCATCAGTCCTGTCTCTTGCCAACAGTGGAGCATCCTGAGACCATTCATGTGTGGGGTTGCTTTTCGGTCAAGGGAGTGGGCTCTCTCACAATCTTGCCTAAAAACACAGCCATGAATAAAGAATGGTACCAGAACGTCCTCCGAGAGCAACTTCTCCCAACCATCCAAGGGCAGTTTGGTGATGAAGAATGCCTTTTCCAGCATGATGGAGCACCTTGCCATAAAGCAAAAGTCATAACAAAATGGCTCGGGGAACAAAACATTAAGATTTGGGGCCCTTGGCCAGGAAACTCCCCAGATCTTAATCCCATTGAGAACTTGTGCTCAATCCTCAAGAGGCGGGTGAACAATCAAAAACCCACAAATTCTGACAAACTCCAAGCATTGATTATGCAAGAATGGACTGCCATCAGTCAGGATTTGGTCCAGAAGTTGATTGACAGCATGCCAGGGAGAATTGCAGAGGTCTTGAAAAAGAAGGGTCAACACTGCAAATATTGACTTATTGCATGAATTCTGTGTAATTCTCAATAAAAGCTTTTGATACTTATGAAATGCTTCTAATTGTATTTCATTATACCATAGAAACATCTGACAAAAACACCTAAAAACCCTGAAGCAGCAGACTTTGTGAAAATGTAATATTTGTGTCACTCTCAAAACTTTTGGCCATGACTGTACACTTTTACTCTGAAGTCATCTGCAGGCTGGACTTGCAGCTGTCTGCCAGCAGAGGGCCGAACTGAGCTACAGGAATAATGCTCATCAGATTCAGACTGTGTTGTTCAAGTTCACTCTTAAAAATGGGCTCACTTAAAGATAAGTTCACACAGATAAAAAGTTCACATTCAAACCTCTCAGTCTGGAAGTTTAAAGTTCACAGTCCAGGAAGTGAATATTTGTTTTTTAATGAGGCTATTTTGAGCTGCACTGAGCTTCTCTTTTCCACTAGAGCCTCAGATGATTCATCATGTCTAGGCGGCTGCAACAAATCCATAATTTACATTCTGGAGATCAGTAAAGGGTTCTTATCTTATAAAAAAAAAAAAAATACAAATACAAATAAAATAATAATAATATTAATAATACTTTATTTATATAGCACTTTTCAATACAGGTAACAAATAGAGGTGCAAAGCAAAATGAAGCGATAAAAACAGAGTGAAATAAAAACTTAAAAACATACAAACTTATAAAACCGATCAGGAGCTCTGACTGAAAAACACCTGTCCCCTTTAGTTTTCAGTCAGGTCCTTGGAACAGCTAGTAGAGCACTGCCAGAGGATCTCAGACTGCGTTCAGGTTTGTAGGGGGATAAAAACCCCTACAGATTGATTACAGCGAAGGGTGAAAGGCATGTATGACAAACTGTAAATTATATTCCAAGCTCCCATATAACGGTATTTCAAGCTGTTTACAACTTGTCATAGTTTTCTTTTAAGCAATCACAAATTCAACCTATGTGGAGAATCTTTAGCCTCTCAGTTTCTAACCTCGTTATCCTCGTTTGGTTTTGGTTCTACATTATACATGTTTAGACCTGAGGTGATCTACCACAAAACGCAGGGTGGAGTCTCAGTTCTGCACAGGATGATTACATCAGTCTTGACCTGGTTTGTTTTCTTTTGCAACTTTTGCAGTCTTTGATGAAGACATGGTAAGTCAAGCACCATCTTGGGAATGGCCGCAAGACCACTTGGTTTAGCTTTGGCCTTAAAGGTGACATATCATGCAAAATGGACTTTTTAATGGTTCTCTACCTGAAATATGTTTCCCTGGCATGTCTACAAACCCCCTGAGAATGAAAAAAATCCATTCTGCCCCTGTTCTGATTTCTCCACCTCTCTGTAAATGTGTGTGAAACGAGCCGTTTCAGACTTCAGTGTTTTTGTTACGTAACAACAATATCCGGTCTGTCACGGAGTCAGAGCTCGGAGCTTGTTCAGCCCATAGACTGTATAAAATAATACAGAATCCCCTCCTCCGTTTTTCATTACCTGCACACATGTGTGCTAACAAGGAGCTTAGGAGGGAGGCATGCTAGTTGTAGGCTGTCTTAATAAACACAAAGGTCGGTTTTACTCCCCACGTCTGCAGATTTGAAGATCTAGTGTATGATTTTGATTTATCATGGATAAGTGCTAGCGCTAGTTAGCATAGCTACATAGCTACAAGTCGTAGCTGTAGCTGTGTACCAAGACACACGTCGACATACTGACAAATAAAACAACAAGAAACACTAAATCTGTGACCAATCCTTCAGAAAGGTCCCACTGCCTTTCTGGCAGAGGTCAGTTTTACTCCCCACGTCTGCAGATTTGAAGATCTAGTGGATGATTTTTATTTATCATGGATAAGTGCTAGCGCTAGTTAGCATAGCCACATAGCTACATGTTCATAGCTGTAGCTGTAGCTGTAGCTGTGTACCAAGACACACGTCTACATACTGACAAATAAAACAACAAGAAACACTAAATCTGTGACCAATCATTCAGAAAGGTCCTGCTGCCTTTCTGGGAGAGGTCGGTTTTACTCCCCACGTCTGCAGATTTGAAGATCTAGTGGATGATTTTTATTTATCATGGATAAGTGCTAGCGCTAGTTAGCATAGCCACATAGCTACATGTTCGTAGCCGTGTACCAAGACACACGTCAACATACTGATAAATAAAACAACAAGAAACACTAAATCTGTGACCAATGGTTCAGAAAGGTCCTGCTACAGGCGCCTCTCCGTCAGGATCAGATTCTGGATCAGATTCAGAGGGTTGAAGTAACGTGATCTCTGAGCCGCCGTGTATATTCAGCCAACATGTAAACATTAGATCAACGTGCTGGAGAGCCGAGGCACATCCACTTCCTGAGGGGGCGTGGTCAGAGAGAAAACAGAGTGTTCTGAGGAGGACTGAAGAAGAGGGTTTTTCAGGCAGACCAAAATCTGATTTCAAAATGTTTTTTTGAGCATAAACTTTAAAGACATGTTTTGGGGACCTCTTAGACCAATATATATTGATGAAAAAAGCGTGATATGTCACCTTTAACCTGTGAGAATCATCTTGAAAATGCAAAGCAGACGTAAAAGGAAATATCACCAGTGAGCTGAGGGCTTGATTATTCTTAACAGAGAAGAAACAAATATCTGAGTCCCTCTTGGAGAAGAAGAGTCCTACATGAAGAATTAGAGTATTAGCAAATCTGTCAAACTCATAACATGAATACGTTAGGAAGAAGGTGCTCTGTATTGCTCTGAAGGTTGATGATGTGTCATGTGTTGCATGATATGCGTGTGCCAGAACAGAAGCTGTAACATTTGTAAAAAGGAGGCAAATATGAAGTCGCAGTGAAGTTGTGACCTAGTACAGTATGTGCAAAATATCAGGAAAAAAGGAACTGAACCTTTGGTGTTGTTGTAAAAGATGATGACCTGGCACCGAAGTGAAAAGTAGCTTTATCTGCTCAGTCACAACTCCCTTATCCTGAAACCTTATAAAGTGAATGTTATTTTTAAAGCAGTAAAGCTCCGCCTGACCTGCTCCCAAAGAGATAAAAACAGTAGGGGAGTCACTGCGAGGTAAAGGGGTCATCTATGAGGAGTGAGTCATACTTTACATGCAAACATCAGGAGGCAGCATTGAGTTAGAACAGCATAGTGAGCTTCTGAGCTGAATCTTCAAGTTTGGTAACTCTTGTTTTGCATCTAACAGACACCTGTGGCTTGTAGTTCACAGCAACAATAAAATATTCTACCTCATCACATCGCAAAGTAACATTTATATGGTTTTAATCTGAAGTCAATTTTTCTTCTTTCACTAAGTTTACTATCTGGCTGAGACGATCTTGCTGTCTGCCACCAGAGGGAGAAAACTAGATAAGAGGCATGATAAAGATGTTAGAGAAGTAAACCAGTGTGTGTTTTCAGAATAACCAACTTGTTTTTTATTCTGGAGACACTTCATGTGCCAAAGGGTTTAGTGAAAATCTCCTTTCCTCTTCTATTATTATTCTTTTTTCCAACCACTAAATATTTCCTCCCAGGCGAACACCAAACAACCACACTTTGCTGACAAGTACAGCCCTGTGCAGAAGTTCCTTCACTGATAGAACAACATCCATTTTTAGCTTTTGTAAAACATCCGTCCTATCTAGTAGAACTTTAATACATGTGCCAACTTGAGCTGGGTTATTCAGAAGCTTTAAACTGACAGGGATTTAAAAAGTCTACAATGATTGGATTATTTATAAGTGTACGACTAATTAAATGTATTTCTTTCACACAAGTTTGACTCAGTGGATCTCAAGCGTTTTGCACGGCATCATCAGAAGGTCCTTCAACAACTATCCTGATAGAGTTTTGAGCCAATGCCACATAGAAATACTAACCTCTGAACAGTGTGGAAAACAGCAACTTCAAGCTATCAACACTTACAGTGGGGCAAAAAAGTATTTAGTCAGCCACTGGTTTTGCAAGTTCTCCTACTTAGAAAGATGAGGGAGATCTGTAATTTTCATCGGACGTACACTTCAACTATGAGAGACAAAATGAGAACAAAAAATCCAGGAAATCACATTGTAGGATTTTTAAAGAATTTATTTGTAAATGATGGTGGAAAATAAGTATTTGGTCACCCACAAACAAGCAAGATTTCTGTCTCTCACAGACCTGTAACTTCTTCTTTAAGAAGCTCTTCTGTCCTCCACTCGTTACCTGTATTAATGGTACCTGTTTGAACTTGTTATCTGTATAAAAAGACACCTGTCCACAGCCTCAAACACTCAGACTCAAAACGCCGAGAGGGACTCAAATCCTGCAGCGCCAGGCGTGTCCCGCTGCTTAAGCCAGTACATGTCCAGGCCCGTCTGAAGTTTGCCAGAGAGCATATGGGTGATCCAGAAGAGGATTGGGAGAATATCATGTGGTCAGATGAAACCAAAATAGAACTTTTTGGTAAAAACTCAACTCGTCGTGTTTGGAGGAAGAAGAATGTTGAGTTGCATCCCAAGAACACCATACCTACTGTGAAGCATGGGGGTGGAAACCTCATGCTTTGGGGCTGTTTTTCTGCAAAGGGGACAGGACAACTGATCCGTGTTAAGGGAAGAATGAACGGGGTCATGTATCGTGAGTTTTTAAGCCAAAACCTCCTTCTATCAGTGAGAGCATTGAAAATGGAACGTGGCTGGGTCTTCCAGCATGACAATGATCCCAAACACACCGCTCGGGCAACGAAGGAGTGGCTCCGTAAAAAGCATTTCAAGGTCCTGGAGTGGCCTAGCCAGTCTCCAGACCTCAACCCCATAGTACATTTGTGGAGGGAGTTGAAAGTCCGTGTTGCCCAGCGACAGCCCCAAAACATCACTGCTCTAGAGGAGATCTGCATGGAGGAATGGGCCAAAATACCAGCTACAGTGTGTGCAAACCTGGTGAAGACTTACAGGAAACATTTGACCTCTGTCATTGCCAACAAAGGTTATATTACAAAGTATTGAGTTGAACTTTTGTTATTGACCAAATACTTATTTTCCACCATATTTTACAAATAAATTCTTTAAAAATCCTACAATGTGATTTCCTGGATTATTTGTTTCTCATTTTGTCTCTCATAGTTGAAGTGTACCTCTGATGAAAATTACAGACCTCTCTCATCTTTCTAAGTGGGAGAACTTGCAAAATCAGTGGCTGACTTAATACTTTTTTGCCCCACTGTACGTCTCCAACAGCCAGAAATGGCACTGTTTTATGTGTTGGTTGAAAAAGTGAAGACAAATTCTGAATTCTATCTTTATAAATTATTATTTAAACTATTGCATATACTGGAAATTAGTATACAGTATATATATACATATTTTATTTATTTAAAAAAAATGTAATTTGTATTATTATTTATTATAATTTTTTTTATTGTATTTATGTATTTATGATTATTTATTTTTAAGCATAATTCAATTAATGGAGCAAATTCTATTTATAAAATATGTCAACAATATTTCTGTGTAGTCTAGAAGGATAAACAAATGATCTGAATTTTATCTTAAAAAATGTAATATTTGAAGCTAGCCTGAATGGATTTGTTTAAAGTTCTTGAAGACATTTTACGTCTCATACGTCTTCGGTTCTTTCAAATTATTTTTCCCTCAGATGCGGTTGGACTCAGTGTTTCAAGATGGTTCCCTGTACATTGCCAAATTCTTGAAAAATAATAAATTAAACCTCCATCAAACAAAAATGTTCAAATTGTAAATTTTAGAATTGTATATATCTATATATATCTATATATATAGATATATATGGAATTATTTTGAATTTATAACATTTCCATAAGATGTTATGCCTTCAATTTAAAAGTTATGTCATGTATGGTTTATGAACCACCAATAAATCTTTAACACTAGTGCTGGCACACATAGTTGAATGTTGAAGACACAGTTGTAATACCAGAGTTATGACCCGATACTAAAAACAAATAAACAATAATATATATAAATAAAAAAGATCTGAAGCTTCGTGTTGATGAAAGAAAAACAATGACCTTGCACCAATCTGAAATATTGCATTACCTGCTAAGTGCAGAGTAGTTATTTCCTTATCATGAAGCATTATTATCTCTGCAGGCTGTCAAACAGTGGTTAAACTCTGTCTGACTTCAGTCGTATAAACTCAGACATATAAAACTCATAGGGAGAGTCGCTGAAAGGTCAGCATGTAATTTACAGTACGGGGACCTGAGAGCTGGGTAACCAGGCGAGAACATACTGTATCAAGTGAACAGTGCGCAACATCAAGCACACAATGTGTATCTGCTTGAAATAGTGCAGCTTATCTCAGAGGTTTACAAATTAGGTTTTCTTTTTTCCTGTTATCATTTGGTGCCTTATGAGATTACACATTTATCAGTGAAAAAGTGTGTTCTGAGGACATTGGAGATGTGGTCATAAATGTTTAAGTGTGCTGCTGTAAAAAGTAGGACAAAATCTTAACTGTGGTGATTCTTGATAATCGTAAAGAAAGTACAAATAACTTGAAATTATTTATATGCTAATTTTTATGATGAAAAAAAAAGACAGTAGATGAAACAGATTTACTAATGATGTCTCTAAAAAAGAAATAGCACAATTTATTGAACACAACTAAACACAGCAGCCGGTACCATGCAGGTAAACAATGTCGGGTTGGTTTGCTGAGTTCGGGTAACACTAACAGAGCTAGCACCAGGAGCCTTTGTACTTCACAGGTTTATGTTCCTTTGCTTGTTACTTGTTGTCAGCTGTGCTGAGACTAACCAGACACAGCCTTCATAGAACTGTATCTCCATTTTAGATCAAATACTGACAAACTGAGCTGTGAGATGTGAGATGTTAATTGCAATCCGTGTTTGTTTACATCCAGGTAATAGAGCATTATAACACTGTGGTAGTCCCCAGTGTCCAAATCTGCAGCCCCGGCTAGTGGTGGGTGGCTGTCATACAGCTTGCACAGGACTTCCATGAGATCTGTGTCCGGTCCGTCTCTGATCCGCTGCGATCCGACTCCGTGCTCTCTCGTCCGTCAACACCCACCAGTTGAGTTTTCAGAACGCAGCACGGAGCAGGACCTCTGGACAGCTGGAGTCACGTGACCGAGGTTTTCCTGCAGCTATCATTGAATCAAGGATTCTCCTCCTCCTCCTCTCCTCATCCATGTTGTCTTTGTGGCCCTCTGAAAACCTCTGACCAGTGGACTCCAGGCCTGGCTCCACTCAAAATGACATTTATTTGTCATAGTTAAGTTAAAACCGATCGAACGAAAACACAGTGTTTTATTCTGAAAATTAACCGGATGTTTTCATTTTGTTTTGGTGCCTGACTTCCTGTACTGCTCCACCTGCTCTGTTGAGATTGATGCATCGTGCTCCGGCATCCAGCAAAAATAGAAGTCTTGCGTGTCTGATCTGTTGCGTTCCGACCTGCCAGATCATCAGCCAGAACGCAACAGATTGGATCCAGTGGAAGTTAACACATTGACTAGAATAGAAACCTATCAGATCCAGTGCCGTGACGGATCAGAGTTGGACCGGACATGGATCTGGTTTAATTTAGCCGTTGGCATGGGGTCCACTTTTTAGAGGCCTGCATTTTCCAATCAATCCCAATAATAAACTAACTCTGGGAATATAGTCAACTCTCGTACACAAAATCCAAAGTGAGGTCAAGTTAGTGATGCCCTTTTCATCGCCCATGCAGTGTTGGGTTAACCACAGTACTTTGGCAGAGCTAGCACAGCACACTCACTCTTCATCTGATACAAAGAAGCTCCCTTTTATTTCTGTGGCTCCAAACATTCATTTTTCAACCTCAAAGGCGAACTCATAGCACAAATCCATTTAACAGTATCGCTTTGGTACGGGTTTGATCTGCTCTTTGAAGATTGATATCTGTGGTATTTTAAACACAGTGGGTGCTGTTGTGTTGTTCTCAATCTGGCAGCAATTTGCAACTACCTGAACATCTGAACACAGTCAGCATATAGTGAAAGAATGCAGTTCAGAAGCATTCAATGGATTAAATGTTTGTATTTCACTAAGTTTCTTTGATCAGTAATAAAGGCATGAAAATGAAATAAGCTGGGGGCTGTTTGTTCTGATTCAGTTTTTATACGAAGCATATTTATTCTGATACCCTGTAGACCTTTTGTAATCAGACTATGACGGTGCTTGTTCACTGCACGTGACCAATAAAACCACATCTGCCCTGCCCTGCTGATAACTCATGGGCATGAATGAAGAAATCTCTTTAATCCAACCAGCTCGCCAGAAGGCATTTAATTTATGAAAAACAGCAGCTCAAAGTGGGTTCTTTCTGTCAGATGGATGTTGCAGCACAACAAAGGGGAACGCTGTTAAAACTGAGTGCTGGTCAAGAGGTGGATTGGAAAACAGCAGCCGACTAGCAGCAGCTTTGTAGTGTAAAAACAAAAGAGTGTGAAACAAGATGAATATTACCAAGCTGTGATGTTTGCTAAAAGAAAGCATGTATGTCCATTTTAAAAACTACAGCACAGTTATTATCAGTCTGACTCTCCTTGTTTAACACAGATGTTCCAGCTGTGATGTAACAGCTTGATAGGCTATCTTGATAAGAGCAGTCGGGATTATTTAGTCTTGTATGCCCTTTCATTGTATATCCCTGGCTTGCGTCACAAGGTGTCTCAGCATGTGTTTAATAGCCAATCAGCTGTTTGCTATGCAAACTAAGTTAGAGGGAATTGTATCCCCATAGACAGTTCACTTGCAGTGGAAAAACACCTTAAGATTACATGTGAAGTCAGCTGGTGTGTGCAAAAGGGAAAAAATGTTGTGACTAAACTATAGGAACCATAAAGATACTCAGTTATTATTATTACTTTTATTTTGTATTTTTCTAAAACTTTCTGTATGTCTTGTCTGTGAGAGGCGCTATAATAATAATAATAATAATAATAATAATAATAATAATGATTGTTTATTATTATTGTTGTTGTATTAAATAATAATAATAATACAAGTAACAATAATAATAATAACAATAAAAAACAAGTTTATTATCATTAATAATAATAAAAATGATAATAATCTTGTTATTGTTGTTATTATTAGTAGTAAATTAAATACAAATTAATTATTATTATTATTACTATATCAATCATGTATCCCATCATGTGGAGAATATACACACTACCAGTCAAAGTTTGTAAACACCTTCTCATTCAAGGGTTTGTATTTATTCTAATTATTGTAAACAGTGTAGATTAATACTGAAGACATCAAAACTATGAAAGAACATATATGGAATTATTGAATGAACAAAAAAGTGTTAAACAAAGCAGAATATGTTTTATATTTTAGATTCTGTAAAGTAGCCCCCTTTTCCCTTCATGACAGCTTTGCACACTCTTGGTATTCTCTCAGTCTGCTTCATGAAGTGGTCTCCTGGAATGGTTTCTAATCAACATGAGCCTTGTGAGGAATGGGAAAAGCCTTTGCACTGGGCAGAGGTCTGTAGCACTGTCACCCGAAGACAGTGATAGACTAAAGCTTTAAACATGTGTTCTCTCAGTTTGGATATTTGGGAAGCATTTTGCCCCCAGCTCCACCCCTGCTAGGGCACTTTTATTTCTGGGACTCAATGTTCTTGACTTGACTTGTCAGAGCCAAAAACAATAACCTACTTAAGAAGATGAACCCCCTGCCCGTGAAGAAGCAGTGTGTAATGTCAATTCAGTCCAGAAACAATGCTTCAGTTCATAATTTCAACCTAAATATAAAACTAGGTTGATGTCACATACATTTCATGTTTTTCAAAATAACTCATCATGTCAGGGAATATTCTTTTTTAGCTCTCTTTCTTGTCTTTGCACTACATTTGAAACATGATCCAGCGTTTAAAGGCAGAATCTGCAAATACTTAAGTGTAGGTGTCAGAATAAGTGTCCATGAAGAAGAATAGGTACAAGAAAATCTCACTTTTGGTATTTGAGAGCTAGGTGTGTTTTATGCTTAACTCTTTGTTCACCTTGTTATCGAATATGTGTTGAAGTAAACACACACTGTTTCTTTAATGGCTAAAAATACTTTCAGTTTATTTTGGTTGTAGGAAAACAGGTTGTTTTTGTTGTTGTTGTTGCTTTGATTTTTGGCTACCATTTAGCAGACTTAAATTTATCAGTGGTCATTCTGCAACAGATACAAGCTGCTCTTTGTTCGCATCATGATGGAAATTTAAGGATCATAACCTCTGAAGTGTTCCAGCACACAAGAACTGAACAGAGCATTAGTGAACAGTTGTGACATTATAAACTTGCTGTCATGCCATGGACTATTTGGTGACCCAATTTCTTTCACCCGTCCTGTAAAGTCTTCCTATAGGACAGACTGGCTGGAGTCACTCTGTGTAGGGATGAAGATTTACATAAATCTGTGAATGATTTTTCACAGCACAGAACTTCTTCCATAGCTTGAAGGGAGAGATGATGATACCTCTTTTTCACATTCACAGCTCAATATATTTCTCATGAAATAAATCAGTTAATCAAAAAAAACTTTGAATTTCCAGCATTGACAGACTACACTGTTCACCCATACAGTTATATAAATGACTTAGTTATGCCTCTTTTTTTGTACTCAATTTATAATCAATGTTGTCACTGCCGCAGGGCTCAAGTTGTTTTTCTGGGAACTTCCAAGTTGCGTAATACCTGCATAAGATCAGTAAAAAGACTTGTGACTTCAATCTGTATTTTTCTGAGCTTTACTTTTACTTGTGTTTTTGACCATTTCTACTAAAGTTTGATTCTACCTGTGACAACTTTAGTGATTGGGAAAAAAATCTTTGAAGCATTTAAGCTAAGATCATTCTTTTCAGGGAAATTTGGCTGCAGGTTGTCCAATGAGAAGATTGCTCTTAATGTTTGGCCTATCTCAGATCACATGGGCAATTTTCTGACCATACTATTGCCTCTTGGAGCAATGGTGCATGTTCCAGGACTAACGGTATAGCCTATGGTCAAGGTATAAACGACTTCTGGCTCATCATGATGGTTTGTTGTTGTAGTTAAGTGAAATACGATCTGGTGATGACACAGAGTGTTTTATTCTGAAAATTAATCGGATGTTTTCATTTTGTTTTGGTGCTTGACTTCCTGTCCCGCTCACGTGCTCTGTTGAGATTGATGCGTCCTGCTCCGGCAGCGGTGAGAGAAATAATAACCAGTGAATCCAAAGGAACAGCACGCTCTACTGGAAGTAATGACTTAAAATCTGGTGAGCCATTGTCAGACAAAAACAACTTCCTACTTTATACTACTGACAGCTTGAAAGTGTCTGAGTGCAGTTTGAATAAGCAAGGTTACACCAGGAAATCATTTAGACAAGGTGGTGAGCCGCCAAGATCTCAAAGCATCTGATCAGATCAGACGCCTGTTAGTGGGCAATTTGAGTGAAAAGCTGTCTCTGCTCCTCTCCTCCCTGACACAAGGGTCAGGGAGTCCTACTTTTGTTTACA
Source organism: Notolabrus celidotus (assembly GCF_009762535.1). Classification (NCBI taxonomy): domain Eukaryota; kingdom Metazoa; phylum Chordata; class Actinopteri; order Labriformes; family Labridae; genus Notolabrus; species Notolabrus celidotus. The sequence continues at coordinate 3,527,232 of NC_048285.1, read as the reverse complement.
TATCTGAGTCTGATTTTCCGAAGGTGTTTGTGTCTTTTTTAACCAATTAAAATGTTTTCACGTTGTTGTAACTTGTGTTTTTTTTCTGGTTATACGTGGCATGACATTTAGAAGCATTTATTTCCAAGCTTTAAGTCTATGTTTGATTACCTATTTTATTGATAAATGCTCCTTCAGTGGACCAAAACACCCCTTTCAAAATAAAATACTGAAAATAAAAGTTATGGTATTTCAAATGATAGGATAACGCGAGAGGACGACCATGCCATACCTTTCGTTTTCAGTTTATATAAGCTTGTAATATTTATATACCCTCTCGATGAGATATCGATCATGACAATAAACATAACAGATCATTTAGGCCTGACTGCATCAGCTCCTATGCTCCAGAGGACAGAGCCCTGCTTAGCTATGCTCTCTGTTTCACCTCATACTACACATGACGTTGAACAATGTTCAGTCCTGTTAATGTAGATAAGACATAGTGAGAGCTGATAAAGCTCATATACTGTGTTTTAAAAGCATGTAAAGAAGAAGCACATCACAACCTGGAAAATGATACGTCTTGAAGTCTACATTTAAAGAAAATGTACCGTACAAATATTAATAAACAAATCAAATAATATCAATCAATCAATAAAGCTTTATTTATATAGCACATTTCATACAAATCAAATGCAACCCAAAGTGCTTTACAGCGATTGAAAACAAGAAAGAAGCAGAAATGAGACAATGGCAAGACGTATTAGGGGAAGATAATAATAATGATAATAATAAAAATAATAAGAATACAAATTAAAAATAAGAACAACATAAAATAAAATAGAGACTAGAAATAGAAATAGAAATAATAAGTTCAAGAGATATATCAAGTGACTCCACAATGAGGCCCCCACTCCATGGTTGACTAATTAGTACCTACAGTAAATCAGCAATTTAGATACTGCAGTTCAACTGACCTGAAACTGATAAGTGGCTCACCTTCCAATGCCCCGACGGGAAGCATAAAATGTGTTAGTTATCAGCTTTATGGGTCGTATACACTAGTGAGATACCAGACTCTTATTTTTCTTCTGCTTCACATAAAAAATTCCACAGGAACATCCAATTTTTTTGGCACAGATTTAGCTCGGTGGTTAAAGCATGCAACCCCTAAAAAAGGCCTTAGTCACTGTTCCTTCAACCCTTTGCTGCAAGTCATCCCCCACTCGTGACTCCACATATCTTTCTTTAGCAGTCCTATCTAATTAAGGCAGATGAGGTTTAAACAAAATTAATAAAAAAGTAAAGAAAATTCAAGTTGGCTATAAAACAAATCAAAGGCATTTTCGGCCAGGGTACAATCGCTATTATTGTCACAAAAACAGAAGTTTGCATTAAAAAAAGCTGATTGTGTGTTTCTATAAATATTTCCAGACCATCTTCTTATCTTCCCAGATTTCATGCGTATATGCTTATTAATTAATCATGCCAACTGAAGTATAAATCACCATGCAATAAACACTGATGTATAAAGAAAGATGAATGCGGTCACAGTGCATTTTTGCCACTTGTCAGTACGATCAAGTGATTACCTCTGTGAATAAGTTACCACTTGTATTATCTTGTGATCATGAAACACTTCCATTCTTTTAGATGATTACACAAGCACGAAATCAGTGTGTGACGGGGGCACGCTAAGGGGGGCGTCACAGCCAGGAGAAGAGTATAAAACTGAGTGGCAGACTTAGAGAAACCACACTACTGCAAGAGGAGTGTTCAAGGACTTTGAAACGGTAACAAACTCAAGAGACGACTCTACAGCCATGACCAGCATCCCGACCCAGCAGAACAGTGCTTCAGGTAAAACTTCATCTTACAAGCTTTGCAAACTTAAGCTTCCTACTGCTTATTTTTAAATAACACAACAGCATCTTAAGTTATACGTAGGAATTTTGCTTCGAGTTGCACTCACGTAGAGTTTTTCAATTTTTTTCCATAGCACTCAAAAAATCCAAGTCTAGGAAGAACATCAACCACTTCACCGACGTGCATGGTCTGCCTTGTATTGAGAAGATTGTGACCTCTGTGGAGGAAACCCCAGAGCCCATCAACACCAAAATCACTGGGAAAATCCCAGAATGGGTCAACGGGAGCTTGCTGAGAAATGGACCGGGAAAATTTGAGATTGGGAACCAGAGGTGAGTACTTTACCTTTTTATACATCCACTGCAGCCACTACATCACAAAGCAGACTCTATAGATGTAGTAATCCAGGTCCTGGATCTCTTCAAATTATTATTTAATGAGTGGATTCTGTTAAATTTGAGTCTCTTTCTGATTGTGAAGCTGTAGTTTAAAAAGCTTTAGCTATATAATAACGCTATTTGTTATTTTGGATAAACCATATTGGCAATAAAAATGGCTTCTTTTAAAGAAATCAAAATGTATTTGGTTTTGAGATTAACACAATCAAGAAAATAATCTTGTGTGCTATATTAATGTACAATTATGAGATCCCCTTTAATATAATAGACGGTGTGCCAGCTTCATGTAATACCAAACCCTCTGTTTTTTGGGATAATCTTAATATTATAAGTTTTGGTACTGAAAGAAAAATACAAGGATAAAAAGACATCAGAAGCCTAAATTTAATCTGGACCCAGGCAAGATGGTGGCCGTATGGTTCTGCCCCATATCAGTGAAACATTCTACTGCTCTTTTTTATCTACGTCTGAGTCCAGCCTTGTATTTCCTCTCCACTCTTCAGGTTCAACCACTGGTTTGATGGTATGGCCCTCCTGCACCAGTTTAAAATATCCAATGGTCAGGTGACCTACAAAAGCCGCTTCCTGTCCAGTGACAGTTACCAAGCCAACAAGGAGCACAACCGCATTGCAGTGTCAGAATTCGGTACCATCATGATGCCCGACCCCTGCAAGAACTTCTTCCAGCGCTTCCTGTCAAGATTTGAGTTACCGAGTGAGTGTTTTATCAAGCTGCATGGAAAGGACATTGACTTGTTCTTGCAGTTGACCCGTCAAGATTTGTAAAATCAAATTAACAGTTTATATAGTGATTTGAAAAAGAGTCTGAACTACTAGGTTCTAATTTAAGTGTGAACCACTCTGCACATTAAAGTATATGATATACAGAATAGTAGTGACTGCTGAGGTTGTCTTGATCTGCGTTGACACCATTTGCTTGTTGTTTCCCCTTTAGAAGCCACAGATAACGCCAATGTGAGCTTTGTGACCTACAAGGGCGACTATTTTGTCAGCACGGAAACTAATGTCATGCACCGGGTGGACCCTGAGACACTGGAGACAACTAAAAAGGTAATGCACTGTTAAATTTAAGACAAGTGGTTGTAATTCAGCAGAGAGATATGCACAGCAGTGCAGTTTGTTATGTTGATAGCAGAAGTCATAAAAGAGAGCAGTATTACGGCAGATTTATAGCAGATTTCCAGGCTACTGTCGGAGCTTATTAGCACTCAGCAGCTCTATAAAATCATAAAATATAAGAAAAGGTGTTTACAAGTCTCTGTACTGGTTTACAAGGTGGACTGGAGCAAATTCATTGCTGTGAATGGAGCAACAGCACACCCTCACACCGAGCCTGATGGCACAACGTACAACATGGGGAACTCCTACACACCTAAAGGTACTTTAGACACATCCAATCACATTGTTTAGAATCATAGAGGTGCAAAACCACCATGTATCTGCTGATCTTTAACTCATTAACTCTCTGTTCTTGTAGGAGCATACTACAACATCATCTGTGTGCCACCAACCAAGCAAACAGCTGATGATACCCTGGAAGGAGCCACCGTGCTGTGCGCTATTCCCTCAGTGGACAAGACCAAACCGTCCTACTACCACAGCTTTGGTGAGCTCAGGTTTTACACAGATGAGAGTTCACACTGCTCTCAGCCTTGAACCAAGAGTATAGATCCATTTAAAGGAGCTGGATTCAATCTCTACCACCAATGAAATGTCAAAACACAGCACCAACTACACGAATGATCCCCTCAGAGTTATGAATAAAATCTAATATAACCTCTTCAATCAATTACAGCGATGTCTAAGAACTACGTGGTGTTCATTGAACAGCCGATCAAGATGGACCTGTTGAAGATTGTGACCGGCAAGCTGAGAACGAAAAGCATCAGTGACGGCTTTTCCTGGGATCCAAAACTCAACACCATCTTCCACCTGATTCACAAGCAGACGGGGCAGGTGAGACTCGAACACGGACCTTCAGCTCTTCATACGGCCTTTAAAGAGACCACGTCAGTCTTATAACTTGTTGACCGCTATGAGACAGGGTCTTAATCCCTCTGTCACATCATGTTTTCCAGGTTAGCACCATGAAGTACGTTGCCAAGGCACTGTCAACCTTCCACCAGATCAACGCGTACGAGGAGGACGGCTTCCTGATCTTGGATATGTGTGCTTCAGACGACGGACAGGCGATCACAAACTACAACGTCCAGAACCTGCGCAAGTCTGGAGAAGCCCTTGATGAGGTAAGAGGGTGAAACAGAGGTCGATACCACAGAAGTCGTACGCTCCATTAAGGGTCTTGGTCAAAGTCTCGGTTTCTTGAAGCTGCTAAAGTCGTGTTCACTTTGTCCCCTCAGGTCTATAACACCTTGTGTCGAGTCTTTCCACGGCGCTTCGTTCTTCCTCTCAACGTGTTCCACGCTACACCCTTCAACCAGAACTTGAACGAGCGGTTCGACACCACAGCCACTGCGATAAGAACCGCCAAAAACAAGGTTAGCAGCTGATATAATGTTCATGACATATTTAGGCTGGGTGGTTCTACTAAAGGGGATATTACTTTAATTGTAACACAGATGGAACAATGCTTCCTTGACTCCATCACTCATGTTGTTTTAATTTTCCTGTGCAGGTCTTCTGTACCCACGAGGACCTCCACGGGGAGGATCTTCATCAATATGGAGGTCTGGAGTTCCCTCAGATCAACTACAGCGAGTACAACACCAAGCCCTACCGCTACTTCTACGGCTGCGGCTTCAGACATCTTGTAGGAGACACACTGATCAAGATGGACCTCAAAGGGAAACACATGAAGGTGAGTGTTTGTTGTTGATTCGTACTGTCAACCAGTGCGATCACAAATCAATCAATCATATTGAAATGTGGATTTAATGCTCACATACATAACTCTAACTCATGGTGATCGCTGTTCTTTTCGTCAGGTGTGGGAACACCCCGGTCTTTATCCCTCTGAACCAATCTTTGTACCCTCCCCTGACGCGACTGAGGAGGACGATGGTGTTGTTTTGTCCGTGGTCATCACTCCAAATAAGGTGAGCAAGGTTCAGGGTTTTTTTGTCTAAAGAAACTTATTGTAAAGGTCTTTATACACTTTTTATTATTAATAAAGCTACACCTTATGAGTTTTCCAGCAGGTCTTGCTCTACAAATTTCCTTTCAGCTGACTTTTTGACCAATATAGTCGTTTGTTTTAAGATGATTCTCTTAACTTCTGGTTTCCTAAACTGTATTTGTGTCTTTATCAATTCCAGGACAAGAGTACGTTCCTCCTGGTTTTGGATGCCAAGACATTTGAGGAGCTGGGCAGGGCGGCGGTGCCTGTCAACATCCCCTACGGTTTCCACGGGACATTCAACAACACAGCTTAGGAGCGCGAGGAGGAATCCAACAATGAATGTACCTCTGGTTTCACATGGACTCATAGAAATCAGATCAGAAGTGAAACACTGTAAATATTCCCTTTGTTGTTTTGTTCGTCTCAAAGAAATTTAAAGGGTCATTAAAATGGAATGAATGTATACTTCGCCATAAACTGGTAACAAAAAGAAGGAAAAGCTCCATTATTTGTGTTTTTGTTATTGTATTGATGATGTGCCGTTAGAAACACTGTAAATATGTTTTTTTTCTTTACTCTGAACCATTGTTTTGAAATGTTTTATGTAAATATATACGTCCAAAGAATGATCCGTTTCAGTACAAGTTAGGAAAACTTTGACTCTTTTATGAGACATATTTTGTTAGAACCAGACAGTGATGAATAAATGGATATTATGGCTCAAGCTTCACAAGGTGGAGAGAGCTACAACAAACTTACATTTTTGAATATGTGCATGAAAAAACTATTTCTGCTCTGCAAACAAATAAAGACTGTTCAAAAATAACAGAAATACGAGCATATGTGATTTATTTCTCATCATAAACAGTCAGTCAATAAGCACTGGGATTTAATGGCTTGTAATTCTAAATAAAATGCATATTGAAGTCACCAATACATTACATTTAGCACAAAAATAGACTCTCACATGAGGTGGATTACACATTCTCAAACGTCAACAAATGAAGCTGTGGCAACAGAGTGTGGCGCACTAGCGCCCTCCTCTGGTCAGTGTTTGGGCTTCACACTGCCTTAAGACGTATTCACAATACAACTACAAACATGTATGGCAGAGGATGTAAAAGTGGTCACAGAAAAATAAAATAGATGCAAATAAATTCCACTTATTATTTACCAACAATCATGACAACATGTAAGACTCTTCAATAGTTAAGGCACATTAATTCTGTACATACATATGTGCAAACAAAACTTGTTTGTGTCCTTCCTCTTTGAAAATGCTCAAATATTCAGACAACAAGTTATAATTTATCATAACTTAAGACAAAAAAATTGCATGACTAAAGAATCTACAGAATCAGTGAAATTGTGATGAATAGTGGCATATTTACGTGACTAATTCAACTCAAAAACAATTAGTTTAATATATTAATAAATGTCTATATTAAAGCAATCCCACATATAAATTACTTATAAACAAAAGCAGAGCATATTGACAAGAAATATAAGTGTTCAGGAAAATAAAAAGGTCTGTTGAGTCACTGTGCGTTAAACCTAACCCTGCAGTTTGTTAGAGATGAGCGCCAGCTTCTGCCTCAGATGGTTTTTCTTCTCTCTCAGGTAAGACTCAAGGTTTTGAGTCTCTCTCAAAATACCATCCAGCTGCTTGATCTGGGAGGTATCAGCTGTGGCTCTCTCACTGCAAAAGACCATGATAATGACATTAAAAGGTGTCTATTATGACAGTTTTATATCATACTGTTATTGTCTGATGCTCCTAAGGGGCACTGAGTGACCTAGATAGATCAGACAGTTATAGATCAAAGCTTTGTAAAGTCTAATGAGGTTGTATGAAAGTGACCTACCTTAACACTTCAGCAAGTTTTGAAAACAGCATGCTGACCTCTCTGCTTGCGCCTGTTTTAGAGAGCAAAACAACGAGAGGGATGTTAGACATTTCACTGTAAAGCAAAGAGTACCTCAGAGCGACAATAAGACTGAAACGCCATTTCATTTAGTTTCATCAGAATATATTCCTCAACAGAAAAACAACAAAGGCAGTGAAGTGAATAGAATTATATTTCCTTCCCTGGGGCAAAAGAAGTCAAAGAACAATGGATATAAGGGACTCAAACATGGCGGCACCTACTCTGAATGTGTTTTCTTGAGTTGGAGGCAGAGTTGCAAGAAAGTAAGCACTGTTTGGTGTTATACATTTAGTAATACAGGCACATTGCAGCAGCTCGCATTAACAAAATGCACTACAAAAGAATAAAGCACCACATGCCAGAACACCAGAGTTGTGGCCTCTATTACCCCTTTTCCACCTAGGCAATTCCAGGGCCGGTTCGCAGCCACTGCTCAATTGAGAACCATTTTTTTGTGTTTCGACTGCGAGAGAACCGGCTCCCGGCCAGGAAAACAGGTTCCAGAGCAGTACCAACTCTTTGCTGGTCTAAAACCGCGAACCGCTTACGTCAAGGGCGAGGGGGAGGGTGGCCGTGACCAAAAAGACCAACCAGATGAGTTTCCGCCATCTTCCTGCAGCAAAAAAATAACAAAGAGGAAGCTAATGGCTAAGGCTAAGTAGTGGTCAGTCGAGGGAACAAGCTGCCTCCATAGACTGTATAAAATATGGATGTAGTATCCGTGATGTCACCCATCTGTTCCTGAGAGCTGTTTTGAAGCCAATCTATGGCAGCAGCCATATTGGAGATGCGGAACTCAACCAGGCAGAGTGTGACGTAATGTGAGCTTCCTAGCCAATAGCTATGTGTTCCCAACCAGGAGTCACGTCAGTCATGTCCTTATTTGGGCAAAACTGGTAATCTTAATATCTTCTGAACCGTCACGTTAGAAAAAAGTTCACCCCCGTACAGTGTGTGTTGATAGAGAGATTAGCTTTGTAGGGCCAAGCCGGTTTTTGAACCAGGCTGTAAACATGTTTATTAATGCTGCAAAGATCGTCTTTTTCCCATTCATGTCCATGTGGTTTCTGGTGTTTCTGCAGCCAGCCTCAAGAGGATTCTTGATGTATTGCAGTTTATAACACTTCTGCATGGGCTTCATCGTTTGAGACCGGAGGTTGTCGCTTGGCTGCCTCCTTGCGGTTTTGTCCTCGCAAGGAGATCCAAAATCGACTGATGTGAGAGAAAGTTCGGCGCTAGCACTGCTGGGAAAAGTGGTCATGTAGAATTGACGTCCTGACGTGGCTCTTCCACGGGCTCGATAACAGGGGGGATAAACAAACTGGTGCCGAGTTGACCAAAGCAAACCTAATAATCATGATCTATCTCAGACAGGATTTAATTTAACTCTGAAAAAACAGAACATTTTGGACTTAATTGGTTAACGGTTCTAGACCATCAATGAGTTGGTGCCGCTCTGGAACCTGTTTTCCTGGCCAGGAGGAAGTTCTCTCGCAGTTGAAATGGTTCTCAATTGAGCACTGGCTCTGAACCGGCCCTGAAACTGACTCGTTGGAAAAGGGCTACCTTGAACCAGCTTCGAACCAGTGCGAGCATCAACCCTGAACTAGAACCAGGTTCACGTTGGTCGAAAAGGGGTAATATGTTAAAGCAGTGTCTTGACAAACAGGTCAGGTGTATATTCTTAAAGTACCAGCTGGATCTGTTTAAAACTACAATCCACTCATTATGTTTACAAAACACAGTCAATACATTTCAGTCAGATTTATGATGAGCAACTTCATTATAGGATTAAACTTTGAAACTACAACAACATGTTGTGATGGCAGTGTGACAATGCTCATACCTGCAGTTGTAGCATCAAATAAATCCGCTGGCTCTACCATGGATGGTTTGGATGGCGGCCTTTTCTTCTTCGGGGGCGATTTCTCCGGATTGGCAGATGACCGTTCTGTCTGTTGCAAAAGGTTGCAAAACTGGTTGCACCAAAATAGACCTATTTAATTGGTCTGTCAGAGGAAATGTCAGAGTCTAGCCCCATAGTTGAGACAGTGGGTTTTCTGTGCTATCAAGAGTAGAGTAGTCAGTAAATAAGAGGCCACCAGCAGCAGCTCTTACCTCTTGTGGTGTTGCCTGTTTGGGGCTTTTGTTGTAGATGTTCACAGCTCTCTTGTTGAGCGTTGGTGGAACCAGCTTTCCTGCCATTGGTGTCGTTTCCTCCATTATTTGGTAATGTCACTGAAAATTTGACCGAACAAGTAGTTTGTTAACAACAAAGGGTGTCTGTCACAAATTCATACAGTGGCTCATGATAACACAAATCTGGTGTTCCCCATTATAACAGGTTAAGAGGTGCTAGGTGTATTACTATCTTTATTTGTGCTTTTATATCTCTAGAAATTAGTTTATGCCTGTTGGCAAGGGGGAAAAAGACTATTTTGAGAAAAACTATGCAGGCTTTTCAATTATAATTAATATTACATGTTTTACAACATTAGACTCCAGGATAAACCGATTAATTGTGCAAATATCATGAGTTGCTACCCTTAGTTAATGTGGCTACACATCCTGTTGTGAAATATCTCCCTTGTAGGTTTAGATAGCAAGGAAATGTAATAGACTATGACTAAAAGTCGATTTTTTTCCCCCCTTTGTGTAAGCTATAAAGCTGCATGACTCGTGTAAATTAACATAATGTAATTGTACCTTCACTCACCTCATTCATTCAATCCAAACTGTTTAGTTTACTCTGTGGTGTGCATTTAACTAGCTAACACGAAGCTAAAACAGTGTGTAAAACTAGTTAAAATCAAGCTAGCAGCTAACCTACCTGCTGACATTAATCAACGGTTGATTTTTGAAATAACGGTTTGTAACTGTTTCCCACGAGCAAACGGGCAGTGTGAGTTAATGTTTAATACGTTCATCGAACCGTGAATTCAACTGTTCATTTCCGGTTTATTGAGTTACGTGAGTTAATTATTAATAATTACCGTTAATTCAAACAGTTAGCGCGTACCGGGCACACGCCGCGGTAAGGGGTGTAGTGTCAAGCAGCGCCATTTTGGATGATTACTCGTAGAGAAGGGGGAAGTACGGCGGCCCTAAAGGTCAAATGTTAGAACATTTCATGACGCAAAAAAATAAATAAAACAATTACAGAAAAAATCCAAAATAAACCAAAATATTTTTCCTAAAATAAGACAAAAAGCAAGAACATTTAATTAAAAACAAAAACACTGTACCTGTAAGCGCCATTTCACAGTTAAAAGTTTTCTTATATTATTTGAATAATATATCTTGTTAGAATACAGAGAGAAAAACATTTTGTTTAGTTTTGGTAAGTATATTGTTATATTTGCTGATTTATTTCCTGTTTTTTTATGTTCTTGTAAGCTTTTGCTGTCCTACGTGGCTCCGGTAGTCATGTGACTAGGAAACAGGAAGTGAAGTGTTTTGTAAAAATAAGTGTTTTATGTGGTTCTCAATAAATGAGTGCAGCGGAGTGTCGTGGTTGCTTGTATTTAGGTGATATATCGTTTGAAAATTGGGATATTGATGTAAAAAAATACTTGGTATACTATTGAAACAAGCATCAAACTCCGGTCTAAAAATATAAGTCCAATACGGAAGTGTTAAAACTGCAGTTCATCAAGGATCTGCTTGAGGCCGGCTTTGGGAGTACCGGAAACCACATACACATCAATTCAAAAAAGCCAATCTTTACAGAAGAAATAAACATGTTTACAGCCTGGTACAAAAAAAGGAGTGTAGTCTGGATAGCTCATTTCTCTATCGGCACACACTTTGAGGGGGGTGAATTTTTTTCTATCGCAACGGTTCAGAAGACATAAGATTACAAGTTTTTGCCCAAATAAGGACATGACTGACTTGACTCCCGGACGGGAACGCATAGCTGTTGGCTAGGAGCCTCAAACCCTGTATCTTTATGTCACACTCACTCGAAAAGCAGTTATGTTGAGCTCAACATTTCCAATATGGCTGCTGCTGGCAGATTGGCCCATAGACTGTATAAAATATGGACGTAGTATCCGTGACGTCACCCATCTGTTTCTATAGAGCTGTTTTGAGACCAATCAGCGGCGGCATTCATATTGCTTCTGTCGAGCCAGTGTGACGTAAAGAGGCGGAGTTTGAGCCTCCTAGCCAACAGCTGCAGTGTTCCCACAGGCAGCTGTGTCTCTCATTGGAAGACTAGTAATCTCAATATCTTCGAAATTGCTGCGTTAGAAAAAAATTCACCCCCCTCACAGTGAGAGCTCATCGAGAAATGAGCTATCCAGACTACACTCATCTTTTGTACCAGGCTGTAAACATGTTTATTAATGCTGTAAAGATCGTCTTTTTCCCACTCATGTGTATGTGACTTCCGGTACTTCCGGAGCCAGCCTCAAGCGGATCCTCGATGAACTGCAGCTTTTAACACTTCTGCATTGGACTCATATTTTTAGAGGAGGTTGCCGCTTGGATTGGCCTCAAAACAGCGCTTCAGAAACAGATGGGTGACGTCACGGATACTACGTCCATTATTTATACAGTCTCTGCTCAGAACGGAAATATGTATTTGTTTGAAATTAATGACAAAAAAGTTACTTGGTATACTTTTGACAGCAAATAATAAAGGACATCACAAGAAAATGGTTAAAAATAGAACCACTGACCATTGAGGAATGGATTAATATTGTCCATGAGATTTACATTATGGAAAAACTGTAATTTTCCCCCATAGTGCAATATGGAAAGTTTTTCTGTGTTCAATTCATATTTTACATTTATTGAAATGTGTATTTCTTTCAGTTAAGTGTTTTTTGTGGTCATGATGTGTTTGTGCAGTTTTTCATTTTCCTGCACATGAAAATGTATTATGTGAATTTTGCAAACTAGCTGCGTCATGCATGTGGTGTCTCAAAATCCCCTCATGTACCCTGAGTGGATTAACTCCTTGGGATTGCTTAGAGGGGGATTAGAACTGCACTGTGAGTAAACTGTATGTCAGGTGAAGCTGCTAAGGTTGGGGTTTAACTGGAGATCAATGTGTGAGAGCTAAGTGGATTATTTCAATAAATATACAGCACCATCATAAACTAAAAAAAGTAAACTTGCAAGTCATCCAGGGAATGCGATCGAAGCTTTTACACATTAAGACAATAAAAACACAAAGAGACGAGGAACTTGTTTCCCATGTGATGCATATGATACCACATTATACTTACCTATGAGGCCTGATAAGACGAGCTAACCTTGCATGGCTAAACTGTACCTTCAAGTGCTTACAGTGCCATCACTGTGCTTATAGAATACAGGCCTGCTTGTGTCGTATCTCTAAGAGTAGTATGGGAGGCATAGCCAACAGTGATGGGACTTCTAAATGAAACAAACAGAGACTCTCTGAAATGTATTGGCATTGATAACAACATCACCCTAATATAAAAGCTATTGTGATGTTAATTTAGGATGCACAAGCAAATAGATGAACTCCACTCTGAGTCCATGTTTTCCTAAAGTCTGACAAGTTCCCATTTGCAATGATACTTTTTTAACCATAATGAAAACTCCAGGGCTCGCATTGGTGTCGTTGTACACACACCAACCTTGTTTTGTTGTGGAAGAGGTGGTACACAAATCAATATAGGACTAATTCAAAGGTTTTGCAGGAAATAATGTGATTCTTTGAGGATGTTTGTGAATGCAACCCCTGAAGAGTTCAATCGATAGAAATAAAGTAGACTGAATCGATCCAGAAGTAGAGACAACATAGAGAAGTGGGTCTGCTAATGTTCTGGAGCTGTATTCTGTTTGACTGTACAAATATCATATACTGTATATTTAAAGTAGTGTAATAAAGGATCTCCAAGGACCTTAAAAATCAAGTGAAAGCAGGATGCTTTTGATAAAGCTGTAAACCATGGTCATTAACTGATAAACATCGTTTGCAAGCCACTGTTACTCTTTAACACCTTTATATATTTAACAGGCATTCAAAACACATTTGAGTCAATGTTTAACAGCAAATCAAACACTGCAAAGTTAACCATAAACCAAGAATCCTGTATCCACATTTAGTTAGCTCAATGTTCTTGTTAAATGATTGTCAAAATATGCAATAAAAGTTTGACTTCAAAACGATAAAGGAGTTTAATACTAACTTTTAACTCCTTTGTGTTTTGAATTTAAGAAACTTTCTGGGCTTATCTAAATATGTAACAGCCGAGACTCAGGACAGGTCATCAAGTAGCTACCATTCCTTCCTCATATGTAAATAAATAAAAAAACTAGACAGTGATGGCATTTAACAGACTTAATAGAAGGTGATAGAGAATATAGTAATAAAAGGCATGTGGTTGTTTTTATTTCAAAAATCTGTTTATTTGAATTTTTAGACATTAGATACAAAAGATCAATGTAAACAATTGAGGCAAGCGATTTTTTTATAAGAAAACACAATAAGAAGACAAGTTAATGAATGATAATAAACCCAAAACAGTAATAATAAATGTTAACAATTTAAAATAATTTATATTAAACAAATAACGAATGGAAGCATAAAATAATTGTGGAAATACAATAAAATAAATGGGTAAATATCTAAAAAAATGAATTAGTACAAAAGTTGAATTCAGTGGAGGCCCTAAAAGGACATGATTAGATACATTTTATTTTCTCTGTTATCACAAGATCTCGACTTATTTTTCTTGTGATAATGCGATTATTTAACTCATTTTATCCAGAGAACAAAGCTTGTCTTTTTGTGTTTTGGATCCTCAACCTGTAAGATAAATATCTTGTAACAAAATGTCTTTTTATTCTTTACTCAATGGAAGCCACACGTCTCATCTGCTCCTTTGTTTCAGAAACTCCAGCTTCTTAATATCTATAACATTAATATCTCTCAAATATGTGTTTTTTTGTATAAAATACAACGTGAAGGGAATATCCCTGATCACTTCAAGTCTTACTTCAAATTAAATTCACAGGTCCACTCTTACTCAACTCGTCAAACTTCATTTCTTCATCCTCCTGAACGTTTTACTTGTAGAAGTCAAATCTCAATATGTTTCAGGGGCAGCAAATTCTGGAATATTTATTCCAATGTGGCGAAAAACAGTTTATCTTTAAAATGTTATAAAAGATGCTTGAAAAAACTTTTAACCACTGTTACTTAATTATACTCATCATGCTCAACCAAATACTCATAAACAGGTGTCCATACACATCATATTCATATTTTGTACTTTTGAATTCTGTTGATGTAATAACTGTATTTATATTAATTGTTAATATTGTATTTTCTTATGTTATTTTATTTTTAGTATCAACTATTGTCTTTACATGTGTCAATTTAGTATTTTTAAAATAATTTTTGTTATTAGAACCCTATTTGGGTGGAGGCTTCAAATAAACTCTCTGAGTTTTCTGCCTCTTCCTGCACATTATATTATTTATCTTTACTATTTTTTTGTATGTATTTTCTTTTAATTGTGCAAACTAATAAACATAAACATAATCACAAACATACTGAGGCAAAGTGTTCTAAAACAATGTTTGAGAAATATAATTAAAAAAAGTTAATAATAATAAAAGAAACTGATACCATGCCTTTCCTGTTACCTGAATTTACTTGGTTATCATATGTATAAATGTGCTCCTTTTATGTGTTGTACGGAAGCCCTAGCAGGTCATGATTAAATACATTTTATTTATTCAGTTTTCTTGTCTTATTTTTCTCGTTGTCTCGAGTAAATAAATAAAATGCATTTAATCATGTCCTTTTAGGGCTTCCATAGCATTCCTTTTTTTTTTAAACTTGTGATTTTCCCCTGTTGTGTCATTTGTATTGTTTTTAATGTTTTTGTGATTTTGTAGGGCTGTAACCTTGTCATAGTCTCTTATAGGAAAAATTGCCAGTCTCAGTGGGACATTCTGGACATATAAAGGTCTAATAAAAATAAAAATAAATAATTAAACTGAATTTTAGGACTTTTTGTTATTTTTCTGACTTATATAATTATAATTATTATACAATTATAGTTATTATACACATTTTGAGTATATGTGTAGCATTCTTATTGCTTTTGTGTTTTTTATTTATTTATTTGTGTCTTCTTCATAATAACAAATGACATTTTGTCGCATTGGGGGCCTCACAGTCTTTGTTTCACCAACACTTTCTCATAATGCTCGTAGTGTCGTCTTTCCCGGGCATTCCCATGGTCCGTGAACGCAGCATGGAGCAGCCTGCCTGCCAGTAGAAGGAGCTCTCCTCTTCTTCGGTCTTACCTAATCTACGAGCCAAACATACACAAACATGGCGCTATCACAGGCAGGCAGGATGCAGTCCTCTCTGCGCTCCTCTCTGTATTTATTCGTGCTGGTCTGGGTCGCAGGATTGAACGCGTCGACCCTCCATCTGCACCCGGAGCAGCGCTTCATGCTGCCGCAGAACAGAGGATTCTTCACGATAGAGGCGAATGAGGATTTACCGTGGGGAGATGGAGGAGGCGCCGCGGCTCCTGCGCTGCCCCTGGCCGCTCAGAACGTCGCTGAAGGCAGGTTGGACTCCGGCGCCCTCCCGCTGCAGCGAAGCCGCCGGAGCGCAGGAGAATCCACCATGCCAAAGGTGTACGGACAGGTAAGGCTGTGCATCTCTGAGATCCCTCTCTGGAGAATCTGAACACTGGGCATCACCTCAGTGTGCCCTTAGCTGGGAGAGAATTACGCAAGCATCTGTGTTGTTTTGAAGTCACATCATTGCTTGCACCTTAAACTGAAGGCTGGGATGGTTGCAGAGGAAATACCGAAAATAATTGACCTGGTTCACCTCGAAGCAGCACACCCAGAGCACAGGACACACAGCGG
Source organism: Notolabrus celidotus (assembly GCF_009762535.1). Taxonomy (NCBI): domain Eukaryota; kingdom Metazoa; phylum Chordata; class Actinopteri; order Labriformes; family Labridae; genus Notolabrus; species Notolabrus celidotus. The sequence continues at coordinate 3,511,081 of NC_048285.1, read as the reverse complement.
GTCAGCAGGTTCACATTGTGTATCCGATGCAAGATAAAACACGGTGCATGCTCCCTGAATATGAGGTCTGTGTGAGACCAGGTTCACCTTTAGGTCGGTGGAACCTGATGTAGCATCTCTTACATTCAGAACTAACTAGCTCCTACGTAGATCCTATTTGCACTGAGGTTACTAGAAAACCAAGTGGACTCTGGAGGTTTTAGTCTTCCAGGTGTGCTCTGTCCAAGGAAACCGAGTTACATGATCCTTAAATGGTGGTTCCCCATGGAGGAGCATCAGAAGGGAAGGGCGAGCCAAGGTGTGAAACAAATGGCTCCAGCTGTTTCCTTATCACCTCTGTCACCAGAAGACAGAGGTTACAGAGGAGTTAGGGTGAGAAGTTTGTGTCAGGATGCCAGTTTCAAAGACTCTGGGGAGCTCTGCTAAGCTCTGCTAAGTCCTGCAGACTTAAGTCAACATTAAGATAATTTAGATGATCTGCTCACCTGGTGGGGAATGAGCCAGGGCAGTAACCTTTAGGAAATGTAAATGTTAGGTGTGTTTGCTTCATTATAGGTGCAAGCTTAGTCCTGCAAAACATGTCATACATATGAACATATTTGCATTACTGATTGTAGAGAGAAAGAATCCAGCATGGCTCAAAGAAATTCAGAAGGCGTCCGCCTTAAACCGTAACGCCGTTGAAGAGGGTGTATGCAGGATAATTCATGGTGTAATCAAGCGGCAACCTCCAGCCGCGAGAATTGAAGCCAATGCAGAAGTGTTAAAAACTGCAGTTACTCTAGTGTCCACTAGAAGCTGGCTTTGGAAATAACGGAAACCACATAAACACCAATTCAAAGAAGCCGATCTTTACTGCAGAAATAAACATGTTTACAGCCTGGTGCAAAAAACCAGTGTAGTCTGGATAGCTCATTTCTCTATTGGCACACACTGTACGGGGCTGTACTGTTGGCTAGGAGGCTCAAAGCCCGCCTCTTTACCTCACACTAGCTCAACAGACGTTAGGTTGAGTTCAGCATTTCCAATATGGCTGCCACCGATGATTGGCTTAAAAACAACACTTCAGAAACAGATGGGTGACATCACGGATACTACGTCCATTATTCATACAGTCTATGGGTGCAATACCATTAAATATAACACAATACCTAATACAATGCCCCAATCATGATGCAAGCATTCTGCAATAACTTATATTGCAAGACAGTCATGTTGTGATGCATCATGATATCAGACTAACTTGAGAATAAAGAGTAGGCCAAAGTGCATGATTTATGTCATTGGCACCACCATGAGGGATCATGAATAGTGACTCTTAGTCAAATAGGAACACAATCTGTCCAGGCTTTTGTATCATTTCTAAATCAAGATATTGATATTTTGTATTATTGGTAAAATACATGGATTCAACGAGTCAGAACTAGAATATATTGCTGTATTGATATTTTGTTCCAACAGTATGGTCAACCGAATCTACTGCAGACCACAATCTCTTTAGCTGTGATGCTTTGCAACATGTGCTGCAGACAGTGCTTTAGTGCATTATTGTCCCAAGGTGTGGAAAGGCACTCAGCTATGTGTTGACATCATTTCTAAATCACCCCTAGAGCTGATTTTTGTCAAATTAAGATTTTGTTTTGGTGCTTATCAAAAATATACATTGGTAAAAGTGTAGTCTGTGAGATGCCCTTATCGACTGATTGTTCAACCAACATATTAGGCTGGATCAGACAATTTTACAAAGTATATAGTAATGCTTTAATCATGCATTGCTACACAAACAGCCACATTTTAAATGGAGTTTGGTGCAGACATCTCAACTGGTGGTCTCTGCAGATCACATACCTCAATCTGACTAATTTTGAAAGCAAATATTTCATCTGAATTATTTACCTTTGTCCCCCGTGTGTCAGCTGCTGCCGCTGTTTACCCACACTCTCTCCCTAATAGGCTGTATTTGAACAAATTAAACGTGTGTGTACAAACACACTTTGTCTAATGCTTTTTGGGGTAATCCACTCTTGGTGACATAATAATCTGCTCTGTGACGTTTGCTGAGGAGCACTCTGAGTCTGGAGCTTTTACATGTGTTTAAGTTATTTGACTCATTACTGCAGGTAGAACGTCGCCGTTTAGTACAGATCTTACATAAGTCTGACGTCACAATGGGCCGTTAACTCTAGTTATAAAGCTTGAACACACTGACACCGCCGTGATGGAAGAAGGGTAATGAGGCGTCTATCAACAAACTACAACAACAGTGGTGAAACACTGTTTCCTGGAAAAAAGTTTCAAGTTGAGACAGAAAATGTGAGAGACGGGGCGGCAGAGTCAGAGTGAAACTATCTGAGTCAGTGTGGGAACTTGTTAGAGGACAAACTGCGTTTATCTGGAACTGTAAAGAAGAAATGATCCATTCCTCTGAGGTGAAGGTTCCTCTGGAGTGTCTGAAGTGAGGCTGGAAGTTTGGTGTTAGAGGATTTATTAAAGAACATATTGTTTTCTCGGTTCAAATCAGAAAGGAAATAGCTCCTGAAGATGCTTTTATTTTGTTTCCCCTGTTTGAAGCCTCATTCTTTAAGTAAAGATAATCAAAAAGGACTGAAAAGAAGAGTTTGATGTTAAAAATCAGCATTTCTCCAGTGCTCTGGTTCAGGGGTGACGGGAGAGGCTGTGAGCTGAGCTGCCACTAATGAGGACTTCTTCCATTGTTCACAGGGTCTCCAAAGGCAGATGAATTATTGATGAAGTCTTCCACCCCTCTAAAACCACGACACAGACTCTGGTAGAAACACTGAATTAAACAGTTTCCTCTAAAAGTCAGTCGGCTCTGACATTCTGCCGTTTCAAGGCGTGATATTTACGCCCCTATGACGCCTCGTCTGCGATGTTGAACGCACTGAGGCGTAAAGGTGAGGCAGAGTGGCTCCGCCTCTGATCCTCTCTCTGAGGTAGTAACAGAGGCGGAACGGGGGGAAGAAGGTGGTGTAGTGTCTGAGCCGGCAGGGCGGAACAGAGCTGTGTGTGTGTGTCTGATTGTGTGTATTTTGTGCTCCCACTGTGTGTTAATAATTCAATTCAATTCAAAATACTTAATACTATTTATCCCCGGGGGGCAATTAAAAGGCCAGAGAGCAGTGGTAAAGGAACGCGGTTAGGTCAATAGCTCTACAGCAGCAATATATACATTATTACGTTCATACATACATACATACATACATATATCCCAAAGTATACATTTTAAATTAAAATAAATAAAGAAGTGTGGGGACTGCGCCGTGGTTGTGGTTGGATAGAGAATAAATAAGCTGTCTCTTGTGTCTGGACGCCGTTTTTGTGGTGCAGTGTATAAGTACAAAGGTGCAGGGATGATGGAGCTTTGTTCCAGAGCTGTTGCAGTGAGTCAAGCCTGGTTCATACTTCTGCATTGACTCCACGCCGTGGTGGCCAATGCTGATGTGAGCTCTTCATACATAAGTGTCCGTGCCGTTTTGCAATACTCTGCCTAAACGTTTGGAGGCAGTATGATTTCTCAGCTTGTCAGATCTCCTGTTTGCTTTCCCGCTATGTTTTCTTGTTGCATACACACATAGTGACTTTGAGCGTCTTATATTATGGAGATAGGATGTATGGCAATTCTGGAAATGTTGTAAATGCAGGAAATGCCATGCTTCCCAGTGGACCAATCACGGGGCTTGCTGCCGGCGTCGTTTCGATAGGTAGTTGCATTTTGGAGGAGTTACACGTCATACTGCGTTTATAGGCTCCTGCATAGGAACATGGGTTCGCAGACCTACGGCGTAGGCTATGGCATTGATCTAAAGCAGACGCATGAACCAGGCTCAAGAGGCTGGTGTTTCTGCCCCTGAAAGCTAAGCCAAATCCTCACTTCAGTGACCAATGTTGGGCCCCAGCCCTGCTTTGACCTTTGCTGCACGTCATCCCAACTTTCTCCTCCCAATAATTCCTGTCTTCCTTTCTTTTATCGCAGTCCTAAAAAGCAATCTATCATACAGAAAGAATGATATAAAGATCGCCTGTGTTTCTCAGATGCTTTTTGGTGAGCAGATTGCCATGAGGGGCTGCGAGCTGAGCTGCTGTTACAAACTCTAGCACAGTATCTTTTGTTCTGTGGTTACCTTTTGCAATATTTCCACAGTGAGAAAGTTTGACCGCATCCTGTAAAAATGCAGAATAAAACTGATCCACAGCAGAGACCTGTGTTTCTGTCTTTGGTAAGGCCTTGAGGGCTGCAAGCTGAACTGCTACTGAAGGATAGCTTGGTTTGAATGCACTGAAAGCTTGTTGTGGTGATTTCTACTCAGTGATTGGCCTTTTGATCTATCCATCTATAGTTAAAACATCCAGTGTTTCCTCCTTATTGTGCTGAATTTATGATATTTTTAAAGATGTTAAATATCCAGTATGTAACCAGTAAACTGACAGGCTCAAGGGCCGGACTGAGAGAGTGAAAACTGTTGAAAACAACCTTCATGCAAATGTGGACTCACTCGAGGGTTGGCCAGAGAGAAAAAAAACAAACAAGAAAGGAGAAAATCTTTGTCTCAGCGTGTGTTGGTGTCTGTGGTTGACAATCCCACAAAGAGCTTCGCGGAGCAGAAGAAGGAACCGAAGAGAGGAGGTGTTTCTTTTCATCAGCTGTCGTCAGGCTGCCGTCTCACGCTGTCCTCAGCTGTCTCGCCCGCTGACACCCACAGTCCAAACACAGCAGACAGGACAAACAGACTCCAGAGAGTCACATCAGGATCAGGTTTCCAGGCTTGTTAAGAGCCGAGTGCTGGAGGTTGTTATTGAGTGCTTAGCGTGGCGAGTGTTTGTTCCTGGACTTGTTGTCCCTGCTGTCTTTGTAGTGGGATGAGCGGCCTCGTTAAGGAGCGGAGGAGGCGTCCTAATTGGAGATAATGGCCTGGTGTGAATGGGGTATAGTTTGCATACTTAACCATGCATCCATTGACCCATAAGCTGTGGTTAACTGGTGCAGTGTAAGGTTAATGGTGCCTCTTACAACCACTGGATGAAACAAACCTCCATGTTTTTACTGTGGGAGTTACAGAAAATGTGCTCAGAGTTGTTTGTTGTTGATGTTGTTGCATAAAGTTAGATTAATACAAAGTGTTTTTGGAGCGATGAATCTGCACAGATTCAACCTTTATTCAGTCCTGATATGATAATGATGTAAATGCGTTGGATTCAGGATACCAGGTCATAGGGCTGGGCGATAATTTGATAATGATAAGTATTGTGATATAATTTTTCGCAGTATAAATATAACAAATGTTGGATAAAAACTCAATATATTTAAGCCTGTGATTACACCCCCCAACCACTAGCAGGGTGAGAGGGGTGGGGGACGGAATTAAACAGCCAATCATGACTGCTTGGTGATGGCTTTGCGTGATAAAGAAAACGTGCGTCTTTATTCATCTGAGCTGATGTCAAATCTAACATCTCTCACATATTCACTTCACTCATGAAACGTCTTAAAGGTGACATATCATGCAAAATCCACTTTTTAACGGTTCTCTACCTGAAATATATTTCCCTGGCATGTCTACAAACCCCCCGAAAATGAAAAAAATCCATTCTGCCCCTGTTCTGATTTCTCCACCTTTCTGTAAATGTGTGTGAAACCAGCCGTTTCAGTTTTCAGTGTGTTTCATACGTCACAACAATATCCGGTCTGTAACTGAGTCAGAGCTCAGAGCTTGTTCAGCCCATAGACTGTATAAAATACAACTCAACCCCTCCTCTGTTTTTCATTACCTGCACACATGTGTGCTAACAAGGAGCTTAGGAGGGAGGCATGCTAGTTGTAGGCTGTCTTAATAAACACAAAGGTCGGTTTTACTCCCCACGTCGGCAGATTTGAAGATCTAGTGGATGATTTTTATTTGTCATGGAAAAGTGCTAGCGCTAGTTAGCATAGCCACATAGCTACATGTTCGTAGCTGTAGCTGTGTACCAAGACACACGTCGACATACTGACAAATAAAACAACAAGAAACACTAAATCTGTGACCAATCCTTCAGAAAGGTCCTGCTGCAGGCGCCTCTCCGTCAGGATCAGATTCTGGATCAGATTCAGAGGGTTGAAGTAACGCGGGTCTGTGAGCAGCCGTGTATATTCAGCCAACATGTAAACATTAGATCAACGTGCTGGAGAGCCGAGGGCACATCCACTTCCTGAGGGGGCGTGGTCAGAGAGCTCATTCTCATTTAAAGGCACAGACACAGAAAACAGAGTGTTCTGAGCAGGGCTGAAAAAGAGGGGTTTACAGGCAGACCAAAATCTGATTTCAAAGTGTTTTTTTGAGCAATAAACTTTAAAGACATGTTTTGGGGACCTCTTAGACCAATATATTTTGATGAAAAAGAGCGGAATATGTCACCTTTAAAATTTGAGGGTGAACTGCAGGTGTGATCGCAAATGAGAATTGGTTCTCAATTAACTCACCTGGTTAAATAAAGGTTAAATAATAAAGTTTGCACCCTGACGTCACCAGGAACTTCACCAACGAGTCCCCAAAGTGAAGTGTTCACAAGAAGTCTGAGAAATCTAGAATCCACTGCAAGAATTCAATGCAGTTGTTGTGCACGAGTGTCCGTTTACACGTAGCATTGCTCAAAAGGCAAAGACTTATCATAGTGTCACACTGCTTCAGCCACCCTCTAGCTTATCTTGTAAACACAACACTGTGACTACTGCAGCGTCCTTTTTCTGCCATGCCCGGCCTCCCTGGACTCTCTTCCTCTCTCGTGCCACCGGGGAAACTCCCGGCTGTGAGTGATGTGTGAGAATCAGCAGCTCGGAAGGATTTCAGGGGAAGATTGTCCTGAAATTTTCTCGAAATGTACGAGCAGTGTGGATGTGAAAAGGGCTCAAATCAGGCAGAGCTGGAGCAGCATCCCCGCTGCACCCTGCTGCACCCTCTACTCACCAGACGCAGTCCTAATGACACACTCCCACACACCTTTAGAGCACATACACACACACACACACACACACACACACACACACACACACACACACACACACACACACACACACACTCATGCATCTTTACTCTCAGTGCTTTGCGTGCAGAGTCTGATTCCTTGAGCCTTCTTAAAATTCATCACCGACTCTCACTCTCAACAGCCGACTGAATCTGTGTCTGTGTGTGTGTGTGTGTGTGTGTGTGTGTGTGTGTGTGTGTGTGTGTGTGTGTGTGTTCTGTCACACAGCACTTAGCTCCAGCTTGAAAACACGGCCCTCAGTTTTTGTCTGGTGGAGTTTGTGCAGCTGCAGTTTAGATGTTTGGAGTAGAGTTGTCTGCTCGTAGAACAACTTTCACCCACTTTTCATTCAGCTTCACAGAAAATGAACGTAGTGTTTATGTTTTTCATACGAGTGCTTCTCTTATAATCATTAAAAAGCCCTGTAAACAGTTTAATCTACTCCAAAGCATCCACCAATTATCCGTCCTTGTCATAACCTTCTGAATCTGTCGACACCTCGCTCTCTGTCGGCGTGGTCTCACCTTAAAGGAACCCTGACGGGACGTCTGCTGTCACATCGAGCACAGTGCCTTCATTGTGTTCAGCCGGAGCAATGCTACCAGCACAGGCCAACTTGCACATGCAAAGTGTGGAAAGCCTGCCAGTCCTGCAGGGATGATGTCATTGTTTGAGACCGGGCCCTGCCGCCGCCGATGCTCTCCTGACTACGATTGCTGCCCCCCCTCCTCCACCCTCCCTCCTCAGTTGAATAATGGAGAGCTCAGAGCTGAGGAGAGGGGAGGGCGGAGTGGGAGAGAGTAGGCTAGATGCCCAGGCGTAGTGTTGCTCTGTTTCACTCCTTGGTAGTACCAGACACGGAGCCAAACTCCTCCACGCTACCGACGGGACGTCAGAGCGCCAGAGAGGAGGAGAGGAGGAGAGGAGGAGGAGAGGAATGCAGCAGATAGCAAAGAGGAGCTCTCTGGATCTGCTGCAGTTAATCCTCTCAGGTCAAGTCAACAGTTGTTTTTGCTTAATTATGCAGTAGGGCTGAGTGTCATGGCAAAACTATGTAGAACTTCTGGTATGCTGACACTGATCATTTCCCCTGATTTATCACTTAAACTTCAGAACACAGTTTGTTTACAGGCACACGTTGAACTTTACTCAACTAGTTGTTCTCCAGGTCACAATTCTCTCTGTTTTAGCATCGCAAGGATTTTAAAGAGAGCCAGATTACCTGTTGAGACCTCCCCCACCACCTTCTTAAAGGGATATTGCATTTATTTATTTTTTTCTAAGTGCATAACCCTTCAAGAGATCCCGGTCAGCTCGGCCCCTTTGTTGAGAAACTTTCTGGTTAAGACGGGTCAGCTGTACCTCTTAACTTGAAGTTAGCACACTCTGACCCAGACACTGATGTTGATGTAAGTGTACACTCTATTTAGTCATTTTCTGCACTTCACCTTACTTATAGAAAGCCAGTCTGTTGTTGCACTATTTGCACATGCATCACATGCATAACATGTTGCTCCTGTTTGTATCTGCAGGCTTTGAAAGAGACCAACAATACAACAAACTGAAAAATGAGTATTACTGTAACTAAAACCAGAAAAAAGCAAGTAAAAGATGTTTCTAAGAAGTCGGCATCTGTCTGATACGCTTTGGGTGGGAGCAGTTTGGGGACTGCTAGCTGAGCAGCCTCTAACACTGGCTCAGCTTGTTTTGAAAGGTAAGCTTCTTGCATATTAGGATTCTTTCAGTCATCATCATTCACAAAGGTATTCAATTAGAGCCAGAATTACTGTATGGGCATTGTATCACAAACATGTACAACACTCAACAAAGCAGTTTCTAGGTTGGAGTTTCTTGTGTGGACGATCTATTGAAAGTCAGCCCTAGATGCAAGTTTTTGTCAGCTCTGTGCACAGACTCCCCTCCTCACTTCCTGTTAGCATTGCTACCAAGGGTGCGTCAGATCACCCCAGCCTTATCTCATTTTTTTTCAGTGAATTTCCGGGGTCCCCAAATCTGTGACTGACACTATTTGAAGGGGGTGCATGCTAAGCTGGTCCTCAGGTCAGGATTCCTCCAGCAATCACACCTCCAGCTTTTTTCTGAAGCCAAATTATCTTGAAAAACTATCTTCTTCTCCAAAACGAACATAACATGTTATTAAAACCAGTAAAATCACAGACAAGTTTAGAAATGAGTCCCTCTCTAAGGCTCGTCAGCAGACACAGAATGCTGGTAGGGGGCTGTTAGCTGAGCTGACGCTTACATACATATACTTTATGTTGTTGTCATGTTTTTCTGCACTATCCGTGTCTTTTGCAGATCTTCTGGGAGTCTGTTTCTTTACCTGCAGCTCAGACTGAGCTTTGCAGTGGGAAGTGTGTGAATGTCACGTACTGGCTAAATCCTGCAGACAAACTGACGTCTAAATAGAAATGTCTACAGTTCATCATCCTCCATGCATCCTACATCATGATGGTGTTACTGCACAGCCCTGTTTGAGTTTAGAGAAGGAATCAGATCCTCTCCGCCTGGTTCTGATATTCTATTTTCTGAATCCTGCCGAACAAAAGGTTATTTTCTTCCTCTGTGCTGGAAGCTCTCTCTCTCTGTTGGTTGAACAGAAATATTTTGGGACTTGGAGATGCTGAGACTTGAAATGAGCTGCTCCTCCGCTGGGATGATGAGACATAGCACAGACTGTCCGTGTGCCCGTTCTCACTCCGGGAAGAGTTTCTAGTGTTTTCTAATAGATGAGATCAAGAGCTTTGTCTGGAGTTTATTTAATTGTGTTCAGGTTTCACTTTGCTAATCCTCTGACGAAGATCCGTCTGGCCTGCGCTTGCCTGCTCAGGATGACTAATGCTGTGTCACGTCCAGGCCTGGTCATGCTTTTTATGAACACTCTCCCCTGGCGATTAATCTGCCGGTGAATATTAAACACTGCTACTGAAAATGTCCGTCCGATGGCTCTGGTTTCATCCCAAATAATCAATATACATTGATGAGGCTTTTAAACTGTTGTCAGACCGCCAGTAGAAACCCCGGCAGCCAAAAGAGACCAGAGGCTTTTATTTGGACGCAGGCGCTGATGAGGAATGCAGCCAGTTTTTTTCACTCGCATGTTTTGGCTTGTTGGTGAAAGAAACAGCCTTGTCGCCCGCCTGGGGGATGTGACACAAATAAACGTGCAAAAGGACAACACATAGTGCCATTTAAAGGGATCGAAAACTGTGAATGTGTCACCAGACTTCAGTTTAGTTTCAGCCTTTTGGGCCGTATTCTGAACCGCCTACTTTACGAGCTGTGAACCAACATGAATCACGTCTACAGTGAGCAAACAAAAGCTAAATATGCTGCTAGCAGGTCGCTTTGCCTGCTGTATGACACAGTGAGGAATCAAGCTAACGTGTCACAACAACTAACGTGCCAAAAAACGATCTGGTGATAACACAGAGTGTTTTATTCTGAAAATTAACCGGATGTTTTCATTTTGTTTTGGTGCCTGACTTCCTGTCCCGCTCCATTTGCTCTGTTGAGATTGATGCATCGTGCTCCGGCATCCGGCAAAAATAGAAGTCTTAGATATCTGATCCGGGGGTCTCCGATCTGCTGGATCAGAGACGCAGCTAGAACGCAACGAAGCGGATCCAGTGGAAGTTAACACATTGACTAGAGTAGAAACCATCAGATCTGGTGCTGTGATGGATCAGGGACGGATTGGACAAGGATCTGGTGGAATTTGGCAGTAAGTCTTAACTGGTTTCAGGGTTCCCACACTTCCTGGAAAGTACTGAGATGTTAAGTACTGGAAAACACCTGGGAAATGGGAGAAAAAGTCAAATGTCCTGGAAAATCACATATTGTCCTGGAAAATTATTCCAACATGACTAAACCACGATATAGCAGGTATATTTTGAGTTTGAGTTGAGAAACATTTGTGGCCATTTTTGTCATTCAGTTCTCCTCTGATTATTATCATTGTTATTTATTTATTTCAGTAAGGCAGCTTCCAGATTTCTTTGCTGGCTCTTTTGTCTTTTTACTTAGCTAATTATCTATTTTTTGAGAAAAGAGAAAGCTGACATGAGAGTTGCCCATCATTAAAGTGCTGTACATCTGTGGTTGCATTATTCTATAATCAATTTGCCATAATTTTGAAGCATGTAAGAAATGATTTCATAGATAGCCATAGACTGCACGTCTTTCAATGTAGACTTCCACTGAGAGGAACATATTAGACTATTTAGGAACTAAATTAGGAACTAAATTTAGACTCTCATACCAGCTTGATCATCACTGAAAATGTCCTGGAAATGTCCTGGAAAATGATCTCTGGAAAGGAGTGGGAACCCTGTGGTTGTGTTGTGTTAACATTTCCAGTTGAATGCTTTAAACCTGACATTTGAACCTTAACAAACAAACAAACAATTGAGCTAGAGGGAGACCGGCAACTCCCGGGTTCTGTAAGTTAAAATGGCTGATTTTGTGGATGGAGTGTGATGGGTGTAATGTTGTCAGTAGAAGTGCGATGCAATGTGGTCTTAATCCACCATGAGCAGAGCACTTTGCAGCATTTAGCAAGTTACAGTGGCAAGGACAAACTTCCTTTAACAGGCAGAAACCTCCAGCAGGACCAGACTCATGTTAGAAGTGCAGGACTAATTAGAGCTGTGGCCGGGCCTTAAAAGTTAGACCTGACTCGACCCGACCCAACCCAACAACCGTTTACAGCCCGACTGCCCCGACATTATTCATTACTGATCTGGCAAATTTTGCAAGTTTTGGGTAGGATGGTCTGTTGATCTTCCACCAGCCAAGAACATCAGTTTCATCTTCCATGACAGTCGTTTTAATGTAGTGAGATACCTCGTCTTCTTTTCAGTCAGCTCGCTGTACATTTTCCCACTCCTCAAAATTCACTCTTTTTGCCAGAGGATGAGTGTACTCGTCTCTTTAGAGCTCTGGGTCTTAAATCTCCACATCACACCGTGCACCTGCAGCACCGGGCATAACTTGCAGATGAATGCGGGCATGAACATGTATGGCCTCCCTGTCTGAGTGTGACAACATTCTCAGGAGGTTAAATTTGGTCAGAGGAATGATGCGGACTTGGACATGGACTTGTACTTATATAGCGCTTTTCTAGTCTTTCTGACCACTCAAAGCGCTTTTACACTACTCGTCACATTCACCCATTCATACCCATTCACTCACTGATGGTAGAGGCTGCTATGTAGTGAGGGATCATCAGTGTTAGCTAATCTCATTCGTTCACATTCACACACCTCTGAACAACAGAGGGAGCAATGACTTGCAGTGTCATGCTCAAGGACACTTCGGCATGTGACTGCCGGAGCTGGGATCGAACCGCCAACCTTCCGATTGATAGACGACCGACTCTACCCACTGAGCCACAGCCGCCCCGTCGTATAGAGGTCCTGTATTATCACTTTACGTGCAAGCCAGTGCTTGTGCCGTTAACGCACGACTGCTTGCAGAGGGGAGTCCAGATTCACCTCCAGATTAACCGTGCAAGCCCGAGCCCGGGCCGAGCCCGTGTAAACTGATAGAAATTATCCCCGAACCCGACAGTCAGGTTCGGGGTCAGACAAATATCTTCAGCTCTGGGACTAATGTCATCAGCGCCACAGCGGGGAGTCATGAAGAAGTGATGTTGAGTCAGTTTGAATGGAAATCTGTTTAGAGCTTTTCCTTGAAGTAGTTTTGGAGATTTAGAATCTGAGTGAGAGAGGGGAATGACATGCGGTGAAGGGTTGGCAGGTCAGTCTTGAACCTGAGCTGCGTGCTCCGAGGATGACGGCCTCTGAACATGGAGCACATGATTTAACCGCTTGTCCAAACCCTGGCCGTAGAGCCTGTTATTTAAAATTAAGATATTCATATTTGGTGCCAGGGATGTGATTATTTTATTGTACGAGTCAGGACAACATTATTTTGCAGTATCAATATTTTGGTTTCAGACTCATAAAATAACATCCTGATCCTGCCAGTTGCATAAACAAATACTTTAAGAGTCTTTATTTTCTGCAGCGTGTCCTGTGTTTACAGACAACACTTAGCAAAGACGTGTTTGTTTACCTCCTCTGTCTGATGCATGGAGGCTCCACTGTCAGGGGAAAAGAAAGCCTCTGTAGAGGTTTGGGCTTTTCCGGGACTGTCTCCAAAACGTTTCATTTCATTAAATTGTAATTTAATTTGAACGTTGCTCTGATATCATTTTGGACGGCGATAAGATGAGTGAAGTTGTTTGATGATAAACGCAGCAGAGCTTCAAAACAAAATGTCATTATTACAGATTTAAAGCATCAGACTGAATTTTGCTCCAGAGACATGAAAGTGCTCTTAAACCTGAGTTAAAGGTGAGCGCTTCATGGTTTCTAAAAGACTTAATGGACGTTTTCTGAACTCTGTCTGCCTCGTTGTGAGGATTCAGTAATCCTTAACACTGTGTTTCTGTTTTGCCTGTTTGCACCAGAACAAACTTTTGGTGCAGAAGAAGAAAAAGGGAAAGAGAAAAGAAAAACTTGAGTGTTGCTACAGTTAGCTGATCTAGCACCACCAGCCTTCAGTTCTCCTTGCAGGTTAGCGTCCTCATGCCTGCGCTGGTTCCTCATTGCTCTGGCGGAGTGGTTATATGTCAGTTTAACCCATAGACTGTATAAAATATGGACGTAGTATCCGTGACGTCACCCATCTGTTTCTATAGAGCTGTTTTGAGACCAATCGGCTGCGGCAGCCATATTGCTTCTGTCAAGCCAGTGTGACGTAAAGAGGCGGGCATTGAGCCTCCTAGCCAACAGCTGCAGTGTTCCCACAGGCAGCTGTGCCTCTCATTGGAAGACTGGTAATCTCAATATCTTCGAAATTGCTGCATTAGGAAAAAATTCACCCCCCTCACAGTGAGAGGACATCGAGAAATGAGCTATTCAGACTACACTCATCTTTTGTACCAGGCTGTAAACATGTTTATTAATGCTGCAAAGATCGTCTTTTCCCCATTCATGTGTATGTGACTTCCGGTACTTCCGGAGCCAGCCTCAAGCGGATCCTCGAGGAACTGCAGCTTTTCACACTTCCGCATTGACTCATATTTTTAGACCGGAGGTTGCCGCTTACAACTTTATCTCCATTTACTAGATCAACATACTGAGAAACCACGCCATGCTGCAAGACAACATCAGTTACCTATGATTGTTTACATCCAGGTAGTAGAGCTTTAGAGCCGTCATCAACCGGCCCCATCATCAACATCATCATTGCGATTAGCGTGTCTGCAGACCCACCCAGAGACTGCAGATGGAGGACAGCATTTCTGGGACTGCAACTCTGAGACCATTGTGGTTCGAGAAAGCACCACCACCTAGTGGTCGCCAGGGACTGCAATTTTGTGTCTTGCTTCTTTTGAAGTTGTGCTCATAAGTTTACATACCCTGGCAGAATTTGTGATTTTTTTTGGGGCAATTCTTCAGAGGATATGAATGATAAGAGAAAAACTTTTTTTTTCACTCCCAGTTAGTGGTTGGGTGAAGCAAATTTTTATCAAACAACTGTGTTTACTCTTTTTATATCATAATGACAACAGAAACTACCCAAGAAACCACAAATTCTGCTAGGGTATGTAAACGTATGAGCACAACTGTAAGGGTGTACTACAACCATAACCCTAAAGCCTGATTTATACTTCTGCGTCTCCCCTACGCAGCAGGGGCTGACGCGGACATGAGCACCACATACTTGTGCGTCGATGTGTCCGTGTCGCTGCCCTCAGCCGAAACACTTGAGGGCAGTGTGGTCTCTCTGATAGCGGGTCGCCTCCTTCCAGCCCCGTTACGATCTCTGTTTACTTTTCCACAGAGATTCAGAGCGTGTTATGTTAATCTACAGCTGATACATGTTGCTGTTTATCATACAGACATGATTACATGAAGAATAGAGAGGAGGAGATGAAATACACAGCTGATGAGTGGGTATCCAGGAAGTGGTGTGAATGCGGGAAATACGATGCTGCCGAGCGGACCAATCACAGGGCTTGCTGTCCGCGTCCATTCTGTGGTTAGTTACATTTTGGAGGAGGTGCACGCCGGCTACATGCTTGGCCTCAATTCAACACAGAAGTGTAAATCAGCCTTAACCGCAACTGTTGCAACAACTCAAGGGTCCTACAGATGCGGTCCTGAATCTGCAGCTTCCTGTTCTGCAGACATAAACTAGTGGGGATTGCCTACAGTCATAAATATATTAACAACTCCTTTAACTTAGTAATTATTCAGGAGATGACGTTGAATCGTTAAGTCAAGTAAAAGCACTCATCCCTATATGAGAGTCCTGAAAGCTCTCAGAGACGGATTACTCGGTCTTGTTTATAAAAAACAGCAGACAGCAGAGTTCTGTTAAAATATCTCAAACAGGATTTTATAAATGTTTCAATCTGCCGGTGAAAGTTCCAGTGTGTTTTATTGTTCCAGTGTCTTTAAGTTATTTGTGTTTCATTGGGGTGTTTGAGCAGGACGAAGCGGTGCAGATATAAATCTCCCCTCCTCTCCTCAGAGGAGAGACTATTAAAATGGCGATAAAGCCACTGTTCCAGTCTGCTGCCTCTCAAGGTCTGACTGAGGAGCCAGCCGTCAGGAAGAGAGAGAAATCCTTCCATCTGCACTTTCTGACTGCGTCGCTGTGTTTACCGAGTCCTGTCTGCTCGCTCAGGTATGAAGGGTTCACACAGGAGAGCTGCTGGGGACTCAGTGTGCATGAAACATGTTTGTGACAGACAGACTGACAGACACTGTGGCAGTATAGTCGCTTTTATCGGTCTGAGATGCTCCTGTCTGAGATGCTCCCGTCTCGCCCCCTTTCCCGTCCTCCTCCCTGAGTGACCACAAAGCTGTCACAGAGATTGATGGACGCGAGCAGACAGGGATTACACCTCTGAAACCAGCCGCCATGTTGCTTTGCAGAGAGAAAGAGAGGGAGAAAGAAAAGAGAAGAAGTGAAGCTGAGCAGCACAGGGAATATGCTAAACAGGAATGATAGCATGAAATCTTGTTGGCCTGAAGGTGTGCATTATTCTCAGATGAATGTACGGCTCTGACACAGCAGCTGTCCTGAATTAATTCGGAGGTGGGAGGTGTCTGTTCAGCTGTTACTAGGATGCAGCTTCTCCTCCTTCTTAGGATAGTAACGCAATGTTTACAAGGTTGACAAAGGCAGAGTCTGTTTATAGAGCAAGTGGCTCCATGCATGACCAGGCTGGGCTTTAAAACGGAGGGAGCCTCACACTTGAGCTTCACCTGGAGGAAATCATTTGTAGTAAGGCTGTATTACACACATGAATGAACAAACCTTTACAAATAGATGTCTGGAAACTGCATATGAAACATTTGCATGTCAGTTTGAGAAAAGTAAACAAGTAAGGTAAATAAAAATGTGCTTTAATGTCCCTCAAGGGGACATTTCCCTTGGGTGATATGCAATGAAGGTGCAGCTTTGAGCACCATAACATGAGACACGTGACACAAGATTTGCAGCCATAAGTACCAATCAGGCAGAGCATTAACATTAGGGATGACCACAATTAATCGATTATCGATTGTTTGTTAAGAAATTACTCGAAACACGCATTTTTGTTATCAATTTTCCGTCACGTGGAACAAACATCACATGGTCTCATATTTGTTCAGCTATCAGGGAGGTGTTTAAAGTTTAAAGCATGTTTCGATGTGAATCAGCTGTTAAAGGTGTTGAGGACAGCGAAGATGCTCAGCTGGCGGCTGCAGCTGCGCGTCAGGTCTCCATGCGCGCTTTTTAAAGAGGATCAATACGCAACTGCTGCCAACAACGACACGGTCACAAAGGTTGACAACTTTAAACAGGTCATTTCAACCTTTGGATACGAAGGCAACAGACTGGTGGGAAATTCAGGTACACATGTTTGCAGACCAGCAACATCAGAGCCGTCTCGTCTTTTCTGCCGCTGGATTAATTCTGACTAGGGGTGGTGAAAAAAAACGATTATTAATTAATCGCGATTATGTTATGGACGAGTATGAATCGATTATTACATTTTCAAAAAAGTTATCCCGCGGTCAACAGAAGTTAAACGTCACCCGCTTGCACGTGTTCAGTGCATTCAGCGGTCAGAATCGTCACAACGAGTGAGCGGTGTATGCAGTGAGGCGTGTAAAATGGACGAACAGCCAGCTACTAGCAACCAACCAATCCACCCAGCTCCTTCTGGGCTAAAAGCGAGCGTGTGGATTCACTTTGGTTTTTATGGCAGGAGCTCTAAACATGTCGACAGAACCATAGACTGTATAAAATATGGACGTAGTATCCGTGACGTCACCCATCTGTTCCTGAGAGCTGTTTTGAAGCAAATCGACAGCAGCAGCCATATTGGTAATGCGGAACTAAACTGGGCAGAGTGTGACGTAGTGTGAGCCTCTTAGCCAATGGCTGTGTGTTCCCGACCGGGAGTCACGTCAGTCATGTCCTTATTTGGGCAAAACTCATAATCCTAATATCTTCTGAACCGTCACGTTAGAAAAAAATTCACCCCCCGTACAGTGTGTGCCATTAGAGAGATTAGCTTCATAGGGCCAAGCCGGTTTTTGAACCAGGCTGTAAACATGTTTATTAATGCTGCAAAGATCGTCTTTTTCCCATTCATATCTATGTGGTTTCTGGTGTTTCTGCAGCCAGCCTCAAGAGGATTTTCGATGTATTGCAGTTTATATCACTTCCGCATTGGCTTCATCGTTTGAGACCGGAGTTTGCCGCTTGGACAGAACGCATGCCGTCTGGCGACATTGCCACACTAAATTAAAGAACTGCGGCAATACCACAAACTTGAGGGCTCACATCTCCCGCTTCCATCCGGAGGCGGCAATAATAAGGCGGCAATAATAATAATAATAATAATCGGGAGTAATCGAATCGGGACTTCAATAATCGGAATCGAATCGAATCGGGAAATCAGACAGATTAACCACCCCTAATTCTGACCCGGTTGCGCTCCCGGCTGACACCTGACCGAATACACATGTTTATTTTTCTCAATAAGAACAAGTAGACAGAAAACTGGACTCTGTGAGTCTGAAGTACTTTTCTGTTAGTAGTCTCAGCCTTCACTTTATAAGATTATATCTGCGTAGAATATTTTAATGAGCCTTATCGTTGATATTCTGCGTGTCAAACATGTACCCGTATTCAATCCCGTCAGTTATTTGCATTTTGTTGCTGTAGAAAATACAATTTAGGGGGAAAACAACCTATTTGGCATTGTTTTTGACATAAGAAAAATACTGTTTTTTTAATCAATTAATTGATAATTGATCGTTAACAATTCCAAAAATCGATCATGAAAAACACTTAAAATGTACATCCCTAATTAACATACAACATGTTCTGATATATGCATGATTAAAATACATTAAAATGGAATAAAATCCTTATAGGGATGCAGAATTTGTTATTGACTGATAAAGGAATGTATTTGTAAAATGTTTAAGCATTATTTAAGCAGCAGCAGCTGACCAAAGTGCTGTACAATACATACAAATAAATAGATGGATAAAATGAAATTAATAAAATTAAAAAAACACAATGTGAGACCAAACCAATGAAATTATTTGAGAAAAACAAACAAACAAACAACAAGGAAAGCACAGCATGTTGGAATTGTAACCTACTCGGGGCTAGAGGACTCAAATGCTAAAATAGAAAAGTGAGTTTTAAGGTGAGTCTTAAAGCTAGGGTTGTTAGCCATGGAAAACTAGCATGAATTTGAATGTAGCATTTCCTCAGGACTCCGCCTAAGATGCAGGCACAGGTCATTCTTCTGTTGCAGGTCTGACTGAGCAGCTCAAGTCGAATTTGCAGGAGCTGTCATAAATAAACACTCCTATTTCACCTCTAAATCAACCAGGAGTAACATCTCTATCATTTCAAAAAGCTGCGTGGAGGACGTGCCCTTCACCCTGCAGACCGTTACAGTGAGTCTTCATGAGAAGTGACTCCTCTAACGAGCAGACAGACGGAGGATTCAGCCGCGCTCTGCAAACACTGCTTCACAGTTTATAAGCTCGTCCTGCTCCAGAGACCGATCACTACAGACCAGTTTACAGCTGGAGGTAAACACTGGAGCTGTAAATGTAAATCATCAGTAATGATGCTCTTACATGGTGTATTTTCAGTGTTGAAGAAGTGAAGCTTCTGCTGGTCTGATGTGCAGTTATCACACAAACATGCTTGTGAACCTCGGGTCTGTGTGCCGGTGTTAGGGGGGGACGGGTCACGATGAGTTCAGTGAGCCAAACCACAAAGTGTGTTCTCTGCAGAGTTTGAGAGCACTTTATGACACTAAAACAAAGATACTGTGTTGCACAAGAACATAACTTATCACTTTTATGGTCATGGTTTTCTTCTTTATGGCCGTACAAAACCGAACTCAGACTTTTTGTTCCTCTATTTTCATTTCTGCACCACATTAAGCTCCTTTATCAGACTGTATGAGCTTTATGCTTTACCTTTTAGATACAGGTTTTCAGTTCGTATTAGTTCACCAGACCGTATTTTACTTCACTACAACAACATGATGAGCGGAGCCAGGCCTGGAGTCAACAGGTCAGAGGTTTTCAGAGGACCAGAAAGACAACATGGATGAGGAGAGGAGGAGGAGAATCATTGATTCAGTGATTACAGCAGGAAAACCTCGGTCACATGACTCCAGCTGTCCGGTGGTCCTGCTCAATGCTGCGTTCTGAAAACACAACCTGTGGGTGTTGATAGATGAGAGAGCCTGAGCCGGACTGCAGCGGATTGAAGACAGACCGGACACGGATCTGGGCGAATTTGGCCGACACTGTAGAACAGCAATCCCCCCTAGAATTAATTGATAGCATGTTGAAGGTTTTAAGTCAATTAATGAGCCAACGTTTGCTGTAGTGTAAAACCTCCTGAAGCCTCGCCAAGAAGTTTTGGCAACACACAGAGTTTACTTTTCATTTTAATGGAGGTGTAGCTTCTTTATTCAGTGTTTTTACCAGATTGAATTCTGGGTTATTTGTTCTGGAGAGGATGAAACCTCTGTGGATAGTTCTGTCTCTAAAGATAAATAAAACTTCTTGATGCGTGGACCCGTCGTCCCTTCACAGCCTGCCTTGTTGTTGCTCCTGCTCTGCTCTGTGTGAGGTTACCCTGATGCAGCTAGAGCGATAACATAATCGCAGATACGACAGACGTACGGCTCTGTAGCTCCAAGTCTCCTTGACTGATGATTCGAATCTTTGACTTTGAGTGGGCAGCCCTGAAGTAAGAACATTTAATGGCCGCTCTGCCCTTCATTTCAGAGCACACAATCCTACTCAGACAGACCCTCGCAGCTTTTACTCTAATGCTGCAATCTGCTGCAACCTGGCAAATAGTTTTTATCACAGTCATCACCGTTCCCTACTTTCAGCTGCAGAGCCGCTGGCAAACTTTCTGGCCCGCTCACACCGCGACCCAATGAGGCCGAAAATGCAGAGATTTACTGCTGCAACACCTCGGCCGGCGAGGGAGAGACAGCCCTGACTTTTACTGAGGTCGCCCCGAGGGAGGAGGACTGAGGAAGATGGAGAGGAGGAGGAGGAGGAGGAGGAGGAGGAGGAGGCTGATGACTACAGCAAGAAATGGAAAAGCAAGTTGTGTATCAGTGGAGCTGGCTTCATGACAGCATCTCATAGTCGTCCCATTGTGAGGAAAAGGTTAATTTGCGTCTTGCAGGCGACACAGAGTCTGCCCCTGCAGGATGTTGGCTTTTTAGCGTCAGGAAAAATCCCTGCTTACTCTTAAAGATCATCGTCTCTGGCAGAGTTTGATGCTTTCCACGACTTATTTGTGATAAACGTTTGTAATTTTCCAGAAGGTCCCTCTCTCTTAACCAGAACACGGTATGCTGATGCTGCATTGCTTTATAGATTAGTGAGGCCTCTGTGGGTGGTGATATTAGAGTCTCAGCCTTTTCTGCTGCATGTTCCTCCATGTCTAAGAATCTAAAGTCTGATGTTCACAACACAACCGGCCAAGAGATGCACGGCAGCTTTTCATAACCGGGGACCAGACATTTTATTAAAGTGCATTTCCTCCTGCTTTCACAATAACAACGTTTTGGCCCTGTCATCCACATCATCGCCGCCGATAGTGGAAGTTACAAACAAGAAGTGGGTCGAGGGTTGTGTTTGATCACAGTTGACAGGGGAAGCAAAGATATTTGTTGTTTACTCCTCAGTGTGAAGAGCAGAAAAAGCCTTTGAAGCAAAATAACAGCGCTCCTTCAGAAGCCGGGCCCCTCGCAGAACCATCAATAAAAGATAAGGGAGGAGAGGCAGCACGGAGGGCGAGGCAGTGACAATGAAAAAGATGAAATAGCCTATTCCTTTTCATTGATCTACGAGTCCGATGGGAGCTGCACTGAGCGGGGAATTAGTATGTGTTCCAGCAAGTCGTTTCATTACCTTGCCTTTACGTGGAAGTGGACCGCCTGCACAGACACATACATACACTGTGAGAGCCTGAGCAGCCAGGTGTTAATGCGTTAAAGAGGACTCTCTGTGTACCGCTTGATTACAAGTTAAAATCACTGAAGGACCAGATACAACAACACAATGAATCCTTTACAATCAAATGTGTGTGTAGCTCCATCTTTGTCCATCAAGTCTTAAAGGTGACATATCATGCGAAATGGACTTTTTAATGGTTCTCTACCTGAAATATGTTTCCCTGGCATGTCTACAAACCCCCCGAAAATGAAAAAAATCCATTCTGCCCCTGTTCTGATTTCTCCACCTTTCTGTAAATGTGTGTGAAACGAGACGTTTCAGACTTCCGTGTTTTTGTTACGTAACAACAATATCCGGTCTGTCACGGAGTCAGAGCTCGGAGCTTGTTCAGCCCATAGACTGTATAAAATAATACTGAATCCCCCCACCGTTTTTCATTACCTGCACAAATGTGTGCTAACAAGGAGCTTTGTCTTAATAAACAAAAAGGTCGGTTTTACTCCCCACGTCTGCAGATTTGAAGATCTAGTGGTTGATTTTTATTTATCATGGATAAGTGCTAGCGCTAGTTAGCATAGCTACACAGCTACATGTCGTAACTGTAGCTGTGTACCAAGACACACGTCGACATACTGACAAATAAAACAACAAGAAACACTAAATCTGTGACCAATCCTTCAGAAAGGTCCCGCTGCCTTTCTGGTAGAGGTTGGTTTTACTCCCCACGTCTGCAGATTTGAAGATCTAGTGGATGATTTTTATTTGTAATGGATAAGTGCTAGCGCTAATTAGCATAGCCACATAGCTACATGTTCATAGCTGTAGCTCTGTACCAAGATACACGTCGACATACTGACAAATAAAACAACAAGAAACACAGAATCTGTGACCAATCCTTCAGAAAGGTCCTGCTGACTAGAGGTCGGTTTTACTCCCCACGTCTGCAGATTTGAAGATCTAGTGGATGATTTTTATTTATCATGGATAAGTGCTAGCGCTAGTTAGCATAGCCACATAGCTACATGTTCGTAGCTGTGTACCAAGACACACGTCGACACACTGATAAATAAAACAAGAAACACTAAATCTGTGACCAATCCTTCAGAAAGGTCCTGCTGCAGGCGCCTCTCCGTCAGGATCAGATTCTGGATCAGATTCAGAGGGTTGAAGTAACGCTATCTGTGAGCAGCCGTGTATATTCAGCCAACATGTAAACATTAGATCAACGTGCTGGAGAGCCGAGACACATCCACTTCCTGATGGGGCGTGGTCAGAGAGAAAACAGAGTGTTCTGAGGAGGACTGAAGAAGAGGGTTTTTCAGGCATGCCAAAATCTGATTTCAAAGTGTTTTTTTGAGCAATAAACTTTAAAGACATGTTTTGGGGACCTCTTAGACCAATATATATTGATGAAAAAAGTGTGATATGTCACCTTTAATAGAATATAATAGAAGACTTTATTGTCAATGCAGACTGTACAATGAAAATAAAGACAGGATGAAAAACTTTCAGTCATTCACAGTAAAAAACAAACAGTCATTCAATTAAATCAATGCATATTAAACAGTTAATATGTTTTTTGAATGGTAGATAATGTATAAGATAAGATATTACTTTATTGATCCCCAGGGGGGAAATTCAGTTGTTGCAGCAACCCAGACAAAAGTACAATCAAGAAAGAAGTTTCAATTAGTAAAATAAAATAATATTACAAAAATAATAGATAAACAAAGATAGAATTAAAATTTAGATATATACAAATGTTACAAATGGATTAAATAGTAGTAATTACAGGCAGTATTAGAATGATTCAGTAGTGACAGGTTGACATGGTGAGATTATGGTTTGGTCAGACAATGTATATTGTACAGTAGTTAATGCACATTGCAAAATTGAATATGTGAATTGCACTGTTAATAAGGTATAATACAAACAAATATGTATATAGCACTGTAGATACTGTATATCAAAGGAGATAGTGTGTGTATTGCACATTAGATATGTATATATATATATTTTTATTTTTTATTTAACCTTTATTTTACCAGGAATATTCCCATTGAGATACAAAGTCTCTTTTTCAAGGGAGTCCTGGCCAAGACAGCAGCATAAAAAGTTTCACAAATAGAACAGGACAAAACATACAGTGGCAAGTAACTATTACATTGATTTATAAATTAGCAGTGTTAAGCTTTAAAACATGTGCACAAGCTGTTCAGATCATCCTTTATCCTAGCTTTGAAATCCTCCAATCGAATTAAACAGTCCAGTTTCAAGCGACCCTGAAGCTCAGACCAAGAAGACGGAGCAAAGACATTAAAAGCACTTTTACCAAAGACAGAGCGAGTCTGAGGAATGACAAAAAGAATTTGTCCATGGGACCGAAGATGACAGCCACAGACAACTTTAGGAGTCAATAAGGAGCATAAATAAGACTGCAGCTCCTGGAGTATGGCCTTATAAAGAAAGACATACCAATGCTCCATTCTTCTGTTGTATAAGGAAGACAAGCCCACCTTCTCATACAAGATACAGTGATGTGTGCGGAAACCTAAACCAGAAACAAACCGCAATGCAGCATGGTACACAGAGTCCAACATTTTCAGAGAGGCTGAGGAAGCATGCATATAAAGAACATCACCATAGTCAATTACAGATACAAAGGTTGCTGGAATGAGCTTTTTACACGCAGCAAAGGAAAAACAGTGTCTGTTTCTATAAAAGAAACCCAATTTCACCCTCAGTTTTTATAGTAAGACTCTCAATATGATGATTAAAAGAAAGATTTTCATCTAAGAGAAAACCCAAGTATTTAAATGTTGGGACACATTCGATTTCCTCATTTGTGGAGGTGAAAATCTTAGACTCATTTTTCACCGTCCTCTTGGACTTGGAGAAATACATCACCTTAGTCTTGTCGGCATTTAAAACCAGCCTTAGTTTACAAAGATTCATTTGTACTGTGTTAAATGCAGCTTGCAGTTTGCTAATTGCACTTGATACGGACGAAGCTGAAGAGTACAAAACGGTGTCATCCGCATAAAAATGAAACTTTGCATCCATTACATTTTTACATAAATTATTGATATAGATGACGAATAAGATAGGACCCAATATGGACCCTTGCGGGACACCATTTGTTACATTCATATAGTCAGAAGCTAAGCCATCAACCCTGACACATTGCTTCCTACTGCTCAGGTAGCTTTTAAACCATTGAACAGTTTTCAGCGCGAACCCATATATTGAACAGAGTTTCAGTACTGCATGGTAGATAATGTTAAATGCACAGATAATATGTTTATTGCTCAGTAGAATTAGGACAGTGAATACGTGAAATGCATAAATATGGTCGATAATGTGCATAAAATAAGTAAATACGCAATATATGGTTCGGTAAATGTTTTGTATTTCATGGTGATTGTTAATTTTGCACCAGAAGAATATTTTGCCCTTTAGTAAAATTATATTGCCCAAGAAGAAAAAAATGTAAATGCAGAAGAAGTCTTTTTTTAAATAATAATTACTATATTTTACTGGTTAGTCATGAAAACACATTTCAATCTGAGTTCAGAGTGTTTTGTGTTATTGAGCTCATGCAACATGGAGTTCACAGCTTCTGCTTTTTTTATTTAATTTTGCAGTCTTTTAAACATCCTTCATACTACTGGACTTATCTATGCAATCAAAAACCACAATGAGGCCTGCACGATACTTAACAAATACACAATATGCAGGTGCATTGTTCAGCATGTGAGATGATGATAAGAAGTATGCAGAGCAACAAACTGACGATGCTAACACTGTTTGTATGTCAGAATGAACTGCAGAGCTGTGTTATTTTTCTCTGGAGGTTCATCACTGTGAGATAACAGCCCGCTGATCATCCTAACCTAACATAAGACAGTCTATTCCTCCTGTTTCTTCCTACGTCTCACAATGAAGTCTATAAAAGTAGAGTTTGTTGGCGAGGAGACCAAAAAAAGTTCATAGAAGTTAGAGAACAAACTTCAGGATATTGCTCTCATCAGTCTATTTTCTTTGGGTATTTTTCCATATGCAGCTTTAACATTGACTCATTAAATCATTGTGATTACAAACACAACCTTTGTTGACTCGTGGATAAATGTGACATTTTGTTTATGAGCCGCTCCGACAGATTCAGCATGAGGTTATCTCGGGTCTCCGCCTCGTTTGTTTGCATACTTTAATAAGTTGTCATGCGGCCCTGAAGGCAGCTTCACTTCCTTGATCTTTATCTTTCTTCATTGTGTTAGTTTGACAGTTGGGACACTGAAGACAAAGTAAGTGAGTCTTAAAAGGGGAGGAAGAGGGATGAGCTCGTCTGGGCGCTCTGGTCTTTAAATCGTAACAGATTTGCAGCTTTATGGTTGAGGTTTTACACTGAAGTAAAAAGTCATCGCTGTCTGCTGAGGCCTCAGATTTAAGCCATATGGTGAGCTGAATAGATGTCTGTATCTGTTCTTGAGACAGTCAGCAGATCCAGCTGATTTATTACACCAGTCCTCACTCCAGAGTAAGAAACATTATCACCTTCAGATTAATGGATGGGTGTCAGTGAAGGTAGTTCTCATTCCCAAGTGTTGCAAAGAGGGACGCCATCAGTGTCCAAAACTTCCTGTAGCTAGAGATAACAAAGCACGGGAACATAACTACAACTTTAATTTCTGCTTTTTGCACAGTTGTAACCATGAAACTGGGACCTTTAAATATGGCTGCTGCATTAAATAAATCCTCTTTTGTTGATGTTTGTTGTGGTTAAACACTCACACACAAAGACAAAGATGATACAGTTCATGAACATATGAAATAAGATGTTTTCATTGTTGAAGCATGAATTGAATGTGAGTTGCCCAACAGTGCTTAAAGGAACTAATTTCCTCTCTTGATGTTGCATAATCCCATCCATAAAGCATTTATTGCTGTGGCTTTCACAGCTGTGTTTGGCACCTTGCACCAGTCTGAGACGTTTCTTTTGAGGCTGCTTCTTGCGGGCTCTCACATTTGATTTATTTTGAACTTCTTGGAACAGGTTTGTCAATTGCATGAAGGGATTTGTGCTCATTTCTGTATTTCTAACAACCGTACGATGGCAAAAAATCTTTATAACTCATTCATCTTGACTTTATCATGACAAAGACTTATGCATTGAGCAAAACTAGGGGCGTGGCTAGCTCAACTGACAGGTGGGTGCATTGCAGCCCCAAGCTTTGGTCTCAACTCTACCTCATATTGCTTTCTAGGCAAGTCTGGAGTTAGTTGGAGTCAGCATTTCAGAAACTAACACGTGACATCACTGAGCCTACATCATTGAAATTGTCTATGACTTTGTCGGGTCTCAATCAGCTAATGTTCCATGTGATTGGTTGAAACCAGGCGGCAATCTCCGGTCTAAAAATATGCGTCCAATGTGGAAGTGCTAAAAACTGCAGTTCATCGAGGATCTGCTTGAGGCTGGCTCCAGAAGTACCAGAAACCACATACACAACAATTCAAAGAAGCTGATCTTTACAGCAGTAATAAACATGTTTACAGCCTGGTACAAAAGACGAGTGTAGTCTGGATAGCTCATTTCTCTATTGGCACACACTGTACTGGGGGTGAATTTTTTTATAACTCAGCAATTACGAAGATATTTAGATTACGAGTTTTCCAATGAGAGGCACAGCTGACTTGTTTGACAGTCAGGAACACTGTAGCTGTTGGCGAGGAGGCTCAAAGCCCGCCTCTTTACCTCACATTCGCACAACAGCAGTTATGTTGAGTACAACATTTCCAATATGGCTGCCGCCGCCGATTGGCCTCAAAACAGCGCTTCAGAAACAAATGAGTGACGTCACAGAGACCACGTCCATTATTTATACAGTCTATGGTTGAAACTGCAATATTCACAAACCAGCAAAACAAGAACTGGTTTCATGACTGGATCAGCTTCCTATTATTTCATCCTTAAAACCAAACCTGAAACTCTGCAGCCCTGGAGGAACTGGAAGACTGCGGTCTGTACTGGTGTTTGGAAACAGATGAGTTTGCATTGAATGCAAACACGCTGAAATAACTGAAGAGGATGTTTTTATTTTTGCTTTCCACCTCCTGTGTGTGTGCTTCTGCAGAACTCTGGATATTGAGACTTCAGTGCAAACACCAGGAAGATTCATGACTTTAATTTCACTCTGGTATCAATATTTAACGTTTCGTTCCTGACCCTTAAATCTCATTCACTGCTCTTGTATGCCTCCGTTCTCCTGCTTGGCAGTGACCCAGTTTCTCTGTAGTGAAGATTGACTCGCCCTACCTGCATCGTACCCTGATGCTTCACCTCTAATTCAGCTTGTTTTGTCTACAGGCCAACCTGAACGACTCTCATAACCAGATGGTGGTGCACTGGGCCGGGGAGAAGAGCAACGTCATCGTAGCTCTGGCCCGAGACAGCGCCGGAACCAGCGTGCTGAAAACCAGCTCGGTGAGTAGACCTGAACGAGTCCACGCATCAGATCGACTGTTTAATGTAAGCTCTGACTCAAACATCTCTCAGTGTTTACGTCGTCTTCATCGACTGACCTCAATAATTCAGCAGGAGGTGTGTGTGTGTGTGTGTGTGTGTGTGTGTGTGTGTGTGTGTGTGCTCACACTCGTCTAACATGGTTCTCATGTTTCTGGTGATGTTTTGATTGTTGAGCCACAGATTGAGCCCTCCATCTGCCACCTTAAAACACATGCACAAACACACACACACACCCACACACAAACAAACAAACAAACAAACAGACAGTTAGAGGAGCCTGAAGCCCTGTCATTGAACCTGTTCCTCTTTATCTCTCAGTTTGACTTCCCCACCTGTTCTACTTCAGAGTCACTTCCTGTCAGAGCTTGCTTGGTGAGAAGTTAACAGTAAGAAATGATCTAATGTTTTAAGTAAAAGTCTCTTTTTTTACCTTTTATTTATATTATTGAACCTTGACCTTATTTTTATAGGGTCTCAATGACTAATAAGGACAAAATGACTTCAGCTTACAGCTGTGAAACAAGCTGTATCAGCCACAGCATCATAGAAATACCTTATTTAGATGCTTTTCCTAACCCCAGTCAGATGCAGATCAATATTACATCTGTCTGACTGCAGAAGAAGAAGAATTCATACAGAGACAGACGTTTATGCAAAGATGATGTTTAAAAAAAAGAAGTGGTTAGACTTGTTGCATAACTGTAAAGCCACAAGACTTTGAATAAAACAGAACAGCTTTCTTCCCCAAAATATACATCTGTAAAATGTGACACATTTGCGTTTAAGACTTCAGACTAAGGCTTTACTTTAAGACTGTAATCAATATCCATACCTCAAGATTAAAACACTTGTCATTTATATTTTTGTGTTAAAATAAGACATAAAGCCTCATATTCCATCTTAAAAAAAGATCCAGATGCATAGCAAGGCAAGGCAAGGAGCCTGGTGGGACGGTTCAGGGTGTTTTTACCCTTTTCTATTCATTGTGGATCTGTGGTGGAAGGAGGAGGAGGGAGGCAAAGGACTCAAGAGGTTACAGGATAAATACATACATAAAAAAATAAGGAGATAAATAAAGAGAAAGGAACAAAGAAATAATAAGGAAAATAAAATAAACTACAGTAGTGAAAAAAAGAGTGTGTGTGTGTTTGTTAATGTAAGGTGTAAGGTGCATAGTGGTTTGAGCATGCACCCCATGTATTGATGCTACAATCCCCTCTGCAGTGGTTGCTTGTTAGACTCCCAGCCACGACTCTTTGCTGAATGTCTTCCCCCGTTCTCTACTCCCCACATTTCCTGCCTCTTTTCAGCTGTCCTAAACTTCACCTCTCTTGCAGAGCTCAGGACTTTGTTTTCAAGCCTTCTAACTGTTTAATTAAAGTCTACCGTATCAGTGATTGACATGTTATCCTTTTTGCTCATTCTAATGTGCCTGATGTAGAAATGAGGAGTTAAAGTCCTTTCAAGAACAAATGAAGGTTTAGCGATGTCCTGACTTGACTATTTACTTAGTTGTGTGAATGGATGTTTAGATTCTGACTATCTGACTAGTCTGTAGGTAAGACAACACGGCTTAACACAGGATCAGAGTCTGTGGGTAAATGATGTCGGTTCACTGAGGGTGACTAAGGATAGCAGAGCTAGCACCACCAACTGTGGACGTAACCAGACACAGCCTACATACAACTTTATCTCCATTTACGACATCAACATACTGACGAACCACGCTAAGCTACGAGACGACATCATCACCTGTGCTTGTTTACATCCAGGTAGTAGAGCTGTCGTAAGTTATGGCAGCAGTCCACTCACACATCTCCGAGTTTGAACGAATTCAAAAGAAAAAATGAATCTTTCTGTTCGATATCTGCTTCACACTCTCCTCTTCTTCCACTGTGTAACCTCTCAGAGCTCGTATTACAGCATAAAGATATCAAACTGATATCTTTTAATTATACCTTATCTCTCATGAACACCCACAGCCGTGGAGCTGAATGTGTTGATAAAGAGACGTTTGATAATCGTCCCCTGAGGCGGGCAGTTAAGGGAATAATTTAGCCCTTTAGTTAATTACAGATAAAGGGAATGGATCATTTTGTGATAGAGTTATAAGTGTGGAGCGTCCTCGTGTATTTATATAACCAGGAGATCAAATCTGAGTTACAGTGAAAGGATTTGAGGACGTATTCTTAATCTCAGATATCAACATTTTCTGTGGGTGGAATCAAATTATAAAAACAGCATCTTATTTCTGCTTTAATTGAATTTCATGTGATTATGTTTGAAAGAAGAGCGTCCAGCATGTCTCCTTTTAAAGGTGGCATATCATGCAAAATAGACTTTTTAATGGTTCTCTACCTGAAATATGTTTCCCTGGCATGTCTACAAACCCCCCGAGAATGAAAAAAATCCATTCTGCCCCTGTTCTGATTTCTCCACCTTTCTGTAAATGTGTGTGAAACGGGCCGTTTCAGACTTCCGTGTTTTTGTTACGTAACAACAATATCCGGTCTGTAACGGAGTCAGAGCTCAGAGCTTGTTCAGCCCATAGACTGTATAAAATAATACTGAATCCCTCCTCTGTTTTTCATTACCTGCACACATGTGTGGTAACAAGGAGCTTAGGAGGGAGGCATGCTAGTTGTAGGCTGTCTTAAAGGTGACATATCACGCTTTTTTCATCAACATATATTGGAGGTCCCCAAAACATGTTTTTAAAGTTTATGCTAAAAAAAACACTTTGAAATCAGATTTTGGTCTGCCTGAAAATCCCTCTTCTTCAGTCCTCCTCAGAACACTCTGTTTTCTCTCTGACCACGCCCCCTCAGGAAGTGGATGTGCCTCGGCTCTCCAGCACGTTGATCTAATGTTTACATGTTGGCTGAATATACACGGCTGCTCAGAGATCGCGTTACTTCAACCCTCTGAATCTGATCCAGAATCTGATCCTGACGGAGAGGCGCCTGTAGCAGGACCTTTCTGAAGGATTGGTCACAGATTTAGTGTTTCTTGTTGTTTTATTTATCAGTATGTCGACGTGTGTCTTGGTACACAGCTACAGCTACAGCTATGAACATGTAGCTATGTGGCTATGCTAATTAGCGCTAGCACTTATCCATGAAATATGAAAATCATCCACTAGATCTTCAAATCTGCAGACGTGGGGAGTAAAACCGACCTCTGCCAGAAAGGCAGCGGGACCTTTTCTGAAGGATTGGTCACAGATTCTTTGTTTCTTGTTGTTTTATTTATCAGTATGTAGATGTGTGTCTTGCTACACAGCTACAGCTACGACATGTAGCTATGTAGCTATGCTAACTAGTGCTAGCACTTATCCATGATAAATAAAAATCATCCACTAGATCTTCAAATCTGCAGACGTGGGGAGTAAAACCGACCTTTGTGTTTATTAAGACAGCCTACAACTAGCATGCCTCCCTCCTAAGCTCCTTGTTAGCACACATTTGTGCAGGTAATGAAAAACAGAGGAGGGATTCAGTATTATTTTATACAGTCTATGGGCTGAACAAGCTCCGAGCTCTGACTCCGTGACAGACCGGATATTGTTGTTACGTAACAAAAACACTGAAGTCTGAAACGGCTCGTTTCACACACATTTACAGAAAGGTGGAGAAATCAGAACAGGGGCAGAATGGATTTTTTTCATTCTCGGGGGGTTTGTAGACATACCAGGGACACATATTTCAGGTAGAGAACCATTAAAAAGTACATTTTGCATGATATGTCACCTTTAATAAACACAAAGGTCAGTTTTACTCCCCACGTCTGCAGATTTGAAGATCTAGTGGATGATTTTTATTTATCATGGATAAGTGCTAGCGCTAGTTAGCATAGCCACATAGCTACATGTTCGTAGCTGTGTACCAAGACACACGTCTACATACTGATAAATAAAACAACAAGAAACACTAAATCTGTGACCAATCCTTCAGAAAGGTCCTGCTACAGGCGCCTCTCCATCAGGATCAGATTCAGAGGGTTGAAGTAACGTGATCTGTGAGCAGCCGTGTATATTCAGCCAACATGTAAACATTAGATCAACATGCTGGAGAGCCGAGGCACATCCACTTCCTGAGGGGGCGTGGTCAGAGGGAAAACAGAGTGTTCTGAGGAGGACGGAAGAAGAGGGATTTTCAGGCATGCCAAAATCTGATTTCAAAGTGTTTTTTTGAGCATAAACTTTAAAGACATGTTTTGGGGACCTCTTAGACCAATATATATTGATGAAAAAAGCGTGATATGTCACCTTTAAAAGCTCACACATTACAATCATTCTCCCATCATAACAACGTCTGCTTTGCAAATGTTACATGCGTCCTTTTCTTTGCAGCGTTGAGGGTGAAGTTTCAGGATGTGATGGTGTTGCACTGGCTACTGAAATGTTGCTTTGTTTTGTTCACCTGTTACTTCCTGGTTGCTGTTTTGCATGCACCACTCTGAGCAGAGATAGTAAAGATGCAAAGATGTCTCACTCCTCAGCAGTTTAACTCCAGAACACTATGCAAGCGTTGAAACACGATGACATCACCGACCAATAACAGACAATCAAATTTGTACGCAACTAACCTTTTCATTGATTTATGTCGATGAAGTCTTTTCCTGTTTTATCAATGCACCCTCTCTTAATTCTCCCCCTTTAGTCTTCTCTAATGCTCTAGTCTAATCTGCTTTGTTCCTCTGCTCTGAGTGTAAATGAGGGTTTCTCTGCAGAGTGTTTTGGGAGGATTTGTAGAGAACATTTACAGGTGACTGCAGGGCAGGTAAAACCAGAGAATGCTTGAACTGAAATCTTCAAGTGCAAGGTTGAGGAAGCTTTTATTTAAGTTAATGAATTTCTGAAAGTTGCACAGTTTACCATCAAATGTTCCTCCACACACTGAGTGTTGTCTCTGATCTCTCTCTCTCCTGCTCTTCCTCTCCAGATCTACGTGTCGTATGATTACGGGACCACCTTCACGCTCGTCTCAGAGAAATTTCAGCTCCTCGGGGCCAAGTTCAAAGAAGGAGCCAAGCAGGTCATCTCACAGTTCTACCACAGTCCTGCAGACAACAGGAGGGTGAGTTTGAGTCAGGACACACGGACACAGACGTGCAGAACAACGCTGTGAAACTAAGAGTGCACGATCAAGTTACTCTGCGAAGCTATCCTGGTCTGAACCCTGAGTTTCAGCTTTATATCTGCTAAGATTAATCTCTTTTGTTCAGTGTTTACCTTTGCATTTCAGTCTCTCAGCTACAGATGCTCATGTGTTCTCTTTCTTGAGGTGCAAACATCTCTCAGGGAAATACAAAGGAATGTTTTTGTCACTGAAGTCTGGAGGCTTTAAAGAGACTGATGCAACAGTTGATTCTGCTCAAAGAGGCATCTTCACCAAAAGCTCTTTCTCCTTTTCTGTACAGACGTAAAATAACAATCTGAGCCTGTCAGTGCTGACACTAAGAACTTCTAGTGGATGCACTTTGATCAGGCATGCAGCTTATTTCACGGAGTTGACCACTTTTCTCTACCTGCTGTTTATTTTGACCCCAAACTAGAAGATGGGCCCAGGTTTTAAAATATGCAAATTCTTCTTTGATGCATTTTCCGTTGGTTTTTACACGCTTGGTGCAGGCTAGAGAATAAACTTGATAACACTACTTTAAAGTAGAGATGCACCATGTGGATTTTTTAAGCAGGGTTCCTCTCAGAGAAAGGAGTGTCATCAGGTTCTGTAAGTCGCCCCAGTAGTGTTTGTCCAGCTCCACCTGGGAGATCCAAAGACGCTCCCAGAGCAGACTGGATTTAATCCCTGCAGTGAGCTCTGGCTCTCCTTACATTGGACTTCCACCAGATCAGATCTGTCTCCGATCTGTCACAGCACCGGATCTGATAGGTTTCTATTCTAGTCAATGTGTTACCTTCCACTTGATCTGCTCCGTTGCATTCCGGCTGCGTCTCTGATCCGGCAGGTCGGAGTCCTCCTGATCAGATACACAAGACTTCTATCTTTTGCCAGATGCCGGAGCATGACCCATCAATCTCAACAGAGCAGATGGAGCGGGACAGGAAGTAAGGCACCAAAACAAAATGAAAACATCCGGTTAATTTTCAGAATAAAACACTCTGTGTTATCACCAGATCGTATTTCACTTAACTACAACAACAAACCGTCATGATGAGCGGAGCCAGGCCTGGAGTCAACAGGTCAGAGGTTTTCAGAGGACCAGAAAGACAACATGGATGAGGAGAGGAGGAGGAGAATCCTTGATTCAGTAATTACCGCGGGAAAACCTCGGTCACATGACTCCAGCTGTCCGGCGGTCCTGCTGCGGACCACAGCGGATCGGAGACGGACCGGAGACGGACCGGACACGGATCTGGTGGAATTTGGCCGACAATCAAACGCTCACCTGCCTTCTGTCAACGCGAGACAGGAGTTTCAGCTCTCCTCTGAGCTGCAGACGTCTCCTCCAGAATATTGACAGACTTTAACAAAGTGCTGATTTAAAAATAAAACTTCTTAATTAAGGAAAAATAAGCTTTCTAGCTGCTCCTGGAATCACTTCCTTCTTGGCACACGCTTGTTATTCAGCAAAGCGCTCTCCTCTGAACACTTTCTCGTGTCCCAGCGGGACTGAATTAGCAAAGCGTTCTCTGTGCATTAGTGATCCGGCACCTTGACTCTCCGTTGAAACGCTGCAGTCAGAAAACCGCTGAAGCACCTGAGAACCAGCTCGGCTCGCTCCCCGCCTGAATAATTTGTGCTTTCTGATACGCCGTGGCTCGCACACTCAGAGCCGAGTATTTATTGGGGAAACAGTGACACAGCACATCAAAGCCAGCTGAGGAAAGTGGGATTAGCTCGGTGCAATTACATAATCAGACTGTGTAATGTGGCTGGGGAATACAAAGTGTTGATGGAGCGCTGAACTGTGAGACTTCTCCCAGAGTTTCAAAGCTTACGTAATGTTTCAGCTTTAAGTAATGTTTCGCCTCAATCTGTGCTAACGTGGGTGTTTCCTTCTTCTTCTTCTTCTTCTTCTTCTTCTTCCGCAGTACCTTTTTGTCGACTCCACCAACAACTACCTGTGGAACACCTTCGACTTCTGTAAGAGCGTGCAGGGTTTCTCCCTCCCCTTCAAACCCACTGACCTGCTGCTGCACAACCGGAGATCCAACCTGGTGCTCGGCTACGACAGCTCACACCCCAACAAGCAGGTAAAGACGGACCTGCTGCACCTGAGGTTTACCTAATGGGTCGTAGTGGAGCCTTTTTTCATCTGAACAAATCTCATGTGTGACAAGACGAGAGAGAGACGCAATGTCAGAGTGTTCACTGCAACAAATACAAATGCTGACTTTTGGTTTTGCTCCAACAAATTTAATGAGTTAAAATAAAAGATTTCAGGCTTTTTAATTGAAGAAACATTTGAACGATGTGCACAAAACTATGAAACCCACAGAGCTCCATTTAAAAAAACAAAACGTATACTGTCTTAATTTAATATCTTTCTGAGAGTATTTGCGTGTTGTAGCTGTTTGATGGGAGGCTAAAAGGCCCGCTTTAAATCCACCTAATTCTAATGTATGTTTTTATTTACTGTGGAGTGTTGCTTTTATTATTGCTATCATGTAAAGTGACCTTGGGTGTCCAGAAAGGCGCCTATAAATAAAATGAATTATTATTATTATTATTATTATTATTATTATTATTATTATTATTATTATTATTATTATTATTATTATTATTACCTCTTTGCTCTTGAAAGTTAGGTTGAGTCAGCATTTCCATCCTGGCGGCCGCCATTATCAGGCTTCAGAGCATCTCTCCAGAAACCAATGATACCCCTTTTCGACCAAGGCAGTTTCAGGGCCGGTTCTGAGCCGGCGCTCAACTGAGAACTGTTTTTTCGTGTTTTAACTGCAAGTGAACCGGCTCCTGGCTGGGAAAGCAGGTTCCAGAGTGGCTCCAACTCTTTGCTGGTCTAGAACATAGACTGTAGAAAATATGGACGTAGTATCCGTGACGTCACCCATCTGTTCCTGAGAGCTGTTTTGAAGCCAATCGGCTGCGGCAGCCATATTGCTTCTGTCGAGCCAGTGTGACGTAAAGAGGCAGAGTTTGAGCCTCCTAGCCAACAGCTGTGCCTCTCATTGGAAGACTGGTAATCTCAATATCTTCAAAATTGCTGTGTTAGAAAAAAATTCACCCCCCCTCACAGTGAGAGGACATCAAAAAATGAGCTATTCAGACTACACTCATTTTTGTACCAGGCTGTAAACATGTTTATTAATGCTGCAAAGATCGCCTTTTTCCCATTCATATGTATGTGACTTCCGGTACTTCCGGAGCCAGCCTCAAGCGGATCCTCGATGAACTGCAGCTTTTAACACTTCTGCATTGACTCATATTTTTAGACCGGAGGTTGCCGCTTGGTCTAGAACCGCGAACCGCTTATGTAAGGGTCGAGGGTCGGGGGGTGGGGTTGCTGTGATCAAAAACACAAACAGAACATGTTTCCTCCATTGTCCTGCAGCAAAAAAGAGACTAATGGATTCCAAAGCAAAGCAGTGGTCTGTTACAATGTTACAATGTTACAATGTCATTTAGCAGACGCTTTTATCCAAAGCGACGTACATACGAGAACAAGAAGAACACAAGCAAAGATCTAGAACAAGAGGAAACAAGATCAGTAAGAGTAACAAACTGCTTCAAGTCCATTTGGGTGCAGGTACTGCCAAGCAGTGTAAAGGCAATGCACAAAAGTAAATAAGGAACATCTACAATGAAGCAACCAAACCATTTAAGACCTTCCATTATCATCATCAACAATTAACATCACCACATTAATGACCAAAGTACCAAGTGCTGGGTCACTCAAGAGCTGAACACAGATTCCCAGAGTAGAGCAGGACAGTGCGAGTCAACTGTAGCTGGAAGACATGATCTGCCACTGGGGACAACAGTGGAGAACAGTCTAGCTAAGTGCATAGTGCTTCTTAAAGAGCTGGGTCTTTAGCTGTCTTTTGAAAGTAGAGAGGGACTCTGCAGATCCAATGGAGTTGGCCAATTCATTCCACCATTTAGGGGCAACAGAAAAGAAGAGTCCAGCTAGAGATTTTGAGGCCTTGTGTGCTGGAAGCACTAGGCGCTTTTCAGAGGCTGAGCGTAGCGGGCGAGAAGGGCAGTAGACCTGGATGAGGGGTTCCAGGTAAACTGGAGTGGTTTTGGTGACTGCTTTGTATGTCATGATTAGAGTCTGCCGAGGAGACAAGCTGCCGTTGTCCGCCATCGTTGTTGTTGTGAGGGAAAGTTCGCGTAAACGCTGCTGGGAAACGCGGTCACGTAAATCTGACGTCATGACGTGCCTCTTCCACGTGCTCGAGCGGGCAGAAAAACAAACGGGTGCTGTGTTGGTTCTCGAGTTCAACCAGCTCCGAACCAGCGCGAGCACCAGCCCGGAAATACAACCCAGGTCACGTTGGTCAAAAAGAGGTATGAGTGGCGTCACAGAGACCTACGTCCATTTCATCTTACAGCTTGATGAAGAGAGTGATATGTTTGAGCGTTAAAGACAGCAGGATGATTTTATTACAGAATACTTTCAGACATGTGCAGGAAACAAAATTAAACGTGTCACAGGAGCTTTAAGGTTAAAGAAATCATTGAAGTCAAGCTCTAGCTGCAAGGTTTCCTAATTTGAAATCAATTTAACTTAAAACAAGAACCCTCATTACCAGATTGCAGCCACACAACCACACACACACGTCTGCCAGAACAGGAGCCACAGCAGTCACAAGAACAGTAACTATTAGTAAGCTCTGTTGGCTTCTTCGTGGTTAAGACGATGTGCTCACTCGACAGGTGTTGCCTATCAGCTGCTGATCAAGACAAACATTTACTGAAGGCTGGGACCCTTAAATCTGCATTTTCATTGGACAACATGATGCCCGACTTCCGAAAGGAAGCTCTCTGTTGGCGTGCAGACTGCAGGAATGTCACCGGAGCAGTTCACTTATTGTTTCATCCAGAAAGTCGATGTGAACCATGCAGGACAGTCGTTTCATCCTGCTGATTTTAAAGCCAGCTTTGGTGCGAGCGGTCCAGACACACCTGGGGGATAAAACAGTTAATCCAGCTTAATCACAAGGATTTCTACAAATTAGTGGAATTATAAAACCTGAGAGGAAGAGGCCTCTTTTCATGCAGAGAGAAACCCTCACATGTTTCATTTGAAAACTGGAGCAAAATCAAAAGTGGTGTTCGCATTAAACTTCAATGTCTGAAACTAAATTTGGAGAATAAAGATGAACTTTTGATGCAAATACAAACTGTTTTCATGCATGCTTAAACTGCACATGTGTATTGTCAGGTACTTGATTCCCTTGTGATTGGGTTCAGTTTGAAACGCTTCATTCTCAGAGTCGAGCTGCTCTCACGTATTCTGCACGTGTCTGATTTAGTTCCTCTCACTGAGAAGGAACCAGCAGAGGAAAGTATCTGTTGCTAAGGTATCAGCCTGGAAGCTGTGTTTGGTGTCCTTGCCCTGAGTTCAAGAACGAACCGCCAAACGGCTCTTTACTGTTCTCATGTCACATGTGCAGGAGCCAAAACGAAAGGAATGAGCTTGACCTACATTTTTACAGTGCACCATCCCCCTCCTCCTCTTCTTCCTCTTCTTCCTCCTCCTCCTCCTCCTCCTCCTCCTCCTCCTCCTCCTCCTCCTCCTCCTCTTGTCTCTCCTCTCTCTCCTGCAGCTGTGGAAATCAGACGACTTTGGGGAGACATGGTTGTTGATCCAGGAGCACGTGAAGACCTACTTTTGGTAAGACACATCCACTGTCTCAGGTTGTGTATTCTGCGTATCACAAATGTCCTGAACTCTGTGCTGCATTCAGGGCCTCGGTGTGTGCAGGAAATGGGAAACATGGCCTTCCAGAAACAACAGTGAAGTCACAAAGTAATACCAGGCCTTCAGGCACTAATGATGACTAATGCTGCTCATGTGTGCTCCGGGTTGTGAGTTAATGTGGTTAATTATTGCTGCATGGGCCCTTTATGAGAGAAGTCTGAGTTAAATTATTGTAACATAGCTGTTGAACAATGCTCAGGTCTATTTATAGAGACATTCAACTTAATAATAACATGTTTATCCATCCTGAATGACAGCATATCAAATGTATAAAAGTCACTGGCTGCTGTTTAATATCAATTCTGATATATTCCTGTTGCTTCTGGCAGAAATATCAGTCATGTTCCAAAATCTTTAGAATCGCACAATCCTTTTTTTCTGTTTCGTGAATTAAATAAAAAAAATTGTTTTTCTTTTCTAAGTTATATTTTTGGTCTTTTAGGCCTTTATTGACAGGACAGCTGAAGACAGACAGGAAATGTGGGGAGCAGAGAGTGGGGGAAGACATGCAGCAGATGGTCGACTGGCCGGGAGTCGAACCGGCGACCTCTGCGACGAGGACTACATACATGGGCCCTAGACTTAAATGAATCTAAAGATCTGTTTAAAGCATGTAAATGGCTCAGATACCCGTGCACCGTATGTTAAATAACAATATGCATGGACTAATTGGTGTTATTATTATCAAATTGTTGTATTCAATCAGATGCAAACAACAACAACAAAGTAATATCTGTATTTTATATCCGCCAGCAGCCAACCTGCTCTCTGATTATCAGCATCTGCAGTTAAAAAGCTGACTTCTGTTGACCACTAATATTTAATCTTAATCAGGGTAATATATTTCCAGCGGGTGTCTTGTCCAAAAGTCTCAAATACTCAACCACTTTGGCTCCAAAAGTTAGAGAATGAAACTTAAAAATACTTACTTTGAGATAATAAAAACCAGAAAATGCTTTAATGTTAATTTTTGAAGTGCTTTTAATGAATTGTATGTCTTTGAAATATAACATTCAGTAAACGGCAGTTATAAAAACATTAAAAAGACATTAACTCAGTGAAAGTTGAGCAGCTGCAGCCTCTGCGGCAGTAACATGTCTTTATTTTGTGTTAGTACCAGCTCCAGTCTTTTGAGACAAAGTTAAATTTGACAAAAAAAAACATTTTCAGACAGATGGTTTCATCAACATCTTTAGGAAGTGACTCATATATATTTTAAAATATCTGTCATTCATAAATTAGATTGAATTTGACCTCAATGAACCATAATTCTGCAGCCAGATGAATTCCCCCTGACGCCTCCAAACAAGCTGTTACAAAGAGAGTCCAGTTATTCTCTTTTAACCCTGACGTTTCACTCAGTCATGTTTTCTTCTTCAGATGTTTT
This sequence comes from Notolabrus celidotus, assembly GCF_009762535.1. Lineage (NCBI taxonomy): Eukaryota > Metazoa > Chordata > Actinopteri > Labriformes > Labridae > Notolabrus > Notolabrus celidotus. The sequence continues at coordinate 3,470,676 of NC_048285.1, read as the reverse complement.
AAACACATGAAGTTAACGTGTCGGTGGAGAGGCGGTGTGTTTGTCTTTGAGGAGTGGCGAGAATGACTTCATTATTTAGACGGATGAACAGGATCAGACACGAGGGCTGAACTGGTTCATGTTTACTTTCACTTTGTCAGTGTCACACTGTGTGTGTGTGTGTGTGTGCGTGTGTGTGTGTGCGTGCGTGTGTGCGTGCGTGCGTGCAAACACATGAGTGTGCGTGCGTGCATGCATGTGTGTGTGTGCATGCGTGCGTGCATGCTGCTTCTTGTTGCTTGCAGTGAGAGGAGTAATGGCTGCTCCTGTGTGTTTGCGTGTGTCGTTGCAGCTGATTGCTCGCAGTCGTCGGTCTCTGATGAATATTTAATGAATCCTTCTGTAACAGCCGGCAACACTATCATGAACACACGTCATCAGAATGTGCCACAGAAAGTACAGAACCCAACCTTTATGATTAACAGATGATAAACAATAAAGAGAGGGTAAGGAGTTAGATGATATAACGTAATATTCGTGCTGTCACATCCTGTTTTTCCCCACCAGTTCCCCTCACTTTGATGATTCTACTTCAGTTCTGAGAAACAATCAGCTCTTGAAACCATGTGTGGTTTCTCTTCACCTCGACATGTTTCGACCACAAACTTCCTGCAGTCGTCCTCAGAAGACTCTTGTGATGTTTAGTCTTGTCTGTCAGCTGATTTACAGAAGTTTGATCGTCCCACCTGAAGCAACTGGACGATCATGCCCCCTTTTGTCTACCAAGTCTTAAAGGTGACATATCATGCAAAATGGACTTTTTAATGGTTCTTTACCTGAAATATGTGTCCCTGGCATGTCTACAAACCCCCCGAGAATGAAAAAAATCCATTCTGCCCCTGTTCTGATTTCTCCACCTTTCTGTAAATGTGTGTGAAACGAGCCGTTTCAGACTTCAGTGTTTTTGTTACGTAACAACAATATCCAGTCTGTCACGGAGTCAGAGCTTGGAGCTTGTTCAGCCCATAGACTGTATAAAATAATACTGAATCCCTCCTCCATTTTTCATTACCTGCACAAATGTGTGCTAACAAGGAGCTTAGGAGGGAGGCATGCTAGTTGTAGGCTGTCTTAATAAACACAAAGGTCGGTTTTACTCCCCACGTCTGCAGATTTGAAGATCTAGTGGATGATTTTTATTTGTCATGGATAAGTGCTAGCGCTAATTAGCATAGCCACATAGCTATATGTTCATAGCTGTAGCTGTAGCTGTGTACCAAGACACACGTCGACATACTGACAAATAAAACAACAAGTAACACTAAATCTGTGACCAATCCTTCAGAAAGGTCCTGCTGCCTTTCTGGCAGAGGTCGGTTTTACTCCCCACGTCTGCAGATTTGAAGATCTAGTGGATGATTTTTATTTATCATGGATAAGTGCTAGCGCTAGTTAGCATAGCCACATAGCTACATGTTCGTAGCTGTGTACCAAGACACACGTCTACATACTGATAAATAAAACAACAAGAAACACTAAATCTGTGACCAATCCTTCAGAAAGGTCCTGCTACAGGCGCCTCTCCGTCAGGATCAGATTCAGAGGGTTGAAGTAACGCGATCTCTGAGCAGCCGTGTATATTCAGCCAACATGTAAACATTAGATCAACGTGCTGGAGAGCCGAGGCACATCCACTTCCTGAGGGGGCGTGGTCAGAGAGAAAACAGACTGTTCTGAGGAGGACTGAAGAAGAGGACTTTTCAGGCATGCCAAAATCTGATTTCAAAGTGTTTTTTTGAGCATAAACTTTAAAGACATGTTTTGGGGACCTCTTAGACCAATATATATTGATGAAAAAAGCGTGATATGTCCCCTTTAAGACAGCATGTAGGCCCCTTCATGCAGGTGTTCTGCCTCCCTAACCAACGCTGGAAGCTGTTGCTTTCTGAGTAGATGACCTTGGGTTAGAAACATCTGAAATGCTCATGTGCAACAAAGCAAAAGGGGACCAAGAGAAGTTAAAATCAGACTGCTGCAAGAGAGGAAAGTCACATCATGGACCTGGATAAGGCTGAGGCTGAGAGAGTGACCAACACCAGCGTTTGCATAAGGGAGGCGAACCAGGACTACATGCTGTCACGTACCTGGGATGCTGTCCTAACACTGTCGGGCAGCAGCCTCTTCAGGATGGCCTCTTTAAAAGCTGTTGAGCTTTATAAAGAAATTCGGGTTGAGTAACTTCTATAAATCAGCTGACAGACAAGTCACAACAACACAAGAGTCTTCTGAGGAAGACTGCAGGAAGTTTGTGGTCGAAACATGTTGAGGTCAAAAGAAACCACGCGGGTCTAGTTACAAGAACTCTTTCATTATTTATTTATGTTATTCTATTTAACCAGGAAAACCACATTGAGATTAAGAATCTCTTTTACAAGTGTGTCCTGGCCAAGTTCGGCAGCATCATGTTCCAACAGAGTTACAGACAAACAACATAGAATTCTAAAAGATGACAACATATCATGAATTGCAGAACAAAAGTCATCAGTCAAAGCTTCTACAAGCTGATGCATCTTCCTCAAGAGCCTTCAGTCTGCTTTTAAAAACATTTAAAGAGACAAGCTCACTCAAACCCAGGCTCTCCTGCAGGAGCAGCATATCTAAAACTCTTTTTACCCGTTTCAAGACGCACTCTGGGGACCGAAAGCAAAAACAAGTTTAGTGACTGGGTCACAGAGCGGAGACTGGAGCTTCCAGTATTTTTTAAATGAATAAAATCACAAAAAATATGAGGGAAGCAAGTTAAGAATCGCCTTATAAACAAGGACATGCCAGTGATGTAGCCTACGGGTAGACAATGCAGACAAGCCAACTCGAGCTTACAGGGAGCAGTGATGAGTTAGAGACTTAAAGCTTGCAATGAACCTCAGAGCTCCATGAAAAACAGTGTCCAGAGAGTGAAGGCATTGAGCTGATGCATACAGATATAAAACATCACCATAATCAATCAGAGGCATGGAAGTAGCAGCAACACATTTTTTCTTTCATACAGAGTCAGACCAAATGTGTTAAATTGCAGCGAGTGAGGTGACACATCCGTCCGTGTCCTGTGGTGTTTGTTCTTTAAAGTCAGCTTGGTCCTGCCCTGTCTCCTTAAAGCTACATATTCTACAGTCATGGCCAAAAGTTTTGAGAATGACACAAATATTACATTTTCACAAAGTCTGCTGCTTCAGTGTTTTTAGGTGTTTTTGTCCGATGTTTCTATGGTATAATGAAATACAAATAGAAGCATTTCATAAGTATCAAAAGCTTTTATTGAGAATTACACAGAATTCATGCAATAAGTCAATATTTGCAGTGTTGACCCTTCTTTTTCAAGACCTCTGCAATTCTCCCTGGCATGCTGTCAATCAACTTCTGGACCAAATCCTGACTGATGGCAGTCCATTCTTGCATAATCAATGCTTGGAGTTTGTCAGAATTTGTGGGTTTTTGATTGTCCACCCGCCTCTTGAGGATTGACCTCAAGTTCTCAATGGGATTAAGATCTGGAGAGTTTCCTGGCCAAGGGCCCAAAATCTTAATGTTTTGTTCCCCGAGCCATTTTGTTATGACTTTTGCTTTATGGCAAGGTGCTCCATCATGCTGGAAAAGGCATTCTTCATCACCAAACTGCCCTTGGATGGTTGGGAGAAGTTGCTCTCGGAGGACGTTCTGGTACCATTCTTTATTCATGGCTGTGTTTTTAGGCAAGATTGTGAGAGAGCCCACTCCCTTGACCGAAAAGCAACCCCACACATGAATGGTCTCAGGATGCTTCACTGTTGGCAAGAGACAGGACTGATGGTAGCGCTCACCTCGTCTTCTCCGAACAAGCCTTCCTCCAGATGCCCCAAACAATGGGAAAGGGGATTCATCAGAGAAAATGACTTTACCCCAGTCCTCAGCAGTCCAGTCCCTGTACCTTCTGCAGAATATCAGTCTGTCCCTGATGTTTTTACTGGAGAGAAGTGGCTTCTTTGCTGCCCTCCTTGACACCAGGCCTTCCTCCAAAAGTCTTCGCCTCACTGTGCGTGCAGATGCACTCACACCTGCCTGCTGCCATTCCTGAGCAAGCTCTGCACTGGTGGTGGCCCGATCCCGCAGCTGTAACACCTTCAGGAGACAGTCCTGGCGCTTGCTGGACTTTCTTGGGCGCCCTGGAGCCTGTTTGGCAACAATTGAACCTCTCTCCTTGAAGTTCTTGATAATTGGATAGACGGTTGACTGAGGTGCAATCTTACTCGCTGCTATAAACTTCCCTGTTAGGCCCTTTTTGTGCAATGCAATGATGGCTGCACGTGTTTCCTTGCAGGTAACCATGGCTAACAGATGAGGAACAATGGTGTCATGCACCATCTTCCTTTTAAAGTGTCCAGTCACTCAATCATGACAGATTGATTGCCAGCCTTGTCCTCATCAACACCCACAGCTATGTTAATGTGTGTGACACCTGTGTCATTGAAATGATGTTAGCTGGTCCTTTTGTGGCAGGGCTGAAATGCAGTGGAAATGTGTTTTTGGTGATAAAGTTCATTTTCAAGGCAAAGAGGGACTTTGCAATTAATTGCAGTTGAGCTGATCACTCCTCATAACATTCTGGAGTATATGCAAATTGCCATTATAAAAACTGAAACAGCAGACTTTGTGAAAATGTAATATTTGTGTCATTCTCAAAACTTTTGGCCATGACTGTACATCTTGCACTCTCCACACCTTTATTGAGACTTCTGAGATGCATTCAAACTCCTGCTCTGAATCTTAACAGGATGTTTTCTAACATATTTATGTGTCACATTCTGTATCCAGTTCATGCACGCAGCGTATAGATTTCTGTCCACACTCGATGGAAGTCGCCCCTGGAGTTCACAAAAGGATAAATGTTAGTTTTGGAAACGAGACAAAAATGCCGTTCAGCTCCTGAACTGAAGAAACACTTTCTCCTGCTTTGAATCAAAATAATTGATTCATATACCGCTCTAACCCAGTTTGACAAAAGCTAGTAAAAGCTTTGGTGTTAAAGTAGTAAAAGTAGAAGCAGTGCTGCCAACAGCCACACAATGAAAGCAGTGATTGCAGATCTCCTTTGTGCCAAATACTTCAGCGGTCTCAGTCTGCTGCTTTAGATTTAAATAAAGGCCGGCTTTAGAGTGCAGGAAACGGCTCTGATCAACTCTCAGACCACGATGAGGTCTGCAGGTGGATTAAAGAGTTTTAAAGATGAGTTAAATAGTCTGAATCTCCTGAACAGATGAATGGAGCTGCAGCTTTCTTTGCTCTCTGAACATGTTACAAGATATCACACGTAGCAGGCCTGCACACACACTTCCTCACCTTACCAGGGTCATGTTGAATGGATTGTAGAATTGAAAGGCACATGATGCAGATGCTGATTCAGTAAATCTGGAAAACAAGGAGCATTTTTATTCAGAGAAAGACAAATTTAATACTCAAAACTCAACACTTCCTCATTCTGAGTAAATGAAGCTCAAGGGGATCGGTTTCGTTCAAACTGAGGACTGAAACTCATATTAAAATACAAACTCAACTGCAGGCAGGCCAGTTTAGCACCTGGACTCCTCTACTACAGAGCCACGCTGTTGTAATACGTGTTGAATGTAGAGCCTTCAATGATGTGTAAGCTACCCATGCCATGGACTCTTATGATCCCCATACCATCAGGGACGCTGGCTTTGAGCTGTGAGCTGATAACAAGCCGGATGGTCCGTCTCCTCTTTAGAGCGGAGGACACAGCGTCCATGATTTCCAAAAAGAATGTCAGATTTTGATTCATCAGACCATGAATAGGCCATAGGCCATAGACCATTCATCCACTTCCCCTCAGTCCATCTTAGACGGGCTCAGGTCCAGAGAAGTCTCTGTGGTTCTAGATCAGGTTTATATTTAGTTTCCTCTTTGCATGGTTCAGTTTTAACTTGCGTTTGTGGATGCAGCAACTTCCACTACAGAGTCATGTCTGTTTTTAATACAGTGACTTCCACTACAGAGTCATGTCTGTTTTTAATGCAGTGACTTTCACTACAGAGTCATGTCTGTTTTTAATGCAGTGACTTCCACTACAGAGTCATGTCTGTTTTTAATGCAGTGAATTCCACTGCAGAGTCATGTCTGTTTTTAATGCAGTGACTTCCACTACAAAGTCATGTCTGTTTTTAATGCAATGACTTCTACTATAGAGTCATGTCTGTTTTTAATGTTGTGACTTCCACTACTGAGTCATGTCTGTGTTTAATGCAGTGACTTCCACTACAGTCATGTCTGTTTTTAATGCAGTGACTTCCACTACAGTCATGTCTGTTTTTAATGCAGTGACTTCCACTACAGTCATGTCTGTTTTTAATGCAGTGACTTCCACTACAGAGTCATGTCTGTTTTTAATGCAGTGACTTCCACTACAGTCATGTCTGTTTTTAATGCAGTGACTTCCACTACAGAGTCATGTCTGTTTTTAATGCAGTGACTTCCACTGCAGAGTCATGTCTGTTTTTAATGCAGTGACTTCCACTACAAAGTCATGTCTGTTTTTAATGCAGTGATTTCCACTGCAGTCATGTCTGTTTTTAATGCAGTGACTTCCACTACAGAGTCATGTCTGTTTTAATGCAGTGACTTCCACTACAGAGTCATGTCTGTTTTTAATGCAGTGACTTCCACTACAGAGTCATGTCTGTTTTTAATGCAGTGACTTCCACTACAGAGTCATGTCTGTTTTAATGCAGTGACTTCCACTACAGAGCCATGTCTGTTTTTAATGCAGTGACTTCCACTACAGTCATGTCTGTTTTAATGCAGTGACTTCCACTACAGAGTCATGTCTGTTTTAATGCAGTGACTTCCACTACAGAGTCATGTCTGTTTTTAATGCAGTGAGTTCCACTACAGAGTTATGTCTGTTTTAATGCAGTGACTTCCACTACAGAGTCATGTCTGTTTTTAATGCAGTGACTTCCACTACAGAGTCATGTCTGTTTTAATGCAGTGACTTCCACTACAGAGTCATGTCTGTTTTTAATGCAGACTCCCACTACAGAGCCATGTCTGTTTTTAATGCAGTGACTTCCACTACAGTCTTTGAATCTTTTTGTGACTTGCTAAGTAGTTAAGTGATATAACTCTGCCAGCTGTGATTTTTAGCTCCTGCTGCCACTGTCCTCAGCATCAACAGAGTAGTTTTATTTGTATATTCATAGAATTCCTGATAATTGAACCTCTGATGGCATCCAGCGGTCAGCCAGTATCTGATGAAGTCTGTTAAAGCCCCCCTCCTCCACAGCCCTGCACCCTGCAAGAGAAACTGCAAATTATCCGAGGACAACAGCAGCACAAATAAAGATTGATCTCAACCCAGACTCCCCCTCCAGGCCCCCTGCGGCTCCATCCAATTTGGGTCTAATCCTGTTTGTTCTGGCTTCAGCAAAAGGGGGGTTCTGTTGTGCTGCAGATCGGTCTAAAGGCTTTTGCTACTGGATGCGTTAAAAACCCAATCTGACGGGTCGATCCCCCACCAAACTCCTAATCTTCTGATCTCAGAGCTCCGACTGAGTGCTCAAATCCTTTGTGTATACAAAGAGAAGTACAATCCCCTTTCTGGTATGGATTACAGACGTAAAACAAACGCTGCAGAGGCTTCTTTTAAATGCATTGAGACGGATACCAAGGAGAGATGTTGCAAGTCACATTTTTCTTTATACAAAAAGAGCAGCTAACATGTTGGATGTGAATGCAATAGCATGTAATTCATAAATTCAAAGTTACTTAAGGCTTTCACAGATCAGCAGTTCAATGCAGGATGCTGCAGAGCATGACGCACTGAGGCACAATGGTGGGGCAGAGTTGTTCCACCACTGATCCGGAGTAACAGAGGCGTGATGGGGGGAGGATGGGGGCAGTGTGTAGCATCAGAGCAGGCAGGGAAAAGCCAAAGTGGAGTTCAGTGTGTTAGTAAAATGAAGTAAGGATGACAGATTTTAGAAGAATATCAATGTGAAAGTAGCTTTAGATCAGCCGTATGCATGCAATGAAGTGTCAGCAGTTTCGATGTGCAAAGACATATAGGGTAAGTAGTTTGTGTGTTTTTGCAGTGAATCCTGCAGAGGATGCTTTTATTTTCAAAATGTTGCAGAGAAAATCTTATTCAACGACAAACAGGAAGAGAGAGACAGGGCGGGAGGAGGACGGTGTTTAGGAAGTGTTGGAGTGTGCAGAGCTGAACTCAAAGGAAAGGCACGGAGACAGACTGCGAATGGCCTTCTGTGCACTCTCAGCCCAGACTGCGTCCATCAGCTTAACAGGAACCTCTGAAAGAATGCCACAGAGGCCGAGTCCGTCCGGGACACACTGCTCCCTCTGTTCAGCCCTCCAGACTCTGCAGGAAAACACACTGATTTAGAAGGCAGACGATAAGACGCAGTGAACCTCCTCCATTCATCCGGGCTGACTCTCCGTGCCACCGCGTCGGAACAGCCTCGCTGTACACTCGAGGACACAAATAGTTCCACTGCAGCTTTTCAAGGTTGACACACAGGCGGATATTTTTTTCACATCGGACACTGACGCTCTCTTTTTAACGCGCTTGCATTTATTGTTTTGAAATGTTGCTCCTGCACAATCTGACACATGAAGGATCCTCTGCTTCAGCTCAGGGAGAGAAAAAATAACTCAGAGACTGTAGATGGAGCAACAGAAGAGTCCGCACGCACAATTCAGAATATAAGCATCAGGCTGACATCCCTGAAGATGTTTGGTCAATTTCTGTTAAATGCATCTCAGGAGAAATAATAATAATAATAATAATAATCTTTATTTCTATAACACTTTTCTAAACAGAGTTACAAAGTGCTTCACAGAAAGACATGCAAACACATAAAATAAAATAAAATAAATATATAAAAATATTAAATAATAAAAAAATAACAACAACAATAATAATAATAATATAATAATAATAATAATAATAATAACAGTGATAATCTTTATTTCTATATCACTTTTCTAATCAGTTACAAAGTGCTTTAAAGAAAGACACAAAAATAAACAAAGAAAATAAAAATAAAATAACAACAACAACAACAACAATAATAAATACATTCAAATAAAAATAAAAGAACTCCATAATAAGATGTCAAGAGCAGACTAACATGTTTAGAAGAGATTAAAAATTACATACAGAAGTAGCACGCCTTATTTCATCTGGTAGGTCGTTCCATAGTTTAGGAGCCCGGACTGAAAAAGCCTGAAAGCCCTTGGACTTCAACCAGGCTCTGGGAACCACCAACAAGCCCATGTGGGCTGATCTGAGAGGGCGGGCAGGCTTAGACCGAGTGAGAAGGTCTGTGATGTACTGGGGAGCCAGATTGTGTAGAGCTTTGTAAGTTAGGAACAAAATTTTGAAATCAATGCAGAATTTAACAGGAAGCCAGAATTGGAGTTATGTGATCTGATTTTCGTGAACCAGTGATTAATCAGGCGGCTGCATGTTGAGTTAATTGAAGGCGGTGAACAGGAGTATGAGATAAACCAGAATAAAGGGCATTGCAAAAATCCAATCTTGACAAGATGAAGGCATGGACAATGAAATAGTCTTTAAAGTTTTTATGCACTCTCTTTATGAAGGAGTCAGAACTTTTAAGATCTTGTGGATGATTTTATTGAGAGAAGACATCCAACAGCTCAAACTGAGTCAGGCAACATGCAGGATAGAAATGAAACACACCTGAAGTATCCCACGTGTGAGTCCACGCAGCGTGACACAGGATGTCAGCACATCGCCCTGCAGCCCCAGTGAGATCGCGTTAAACCTCAGTGCTCTGACACCCTGTGATTATACTCTGCTAACACGTTCCCACTCTGAAACCAGAGAGGGAGACGCTTTATTTCACAGCGTGCTAATGAGAAGTGAACAAACACCTCGGGCTGCGAAACATTAGCATTTAAAACAGCATCATTTCTGTTTATTGAGCTCTGATGAACTTTCAAACCTTTGCACCGCTGCCAATTAGCCGCCTGTCTAGATGGAACTGACCTTTACGGGAGGAGAGAGTTTCAGAGTCTAGGACAAGGATGATGTGTTAGCTTGTTAACTGGTATTACTTTAACATGTTGATTAACCTCGTCTGTACAGGACGGTCGATGGTTTCATCACGGCGTTTGAACTCACTGACCCTCAAACCACTTTGTTTACTCGGGAGAGTCGTTGGGAATTTCTAATGTTTGAAGTGTTTTAACAGTAAGCTCATCGGCATCCCCTTCTCTGCATCCTGAAGCTGCTTGTCTTTAGAAATTATACCGTTCAAACCTCTGATTCTTCTTTTAATTAAAGCTCATTTCAACAATATTTTGCAAACACAGGTAAACTAAGAAAATACAGCATAAAAACAGCGTCATGTTAGCAGTGAGATGTAAACTGAAGGCCCTTGAAGAGAGGAGATAGAAAAGGATTTCCCCTTTGATGTTGAAAGTAGGTCTAAGTGAACTAGTTGGAGGAGGAGGGGGTGTTAAAATTTTTATGTAGTCTTCCTTGTCCTCCATTAAGAAACCACTAAAATCCCTGTTCATGCAAGGATAGTACTGAGTAGAGATATGCAAAGGTCGGAGGAACTTTACCCCTGAACTATGTGGATTTCGACCAGTGGACCCAGGGTCTGAATTTAGTTCAGGGGTAGTTAATCTCCCCCTAAAAAGCCCTTGCTAGGGTGGTAGTACTTTTCAAAGGTCCCTGGACTTTTGGTGGGCAGGGCCTGCAATGCTGAACGTGTCTGATTGGTAGAATAACCGCAGTGTTTTTATTCCGCCCGTCGTCCACAATGACATCACACACATCTGTGATTCACTTGATTTCTCTTTCTTTCATTAGTTTTTATTTGTTCTATCTTTTTTGTATGTGTGTGTACTTTTCAAAAGAAGAAGCTGTGATTCTCTTGATTTAGCAGCTTGTAACAGTAGTCTTCTCTCAGCCCACCGTGAATGCGTCTCTCCCGGTGTTACGGTTTTAAAAGTGACCCTGTAAACTGGAGACCCGTCAGCTGAACGTGTCAGTGTTTGTGGAGTGTACACCGCTGTTGAAACACAGAGGGAGTTCCTGGGAATGCAAAGTAGTTTAGATTTTATTAAGATTTCAAAATATCCTCATCAGATATTTAATGATCGTCTAAAGACGTTTATGAGGGATGCATCCGGCTGAGAGTCTCCAGTTAACAGGGTCGCTGTTTAAACCAAAACACCGGCCGATCTCTGCCACGGCTTTTTGAGTTCAAAAGGATTTTAAAGCCGTGTTGAAACGTCTTTGCTACTCGCGCTTATCTCCTCTCACGTGTTGATTAAGTGAATCCATCTGTGATGAAATATAGCACCATCTAAAACAGCGCCAGCTGAGTCTCTTCATGCTAACAGGCTAACTGTTGTGTTGATCATAATGATACCTGCCTATCCGTCTGCTTCTATGGTGTCATCTGTGATGAATGGCATTCCTCTTTGTTTTACTGCCCTCTACTGGCCTGGAAGTGTAGTGCATTTACTTTTTTTTCTGCATACATCACTGGCCTGATTTACACAATCTACCCTGAACCTTTAAATTCAGGGTAAAGTAGTTCTGGGGGCAAGAAGACCCCGGAACTCTTGATCTAAATGCACCTTCTTCAACACTGCCTCAGCTTCTGTAAAGCCTGTAAAATGTCATCCTTCTCCTCCTCACGCTCTCCTCTCCTCCACCTCAGGGGTGTGGAGCCGTACGACCCCCCCACGACAGTCCTGGTCCAGAGACACGAGCCTCAGGGCGTCTCCACCATCATGAGCAGCACCGACTTCTTCCAGAGCGAGCTGAACCGCCGGGTGATCCTGGAGCAGGTCGACAGCTTCCAGCTGAGGGAGAAGTACATGTTCGCCACTACCACGCGGGTAAGAGAACAGATACCGCCCTCGTTTTGTGTTTAATGTTTTTTAGACTTTGTTAGCTTAGAATCAGGATTGTTCAAATAAAGTGCAAGGTATTTTAAAATGTCACCTTTAAGAGATAAAGTTTTAAGAAAAGCAGAGAGTGATATTGTACTTCTGTCTGCAGCTCTCCTCACATGAAGAGGTTATTTAAAGACTACTGAGCTCCTGTACATGAAAACGTTGTCTACTAACTCAATCGCTCTGCTCCTGCTGTGCACCAACATGCATTTTTGAAAGCTGACATTGTTCTACAGCAGGCGAGAGAGCAGCCATTTTCCCACCTCAGCATAATGCTGCGAGTGGAACAGACGTTGGATCAATATTTGGCCTGCAGTCACATGAAGCTCCGTGTGTTTGTCACATTTAGTCTCAAGTGTTTGTGCAGAGAAAGCCTCAATCAGGCGGCAGACAAACAGACAGCCGAGCAGATGGAGAGGAGAGTTTGGATCTCCTCCGCGGTTCACAGGCGGCCTGCGACAGATTTTGCTTTTCTCCCGTGTCCCCGGTCGGCTTTGGCGTGGGCTGACGGCGGCCTGTAGCTTCAGAAACAGTGGACTGTACAGAGAGAGAGGAGCTGTGAGGGATCGCTCTGATCTGATAATTGATATCAGATGGTTCATGATACGCAGTTAATGCATGTGGCTGTACTTAAAGTCAGCAGGGACAGAGAGGAATTACAGGAAGCCACCTTCAGGGTGAACCAATGAAGTCGCATGAAATGCCAAAAACTGCAGTACCTCAAGTGTCCACTGGAGGCTGACTCCAAAAGAGAGTTGATCCTTATTGAGCCCCATATTAAAAACACCCAACATATTCGTTTTAATAATTTATATAATTATAAAACTCACCTGTTTATATTTTGATTCAATGTATGTATAAAAAGGGGTGTGGCATTTTGAGTGACCGATCTTAAAATATCACGAGATCTTCACAAGACTTCCTGAAGTGATGAGGTCATCACATAAGCATGGAAGGAATCTGTCTACCCATAGCTCCGCCCCTGACAGGCCCCTGGAGTGCTAGCCAATCAGAGGAAAGGGGGTTTGTGGGACAGGGGGGGCCTTAAAGAGACAGTAGCTAAAACGAAATGAGGGTTTTCTGATACTCAGTGTGAGAAAAATAGTGATTTATTGGAGCTGTGACTCATGTAACGTTAGAACAGAGGTACCAGAGGGACAGAATAAAGCCTGAAAGAAGGCATAATATACCTCTGTTAACCTCTGCTGTTTCTGTTGTTGTTGGATCCTCTTTCTTCATTCAAATATCAGAAAAATAAGACGTCTTGTTGTGCCGTTTATTGCACCAACAGACAGTCCAAAGAGTCTTCTGCTCCAGTTTTTATCCAAAGAAATTCACCCGTGTGTTCTCACCAATACTCGTGCTATGATTTATTTTTGTCTGTCTTAAAGCTGGGGTTGGTAATCAGATTTGGATCCACTTTTTGTTATACTGGTTAAAATGATCTTTATGTCTTGATGGCAATCCATACATAATGTGTTCTTAAAAAACAGTGAAAAAAAGCTGCTATCTACAGCCGGAGTAAACCTGGGAAAACACCAACCAATCAGCCTTTTTTGGATGCCAAAATGTTAAACCATTCAAATCCCGTCCTGTCGTTCTGCCCGCCTCCTGCGCCTTCATTTCCCCGGCGTGCACTCTGAGTCCCCGTCTCCTGCCTCTGCTTCCCCTGACTCTACTGACTGCCCCTCTCGCTCCACCTCTTGCCTGTCCCCTCTGACCCGATGAGGTGCTTTGCTCAGGACTGTAGTCCGGATCAGTCTAAAAAGCTCTCACCACGGGGCTCTGACAAGTAAAAGAATGAATGCCATTTACTAAATCCTACAGAAATGTAGATGTACTGTAGCGTCCGTCTGGACGCTGTAGGGATGACGAGCCGATTCGTGAACACGTTTAGTTTTAATAACTGGTCACTGTTGGCCGTGATCACGACAACCAATCACAAAACAACAATCAATGTTTGAATGAATGAAAAACTTCTCCTCTTGTCTCTCCTCTCTCCAGCTCACACACTCTACACCTCTCCTGATGCCTTCACTGACTGTCAACACTGTAGGAATTAAGAGCATTTACACTGAACACGTTTAACAAATAGGAGAGTTGTTACAGTTTTATATGTGTTATAACTTTTCTCCTGATATCGTGTCACCAGTACAACTGGATAATGCTAGAATGACAGTTGTGAGTACTAACAGCAGCCATGTTTGTTTGTGTTTTTAACTTTCACTATGAGAATGTTTTGGTGAGGACCCGTTTTGAATCAGTCACCATCATATGGTCGCAAGTCAGCGGCGGTCGTGCATGTGAGCCGGGGGGAGCGTCGTTTTGGAGGAGCTCTGAGGAAGGAGGGGAGGGGTTAGACGGAGTCATGAGGACATGCTACATTCAAATTCATGCTAGTTTTCCGAGACTGCCAACCCCAGCTTTAAGAATCAAGATTCCCACTGGCTGTCTAAATGCTGGAGCACAGTTTTTAAAGGAAGAAAAGTTATAAAACAAAAAACAGAATCAGGTCATACATGCACATTTTTTCTGTCCCCTACAGTCCCCATACCTTTCTTGACCTTTGTAGTCTGATAAATACACAGCTGTGATCAGATCTAGATCCAGAATGCAATATGGCGACCGTCATGATGCTGAACGTGCCTCAAAGACACTTCCTGATAGAGGAGTCTGCTCCGTGCGTGTTGCTTTCAGGCTTCACTTTGGATTTTCAGTTCTTGTCATCTGTGCAGAACATCGACGTCCCTCTGTGTTATGATAATATATAACAATACTCCATTAATAAGCCTGATTTAACTTAAAGAATCCACTAAAGCTTCTGCTCTGCTATCTGCACATCAGATCACCCAGAGAGGGATAATGATCTATGTATACTCTGAGTGTGTTGTCATCTGTTAGTGCAGTTTGCATGTGGTGCAGTTTACTGTTTACACAGCACGCAGGCGGTGTTTAACGCCGGGCTAATGAAGTCAGAGCTATATAGAGCAGCCTTAATAAATCCCAGTGGCTAATGTGGTTAAAGCTAATGAGTAAATCCTCATTTCCAATTACTTATGTGGTCCCATAAAACACAGAGTTTAACCTCAAAGTGTTGGGAGGCAAACAGCTGCTGAGCGTGGTTTGTCGACCGCGGAGGAAGAAGGGAAACGACACGGGGAGAAAAGAGTGTGAGCAGCGTCTGAAGCAGAGATGAAGACCTTCTTTAAAGTCTGACCTGGAACTACGCATCAGTCTCAATCCCTCAGTCACAGTTTAGAGTTGTCACATAGAGCAACAACTCTTCTTTTTGAGCTGTTAGATATTTTTTTCAGGGCTATTTAAACGGACAGTTGGAGAGAGAAGGAGACTAAATTCTGCAGAAACCAGGAATCGATGCTACACCCGGTGTGTCGAGGACTGTATCCTCTGTGGGGCTCCAGCTTTAACAGCTGAGCTAACCTGAAGCTACAGGATCAGCTTCTCTTTCACTCTGTGACTTAAGCAGTGAGATATCTAGCTCTGCAGCCTAAAGCTCCTTTCTCACACACACGCACGCACGCACGCACGCACGCACGCACGCACGCACGCACGCACGCACGCACGCACGCACACACACACACACACACACACACACACACACTGTTGAAAGTTCATCGAGGGGAGCTACACACAGACGTCTTCCTTCAAGCCGATCGAGGAAAACGTCTGTGTGAGTCGATCTGGAAAGTTCATGGAAAGCGAGTCGGTTGGTTGATTGATGTTTAGCAGCTTTACTGCTCACAGAAGTTGTTGCCGTTAAGTTTTCCGTCGTGTTTGTGTTTTTGAAACGTCCTCAACATCTCCTCCTGCTCGCTCTACTCATGATTCCCCTTCACTTGAACCAAACAGACTGTTTTAAACTGAAAGAGCATGCCTGACACAGATTACTTCCAGCTGTGAGGTTTATGGGGAAAAGGCAATCCAGGAAATAATTGATTGTCCTGAAATGATCGATAAATGGTTCATGTTTGAAGGAGCTAACGAGTAGAACGTAGAACGTAATCTCACTCAGGAAATGTGAAATACAAAATTCGATGCACGTGAGGATTTGCACAAAATAAAATGCCTTGCATGTCTGGAAAAACTGCATTTACAGTATGTTAATGCAACAATATTTCCTCTTGTTTGCGTCAATATCTTCCTATTTTGGATTGCAGAGGGGTTGGAGCCTGTCCCAGCTGTCAGGGGGCGAGAGACGGGGTACACCTTGGAAAGATCGCCAGCTTATCGCAGGGCTACCATGTAGAGATCGACAATCATTCATGCACATGCTCACATCTGCAGTTAAGAGGTTTTTGTGGAAACGTCCTCAACATCTCCTCCTGCTCGCTCTACTCATGATTCCCCTTCACTTGAACCAAACAGACTGTTTTAAACTAAAAGAGCATGCCTGACACAGATTACTTCCAGCTGTGAGGTTCATGTGGAAAAGGCAATCCAGGAAATAATTGATTGTCCTGAAATGATCGAGAAAGGGTTCATGTTTGAAGGAGCTAAGGAGTAGAACTTAGAACGTAATCTCACTCAGGAAATGTGAAATACAAAATTCGTGCACGTGAGGATTTGCGCAAAATAAAATGCCTTGCATGTCTGGAAAAACTGCATTTACAGTTTGTTAATGCAACAATATTTCCTCTTGTTTGCGTCAATATCTTCCTATTTTGGATTGCAGAGGGGTTGGAGCCTGTCCCAGCTGTCAGGGGCGAGAGGTGGGGTACACCTTGGAAAGATCGCCAGCTTATCGCAGAGCTAACATGTAGAGACCGACAATCATTCATGCACATGCTCACACCTGCAGTTAATAGTCACTAATCAACCGGATGAGCACTGGATTACCTGGAGAGAACCTATGCATGCAAACTGGAACAGAAAGGTCCTGCATGGCCGGAGATTTGAACCAGGAACCTTCTTGCAGAAATGACAAATTTACCTATCTTGATATTAAAGTTTTTGCAGACGAGTGAAAACACTACTGGTTTGTAAGTGTTCCAGTTTCAGGACTTGATGTCAGTGTTCTTTTAACCTGGCCCTAGTTTTCATCCAATCAGAAGTCTTTGTTTCACTTAATGCACCTGATTACTCTTGATTCAGTCTGGGTTCATTGCTTTGGCGTGGATTGTTGTTCAATTTTTATAAGCAGAGATGGAAACCTGACTTTATTTGATGTATGATAAATGTAGACGTGATGTGAGAGTGGTTAAGATGATTCTTGTATCATTTTGGAGTAACAGAACATTTAAAGAGCTTCAGTAAAAGAGTAACTCGTCTTAACTTGAGGTTTTTGTGGACTTTGCAGCCTAATTTAGGAGATTACTCTAAGCTGCTGCAACAGGCTACATTTCATCCCGCCTGATTCCCCTCCACCTCTGATTTCTGAAACAAATACTTAAAGAGCGACTACTTCCTCAGCATTAGATTTGGTGTGCTCTCGTTTAATCAAAGTCTCTGCTCCCACAGAACACAAAGTTCTGCCGTGCTGAATCATTGCAAACCTAAAAATGTAGATCGGAGAACAAAACCTCCTCAAATTAGTCCGTGACCTAAAACGGATCCATCAGGGGCTCCCTGACACGGAAAAGTCAGAGCGGCAATAAGACTGCAAAGTATTTCTGCCAACTCTCGGCCGCTTTGTTTGGATTTTTCTTTCTGCGGTGTTCCCTCAGAGACACTCATTTCTAGAACAATCCATCAGAGCTGCAGCAGCACGATGAGAAGAGTCAGGGGGAACTCTGAACGTCACGGATATCCTGATGAGCTCAGAGAGAGTTTAATGTCGACTGAACGGATCAGAGAGATGGAATAAAAGGAAGATGAGAGAGGTTTCTGATGAGTGTCTGCAAACTGTCCTCTAAAGCCGGCTGCTCTGAAGTGTTTCCAAACAACGTGCAGAAATACATCCAGTTGTGTCCAGATAGAAGAGGTGGGAGGAAAATCCGAACAGCACAGGATCATGATGATACTTTGCATGGTTATATATCCATGCAAATATACCTGAAGAATGCAGCGTTCATCCAGCAAACAGGAGACACTCTGAGGTTGTCAAAGCTGCCTCCCGAGTTAGAGCCGCTGAGAAGTAACACGAACCATCATCACCTCTTGTGCAAAGACTTTCAGCCCTCAGCGTTGGCTCTGCTGAATGTTAAACACACTGGAACACAGGTGTGGGAAGTTTTTCTCTAACACAGCCGTATGAAAGTTTGAGGGTTTCAAATATGACACTAACGGCTCATTATGTGACAGATGACGTACGGCTGCTGTCTCACCATCTATTCCTGACTTCAGCAGGTCACACCTGGATGAACTATTCCTGTATTAGCACAGTCGATCATGCAGTGAATCCGGATTAGACTGGAATAAAGACAGCTCAGTTTGGAGCAGTCTTGATTACAGGTTGTATCACAGTGTTGGTCAGTCTGTGTGCATGACTCTTAATTGTGATTAAACTGAAATGACTGAGGTGAGATGAATAGATATTTCCTGTCAGATAACACAGGTTCTGATCTTAGCTGTCCTTTCTTACAGTGACCAGGAGATTTCTGGACAATTTGAACCCAAATCATGATTTATTTTCAAAACTTTAATCATGGTAGTACCACATATCCATCAACCTGTCTAATGATGTATTACCTGTGACTGGTAAGTGGGTTAATTTTGGGGGCATGTTGAAGATGGGAACAAACATCAGTTGGGGGATGTGTGGAGTATTAACTTTATTTATAGGGTTGTGACTCAACAGTGTGGTGTCAGCACGGTGGTGCAGTGGGTAGCACTGGTAGAAGGTTCCCGGTTCGAATCCCCGGCCAGGCAGGTGCCTCTCTGTGTGGAGTTTGCATGTTCTCCCCGTGCATGCGTGGGTTCTCTCCAGGTACTCCGGCTTCCTCCTACAGTCCAAAAACATGCTCACCAGGTTGATTGATCACTCTAAATTGCCCATGAGTGAATGGTTGTCTGTCTCTCTATGTTAGCCCTGTGATGGGTTGGCGACCTGTCCAGGGTGTACCCTGCCTTCTGCCTGGGATAGGCTCCAGCCCCCCGTGACCCCTAACGGTATAAGCGGTCAAGTTAAAGCTGGGGTTGGCAGTCTCGGAAAACTAGCATGAATTTGAATGTAGCATTTCCTCAGGACTCCGTCTAACCCCCCCCCCCCTGCTCACATGCACGAGC
This sequence comes from Notolabrus celidotus, assembly GCF_009762535.1. Taxonomy (NCBI): domain Eukaryota; kingdom Metazoa; phylum Chordata; class Actinopteri; order Labriformes; family Labridae; genus Notolabrus; species Notolabrus celidotus. The sequence continues at coordinate 3,451,503 of NC_048285.1, read as the reverse complement.
GTCGCTGACTTGCGACCATATGATGGTGACTGATTCAAAACCGGTCCTCACCAAAACATTCTCATAGTGAAAGTTAAAAACACAAACAAACATGGCTGCTGTTAGTACTCACAACTGTCATGCTAGCATTATCCAGTTGTACCAGTGACACGATATCAGGAGAAAAGTTATAACACATATATAACACTGTAACAGCTCTACTGTTTGTTAAACCTGTTCAGTGTAGATGTTCTTAATTCCTACAGTGTTGACAGTCAGTGAAGGCATCAGGAGAGGTGTAGAGTGTGTGAGCTGGAGAGAGGAGAGACAAGAGGAGAAGTTCTTCATTCATTCAAACATTGATTGTTGTTTTGTTGGTTGGCGTGATCACGGCCGACAGTGACCGGTTATTAAAACTCAACGTGTTCATGAATCGGCTCGTCATCACTACAGCGTCCGGACAGACGCTGCAGTACATCTACATTTTCTGTAGGACTTAGTAAATGTCATTCATTCTTCTGCTTGTCAGAGCCCCCGTGGTGAGAGCTTTTTAGACTCTGATCCGGACTACAGTCCTGAGCAAAACACCTCATCGGGTCAGAGGGGACAGGCCGGAGGTCGAGCGAGAGGGGCAGTCAGTAGAGTCAGGGGAAGCAGAGGCAGGAGACGGGGACTCAGAGTGCACGCCGGGGAAATGTACGCGCAGGAGGCGGGCAGAATGGCAGGACGGGATTTGAATGGTTTAAAATTTTGGGTCCCAAAAAAGGCTGATTGGTTGGTGTTTTCCCAGGTTTACTCTGGCTGTAGATAGCAGCTATTTACACTCTTTTTTAAGAACACATTATGTATTGATTACCATCAGGACATAAAGATCATTTTAACCAGTATAACAAAAAGTGGATCTAAATCTGATCACCAACCCCAGCTTTAATGGATGGATGGACGCAGTGACCCCACGAAAAAATATCACTGTGATTTTGAACATTTACAGTACTGCAACACCATAATGCATACATCATTCATACATTCATCCCAATTTATTACAGTTTTTGGACCTCACACTTTGTCCACAAAGGTGGCCAGGGGGTTTCGGACAAACTACACGTCCTAAAGACTTTGCAAAAGGAAAAAACACAGACTCTTTAATGGAGAACACAAATGCAAACGCTCCGATTGGAATGCAAATTTGGTGTTTTGCATTCCAGTTCTCCATCAATGCGTCTCTGTTTTTTACTTCTGCAAAGTTTTAAGGATGTGCATGATGAGTGTCTGACAGCTCCAGGTCACCTTTTATGGACAAAATGTGAGGTCCAAAAAGTGTCACAAACTTGCATGAATTGCGATGTATGCAATATGGTACTTCATTACTAAATATATTGCGTAATGTTGAAAATCACAGTAGTATTTATCATGGGGTCACTGATGATTCACAGACTTATCAGTGAAGTTAATACACCTGCAAATCCTCCAGCACTAATCCCCACTCTCAATACGTCCCAAATATAAGCACACTCACAGGTCCTAGGTGTTTCAAACTTGAACCAACATGTTTGTAGATATGAGGTTATGTTATTTAAGCTCCAAACTTTTAAAGTTTTGAAAAAAAATAGGATTTGTGTTCAAATAGTTTGATTGTTAAGTCATTAATACAACAACTGTATTCTCTCTGCAGCACAAGAAATGAGAGCGCACATGGTCTGCAAAAACAGTCCTTACTCCTGGTTCAATTACAGTTATATGAAGCATTCAGTTCATATCTTTTAACGTAAATAACAAGAAAGATAAAGCTTCATAAATAAAAAAGAGTTGTTGTGATGGTATATCAGTGCTGGAAATCTGCAGCCTTAGCTTCATCCATTAGCAGCAGTCACATGACAGATGGAGAGGAGACCGACGTGGACGTGCAGGTTTTTGTAAGAACTTTAGATTTAAAGAATAAAGTCTGGCTGATTGAACATGAGGAGTAGTTTGTTGTGAGGATCAGTCTGACACCTTGTTGAGTTCAGTTGACAGTGAAAGAGAGAGCCTCTGTGTTAGACACCATGTCTGGCCTGCAGGTGTTGTGACTGACCTGTGAGTGACCCGAGCTCGGAGTCTGACCCCCAGAGCTGATGAGACCAGTCTAACAGACCTGACAGCCTGCAGAAAGACCGTGCATGAAAAGACTGAAACAGATCCAGAGCAACCTGTCACACAGCATCAGCTCCATTAGCCACTTTCTGCACGCTGCTCGCAGAGTTATCTTTATTCTCTGCCGTGTTCATTAGCTATAAAAAGAATGCTTCTTCTGGTGGAGTCACAGTTACTCTTGCTGCTCTTCTGTCTTTGCTCTCGCACTAATAGGATTAGAATAATGGAATATCACAAGTGCTTTTGGCTGCACCAAGCTGCTTAAGCTAATTAAGGAGCCAGAAATGGAGAGTTTTATCTAACAATAGGGATCCTGAGGAACCGAGTGTTAATCAGACCTTAAAGACCCCAGCCTTTCTCCCACACAGAGACAGACCCGGGAAAGATAACTGGCTTAGAAGATGTAATGGGGGTGTCGATAAGGCCCGTCCCAGTTATCTGTTTGCCATATTCTCCCTCATTAGATCACAGATTCTCTGCAAAGTCTGAGGCAGACAGACAGACGGAGAAAACAGGAAGTGAGGATTGCAGGAGGAATGAGTCCTCCCATCACAGTGCAGCAAGCTTTAAAGTGGCTTCTGAGGTTTTGTTTACTTGCAGTTCCTCAAAAAAAGAAAAAGAGAACCAGTTCAATCAGACAGCGAAGAATTCCTGGCACTGTCCTCTTCTGTGTTTCGGTATTTCACAGGAAATTCCCAGGAGAGGTAAGCTGTCGTTAAGAGCTTCGTGTTCTCACGTTAAAAGTTGATTCTGCAGCTTTTCTGTGGTCGAGGAAATAAAAGAAAGAGAGTCAACAAAAATGCAGAAATGTGAGTGAGGTTATTGTCTTACAGGAAATCTCTGAGGGGGTGCATGTGACGGCATGGTGGGTGGAGTCACTGCTGTCATAACCTCTGAGTGGCAGAAAGCATGCAGCACCAACAGTATTGAGTTAGCATGAGTGAGAGGAAGATAATATGAGATACCTAAAAATAAAATTATTATAATAATATCTGAAAAATTAAATAAATACCAGAATAAATAATCATAATATGTTTTTTTAAATAATAATGCAGTAAAATATTTTAAAATATATTTATGAGAATAAAAATAAAATCAATAAAACATGATCAGATGAATACCAGAATAAATAATAATAATAATAATAGTATATAACTTTTTTATTAATAATACAATAAAATAATTAAAAATATTTTTTATTAAAATAAAAATAAAATTGTTACAATAAAATCAATAAAACAAAATCTGATGAATACCAGAACAAGTAATAATATAATTTAAAACATTTCTTATAAAATAAAATACAATGAAATTGTTACAATAAAATCAATAAAACAAAATCAGATGAATACCAGCATATATATTAAAAAAAACTTTTTTTGAAAATGATATTAAAATAAAATAATTTAAATACATTTTTATTTTATCAAAATAAATTAAGATTAAATTGAAATGAAAATAATTCTTAATGGTATTTATGGTAATAATGATTATTTCCCAACAAAGCTTTTGTGAAGTTAAATTTTGAAAGATACAAATAGTTTTAAATCAGTAAGAATATTTACCTGTCTGTAAAAACTGCCCTGGAATCACATTTCAATTACAAATCACTCACATGCCTTTTGCAACCTGCTGCACTGATGGGAGAGAGAGAGAAACAGACACCTGTCAATACGAGTGCTTCGACCTTTATTACCATCGATAAAGCCAACATGAGCAGCAGAGTCCTCCCCCTCCCTCCTGTTACTCTCTGAGCTGAGACTTTGAGATGCACGCTGTGGATCCACTCCCACATATAAAGCTCCAGCTACATCAAAGTCCAGCCTCTCCCCCCCTCTCTGCTATAGCTAAATATCTGGATCTTTACCAACTAAATGCTCCACTGTGTTCATCCTCCTCTCATTAAGTCTGCCTCTGGACGCTCAGAGAATAGCGTGGGTTAATCACAGCTTCTTCTACAAACAAAGCTGCAGATGGAGAGGATGCTGATGATATACATTATTTCCTTTTTGGTCATTAAACCAAAAATATCAAACCTTTGTTCTGTGAAGGTGAAGAGAAATCAAAGAGGAGAGATGACGTGTGCTCGCTGCCTCATGCACATTTCTACAAATTCAAGCATCAGGCAACGAGTTCACTTTGATGTTTCACTTTGAAACTCTGGTAGACTCATGACGACTCGACGTGTCAGTGGATGTCAGTCTTGAATCATAAAACATGGAGTGCATGGACTTAAAGTTAGATTTTAGACTTCTGTTGCAGCAAACATCTGGTCTGATGTGCTAATGTTGTAGGAAACTGTTCACCATGTATTCTTTGTAAAGACCCTTACATTGCCGCCACAAGAAAGACACACTGAGGGCCCTTTTGTGAGCTCCTCTTGAACAGAGATCTAACAGAAAAGATGTGTTGCCTTCATGCTGTATTACAGTCTGAAAAACAGCATTTCCTTTGGTGCATGAGGCCAGAGAGTAGGTCATGAATATGTAACAGATGATCCCTGAGATATCGGCTGGCACAGAGCAGACCGGGGGCCTCGCTGCGTAAACTGTGAAGCACATAAAGGTCTGAGAGGGCTCAACTGTTCAGCAGAAGGCTCTTTGCCCCTGGAGGATTTGGCCTGTGACATTTCCAGCTTGTTTTGGTGTCGGTGCGGCTACCTCTCTCCACATAACAAAATGTCAGCCTTTTTAAAAAAAAACAGTAACTGTGAACATGCGCTCTTCCTCCTGGCCAGTCATTAACAAATGTCACCTTGCAGCTGTTTGCTATGTGGGAGGCGAGCTCTCACTGTACGGCTTAGCGGGTTACAAGGAAATATCAAAGCTAATAAACATCCTGAAGAACAGACACTTGTTTGCCTGAAATGCCAGATAGTGTGGGAGTGAGATTGGCCTTGTTTTTACTTGAGGAACCGGCATTTTAGATTAGCTTTAGATAGGGATATAACCTGAAAGACAACTCTGTGTCACACAACAAATACCCGAAGCAGTAAACCCGAAACTGCTCTGCTCTGTAAGGTCAAATGTTTGTCTTCAGCAGTCTGGTGGCTTTAAGGAGAGCAACATAACTGCTGTTTAGGTTTCATAAAAACACAGAGGGGCGTCTGCAAACATGCCATGCTCTTTATTTTAGAATCCGAACCTGTTAGCAGTAAAAACAAGCTCTTTATTTGACATAGTTTGATTACCCCAAAGGATTATGTTGCAGCAGTATCAGCCTGTTCAGTATCTGTTTTTGCAGTATTGAGTTTGCATCCTGCATCCAACAGTGAGACTACAACTCAACCAAACCCCCTGAGATTTAGGCTTTAGACAGGACTGACCATCCTTTTTATAAAAGCAGAAGAAAAGGGGACCCAGGATTGTGCCCTGTGGAACTCCCGACACCAAGCTTAAGTGCTCATGACCAAATTCCAGCAGATCAGTGTCCAGTCTGTCTCCGATCATTCACAGCACCGGATCTGATCGGTTTCTATTCTAGTCAATGTGTTAACTTCCACTGGATCCGCTCCGTTGCGTTCCGACTGCATCTCTGATCCAGCAGGTCGGAGCCCTCCGGATCAGATACACTAGACTTCTATTTTTGCTGGATGCCGGAGCACGACGCATCAATCTCAACAGAGCAGATGGAGCGGGACAGGAAGTCAGGTTTCACCAAAACAAAATGAAAACATCCGGTTAATTTTCAGAATCAAACACTCTGTGTTATCACCAGATCGTATTTCACTTAACTACAACAACAAACCGTCATGATGAGCGGAGCCAGGCCTGGAGTCAACAGGTCAGAGGTTTTCAGAGGACCAGAAAGACAACATGGATGAGGAGAGGAGGAGGAGAATCCTTGATTCAGTGATTACGGCAGGGAAAACTTCGATCACATGACTCCAGCTGTCCGGCGGTCCTGCTCCAAGCTGCGTTCTGAAAACACAACCGGTGAGTGTTAAAGGATGAGAGAGCACGGAGCCGGACTGCAGCTGATCTGGTGGAAAGTCAGATGTCAGATCTTTTCTCTGCAAGTTGAATGAGAACAAAAATGTTTTTGTTTTTTTTTAAATGAAGGTAAACTTTCGGAGCAGAGTGGAGGATTCTTGCACAACTTCCTCTTCTTCTCCAAGGTGTACAGAGAGAAAAAAAATAAGTCTAAAAGGGTCAAAACTCTCGTCTAAAAATGTATAACACTGAGGATGACTGCTCTGTTTCTTCCAACAAACTAAAGCTGACAAAGAGGAATATCAGATTTAGGTTTGTGCTGATTAATAAGAATTTGCTGTAAAAACAACCTTCAAGCTGAACAAAATGAAGCTCTTTTGCATCACTCAGTAATGAGAAGGCTCTAAGCTCGAATGCATTTCATACTTTCTTCCTCTGACTTCATTTTGCATTGTTCATTGTTAGGTCAAATTCTGCATTTCATGCAAATCTGTTATAGTTGAGAGAGTTTGCCACCCAGGCCTAGTTGATCCAAGGCCTGAACACCACTGCTCATTTCAGGGATTTGAGAGTTCAGAGAGGATCAGCTCGGGTGAACATGAGTGCAGCGAGGAATGTGCGGCTCACTTACAGTCGCGGTGCAATCTGTGGTCAGGGTGGAAAAATATAAAAGTGCCATACCGCTTACATTTCAAAACACAAGGTAGATGTGATCCTGCTTCTTTCCTCCTCGACTCTTAAAGTCAACTGACAGAAACCTCAATTACAACAAACTCAGCTCCTGACCTGTCGTTAAAAAATCACCTTTTTTTAGTGGAAAGAAAAAGATCCTGATCAGAAACACTTCTCTCCCTACTACACCTCTCTGTGTGTTTAACATTATCTCTGCGACACCTCCATTACTTCCTCACTCTGCATCTCTGCTCTCTTCCTTTGTCTCAGTGTTTCTGCTGCTTTGCTTTCACATCACACCGCTCCGTCCATGTGGGCACCGCTAGATAAATCAATAGAGTGAATGGTAAAGGCTGAAACGCTCTGCTGGAGACGAGGGGGATGCTCGGGCACTCAAGGATGGAGAGAAATCCTTCCAGGGGACACACACAGGCCTGCAAGCACGCACGCACGCAAGCACGCACGCACGCACGCACGCACGCACGCACGCACGCACGCACGCACGCACGCACGCACGCACGCACGCACGCACGCACGCACGCACGCACGCACGCACACTAACAGACATGAGATGACGAGAGATCTTCTTACATTTCAATTTGACACTTGACTTCACGACTTATAACGTCACTTCCTGGTTGTGTGTGCAGGATGTTTCAACTCCTCTTTGAGGAAGTTACATTTTCTAAGCTTCAAAATGCGATTAGAAAGATTTTAAACCTCATGATCAGATGTAATGATCTTAAAAATGCCATCATTCTTCAAACATGCACTCATCATTCATCAGTCGAGATGTTATTTAAATGAATTGAGGATTTTGAAGATGTGTAGCTCTCTCCGTCTTCGTCTTCATTTCCAGCTTTCTACAGCCGCCCGCTAACCGCCCGCTCCTCCCTCCTGACTCCCCTCTGCTGAACTCCCCGATGGCCTTTTCTTGTTTCTCTTCTTTTCTGTTCTCACTATCTCGTTTTATCTCCCTCTCTCTCTTTGGAGGATGTTGGTGTCGAAGCCTCGAACGGGGAGGTCTGAATTAATTCACAGTGAAATAATGAAGCAGCTCGGCTCTCTGTTAAACAGCAGAACAACATCACAAAACAAATCAACAGTGAGGTTGAGGGATGAGACGGAAATGGAAAAAGGGAGAGTGTTTGAAAACTGTGAAAGTGTGTAATTAGGAGTTCAGAGAAGAGCTGTGACAGGCGGAGAGATAAAAGCAGATAGATTCTCTCTCTTTCTGGATTCAGATAAAACTTCATTTCATGTGGATGGAGAATATAGACTTAGATCAAACTTAGGGATGTCTAGGGATGTTCCAAAGTGACTCATTCACTCGTCTTTTAAACAGACGACTCTGAAAGTGAGGAAGCACTCAGAAAACTCTTGAAAACAAGCACAATCTATTTACACAGCTAAACTCAGGATCCCAGAGTCTGCAGATAAGGCGTTTATTGACTGGAGGAACTTTACCCGTGAACTACGAGGACCCAGGGTCTAAATTTAGTTCAGGGATAGATAATCTTCCCCCTAAAAAGCCCCTGCTAGGGGGGTAGTACTTTTCAAAGGTCGTGGGACTTTCAGGGGGCGGGGCTTGCAATGCTGAACGTGTCTGATTGGTAGATTAACCGCAGTGTTTTTATTCCGCCCGCAGTCCACAATAACATCACACACATCTTCTATCTTTTTTGTATGTGTGTGTACTTTTCAAAAGAAGAAGCTGTGATTCTCTTGATTTAGCAGCTTGTAACAGTAGTCTTCTCTCAGCCCACCGTGAATGCGTCTCTCCCGGTGTTCCGGTTTTAAAAGTGACCCTGTAAACTGGAGACCTTCAGCTGAACGTGTCAGTGTTTGTGGAGTTTACACAGCTGTTGAAACACAGAGGGAGTTCCTGGGAATGCAAACTAGTTTAGTTCTTATTAAGATTTTAAAATATCCTCATCAGATATTTAATGATGGTCTAAAGACGTTTATGAGGGATGCATCCGGCTGAGAGTCTCCAGTTAACAGGGTCGCTGTTTAAACCAAAACACCAGTACAACAATGTACAGTCTTTGTAGTTTTTATAAAAAAAATAAGAAGTTTTGATTTAAAAAAAAAGAATCTCAGAAATAAAGCCTCGACAGTTTGCAACACCAGAAGTCATTGCAAATAAATAACAATAGTTAATTTTGCAAGTTGCCTGGTTTGATTCTGAGGATTATTTAGAGTAAACTTTGAATTGAGGTGGTTTCATAACCAACACAAGACTTCTCTGATCGGTCAAAGTTCATAGAACCAGACAAACATTTGTAAAAACACCTTCCAAAACGTCAATAGGAAGTGTTTTGTTATATTTTTCCAAATTCCATCAAAATAAAAAGTGATAGGAAAAGTAAAGTCCGTGCACGACTCACTCTGAGTGTCCTCTCGGTGTGTGTGTGTGTGTGTGTGTGTGTGTGTGTGTGTGTGTGTGTGTGTGTGTGTGTGTGTGTGTGTGTGTGTGTGTGTGTGTGTGTGTGTGTGTGTGTGTGTGTGTGTGTGTGTGTGTGTGTGTGTCATCCTTCAAAAGAAACTATGAGTCACTCATCTGAAAATCTCCAGTATATCCCCGGGAATCTGATCACTGTTTCTCCTTCACACACACACACACACACACACACACACACACACACACACACACACACACACACACACACACACACACACACACACACACACACACACACACACACACACACACACACACACTCTACCACATACACAGACATGAGATATGCTGGATATGCTCGCTATGTCTGGTCTGCACCCGCTTGTAATTCATAAAAGATCATAGTCCTGCTCCCTCCAGCAGCAGGACTTCTAATGCATTTGTAATGACAATGAAGACGTGTCCTCTGAGTCTCTCTCTCTCTCTCTCTCTCTCTCTCTCTCTCTCTCTCTCTCTCTCTCTCTCTCTCTCTCTCTCTCTCTCTCTCTCTCTCTTTCTCTCTCTCTCTTACCGTCCCCCACTGGGAGTCTTTTAAGTCTGGACATTTAATGTTTTCTGACTCAGCTGTCGGGCTCGGTGCAGCTGGAATATCAGGACAGAAAAACATCATCATTAGAGTGTGTGTAATTGAAGTCTCTGGTCTTTAACCTCTGATGTGAGGACAGCTCCGTCCAGACGTCGGGTTCATCAGCGTCCCCTGGGAGTCTTTAATAAAAGACTTTTCACATTTGTTTTGGAGGTTTTCATGAGGCCTGTTTTGTGGTTTCCAGGTTAGAGCTGCAGAGAGAAGTCCCCGTGTTGGCTACTTGTGAAGTGTTTGACATAACTGATGAGTGTCTGATTGAACTGTCTCTGTTTTCTCTCCAGAAACTGTTTGGCAGCCATGATCCTTCATCTGTTCAGCTCTGGGTCTCCTACAACCGCCAGCCAATGAAATCTGCTCAGTTCATGACCCGGCATCCAATCACAGTGAGTGTCTCTTACATGTGCTGCAGTGATAACTCAGAAATAGAGTTTATGACATCCTAAGTGATAAATAAGGCATGCATATTCACCAATCATTGAAGTGTGGTGAGTTGAGCTCGACTGATGAAGTGTTTTTGTAGCTAAAGCTAATTTCAGAAGAGTGTTGTGCAGAAATATGACAATGCAAAGGTGTTTAAATGCCTCAGTTGTGACGCTGTGACTCATGATCTCTTACATGATTCTTCACACCATGAGATACATTTCCAGTTCAGGTCAGGAGTTAGAAAAATGATGCAACTAGGTCACATTGCTGCCTCTGTCTTCTTCTGCTGTTTGAGAGTGAACACATGAGTTCTGCAGGGTGTGGAGGTCAACACTGACTTTGTATGTAAAACATAGACACAAGAAGATTGGTTCATGCAGATTAATAAGATGTAAATGTGACCCCATCAATGATTCTCATGATCCAGTATGAATCAGGTGTTTTGATCTCTCTGCAGTCAGAGCTGAGTCAGAGTTCCCATCCTCCCGGTTATTTCAGCTCTCTGTGGATGTCTTCAGATCAGAGAGCTGCATCCGAACATCGTGCTTCTTCTTCTTTCTAAAAATATTTCAAATGATCGACTTCTTGGTTCTGCTGGAAGAACCACCTATACCACACCGCAGAGTACCCGTCCAAGTTTCAGCTGTGATGTCTTCTCACATCCCGTCCAGGCATTTATCATCACTGCAAGTAAAAAACACACTCTCTCTCTCTCTCTCTCTCTCCTCTCTTTCACTAACAGGAGTACTACATAGCGGACGCTTCAGAGGACCAGGTGTTTGTGTGTGTGAACCACCTGAACAATGTCACACACCTGTACATCTCAGACACACAGGGTCTGTCCTTCTCTCTGTCGCTGGAGAACGTCCTGTACTACAGTCCTGAAGGCTCTGGCAGCAACACACTGATACGGTGAGACACATACACACACACGCACACACGCACACACACACACACACACACACACACACACACACACACACACACACTTTCATAGAGAACATTTTGAGGATTATATTTCAAGAAAGTATAAAAATACAGTCCACACTTTTAAACTCAGGCCCCTCGTGTATTTTCAGCTGCTTGGTGCTCACTGGGAACGCAGAAACCTTCCTGTTCCTAAAATAGACCCTGAATGCATCACTCTGCTGGGATCAAGATAATCCATATTTTTTTAACTAAGCATAAACAATCCTCCTCAAAAGTTTGAAACAATGCAAACCAAAGAGCTGAGCCGGATCAGAACAAAATCTTGATTATGTTCACTAATATGATTCAGAATCTCTTTTCAAGATTATATACACATATACAGATTTTCAAGATCCAACTTTGACCCCAAATGATCAGATTTCTTTTGAACTTCAGGAACCTTGTGATTCAACCAAAGCTCCACAAAAAGCTTTGGGAGGTTTTGTTTGTTGTATTTGTGTTTGTTACAGCTGTGAGTACTGATCGACCTGCGTTTTAGTCATGCGTTGTTATTTATGTTCTTATTTCACACGAGAGAATAAATACAAACCACAAAGGGGAAGTATGAAAGCACATGCGTGGGTGTGTTCCAAACTTGTGAAGACAGAAGACATGACAAAGATCAGACGAAACTTCGACAGGAAACTAAATATCAGAGTTCATGTAGAAAGTTGTAAGTTTAGTTTAAACAAGTGGAAGCAAGTAAGAGGCACATCCAAACAAAGTCAGGACACAGTTTGATATCCTAATGGTTACTAATCCAGGTCATTGGTTTTTGCAACAAGGAGTTCATAAGTATTTTTTTGTGCATAATTAAAAACGTAATCCATTTCACATGCACACCCTGAATGTTCTTAGAAAGTTTCAAAACAGCCTGCGATGAAAACATCCAAAGTTGGTTCACCGTACGTTCCTCACAGTGCAGAGCTCTTCCTATTGGTCGGAGGGGCAGGGGGTAGAAAAAGGACCAGGAAGTCTTGACTAGTGTCAGTGCTATGACAGGGTTCAAACTCCATATCAATGCTACAAAATCTGCAAATCAAAAGATCAATCTTTATTTATAAAGCGCTAAATCCCAACAAATGTTCTCCTCAGACTCTTTCTAAACAGAGCAGGTCTAGACCGTACTCTATGTTCTATTATTAACAAAGACCCAACATCAAGACCGGATCAGATCCAGTCCCATCTTACAGACAGGACTCAGTCTGATCTCATCTTAATCCACCATGAGCAGAGCACTTTGCAGCATTTAGTAAGTTACAGTGGCAAGGACAAACTTCCTTTAACAGGCAGAAACCTCCAGCAGGACCAGACTCATGTTAGACACACATCTGCTGAGACTGTGTTGGAGAGAGGGATAGAGGGAGATGAAAAGAGAGAGAGATGATAGTGGGGAGACGGATAGTAGTAGTTGTAGCAGCTGCAGTCTGGCACGTCCACAGCAGCAGAGATCCAGAGGAACCTACGAGACAAGGGAGCTCAGGGACTCCAGAAAGGTCTATGGTTAGTAACTTTAATGGGACAGGAAGAGTTAATGTAAGAGACAGGCAGAGAGAGGAGAGAGAGGGAAAGACAGGATCCCAGTGTGTCAGTATAAGCCTATAGCAGCATAACTAAGACCTGGTCCAAGCCTGATCCAGCTCTAACTATAAGCTTTATCAAAAAGGAAAGTTTGAAGCCTACTCTTAAAAGTAGAGAGGGTGTCTGCCTCCCGTACCCTGATTGGTACATGACTCCAAAGGAGAGGGGTCTGATAACTGAAGGCTCGACCTCCCATACTACTTTTAGGAACTTCAGGTACGATGAGCAGGCCTGCATGGTGGGAGCATAGTGTTCTAGAGGGGTAATAGGGCACTATGAGCTCTTTAAGATAAGAAGGTGTCTGATCATTAAGAGCTTTGGAGGTCAGAAGAAGGATTTTAAATTCTAGTCTAGATTTTATGAGGAGCCAGTGAAGAGAAGCCAAGAGAGAGAGAGAAAGAGGTTTCAAACAAAGGAAGACAGATTTTTACCTGTCTTGTTTTGAAATAGGAATCTTTGGACAAACGAATATCTTAAACAAACATCTGTGGATATGAAAATGATCCTAAACGACATTCAAACTCAATCTGCTCCTCAGACTCTATAGTGATTAAACAGTTCCCTCTGCAGCCTCAGGTAGATGTCCAGCTCCCATTACAACCCTGACAACACAAAGGCTTCGTAAACACTGACCAGCGCTGCTCCTTCATCTGATAACGATGTATCGATGCGACGCTGCGGCTCTCCGTGACCTCTCCGCTCGGCCTTCATTGTTCTCCTGCTCCGTCTTTCTCTGTAATCACATCAGGGAGACGCCGTGTTGTTTTGGCAGGAGCGGTTTCTCTGTTGACTCAGGTGTTTGTGTGCCAGTGATGAGTCTGTGCGTTTATGTCGCACTGTGTCTTCTGTTAATGAAATTAGCTCCTGGTGCGTGTGCTGCACTTAATGCAAACACAATGCTTCCTGCACCGTGCAGCTCAGGTAATGTGTCCATGTTCCTTGTCCTTTTTTATCTACGTGTAAAAAAAGCCTCTATATTCCCTGTATTCATCCTTCAGTATTCTTGGACCAAGTTTAGAAGAACATGCACAGAGATTTTGGCACTTTAAAAATCACAGTTCTGAAGCTTTATAGTCGTTGTGATCATAACGTCTTCTCTTTGGGTTTCAGGTACTTTGCCAATGAGCCCTTCGCAGACCTTCACCGCGTCGAGGGGCTGCGAGGAGTCTTCATCGCCACGCTCATCAACGGCTCGGTCAGCGAGGACAACATGAGATCCGTCATCACGTTCGACAAAGGAGGGACGTGGGAGCTGCTGCAGCCGCCTGCTGCGGACAGCCTGGGAGGGACGGTGGACTGTCAGGTACGCAGACGACCTTAAGTGATGAAATCTGTCTGCAGGCGTGAGGAGATGAGTCCTCGTTGTCACCATAGACTGTAAATAAAAATGGACAGCGTTGCTCCGCCTCTTCCCGTTGTACAGTTCTGAAGCCAAAAAATCCCGCTCCTTGGCGCCGCCATTGTGCAGCCAGAGCCTGTGAAGCCACTGTAACAAGCTCCATCCTACAGCGTAGTGTCACAAGACGCTGTGTGTCCTTTGAAGTTTCACTCCACGGTGGCTGTGAATCAAAGGAAACCCGGAAGTAAAACCCCGTTTTTTAAACTCCAATAACTAACGAGAAAGAAACTTTTCAGGAAAAAGAGACCTTGAACACAAAACAGTCAAATACTAACTACATATCACCACAGCATACGGACGTGAGAAACATTCGTACGACGTGTACTTATTTTTTAAAGTTTTTAAAGGTGACATATCATGCAAAATTGACTTTTTAATGGTTCTTTACCTGAAATATGTTTCCCTGGCATGTCTACAAACCCCCCGAGAATGAAAAAAGTCCATTCTGCCCCTGTTCTGATTTCTACACCTTTCTGTAAATGTGTGTGAAACGAGCCGTTTCAGACTTCAGTGTTTTTGTTACGTAACAACAATATCCGGTCTGTCACGGAGTCAGAGCTCGGAGCTTGTTCAGCCCATAGACTGTATAAAATAATACTGAATCCCTCCTCCGTTTTTCATTACCTGCACAAATGTGTGCTAACAAGGAGCTTAGGAGGGAGGCATGCTAGTTGTAGGCTGTCTTAATAAACACAAAGGTCGGTTTTACTCCCCACGTCTGCAGATTTGAAGATCTAGTGGATGATTTTTATTTATCATGGATAAGTGCTAGCGCTAGTTAGCATAGCCACATAGCTACATGTTCGTAGCTGTGTACCAAGACACACGTCTACATACTGATAAATAAAACAACAAGAAACACTAAATCTATGACCAATCGTTCAGAAAGGTCCTGCTGCAGGCGCCTCTCCGTCAGGATCAGATTCAGAGGGTTGAAGTAACGTGATCTCTGAGCAGCCGTGTATATTCAGCCAACATGTAAACATTAGATCAACGTGCTGGAGAGCCGAGGCACATCCACTTCCTGAGGGGGCGTGGTCAGAGGGAAAACAGAGTGTTCTGATGAGGAATGAAGAAGAGGACTTTTCAGGCATGCCAAAATCTGATTTCAAAGTGTTTTTTTGAGCATAAACTTTAAAGACATGTTTTGGGGACCTCTTAGACCAATATATATTGATGAAAAAAGCGTGATATGTCCCCTTTAAAGTTTGACTGACAGATTTTTTTACCTATACTGCAGCCAGCCACCAGGGGGCAGACACTCTGCTAAAAGCTTCACCTCCAGCCGAGCGAGATGCACCCCTGGTTGTCGCACATCGTTCTCACTGTGGGGTCAAGTTCATCGGTTAATCTGACCTCTTGAGTCACTGTAGGGATTATGTTTTGGTGTCTCACTCTTCCTTTGAGAGAAGAATCCAGAGTCCTAGATACTCCATATAAATAAATCTGCTGGAAGCTCTCAAAGCCGAGTGTTGAGATCAGAAAACCTGGTTATACACTCTTCTGAAAATGAGTTTTCACCAGGTGAGCAGAGGCCAAGTGTCCGTTAAACCACGTCATGTTTCAGTGAACAAACACCCTTCAATCCTTTTCATGTTGACCTGACGACGAGTGGTGTGCATCACTTTTGAGATCGCAAAAGGTTTTGGTGCTTGATATTTTATTGAGGTAGAATTTAAAAGGTTTTATTGTTAGTTCCAATCCAATCCACTTTATTTAAAAAAAGAATCAAGTTTAGCAAAGTGCTGCAGTGAGGTAAAACAAGAACACAGAACATGAAACGCTGTCAGAGAATAAAATAGAATAAAATAAATGAATCAGAATAAAACAAAAATAGTTTAAAAAACACCCAAAAAAATAAAATAAAAACACTGTAAGAGCAAATAAAAATCCAATAAAAGAACAGACTGATTGTCTTGCTCCATGTATTTTATGTCTTAAAGACTGTCATGTCATCTCTATTTCATTTTTAATCGTATGGTGCTGTTTTTACTTTTCTATTCTTCTTTTCTTTTTTTGTTTGTGTTTTGGTTTCTCCTCTCCTTTCTTATTTTCATTTTATTATAATTTATTTTATTTCATATTTGTTTAATCTTGATCTTTTTAGGGACCCTTTTTAACATCTGGCAAGGGACTACGGATGTAAACTAGCCTTTTGGCTAATACTGCCATATTTACAAAAATGTGAATTAATATACATGGTCCTTTTTAATTAAAAGAAAAATTAAAAAAACTAGACAGAGACAGAGACCACACAACTCTCATGCTGGCGTAAAGCTAAGGAGTAAGAATATGTTTTAAGACAGGATTTAAAAGTAGTATATGTAGGGGACAATCTAACATGGGGTTTGGGGGCCACTGCCATTCATAGATTCCAGTATCAGCTCATTGTTTTGGAAACAAACACCTCTCTCTGCAGAAAGAAGATTGCATAAACTGACCTCCCTCATCTCTCTGTTTCAGCTTGGTAAAGGTTGCTCTCTGCACCTGGCTCAGCGCTGGAGCCAGCTGTTCAACATCCAGCTGAGGAGGATGCCCATTTTATCCAAAGATTCTGCACCGGGACTCATCATGGCCACAGGTGAGACTGCAAGCTGCAACATCACAGATTCCTGAAAACCTCTGTTTGAACCACAAAATCACAAAGGTCTTTGTCAGTTGTCTTTTCTGTTGCTGCTCCAAAATTATGGAATGGGCTTCCCCTCCACATTAGACAAGCCTCCTCACTGTCCATTTTTAAAACTCATCTTAAAACCCATTTTTATTCCTTGGCTTTCAACCCAGTATGAGACTCTGCTCCTGTTTTAGTGTTTTATGGCTTGTTTTTATTTATTGTTTTATTGTTTTTATTGTTTTATTATCCTGTGTTTTAACTGTTTTTATGCCTGCATTGTTTATCTATTTATGTACAGCACTTTGTTCCGGCTGTGGTCGTTTTAAAGTGCTTTATAAATAAAGTTGAGTTGAGTTGAGTTGAGTTGAGTTGCACACTGAGGTGAAGTGGTTTGAGACCACCGTCCTGATGTGATCAAATGTATGTCTTTCTTTTGTAGCAGGCTGTACACATGCGTAAAAACTGGTCTTCACCATAGACTGTATAAAATATGGACGTAGTATCCGTGACGTCACCCATCTGTTTCTGAAGAGCTGTTTTGAGACCAATCGGCTGCGGCAGCCATATTGCTTCTGTCGAGCCAGTGTGACGTAAAGAGGCGGGCTTTGAGCCTCCTAGCCAACAGCTGCAGTGTTCCCACAGGCAGCTGTGCCTCTCATTGGAAGACTGGTAATCTCAATATCTTCGAAATTGCCGAATTAGAAAAAAATTCACCCCCCTCACAGTGAGAGGACGTCGAGAAATGAGCTATTCAGACTACACTCATCTTTTGTACCAGGCTGTAAACATGTTTATTAATGCTGCAAAGATCGTCTTTTCCCCATTCATGTGTATGTGACTTCCGGTACTTCTGGAGCCAGCCTCAAGCAGATCCTCGATGAACTGCAGCTTTTAACACTTCCGCATTGACTCATATTTTTAGACCGGAGGTTGCCGCTTGGTCTTTACACGGCCTATGATGGGGATTCCTTTTCTTTTGAAGTCGGCCTCTAGTGGACACTCAGGGAACTGCAGGTTTTGACACCCCTGCAGACTCTGAACTAAAAAATTCTGCCAGAACTTGTATTTTAGAGTCAGAGATATCTCCACATGAGCAGAAAACCCTGCTCAAACTCAAAGAGATCGCAATGAAAGGAATCATTTGTATTTTTAGACTGAGTAAATATCAGAGCTGTACGTCACAGATGGCGTCTTTAAACTTTCTACCTTTATTTTAACCATCCTCAGTCAGTTTCACCTCGTTCTTTTACCACTGCGTGCTTTTGAATCTCTGAAACAGATAGAAAAAAGTCCAAACATTTCAAAGTTTTGGCAGCACTCTGACAGTCTGAGCGTCTCTCAGTCAGGACGGATGAAGGGGATGTGGATGCCATCTGTTGGAGAGTGATCTCACATTGAAAGCTGAAGCCAGGCGAGCTTGTGTTGTTTCCTGAACAACTTCCTCTTGTGCTGATAATGCAGATAAGTTGGGTCTATTCAGGAAACAAGCAATACAGACCTGAAAGTCTGCCTCTGTGCTAATGAGTGGAGTTTCCTCTCTGTGTGTCTGAGTCAAGATGCACCGTCTGTATTGCTTTGAGCAGGAAGCATGTCTGCACCCTGCAGAGAAGGTGAGAAACGTCTAGTTTAGCGTGTCTGGTTTGAGTAAAAATAAAGAATAACAGGTGAGCTTCATCAACATGTTGCAGGAGGAAACCGTTTCCTTGCTCTGCTGCTGCTGAAGCCTCAGGTTCCAAACTTCTGCCCGTTTACAGCCGGGGGAAAGCATTGATCTGTTGATGCTCTTCAGTGTCTAGGAGACTGCTTTCCCTGCACCCAGCAAGTCCCTCTAATTAAATTCTTATTAGATAATGGGCATGGAGAGAGAGAGAGAGAGAGAGAAGGAGAGGGAGAGAGGGAGAAGGAGTGGAGGGAGGACTGGCAATCGCTGGCGCCGTTCGCTTCGTTATCGCTCTCAAACAGATGGGCTAATTACTGCTGCTGCACCCAGCGGGCACTCGAAGGGTCAAACACACACTCATGAATACAGACAGTCTCACACACACACACACACACACACACACACACACACACACACACACACACACACACACACACACACACACACACACACTGCTCTGACATGTTTACATAAACAACAGCCGGAGTAAACCGCACATATCCTCCTCCACACGTTTGACCGGCGTGTCACATTAAACCATAATTAAAGTGTTCTACATATGCCATGTGTATATAAACAAACACCATGAGCGTATATTAATAAAGTTTATGACACAGCCCTGATTGGTTCATCATTAAAGTATAAAATCCTACAGCTGCAATTAAAGATTTAATCCTCAACAGACGGAGATGTTAAACAGTCTGTGTAGAAGGATGTACAGAAGTCACAGATGAACAAACGAGCCCTGAAAAGAAATGTAAGATTAAACCTCAAACCTGGACGACATTCAACAAGTTAGCTGCTTCTTTAAAAACCTTAAGGATGTGATTTTTATTTGAGTCCAATGACTCTTGTGCTAGTGTTTGTTACGTTTCCTCTCACTGTTCCTCCTCTACTCTGACAATCCGGTGCAAACAGTGCTGCAGGAGCCTCATTGGTCAACAGAGCTGTCAATCATGATGTCACGTCCTCTCTTTTTGGCACCAAATACTTTCTAAAACTAGCCTTCTTATGAAAATGAATCCTTGCTCATAAATCAGCATGATAAGAACTAACTTTAAAGACAGAAACCAAGTTTGAGAAACATTTATTTGATTTGTATTTAAGCTTTCTAGTTTGACCCATGTCCCATCTGTTAGCATGGAGGAGGCAGGGTTTAAGACCTTTACTGCAGCAAGCCACCAGGGGGAGCTCTTACAGTTGTGGCTTCCCTTAAGAGGAGTTCTTGTGCCCTCTATGATTAAAACTTTGAATGCAAAGTTTATTTTAGTGATTTTATTTGTGATTTATCTTTTCATTGTTATTATTTTTGTTGCATGTGAACATCAAGCCAAAGCAAACAGCTGATAAATAAAATAAATTCTGGTACTAAAAACGTAAGACTTAAGACCTCAATCCTGAAAAACAAACAACATCAAGACAAGTTTACCACAGATTTATAAACCTAATAGATGTCAAATTTGCTTGACCAGCTTTTTAAAAACTTGATATTAAAATCATGAAAACCTCAATAATCAGAAGGCCAAAATACATAAGAGATTAAGTATGAATAAGCACCTTAAACTGGCCCTGACTGTACATTTTATTTTTACAGTTATTATTTTAATAATTGAGTTCAATCAACTTAAATTTTTTAAATCCTAGCGATTTCCTGTCACTGTCGGTGTTCCCCAGGGTTCTGTCCTGGGTCCTCTTCTATTTTTCATCTACCGGCATCTACTTCCTCTTGGCCTTGTCTTCTGTGGATTTATTTTTCTTGTAGATTTCGATTGCTATGCAGGTGACACCCAGCTCTATCCATCTACCAAACCTACCTCCTCCTCCCTCCTGCCTGCTTCCCTCTCTGATTGAAATCACATCCTGATTCTCCTGCACCTTCCTCAAACTTAACACCAAGCTCATTTGCACTGAATCCACCTTGACACCCCCTAGGTTAAGAATCCGGGTATCATCCTTGACACACTATCACCCCAAGCTCTCGTTGTAAATGTCTTCAGGGCGGCGTATTTCCATCTACGTGACATTAATTTCCTCACACCCAACATCACCTCCATCCTCCAGGGATTTAATTCGGCTGAACTGAAGCACTGGTAGACTTTAGGACCCCTTCGTCATCCCTCTCCTAACCTTTCAATGACACTGGCTTTAATCAGAGGTGTTTCATTTCTCTTTAAATACCGTCACTCTCCCGAACAGCTCAAGCACACTCATTTGAAGTGCCTGCAGTTGTATGCTTTCCACCTTTGTGTCAGCACAATGGCAGAGAGTCTCCTGTGGAACATTTGTTTTATCGTCTCCAGCCTCTGTCTGGCTGTCTGATGATATTTAATGAGAGTCATTAGCCTGCTTTACTCGGAGACGGAGCGTAATTCATTTCACGGGTGTTTTTACAGCCCTCCAACAGACACACAAGCCTGCTCCCGTCATGACAGATTTGATTTCAGAGATTGATGTGTGCAGATGTGAGGAGGCGTCTGTCTGCTCCTCAGGTAGACCCTGCAGCTGACGGAAACACAGTCGGTAAATGCGATTGTTCTTTATGGATTGAAGGAGGGAAGCCTTTTGTTTGTCGTCTTTTAATACCATTTAAATCTCAATTAAAGATGTTAGCTTGCACACTTCATCTTTATGGATGACACTTATGAGAATCTTCATCATGAAGCACAGAAACTTGGATCCCCCTTTGGGGTACAGAGAAGTCTGCATGCATCGTCCGTCTGCACTCAACTAGGGACTGACCCTTAGGGGTGACCAAGCAGCAACCTCTGGTCTTCCAATGCGGAAGTGCTAAAAACTGCAGTTCATCAAGGATCTGCTTGAGGCTGGCTCCGGAAGTACCGGAAACCACATACGCACAAATTCAAAGAAGCTGATCTTTACAGCAGAAATAAACATGTTCACAGCCTGGTTCAAAAGACAAGTGTAGTCCATCCATCCATCCATCCATTTTCTTCCGCTTATCCGGGGTCGGGTCGCGGGGGTAGCAGTCCAAGCAAATTGACCCAGACATCCCTCTCCCCGGCGACACTTTCCAGCTCCTCCTGGGGAATCCCGAGGCGTTCCCAGACCAGGCGGGAGATATAATCCCTCCACCGCGTTCTGGGTCTACCCCGGGGCCTTCTCCCAGTTGGACGTGCCCGGAACACCTCTAAAGGGAGGCGTCCGGGAGGCATCCTTATCAGATGCCCGAACCACCTCAGCTGACTCCTTTCGACATGGAGGAGCAGCGGCTCTACTCCGAGCTCCCTCCGGATGTCCGAGCTCCTGACCCTATCTCTAAGGCTGAGCCCAGACACCCTTCGCAGGAAACTCATTTCAGCCGCTTGTATCCGCGATCTTATCCTTTCGGTCATGACCCACAGCTCATGACCATAGGTGAGGGTTGGAACGTAGACCAACTGGTAAATCGAAAGCTTTACCTTCCGGCTCAGCTCCCTCTTCACCACAATGGTCCGATACAACGTCCGCATCACTGCTGACGCCGCACCAATCCGCTTGTGGATCTCACGCTCCATTTTACCCCCACAAGACCCCGAGATACTTAAACTCCCCCACTTGGAGCAAAGTCTCACTCCCCACCGAGAGAGAGCAATCCACCGTTTTCCGGCAGAGAACCATGGCCTCAGACTTGGAGGTGCTAACTCTCATCCCGGCCGCTTCGCACTCAGCTGCAAACCGCCCCAATGCCAGCTGGAGGTCCCCGCTCGAGGAAGCCAACAGAACCACATCGTCTGCAAAAAGCAGAGATGAGATTCCAAGCTCCCCGAACTGGAGACCCTCCTCCCCCCGGCTGCGCCTTGAGATCCTGTCCATAAAGATTAAAAACAGGACCGGTGACAAGGGGCAACCCTGGCGGAGTCCAACACGCACCGAGAACACGTCCGACTTTTTGCCAAGTATGCGGACACAACTCTCACTTTGGTCGTACAGGGACCGGATAGCTCGCAGTAGCGGCCCCCGAACCCCATACTCCCGCAGTACCCCCCACAAGAGCCCCCGTGGTACACGATCGTAGGCTTTCATCAAGTCCACAAAACACATGTAGACTGGATGGGCAAACTCCCATGCCCCCGAGTATAGTCTGGATAGCTCATTTCTTGATCGGCACACACTGTACAGGGGGTGAATTATTTTTCTAATACAGCAATTTCAAAGATATTAAGATTACGAGTCTTCCAATGAGAGGCACAGCTGACTTGATTGACAGGCGGGAACACTGTAGCTGTTGGCGAGGAGGCTTAAAGCCCGCCTCTTTATGTCACAATCGCTCGACAACAGTTTTATCAAGTTTAACATTTCCAATATGGCTACCGCTGCCAACTGGCCTCAAAACTGCGTTTCAGTCTCTGAGACTATGTCCATTATTTCTACAGTCTATGGGGGGTGACATGAAATTTCCTTAAATCTGATTGGCTTTCACTGGTGCCACTCCAAAATCCTGAACTACTATTGGCTGTTTGCCTTGTCAGAGGCGGGACTTCTGTGAACATCAACTTTTTGAGGCTGCAAGTCCATCTTTGCATTTAAATGTTGCACATTTTTTTTTGTTGGGACAAAAGAATCGAGCTTAGACAATGAAAATGTTGCCACTATGTTGTTTTATTTTTAAAGCTAAGAAATAAAAACACAAGTTTAATATTTGGATGATACTTTCATGATAGAAATATTATAAAGACATATTAGTGGGGACAGGGTTAGTGAATGCCTTTCGTTCTTTTTGTTTCATGCAAAAAATAAACTTGTAAAAGATGCTTCATCTTTTTGACTCCACAAATCAAAGACTCTCAAGGACGGACTACGATACCTCGTGGTTTTGCACCATTTCTGTTAGGACTGAGATGTTAGAACAAGTACAAACACTGTCTTTGATGATCCATCAACTTTCCCTGTGACTCCACAGCGGATCAAACATCTCAACTTCTGCAGAAAGTATTTTCCTAACATTAAGTTCAGACAGTCACGTCCTCTGTGGGATGATTTTCGATAAATTTGGTTATGAAATCGGAAGTTTCACAAGAGTTGCAACATCCAGTATCATTATAAACATCTCCTCTTCACACTGTCATCCTTACAGAACGGAAAAAACCTGAAGTCTGATAAATGTTGCGAAACTCTCAAACGACTGATGCAACCAGGATTGCTAAATATCAAAAACAAGCTCTTTTTAAGTGATATTTTTCAGGCTTGTATGTTTCCATTTAGAGAGGACAGAACGGAGGAAAGATTCCAACCTTTTGTGCACAAAAGGTTGGAATCAGACAGAGGCTGTCAGCTTCAAGGACTTTATCCTCTGCACATGGGGCGCAAGAGGCTAAACCTCCACAAACAAACTTTTGACCCCACTTCATAAATCCTCTTTGAGCCCACTGACCCGACTGCAGAATCTTATTCATCCTCATTTTCAAATCCTCATCTCTTTGCTGGAACAGATCATTCTTGATGATTTGCCTTCTCATACGTCACGCTGTCAGAGGAAAGTATCCGTCAGTGCATGTAAAGGTCACATGCATGAAAAGAAGCTGAATGCTCCAGTTTGCGATCTGGGGTTGCAGGTTTTCCACATGTGGAGCAGAAAGTGTGTTGGCCTCCCGTCTATAATACTGAGGGAAAACCCCTGTAATGTGTGTGTGTGTATATATGTGTGTGTGTGTATGTGTGTGCTAAATGCCTCTCTGTCCTCTGATTGCAGGATCTGTAGGCAGGAACTTGGCCAACAAACCGAATGTGTACGTATCCAGCAGCGCCGGAGCCCGCTGGAACGAGGTCAGTCCAAAAATCTGATGCAGCTGACAAGAAAAACACAGTTTGTAGAAACTTGAGTCAGGAGCAGTTCATCCATCACACAGAGTTTTAATATGACGTGATTACTTCTCTTTGGTTTCTGAAATTGTATCTAGAAAAAGTCACATTGAATCATCAGCTCGGTTTACACACGTCCCGATTATTCAGTGAAGTATGAACTCGTTTAATTAATCTTTGATTTAGAGCAAAGGCCACAGATGTGAATGTAAATGTAGAAGGGTTTGTGTTCTGCACAAATTAAGTCCAATGAGAGGCTGATTTACTCTCAGGGTTATCTCTGAACTCATCTGCAATCATCGTCTGATGACTTTATGAGATATGTGATTGGGAACGGACGCCAAGCTTGGAGTTATTACGGTGCAGCAGGCGATTATCATTCAACAACCTCCAGCCAAGACTCCAACCTCCAGCTTTGACATAAACGCAGTCCATTTTGGGGGCCATTACATCTCCCATAGTAGCGCCAGTTTAACAGTAGACAGTAAGTTACACAAATCAATCAATCAATCAAGCTTTATTTATATAGCACCTTTCATACAAATAAAATGCAACCCAAAGTGCTTTACAGTGATTGAAAACAAGAAAGAAGCAGAAATGAAACAATGCTAAGACATTTTAGTGGAAGATAATAATAATGATAATAATAAAACTAATAAAAATACAAATTAAAAATAAGAACAACATAAAAATAAAATAAAATAGAGACCAATGCACACCAAAAATAAAATATGTGTAATTAAAATAAGTTAAAGCATCAAAATTAAGAAATAAAAATAGTTAAAATAAATAGATTTAAAAGGTAAGGATAAGAGTTGAAAAATAAAACTAAGACTGAAAAATATCAATAAAACTGAGTAGATAAATAAAATTAAATAAATGAATGAATAAATACATAAAAATAGAATAAGATAACAGTTAAAATTACTAAAATAATAAAGCAACATTTAAATCAATATTATAGTAAAAGATAGGTAATAAAATTGTTAAACCCTACATAAAAGCCAGACTGAGGGGTTGCTGGTGGCCTAGCGGTCTAAGCACCCCATGTACAGAGGCTGCAGTCCTCGTCGCAGGGGTCGCCGGTTCGATTCCCGGCCAGTCGACCATTTCCTGCATGTCTTCCCCCACTCTCTACTCCCCACATTTCCTGTCTCTCTTCAGCTGTACTATCTAATAAAGGCAAAAAGGCCAAAAACATAACTTTAAAAAAAAAAAAAAAAAAAGCCAGACTGAATAAATACGTTTCACAAAGGCTTCACTTTAATGAAATAAGACGTAAAAATAAACCCTCTTTTTTGTCATCCACTCATTATTAACGTGTCTAAAGTTTGAAATCAACAATCAACAATAAAGATGTCAAGCTTTGTCAGGTCAGTCTTCAAAAGAAGAAGAAAGCAACTGTTTTATGCATTACAAGGGGGTCTGGAAACTCAGCGTCAAGCAGATCTGTCGCTCAAGTTAAAATGTTTCATGTAGAGCAGATATATATCTACAAAAATCACTTGCCATTTGAAACGAGGCTGGTGTAGGTGGAGAGATCTAGTGAGCTTAACAGGTAGCAATTGACCCAAGATAGCAAGTAGCATCAGACGAAAGAGTGGGGATGTCCATGCAGCAGATTATTACACAGAAAACAAACAGTCAACCTTACCACGCCAGGTCTCCACGGCGCTAAATTCCCATGTCATGCATGATACATGGAATATGTATAAAACACTGCCGTCTCAGAGGATAACAACTTCTCTGTATAATCAGATCAACACCAAGAAAGGTAGCGTCACCCTGTGGCGCTCCCAGACACTGAAGCAGCACTACCACACTAACTTCTAACTGTTACATAATGTCATCACAACGGTGTTCACTTCGCCTGCTTTTGCTCTCCACACTTACTTTCTTCCCTGCATGCACAAGAACCTGAACACAATGTTAACATTTCCTGTTGTTTAAAAAATTGCAGATTAAAGGCCTTTGCTTTTCTCTGAATCAAGAAATGTTGTCCAGTTCTGATAAAACTGGCGCTATGATCTCTGATCTCTGCACGAACCGCCTACAGTCACTTCTTGCTCATGCCCCAGCTAGACCGCACCTGTTGCTATCTCCTCTTTCTATCTCCTCAGCTTGAAGCTTGCCAGGTTCCTTCAGACCCTCCTTTGTTATCATTAGGGTTTTAAAATCTAACATAATCTAGAGCCTGGAGTTTAGAATGAAGCAACACTGTGATCTTAAATAGATGTTTTATTAAGATCTGACTCTGAGCCAAAATATACCATCTCTACAGTCTTGCAGAAGTCACTCCCCTGGTGCAAACACCAAAAGAACTTCTTGCTAACAGGTTTTAAAATGCAAAGTAGGCGCCTCAAATTCCCCGTCAGCCCAACCACTGTACATTGTGATGATGTCACTGGTTTGGAGACCACCTTTTTAGTCTCAAGGAAAGTTTAACCAATTCAAAAAATCTTCCTGAAACACACAGAATATAAATCATTGATCTTTTATGATTTCAAAATATCTTCTGAACAGTTTTATGTCTTTCTTTTTAACGCTGGTTTATTGGGAAAATGCTTAATGAGCCACTAATGGAACATAGCTGCAGTACCTCAAGTGACCACTAGGTATAACTGGATTCAAGGCTCAGTAGCAGCTCTAATTTTCCTGTCTTATATATGTCTTATATGTCTGTATTTTGCTCATGTATGATGCGTTTCTTGTCAGGCTCTGGCCG
The DNA here is from genome assembly GCF_009762535.1 of Notolabrus celidotus. Taxonomy (NCBI): domain Eukaryota; kingdom Metazoa; phylum Chordata; class Actinopteri; order Labriformes; family Labridae; genus Notolabrus; species Notolabrus celidotus. The sequence goes on along the minus strand of NC_048285.1, from coordinate 3,424,570 downwards.
GCCCTCACTTCTACACATGGGGAGACCACGGCGGCATCCTGATGGCCATCGCCCAGGGAGGAGGCACCACGCATCTCAAGTACGTCCAGATGACCAGATTAGTGTTCCTTCAGGACAGAAAACAAAACCATTCTTGAATAATAATCTGACATCTGTTCCTGAATGAAGAATCCAAACATTATGCCCTCAGAGTCTGCTTTGAGGCTCAGGGTTCCATTTAAACCATCAGAGGGAATCTGAGGCTCATAAACGGCACCTGTCCCCGAGGATGAGCTCGTTACTCTGCAGTAACAGATTGTGTGAACATGAAAAGAAGTAAATAAAACTTCCCCGAGTAAAAACAGAGGAGTAATAAAACCCTCTGTGACAGCTGTGCAGGCGTTTGGAGTTCATGTGTGGGTGGATTCATGTGAAATCAGCTGACTGTGATTACACGCAGAGAGGGTTCACTTTACTCCCTCTGGTTCATGTTTACCTGGTTTTACCTTCATATGGAGAGTGTCAACATGCCTGGTAAAGGATACGTCTGCAGAATTGTTTATTTAATTTGTTGATAAGAAATTTCTTCAGAGTAAAAGACAAACCTTAGGATGAAAACTAAAGACCTTTGAATTTACTGAAACACCTCATTGTAAAACCTGTTGTTATACCTTAAAAACGCACCAGCTGCCACTGTCTTCAAAAGTCTGGTTCAGAAAAATAACAGGCTACATTCTGTCTGCGTGTCCTTCAGGTTCAGCACTAATGAAGGCGAGACGTGGACGGACTTCACGTTCTCAGACCGAGAGGTGTTCGTGTACCAGCTGCTGACTGAACCCGGGGAGAAGAGCACCATCTTCACCATCTTCGGGTCATACGCCGACCAGAGACACAGCTGGCTCATCCTGCAGGTCAACACCTCCGACGTCCTGGGTATGTACGAGAGCGAGAGCAGCCTCCAAACAGCTGTTAATGAGTTTCAAAATGCACTTGTAGTCCATGAATATCACATTAAAGCTGGGGTTGGTAGTCTCGGAAAACCAGCATGAATTTGAATGTAGCTTTTCCTCATGACTCCGTCTAACCCCTCCCCTCCTCCCTCGGAGCTCCTCCAAAACGACGCCCCCCCGCTCACATGCACGAGCGCCGCTGATTCTCGACCATATGATCGTGACTGATTCAAAACCGGTCCTCACCAAAACATTCTCATAGTGAAAGTTAAAAACACAAACAAACATGGCTGCTGTTAGTACTCACAACTGTGATTCTAGCATTATCCAGTTGTACTGGTGACACGATATCAGGAGAAAAGTTATAACACATATATAATACTGTAACAACTCTACTGTTTGTTAAACATGTTCAGTGTAGATGCTCTTAATTCCTACAGTGTTGACAGTCAGTGAAGGCATCAGGAGAGGTGTAGAGTGTGTGAGCTGGAGAGAGGAGAGACAAGAGGAGAAGTTCTTCATTCATTCAAACATTGATTGTTGTTTTGTTGGTTGGCGTGATCACGGCCGACAGTGACCGGTTATTAAAACTCAACGTGTTCACGAATCGGCTCGTCATCACTACAGCGTCCGGACGGACGCTACAATAAATATATATTTTCTGTAGGACTTACTGAACGTCATTAATTATTCTGCTTGTTGGTGAGAGCTTTTTGGACTCTTATCCGGACTACAGTCCTGAGCAAAGCACCTCATCAGGTCAGAGGGGACAGGCCCGAGGTCGGGCGAGAGGGGCAGTAAATAGAGTCAGGAGAAGCAGAGGCAGGAGACGGGGACTCAGAGTGCACGCCGGGGAAATGTACGCGCAGGAGGAGGGCAGAACGGCTGGACAGGATTTGATTGGTTTAAAATTTGGGGAGCCAAAAAACGGTGATTGGTTGGTGTTTTCCCAGGTTTACTCCGGCTGTAGATAGCAGCTTTTTTTTTACTCTTTTTCAGGAACACATTATGTATTGATTGCCATCAGGACATAAAGATCATTTTAACCAGTATGACAAAAAGTGTATCTAAATCTGATTACCAACCCCAGCTTTAAAACAGAGAGATAATGTCACTATTTGCATCGCAGGGTTTCTTCACTTTTTCCTTGTTAGCCAAATCCAATTTCATGAGCTACGTTTGCTGCACAGCCTCTCCTGAGTTCAGCCAGAGTGAAAACAGAGTGTAGAGTTCTGGATCTGCAAACTAAAGAAGCTTCAGTAGCAGCCAAGAGATAGCTGTATGATGGGCACACATGGCATGAATATTTGTGTAGAAATTCCGGCATATCTTTCCTTTCATAACTGAGAAAGAGAAGAAATAATTGTAGGTGTTCTCAAGAGCCCTGACTTTGAAACGAGGCTCGTGTTTTTTGCGAGTCAGAAATAGAGGAGAGAGAAATCAAAGGCTGACTGACAGATGGACAACTATGTTTTTGAATATTGCAAAAGTAAAAATAAAATTTTGCAATCAATGTATTTCTCAAACTCAGCCTACAGCTTTGTTATTTGCAAACACAACATGCAACATAACTCTCCTTCCTCCTTCGTGTTTTCCTCCAGGCGTGCCGTGTTCAGACGCCGACTACAAACGCTGGTCTCCGTCGGACGAGCACGGTAACGAGTGTCTGCTGGGCAGAGAGATCACGTTTAAGAGGCGAGCTCCTCACGCTACGTGTTTTAACGGAGAAGACTTCGACCGGCCCGTCACCGTCTCCAACTGCTCCTGCACGCGACAGGACTACGAATGGTGAGAGACACAAACACTTTTTCGTCTCTTTCTCTTGTCTGCATATATATTTCTGGTTTGTGTCATGTTTGTCACAAACTGTCAAATATTCATGCAATTTATTCTTGCAGCAAAAGAAAAGAAAGAAAACCTTTTTCTTCTGTGCTTGTGACTGTGTGCATGCAACCATCACCATCCCTCTTAGAACTCTGGCCTATCTTTTATTGACAGCTAATATCATGTTCTGTAAAAGAGGGCGTGCACACCTAGGTGGACCAAAAAAAATAAATAAGAGAAAGTGAAAGAAAGATTACATAAGGATATACAAAGGGACAGGGAGAGAGAAGGAGAGAGAGACCTAACACACTTAGATGGAGAGGGACCATCTCACCATGATGCCAAAAAGAACTCTGTGGGGTGATACTAATGATTAAGCAACCCTTAGTGTCCACAATCATTACTGAAGCTTGGGTCGCAGAGGGTTGCCGCCGTGCTGTGTTCTATTTGTGTAACAAGACCACCACCGGTGCAGATGAAACCACTTGGGTCAGATCAGCCGAGCGGTACGGCCCGGCACCCGGGCCGCGAGAGCAGTCAGACCGAAGGACCCAACCCGCCGCGGGAGACCCAGGCCAGGGGTCAAGCCAAGGACCCAGACCTGAAGCAAGCAGGTACCGCCGGAGCACCCAGGGCGACCCCCAGGTCACCCAGTAGGAGGAAAGGGGGGCGAGGGGGGAGAGATCCCGCAGCCCCCCCAAGGGACACCCCCACAACACCGCCCCCACAGCCCCCCAAGACGGAGCCAAAGGAGCCACCAGGGCCGAGGGGGCCCGGCACCAGGAGCAGACAGCCAGGCAGACGGGCAGGACCAGGACCAGAGCCCACCAACTGGCGCGCCGGAGCGGGGGGAGGGCGGAGGCGGCAGGGCCAATCCCCCCTGCCCCCCCCAGACGGCCCGACCACTCCCCCCAGCCACGCCCCCCACCCACTGATGGACCAGGCCGCGGGGGCATGGAGGGACACCCTAATGGCTGCCGTAGTAACACCCCCCCAGCTGCGCACCACCCCACCCCCCCAAGAGGACCGCGAGGGAACCCCGGGAAACCCGGCCCCGAGGGCAGCCGCGGACCAGGCCCCCACAGGGGAGGGGGCAGCAGGGGGACGGAGGGTGACAGGGACACCAGCCACCCACCCAGCCCCGATGGACCCCCAACGAGTAGGGCCGAGCCAAACACTAAGGCCCCGCCAAACCTGAACCTGACACAAACACTTTCATATGCATGAAGTATCAACAGTTTTCATTGTTGAGGTCTCGTTTGTGATGGAGAACAGTCTTATGTTGATTGTTTGCTTTGGCCATTACAGATAGAGCTTAAAGGTCTCATATAACGGTATTTTCACCTGTTTACAACATGTCCTAGTTTTCTGTTGAGCAGAGTTTTGAAGTGAGGTATAAAAAAAACAAACTCAGCCTTTTTGGAGGGTCTGCAGCCTCTCAGTTTCCAACCTCATTATCCGTGAAGTGGTCTGAGTGGGCAGGGATGCTCTGATATTGAGGTGCTTTGCTGAATGGCTGCCTGGATGTTGTCTTTGAGAAATGCAGGTGCATAAAAACACCAAAATAAAATTGGCGAGCGCTCCAGAAGAACCCATGCCAGTACAAAGCTGAATGTTTCTTGTACTAAACTTTCACTTATCGATCACTGATTTGGGAGGGGAGTAAAAAGGTCAAATTGAAGCATAAAAATGAACATTTTTATGCGGCAGACCCCTCTTGGAAAATACTTGCCCAAAGCTATATTTGCAAGGGACAGGTTTTACTTGGAGATTTCATATAATTGGAGGTTTAATGGAACAAATTATATCACACAACTTCTTTATATAGAGAAAAAAAGGCATATTTAATTCACTTTTTATCAATGTGGTAGATGCAACTAGAATAGAAATTCAAGACGACCTCTGCTGTCAGATTACCAAAGGTCTCCCAGTAACACTAGTCGCATGTAAATAAAGCTTTAGACCTAACACCTGAAAGACTTTAACATACTTATAATAAATAATAGTGTTTCTGTTAGTGTGAGTGAGACCTCCTTTGAATCAGTGAGAAGCTCCCATTGTCTGTCTGACTCTTAATTAAATTCACTGCTGGCAGACTAAAACATTGCTTTTAGCCTTGGCTGCACATTTTTAATGTTCCCTAAACTCCCATCAGTGCTCATAATGAGTCTGTTTTAAAATGCACATCAGGCGCCGCCGTTCATCACGGGGCAGGAGCTAACTGGGCTGTTTTTCTTTCCTATTCTCCTCACCTGTCTCCCCCCTCCCTCCTCCCCCCTCTCTCTTTATTTCCTCCTTTTCAGCGACTACGGCTTCAAGCTGAGTGAGGACCTGTCCCTGCAGGTGTGTGTGCCTGACCCGGAGTTCGTGGGCGACCTGTACGCTCCTCCGGTGCCGTGTCCTGTCGGCACCACTTACCGCCGCAGCAAAGGGTGAGCTGCTGTTACTGTCTGACTTCTCGGTGCAGAAAGAAGAAGTCCGGGTTCTTTGTGGGGATTATTAGCATAATGTGCATGCATTCAATCATGCATCGAGTATTATCAACCAGGAAATCAGAGCCAGATCTGGTTCTGATGTTGATACTAACATTTCAGCTGAAGGCAGAATCTGGTTCTGATATTTTCAGTGTTGCTTTTTTAATTTAGTTGTCATTTATTCCCCCCTTATACATCTTAACTTTGAGATGAATAGTGAACATTGTTAAAATTATCCAGGCTTCATTGCACCGTCTTTGAGTGAGCACAAATTCAATCATAGAAACTTACAAAAAACCTTTATTTTAACCTTCCTTTGAATAAAATTAGACCATTTTTGGTGAAAGAACTGCTTCCAAAGCCTCCACAGCCCCACAAAGACCTGCTCTTTAAAATCCTCACATGTTTGGGAAACATTAAGTGTCAGATTGACCTGATGTGCATGTCTTTGGATCGTGGGAGGAAGAGGGAGTTTCTTCAGGGAACACATGCATGCACAGAGAGAACATAGTAACTCAAAACAGAAAGGCCCCAGCCAGGATTTGAACCAGGAACCTTGATGGTGCAGAGGTTTGCAACAATGCTTAACCTATGTCAAGAACACTTTATCAAAACTACCAAGTTTAGACCCTCTAAAAGACACAAAGAGCTTTAAATAATAACCTTCTTAGGTAAAAAAAAAAAGTAAAGAAATGTCGAAGCAAGCATAAATACTTCAGAAATTGTGATCTGAATGGATAAGAAGCAGAGAGAGATGCTTGTATTCTCAGGTCTGAATCATCAAACGTGGATCCTGTCATAACCCGGCTCCTGGGTCATGACACAAAGATGAGAGGAGCTTGATTTACCAGATAGATAAGTCATTTATTTAGTAGTTCGCATGTCGGTCTACCTGAAGATCTGAGGGCTGAACAGAGCATAAACATTTTTAAAAGCAAACTCAAGACCAACCTTTTTAGTCCCGCCTTTAACTGAGTTTTATTCTTATAACATTTTTATTTATTTATTTATTATCTAGTTAAAATTTGGGATTAGGATGGGGGGTCTTTTTTATAACTCCTAATTTATTCTATTCTAAGTTGTCTTTATGTACAGCACTTTGTGTTACAATGTCATTGTATGAAAATTGCTTTATAAATCAAGTCTGATTGATTGATAGGGAGAGTGAAAGTTAGAGAGAGGTAACAGGAAGTCGGCTTTACATCAAGTGATGAGCACAGGGAAAACATATATCGATGAGTAAGTCCACCAGTGCCTTCACCACCCACAGCCCCGACGTGGAGATCTGTTCCTGTTTCACGTCATACAGCTGATGCAGGACACTTTGGTAGATAACAGAGGTAAGACAAAAACTGCAGATTGAAGAAAAATCCAATTATCCCGTTTGACGAATTCTCCGTCCCTCGTTCTCTTCTGGCCTTTTGAAGTTTATCTTGTTACGGAGGACAAAGCGCACGAGCTCCGTCTTCCTTTGGGCTTATTAATCAGGATCCACCGCCCGCCTTTATCTTCTGACATTACCTGAGGAATCCTCAGAACAGAATCCAGCCTTTGTTCTCTCTGACTTTTTATTGCCTCTGTGGAAATAAATGCTGCGTCTGTGATCAGATATGTGAGGTTAGAGCTCGCCCTAGTGGCCATGTGATGAAGCTTTGTTTCTGTTCCTCCTGCAGCTACAGGAAGGTCCCGGGTGACAGCTGCAGCGGAGGAGACGTGGAGTCCAGACTGGATGGAGAGATGCTGCCGTGCCCAGTCGGAGGTAAACCTTCACTTTGAGCACCATTACAACATTTGCACCTTGAGGTGGTCTCCAATCAATCAATCTTTATTTATACAGCACCAAATCCCAACAAACGTTCTCCTCAGACTCTTTCCAAACAGAGCAGGTCTAGACCGTACTCTATGTTCTATTATTAACAAAGACCCAACATCAAGACAGGATCAGATCCAGTCCCATCTTCCAGACAGGACTCAGTCTGATCTCATCTTAATCCACCATGAGCAGAGCACTTTGCAGCATTTAGCAAGTTACAGTGGCAAGGACAAACTTCCTTTAACAGGCAGAAACCTCCAGCAGGACCAGACTCATGTTAGACACACATCTGCTGAGACCGTGTTGGAGAGAGGGATAGAGGGAGATGATAGTGGTGAGATGGATAGTAGTAGTTGTAGCAGCTGGAGTCTGGCAAAGAGGAACCTACGAGACAAGGGAGCTCAGGAACTCCAGAAAGGTCTATGGTTAGTAACTTTAATGGGACAGGAAGAGTTAAAGTAAGAGACAGGCAGACAGAGGAGAGAGGAAAAGACAGGATCTCAGTGTGGCAGTCTAAGCCTATAGTAGCATAACTAAGAGCTGGTCCAAGCCTGATCCAGCTCTAACTATAAGCTTTATCAAAAAGGAAAGTTTAAAGCCTACTCTTAAAAGTAGAGAACGTGTCTGCCTCCCTGACATATAGATTCTCCGTGCAGTCTGTGAATGAATGTTTGGGACAGTCTGGGGTCTTTATGCAGGATGTGAGTGTCACTCAGCTGACTCACTTCAGGGAGAGAAACCTGTTTATGGACAGTAAAGCTCTCTCCTCTGGCAGCAGCAGTGACTGGAGGTGACAGAGACTTCATAAAACCCACTGCAAAGCTTAATAGACATGTTTGCACTAGAGTTTAATTTGTGCTGTGAATCATTTAATGCAAAACAGGTTCACCTCAGTCCTGTGTCCTCATGCCTGAGTGTCTTTACCTCTGTCCTTTTATCAGAGAGTAACGAGTTCATCCTGTACGCGGTGAGGAACTCCATCCATCGGTACGACCTGGCCACAGGAACAGACCAGGCTCTGCCTCTGGCCGGACTCAGGGAGGCTGTGGCTCTGGACTTTGACTACGATAAGAACTGCCTGTACTGGGCCGACATCTCTCTGGACACCATTCAGGTGAGTGATGAACTTCATCTGCAGGAGGTTTTGTCTTTGTGTCAGTGTGTCCAGGATTAACCCTGTCTCTGTGTTTCCTCCTGCAGCGTCTGTGTCTGAATGGCAGCACGGGTCAGGAGGTCGTGGTCAGGAAGGATCTACAGAACGTGGAAGCTCTGACCTTTGACCCCATCAGCAGACTGCTGTACTGGGTGGACGCTGGAGCGCAGAAGATAGAGGTATAAAGTTATCTCTGTGCCAGTTGCAGATTTTTAAGTGTATTGGGCATGTTAGCTGGATATTTGTGCACCAAACAGATGATTTATGTCTCTTAGTTTCAAGAAGAACACTTCCTGTCTTAATCTTCTTCTTTTTTTTTTAAGATATGTTTTTTGGGGCATTTTAAAGTTTATCGGATAGGACAGCTGAAGGGAGACTGGAAATGTGGGGAGTAGAGAGTAGGGGAGAACATGCAGTAAATGGTTGATTGAGGCTGGAATCAAACCTCTGTGACGAGGGTTATAGCCTCTGTGTATGGGGAATGCGATGAGACTGCTAGGCCAACGGCGCCCCCTGTCTTCATCTTCTTAAAATTCACTTTATGAGTTTCTGAGAAGTTTCTCTGTGGTTGTGTCTGAAGGTTTCGAACCCTGACGGTGACCTCCGCCACACGCTGCTCAACTCCTCAACCCTGGAGCATCCAAGAGCTCTGGTGCTGCTGCCTGGAGAGAGGTAAAACACACACACACACACACACACACACACTCAGACATATCTGAGGCTGTGAAAGTTGAGAAAAGAAAACATGCTCTTAAGATATTTTTGAAGTCCTGTCGGCCGTCTAAAGACAAAATATCTAATCTGCATGATCATCCTTCAGGCCGTTGTGGTCAGAAGTTACAGATTGAGGCTTTAACCTCCACGGCCGTATGGCTAACCTCAACTTTTACCTCGTCCTGCAGCATCATGAAAATCAATCCCAGAGAAACCTTTGGGGAAGTGATAACCAGACAAAGTCTGTGAAACTTTCCATAACAAAGCTGGTTTCACTTCTGCAAACACGATTCTGCTTTTATTAAAGATGAGTTCAACACATTGATGATGTTGGCTTTATTCTTCTATCATTCCTCTTTTCTTTGGAACTGTACAGACTTCCTCTTACTCTCTAGTACAGTGGAAAACAGGAACAAACAGGAACATACCGAGGTTTCAGAACCTGCATCAGTAACTGAATGAAAACCTAACTTTAAAGATGAATGTGACGTAATAAACGTGTCCTGTCTCAGCCTGATGTTCTGGACCGACTGGGGAGACCACGCCGCTGGTGTGTACAGAAGCTACATGGACGGATCCAACGTGTCCTGCATCGTGTCCGATGGCGTCCGCTGGCCTAACGGGATCACAGCCGACGACCACTGGCTGTACTGGACCGAAGCGTACAGCGACCGCATTGAGAGGGCCGACTTCATGGGGGGCCAGAGGAGCGTTCTGATGGAGGGGCTGCCCCACCCGTACGCCATCGCTGTCTTCAAGGTAAGACCTCGTTTTCAATCAAAGGGTTAAATTTAAAACACATCAAACCAGTTTTCACAGGTTTGTTGTGATGCTGCTTTCAGAACGACCTGTACTGGGACGACTGGTCCAGAATGGGGATCTTCAAAGCTCCAAAAGCCGGCTCCCAGAGCAACGAGCTGATTGTCGGCCGACTGACCGGAGTCATGGATCTCAAGATCTTCTACAAGGGGAAGAACAGAGGTGAGGAACAGAGAGTGAAAACATGTCCGTGAGAAGTATCTGGGTCTAAAATGTCAGTTCAGGGTTTATGAAAATAGATTGCAGGACAATTTGTCCATCCTGTTCCTGCTCAGAGTTTCAAAACATCCAAATTGTTTTATAGTGACCCAAACTGAATCTATTTTTGGTTTTAACGATCAACATGTACAGAAAGTTTTGATTGTTGCATCTGATGTCTGTGAAACAGGCTGCAAAGGTTTCTCTCATGGAACAATCAGATGATCAGAGTATGTCTACTTAAAGAGCTTGTTTTTGCTGCAGACAGGCTCAGAGGCCGAGTGCATCAGCCGGGCGTACTTCTGGGTGTTACCCTGTCTGACACAGAGCTGACAGTTATTACAGATAGAAAGTTAAACGCCATGCACCAGTTAGACTAACGCCCTGTTTGTGTTACACCTATGTGTGCACTGTAGCAGGCGTTGTCGTTATGCTCTTTGGATACCTGAAGTCACAGACAAGATATGACAACAAGATTAGAGGCTGACAGAGGAAAGGTTAGACAGGGACCAACCTGTGTTTGTGTTTGTTAGACACTAAGAATAACAGTCTGAGCCAACTGAATCCACTGTTGACATTTGAAACATCTTACCTTTAAGCAGATCTTAAAATAAAATCTTGATCTTTTCTCCCCAAGGTCATAACGCCTGTGCAGACCAGCCGTGCAGCCTGCTCTGCCTCCCGCAGCCCGGACACCGTCACACCTGCGTCTGCCCGGACGGCGCCCCAACTCTGACCATGCCCAACGGAGAGCTGCAGTGTCAGTGTCCCACCGGCTACCAGCTCCACAACAGCACCTGCGTCAAGATCGGTGAGACAGAGGCACACATGCTGCAGAATGACCTTGAGTGTTTGATTAATCAGCTGCAACTTAACCCTTTGTTCCCTCCAATCAGAGCACAGCTGCTTACCCAATCAGTACCGCTGCTCTAACGGACGCTGCATCAGCAGCATCTGGAAGTGTGACAGCGACAACGACTGTGGAGACATGAGTGACGAGCAGGAGTGTCGTAAGTTTCAGCATCATTAACTCTCTCATGACTTTCTCATAGACAGACTGTCTTCTGAATATTTGAGCAAGAATCTTAAAATATTAACAAAATGTAAACATTTCTTTACGCCTCTTTCTGGTTTTGACGAATGCATCACGTTGGAATTTATATAACAACTCGGCTTTTTTGTTTGTTTTTTAAATCAATTTTTTCCTCAAATTTGTATGTGATTTATTAAATTCTGACTCTAACCATGACAGAATAAATAAAACCTAGATGGAAGATAATCTATTAATATATAATATACACATTACGTACCTTGTGTATTGAGTGAGTGCATGGAGAAATTAACATCAGCTGGAGACATGAGGGCTTTAAGCCCAAAATTTTAAAGGTGACATATTACGCTTTTTTCATCAAAATATATTGGTCACATGTCTTTAAAGTTTATGCTCAAAAAAACACTTTGAAATCAGATTTTGGCATGCCTGAAGAACCCTCTTCTTCAGTCCTCCTCAGAACACTCTGTTTTCTCTCTGACCACGCCCCCTCAGGAAGTGGATGTGCCCTCGGCTCTCCAGCACGTTGATCTAATGTTTACATGTTGGCTGAATATACACGACTGCTCAGAGATCACGTTACTTCAACCCTCTGAATCTGATCCAGAATCTGATCCTGACGGAGAGGCGCCTGCAGCAGGACCTTTCTGAAGGATTGGTCACAGATTTCGTGTTTCTTGTTGTTTTATTTGTCAGTATGTAGACGTGTGTCTTGGTACACAGCTACTAACATGTAGCTATGTGGCTATGCTAACTAGCGCTAGCACTTTTCCATGACAAATAAAAATCTTCCACTAGATCTTCAAATCTGCAGACGTGGGGAGTAAAACCGACCTCTGTGTTTATTAAGACGGCCTACAACTAGCATGCCTCCCTCCTAAGCTCCTTGTTAGCACACATGTGTGCAGGGAATGAAAAACAGAGGAGGGGTTGATTGTATTTTATACAGTCTATGGAGTGAACAAGCTCCGAGCTCTGACTCCGTGACAGACCGGATATTGTTGTGACGTAACAAAAACACTGAAAACTGAAACGGCTCGTTTCACACACATTTACAGAAAGGTGGAGAAATCAGAACAGGGGCAGAATGGATTCTTTTCATTTTCGGGGGGTTTGTAGACATGCCAGGGAAACATATTTCAGGTAGAGAACCATTAAAAAGTCGATTTTGCATGATATGTCACCTTTAAAATGAGGTGAGCGTGTGCCTCTTGTGGCCAAAATCAGTATTACAACTTCACAAATTAATGCCTTGAAAATAAGAACCTAGCAAAAGAAAACTTTGAAGCTACTTTTGATACTTTTTCTCATCTGTTGCACATCGGTAAAAAGACATTAAATCATGTATTATTTGTACCTTGCATCCTGCAAATGCAAAAAAAAATCCTCCTTTAGAATTCTGCATGTTTATTTACTTATTCTTGTCCGTCTTCTCTCAGCCACTACGACCTGTGACCCCTCAAACCAGTTCCGCTGTTTGGCCTCAGGCTCCTGCATCCCTCTGGCCTTTAAGTGTGACCACGAGGACGACTGTGGAGACAACAGTGATGAAGAGCACTGTGGTAAGATGCAGCCGTTTATCTGCAATCTCTAGCAGATAAATGGAGATGTGAATGTGACGCCTTCTGCATATTGATGCTTTTCAATAAAGACAATAAAGAAACTGTATAATCTTGCAAGAGTAAAATAAAGCTGTAATGATTTAAGTGTTTGAAAACAGAGGTTTCATTATCTCAAAACCAAACGAGTATCAGACTTCATCATCTTTATAAATATGAGGAAGTTTAGGACTCATAAAGCTCCTTTAGACCTGGAAAGAGGCAGACTTTCAGGACAGTAAGGGGTCTGTTTGGGTTTAACGGAGGCTAGCTGTGTATTAAGAGGTATTAACAGCCTCATGATAGGGTTTTTTATTCTAAGTGTCTCATCCAGAGCATGTTTCAGGACCCTGTGGGATTCTACAAGCAGCACCAGGCTGTACTAGATGGATATTTTGTACAAACATTGTTTTTAAAGGCTTTTATTTTGAAGGTAGAGAACAAACTTTTTGGGATGAGACATTTTTTGTTGTGCTCCAAATTCCTGGAGAAATTCCCACTTTGTGTCTTGATTTAGTTACATAGGAAACAAAAGCAGAAATGCAAAGTGTTTTCCTGCACTCATTGTGTCGTTGATGAACTCCTCAGAGTCTCACCAGTGCGGCCCGGGAGAGTTCACGTGTGCACGAGGAGTTTGTATCCGTGAGGCTTGGCGCTGTGACGGAGACAACGACTGCAGAGACTGGTCGGATGAAGCAAACTGCACAGGTAACAACCGTGTTTTTAACGAATGATGCATCAGATGAACACTTTGAAATAAAGCTGCACTGTTACAGAGGAAGTAGAATCTCCTGAGATAAATCCATATTTGTTTACGTTTGCAAAGACTTATCTAAAGATGCAAAAAGGTCTTATGTGACCCTGAAGTGATTCCAATCTGCTATAACCACCTGATCACTGAGCATCATCTTGCTTATTACACACTGAAGACATAAACAAGTTGATGACTTGTTTATAAGGTGTTTTTTGTCACAGTGTAAACAGGCAGAAGTAAAATGTGCCGCCTCTTTTCTGCAGATTGGTTTGATTTGACGTGCACGATGATCAGAGTGTTCCTGGTGTCATCTGTAGAGAAATAACACACACTCTTTCTTTTGTCCCTAGTGGGCCACCATACATGTGAGGCCAGCAGCTTCCAGTGTCACACAGGTCACTGTATCCCAGAGCGCTGGGTGTGTGACGGAGACGACGACTGCCAGGACGACTCTGACGAAGATCCCAGACATTGTGGTGAGTACACACACACACACACACACACACACACTCTTTACTGTCCTGGAGGACTTTGGAGCTCACACTTTTTAAGTTGACATCAATGCACTGAAGTTATCGTCTTCTCAGTAACCTTATATCGATCCTCTGCTCTGTGTGTTTCCAGAGGGAACTCGGTGTAACGGCTTCCTCTGCTCCAATCACACCTGCCTCCCTGCCACCGCTCACTGTAACGGCATCAAGGAGTGTCCGGACGGAGCTGACGAGCACAACTGTGGTGAGTAATTTAAGAGAAACATCAGATGGAAGGCCAAGTTAGCACCAAATATGAAGATATAAAGAAAGTAGTGAGTGTCCTACAGGAAGGCTTTTATTGCACTTCTTGTAAAAAAGCTAGAAAGAGAAGATGAGAGCACAGAGGATGCTACAAAATAAAAAAGATCAGGTGCATAAAAGCAGAAAAATAATGAAATGTCATTTTTTCTGATGCACATCCCTTCTTTTATCACAGACAGAGATCAGTAGAGTTTAAAAGAGGTGTAGCTGGGTTATTTACATACAGATTATTTAAGTTGGACAATTTCCAAAGTGATGCAAGAATACCTCGCTATAGGGTGCCTTCTTCCACGGTAGCAGAGTGCATCGTGACTCCTGTACTCTGATAATCAACTCGTTATAACCCTTTTTTTTTTTTTTTTACTTTTTTTTTTCTGAGGTTGTTTTTTTTTCAGAACAGACATGGTTACACATATACCTACATACACACAAGAACACAAAAACATGAGGTCATAGCTTGGTCTGTAGAAGAAAGCGCAAATTTAGATGAGATGCATCACAAAAAGCATACTTGGTCACACATATTTACAATGAATTATTCCCTAGCTAAATAAATACCCCATTTCTCCCATTGTTTTTCCCCCTGTTCTTTTTGGAGCCGTATAGAATATGTCATTTTCTCTAAAAGATGTAGTTGTTTTACAATATTAATAAAGATACCAGCAGTAGGACACTAATGGCCTGTTACAACCCTTTTTAATGCATCAAATAACTCATTAGAACTTAACTTCCCTAAAGGAATTAATATTTGGATATAAACCAGCATGATGTGAACTAACTGTGACGGTAGAAACATCTTTGAGAAACTTTATTGAATATATTTTAAAATGTCACTTGTGTGTTTCTTTGTCTCACCCTCAGACCCTCTGTGCACGCGCTACATGGAGTTTGTCTGCAAGAACAGAGCCCAGTGTCTGTTTCAGTCTCTGGTCTGTGACGGGATCAAACACTGTGAGGACGGGTCTGATGAGGACGCAGGATATGCCGGATGTGGTGAGGAACAGTCTTAGAGAAAGCTCTATTTGTGGTATTTGTTTGTTGCAAGTCCAGTGTTTCAGACTTAAGTTGACTTTTATATTTTTCTTTTAACTCCTTATCATTTATACATTAATTAGCATATCTTCACCCTCATATTAAACTAAAAAATGTATCACTGATGTACAAAAAGCACTTTAATTTATGCATGTCTGTCAAACATTGTCTCTGGTGTCTTGTAGTGAATTGATTTGTATTCACGCTGATGTTTCTGTTGGATTTTTATCAGCCACGCCATCTGAGTTTGGCAAAGTGTGCGACGCCTACACCTTCCAGTGTGCCAACGGAGTGTGTGTGAGCCTAGAGTGGAAGTGTGACGGCATGGACGACTGTGGGGATTACTCTGACGAAGCCAACTGTGGTAAGGAGGAGGAGGAGGAGGAGCAAAGGATGTTATTGTTTACACATATTTAGATGTACTTTGTTCTTCTTCAGATAAGTATCAGAGCACAGTTAAAGCTCTGTGATGTGATGTTGAAGTTAACTCTGTGTGTTGCAGCCGCTCCCACTGAGGTCCCCGGCTGCTCCAGGTACTTCCAGTATGAGTGCAGAAACGGACGCTGCATCCCGACGTGGTGGAAGTGTGACGGAGAGAACGACTGTGGGGACTGGTCTGATGAAGCACAGTGCACGGGTACGCCGTCTGAAATCGCATGTTGCTTTGCTCTCCTTTCTTGTCTTTGTTTGAATCATAAATTCACCGTCCTCTCCGCCCTCGTAGGTGGTGTCACTCCTCACACCGTGGCTCCTGGTCCCTCCACATGCGCCCCGAACCGTTTCCACTGCGGCTCTGGAGCTTGTATCATAAACACGTGGGTGTGTGACGGCTACGCTGACTGTCCTGACGGCAGTGACGAGCTGGGATGTCCCACAGGTAACAAATCTGTCTTCTGATTGGCTGAGACAATCCTTGATTAGGTTACAATCATGCATTTAAAGAAAACAGTGTTACACGTTTAGGTAAACAAAGCTTGTAGAGCTTGTTTGATTGAATAGAGCTACACATCTGCACAGAAGCTGCACAATGCTGAACACATATTTCACGTATGACGGTTCATCTTGTGTGCATTGTAAGAGAAGAGTAATAATATTTCTTTCTCCATCCACAGGTAACATCTCTGTGACGGTCAGTCCTGTACCCACTCAGCCCCCCGCTCCACAGCCCTCCCCAAGTCGGTGCAACCGGGGTCAGTTCCAATGTCGACGACCCCCCCTCTGCATCCCTGACTGGCAGCGCTGCGATGGTCAGAACCACTGCCAGGACCGCTCTGATGAAGCAAACTGCCGTGAGTCTGCACACTCCTCACGTCTGATACCCTAACTGCCAAATTCCACCAGATCTGTGTCCGGTCCGTCTCTGATCCGTCACAGCACCGGATCTGATAGGTTTCTATTCTAGTCAATGTGTTAACTTCCACTGTGTCCGCTCCGTTGCGTTCTGGCTGCGTCTCTGATCCGGCAGGTCAAAGCCTTCGGATCAGATACACAAGACTTCTATTTTTGCCGGATGTCGGAGCACGACGCATCAATCTCAACAGAGCAGATGTAGCGGGACAGGAAGTCAGGTTTCACCAAAACAAAATGAAAACAGATCTGGTGGAAGTCTTGTGTAACACACACACATTGAAGAATAGAGATTATGAAACTGAATCTGTGGTGTGGTTTTGAGTGTTTTGAAATGAAAGACTGAACCATGTCTGTGTCTCTGCAGCCACTCGGGGTCCTCTGTTCTGCCTCAACGGGACTCGCTGCTCTGACGGTGAGGCGTGCGTTCTGGACGGTGAGAGGTGCGACGGCTTTCTGGACTGCTCCGACCACAGCGACGAGGACAACTGCACAAGTAGGTTACAGATACTCTCATCAGCACCAACAGAGTGTTCAGATTTAAGAAGTGCGGTGCTGCCACCTGCTGGTTAGAATCTGTATCGCATGCTCATTATTATTCATGAAGGATCTCTGTGTATCTTTGCCCCTCAGTGGACAGCCTAGCCTACAAAGTCCAGAACCTCAAGTGGACCCGAGACTTCCTGGGTGCCATCACTCTGACCTGGTCTCGTCCTAAAAGCCTTCCTCTGGACTCCTGCTACTTCCTGGTGTACTACAGGTGAGCCTACCTGCACCCTCATCATGTTTCTGCACTGTTAGCATCAGCTGTTTCTCCGCTGTGACTGAGTGTGTGTTTGTGTGTGTTTGTGCTCAGGCTGGTGGGCACCCAGCAGTGGACCATCATGGATACTCACAGCAACAAGACCAGCTACCAGCTGACGGTCCTGAAACCTGACACCACCTACCAGGTGAAGGTGCTCACTCAGTGTCTCAGCAAGCTGCACAAGACCAACGAGATGATCACAGTGAGGACTCCAGAGGGCCGTGAGTGTCACTTCCTATTTAGACTAATTAAAAACATGATGAGGAGTTCAGGAGGACCCGGATCACACTCTCCTCTCTGCATCATTTCTGTTGATCGATCTGTGAATCTTTGCGCCCTGCAGTGCCCGACCCGCCCAGGAACCTGCAGCTGTCGTGTGATAACGGGGAAGACGGGAAGGTCCAAGTTTCCTGGAGTCCTCCTGACAAAGGACACGGCCTCATCAGAGAGTACATCGTGAGTCCTTCTGATCAAAGTCCACTTTCCAACTCTAGTGCAGAGAAACCACCAACGATCTAGTACCTGGTGTCTGAATTAAATTTTTGCATGCATGATGTACAGAACAAAGCTGATCTTAGACATTATGATAGCATTTCCTGCCTCACCTCTGTGCCTGAATGGAATAAAAGACTAATGTAAGTCTGATTGTGTTTGTTAGGTTGAGTACAGTGAGCGAGGAGGTCTTGAATGGACGTCAGAGAGATGCATAACAACCAACACAGAAGTGAAAGAGCTTCAGTCGGACACGATGTACAGGTTCAGGGTGAGTCCAACACTCACAAACACAGAGCTCCTTTTTCAAATATTCAGGAGAAGCCTTCATTCTTTATTTCTGTCTTTTGCATCAATATACAGTGCATCGGTTGATGATGTCACTATTTTGCATGATGAGTATGCAATAAAATGCCATAATCTCCCTCTGTAGATGCTGCTTCTTCAATCCAGTTTAGATTAAAGTGAAATAAAATCCATCAGAGCTGGATCTTTGATGTGAAGCAGGTTGAAGTACTGTAAGAAATGACATCACAAGAATCAAAAATCATATCTGAAAATGCTTCTAAACTCTGCTCAAATATGAGAACATTTTTTAAAAATCTGCATTTTTTTGCTTTTTCATGATTTTTGTAGTTTTAAAAAAAAGAAATTCTGTTAATTTTTGTAGACTCAGAATTTATTTGATTAATTAATTTAAAGCTGCTGTGAGAAACTTTTGTTTTGTGTCGATTCTGGCGCCCCCTTGTGGACAAAGTGATACCTCTTATCTCTTGCCCTAAACATGCAAAAGTAGTGTTTTCAACAAAAGCCTCATCCTGTTGTCTTTTAACAGTCAACTTTATCAGGGAATGTGATTATTTTCCATGAAAACAGTCAAAGAAAGGCTGTTTCTGAAGCAAGATGTCCATCATCTGGTCTGGCACCTACCCCCCCAGGGCGGTTTCAGACATTAAAAATCACAACAGAGAAGGTGTCAGTGGCTACGTTTACATGAGACTTTTAATTCCTCTTTAATTCCGAATTAAGATTAAATCCTCTTTAAAAAGATTTAAAATGACCATGTAAACACCTAATTCCGAATGAAAATGATAACTCCGAATTAAACTTAAATCCGATGTAAGTAGCTGGTTTATTCTGATTTTAAATCCGAAATGAATAATTCCTCTATCATGTATCCGTTCATTCCGCTTTAAATTAATTCTGGTCGTTCTGCTCATGCTCGTTCCCTTGTCCTGTCGCGATGACGCACATACTCCGCGCTGGCAGGCTCATATTTCAGGATGAGGTAGAGCAGCTGTTGCACTAACCGGCTTTGAATCGCCACAGTCCGGTCTTCCGCCTCCCTTCTCCGGTCGTCTATCTCTCTTCAGCTGACGAAAGTGAAGCAGTACGTTTGTGTCGAGCTGCTTTTTAACAACTATAGTCAAAATCAAAGCGAAATTTGAACTTATTGTGTGGTCTTCCATGTTGTAACCGAAAATGAAACAAGCAGGAACTGGAGTCTGTTTTCTTCCGGTAAACGTAAATACATCACGCCCGCCCCTGTCCAATCAGAACCCTTCCCAACCCCCAGACGTTAAGAGGAATTAAATAAAAACAATTAAACGTGTTTTCCATGTAAACCTCAATTCGGAATTACTATTTCCATGTAAACACGAAGGAGAAAACTTTAATTCAGAATTATTTAAAGCTGCTGTGTTTAACTTTTAGCTTGTATCGATTCTGGCGCCCCCTTGTGGACAAAGTGATACCTGTTATCTCTTGTCCTGTACATGCAAAATAATTTTCTTCAGGCAATAACCTCATCCTGTTGTCTTTTAACATTTAGACTTATCTTACAATGTGATTATTTGCCATGAAAACAGCCAAAAAACGGTGTTTCTAAAGTAAGATGTCAATCATCTGTTCTGACACCTACCCCCTCAGAGCAGTTTTAGACATCAAAATGACAACAGAGAAGCTATCAGTGTTGTTGTAGATGGTCTTGTTTGCTTTTGAGGGTCATAAAGAGGCATCAGTATCAGTTTCAGTCTGTTTCTCAGCTGGTTAAAAACTCCTCATAGTGCCTTTAATTTAGAATTATGAATTCAGAATTAAAAAACATCATGTAACCGTACCCAGTGTTGCTGCTGATGGTCTTGTTTGTTATTAAAGGTCATAAAGAGGCATCAGTGTCATTTTCAGTCTGTTTCTCAGCCAGTTCAAAACTCCTCACAGGGCCTTTAATTTGATATTTATGCAAAATCTAGAAAACATCATGCAGGATTAATTTTTTTATTTATTTTTATAATGTGTATGACACATTTTATACATATTTTTAAGTGCACACTAACAACAAGAAAAAATCAGTGCACAACAAAATAAAGCATATTATGAATCGTTAACCAAAACAAAACAAGTAGATTATAACATGACAGAATGTTTTTATTCTTAATTATGACACAGGTCTAAATCTTTTTCAATGAATTTTCATGGTTTTATGACATTTCTATGATTTTTTTCAGTTTGTGTTAATTCAATAGAAGTGAAGCATTCGATAATAGTCCCAAAAAAAGACAGTTATTTGAGTTAACGTCTCCTCAGCAGTTAAAATAAGACATAAAGTTCCCTATTTAACGTTGGTGTTTCTGTGATGATGTTCCTCAGGTGGCAGCAGTGACGAGTCGAGGCGTGGGAAACTGGAGTGAAGTGAAATCCATCACCCCAAAGAAAGGTACGTTCCTCCTCACAGCAGAGCCACACACTGTCTCAACACTGCCACCTGCTGGTGACAAGAGAGAACAGGTTTTTATTTGTAATATACTCCTTTTAGATATTTTACCTTTTTCTTGCATCAACCACAGAACTGGTCCTCTTATTTAAAGGAACAGTGCACTGTTTTTGTTGCTAAGTTTCTTAGTACAGTATATTATAGTTATGTACTTTCAAATCATGGTGACATAACATTCAAAACTGGGTTCTTCAGTTGTAGAAAATGTGCAAAAAGTAGAAGAAAACAAAATAATCAGCAGCCAGCATGACATTTCTTTGTTCATGAATTAGGTCTCTGATCTTTTTCACACGTGAGGATGCTGATAATTTAAAGGTGACATATCATGCAAAATGGACTTTTTAATTGTTCTCTACCTGAAATATGTGTCCCTGGCATGTCTACAAACCCCCCGAGAATGAAAAAAATCCATTCTGCCCCTGTTCTGATTTCTACACCTTTCTGTAAATGTGTGTGAAACGAGCCGTTTCAGACTTCAGTGTTTTTGTTACGTAACAACAATATCCGGTCTGTCACGGAGTCAGAGCTCGGAGCTTGTTCAGCCCATAGACTGTATAAAATAATACAGAATCCCCCCTCCGTTTTTCATTACGTGTGCTAACAAGGAGCTTAGGAGGGAGGCATGCTAGTTGTAGGCTGTCTTAATAAACACAGAGATCGGTTTTACTCCCCACGTCTGCAGATTTGAAGATCTAGTGGATGATTTTTATTTATCATGGATAAGTGCTAGTGCTAATAAGCATAGCTACATGTCGTAGCTGTAGCTGTGTACCAAGACACACGTCTACATACTGACAAATAAAACAACAAGAAACACTAAATCTGTGACCAATCCTTCAGAAAAGGTCCTGCTAGATTTCTGGCAGAGGTCGGTTTTACTCCACATGTCGGCAGATTTGAAGATCTAGTGGATGATTTTTATTTATCATGGATAAGTGCTAGCGCTAATTAGCATAGCCACATAGCTACATGTTCATAGCTGTAGCTGTAGATGTAGCTGTGCACCAAGACACACGTCGACATACTGACAAATAAAACAACAAGAAACACTAAATCTGTGACCAATCCTTCAGAAAAGGTCCTGCTGTAGAGGTCGGTTTTACTCCCCACGTCTGCAGATTTGAAGATCTAGTGGATGATTTTTATTTATCATGGATAAGTGCTAGCGCTAGTTAGCATAGCCACATAGCTACATGTTCATAGCTGTGTACCAAGACACACGTCTACATACTGATAAATAAAACAACAAGAAACACTAAATCTGTGACCAATCCTTCAGAAAGGTCCTGCTACAGGCGCCTCTCCATCAGGATCAGATTCTGGATCAGATTCAGAGGGTTGAAGTAACGTGATCTCTGAGCAGCCGTGTATATTCAGCCAACATGTAAACATTAGATCAACGTGCCGGAGAGCCGAGGGCACATCCACTTCCTGAGGGGGCGTGGTCAGAGAGAAAACAGAGTGTTCTGATGAGGACTGAAGAAGAGGGTTTTTCAGGCATGCCAAAATCTGATTTCAAAGTGTTTTTTTGAGCATAAACTTTAAAGACATGTTTTGGGGACCTCTTAGACCAATATATATTGATGAAAAAAGTGTGATATGTCACCTTTAATAAATCTGTCAGGCCTATACGTCAGAGTCAGCGCAGAGTGAATCAGATTTTCCAAAGTGAAAGTTTGAGTTCTCTACCTGAAGATATAACAGTTCCTTTCTTTCCTCTGTCTTTCCTCTGCAGCTCTGCCTCCTCCCTCTGTGATCGCCGACACCATCACCACCAACTCCCTGAGCTTCTCATTCAGCTTCAACTCTCAGTATGAGGTACGTGCTCTGGGACTTTTTTCTCAGAGAGAGGAAGTTGAATATTTGCAAGTTTGCATGAGTCAGTTGAAATGTTTAGACTCTCTTGAGAGCTTCAGGATCCAGGTCTGATGCTTCTCTCGTGTCTCTTTCAGGTGAAGCAGTACGTAGTGATCCTGTCCTGGCAGTTTGACTCCCACGTAAAGGAGGACAAGAACTACACGGTCACAGAGCGGATCCTCAGAGGTACTCGTGTGTTTGACTTTAAGGAGTTTTGATCCAGTGTTGATCCCGTCGTTGTGTTTGAGAGTGTTTTCGTTTGTTTGTTGTGTCTCCAGCTACAAACCTGACAGCAGGGACGGTGTACGAGGTGGCGGTCTGGGCTCACACTAGTATTGGAGACAGTCCCACCGCTCTGTCCCACCATCAGACCAGCGGCACCCAGCCAGACCGGCCCCTCTTTAAGGCCAGAGCCCTGAACCAGACCGCTGTGGACTGTGGCTGGAACATGAACGGTCCGCCCAACGAGGTACGACAGGAGGAGAGGAAGGGAACAACAGAAATAATCTTTTAATATAGAGATTAAACTCTGAGTCATCAGGCATGGAGAGGTTTAAAGATACCTTCATGTCCTTGACTTTCTTAACTTTCCTTTCCAAACCTTTCATTTCTATTCTTTCCCTTTCCTTTTGTTTGTTTTCCTTTCCTTTTCTTTCCTTTCCTGTCCTATCCTTACTTTCCTTACCTTCCTTATCCTTTCCTTTATTTCCTTCCTTATCCTTTCCTATCCTTCGCTATCCATTCATTTTCTTTCCTGTCTTGTCCTATCCTTCCCTTCCATTCCTTTAATTTCCTTCCTTATCCTTTCCTTTGTTCTAACCTTTCCTGTCCTATCCTTCCTTTCCTTTCCTTCCTTATCCTTTCCTATCCTTGAATGTCCATTCATTTCCTTTCCTTTCCTGTCTTTTCCTATCCTTTTCTTTCCTGTCCTATCCTTCCTTTCCTTTCCTTCCTTCCCTTCCTTATCTGTTCCTATCCTATCCTATTATTTCCTTCCCTTACCCTTCCTTTCCTTTTCTTCCTCCTATCCTGTCATATCCTTTCCTTTCCTTACCTTACATTTCCTTTCATATCTTTGTATAAAGAGGATTAGGCTTCTGAAAATGTTTCTCTTTGAGGTCTTTTTTTCCTCTGATTGTGACTTTTATCTCAGAGTTTTTTAGGTAATTCATGTGTGTGTGTTTGTGTGTGTTTACTGTGTGTGTTTGTGTTTAGGTGTACGGTGTGTTTTACGCCACCTCCTTCCTGGATCTGTACCGCAGTCCTCGTCAGCTCAGCACGTCGTCTCTCAGCCTGACGGTCACAGTGGACAGCGATGAACAATATCTCTTTCTGGTGAGTCTTCATCCATCCTCCTCTTCCTCTTTAAAAACATTTATCTCCACTGTGAACATCGTTAAAGTCCAGAAGCGTCCTCTTCTGTCTTTGGTTATGATGTTTGAGTGTTTTCAGACTCTTTCTGTGTTCATACTGAGCGCGTGCAGTAAAGTGAGTTCTTTAATTTGACGTGTGAACTTCTTTAGATCTAACTGTTTTCAGCAGAGTGTATAAAGGTGGCATGTCGGGAAGAAAGGAAGTTAAATTATCTGAGTTTGACGTCTGAGAGAGGCGTCAATTATTCGGCGTGAATGTCTGTGAATCAGGTGAAAATGGGAGGCGTGATCTTCCCCTTATCTCTGACGACACCTGTTCGAGTGTGGAGCAGTGAACAGTTATTTAAAGTTTAAATTAGAGGACTTTAAAGTGATTAAATAACAGTGACATCACATGTCAGACAACTGATAATTAAAAACAGGATCAAACACTGCCTCTATTAGATTTCTGGTTTCACCTCCTTAAAAAAACGCCTTGTGTTGTTAGTAAAAGTTGTGAGCTTATGGCCGTGATGTCGTCTCTCTGCCTGCAGGTGCGAGTCGTCTCCCCCTTCCTGGGTCCTCCCTCGGACTACGCGGTGGTGAAAATGATCCCAAACGAGAGGCTTCCTCCGAGGAACCTCCACCGAGTCCGAGTGGACAAAACGCAGGCCACGCTGAAGTGGCAGCCGCCGTACGACGCCCCAAACCAGCCTCTGGTACGAACCTGTCACATGTTCCTGACTTCATACAGTTTCATTATTAAATCCTAATATTCTATGAATCTATGAAAACTTTGCATAACTTCTCCTGTGTATGTATCTGTAGATGTACGCCATCCATGTGCGAGACGTGATCCGTAAGCAGGAGTGGGACTACAAGCTGAGCAGCAAAAACAACACGGTGGAGTATCAGCTGAAAGGTCTGGAGCCCGGCGGACGATACAGCATCTCTGTGCGCCTCAGGAACATGAGCAAGGAGGCCAGCTTCACTCTCAGCACAGGTACGATCAGAGTTCACAGGGCTTCTTCTGTTAGGCCCTTTCAGACAACTTTGACGTGATTGGTCGATGATTTCAGTCCGATGTAAACAAGCACCTTTAAACCAAGCACCTTGGATTTTGACTTCTAAAGCTCTGACTACAGCTGGTTAATTAACGGCTGACTGACTGACTGGCTTTTTATGTTGTATGCAAAGCTTTAAACACAAAGATGATAGTGCTCGTACTGGACGGTTTCTCCAGGAGGTTATTCAAAGTGTTTGTGCTCAAAAGCTCCCTCAAAAAGTGTCTTCAGTCCTGCAGCTCTGCAAGCATGCCAGGCTCATCAAGGCTCTCTGTTCATGCTCCTCTTAAAAACCTGCTGCTCTAATATTCTCCTCCTCCTGCAGTTCCTCTTCCAGCTCCAGAGGCCCTGAAGATTTTGACAGAGAAAGACCACGTGTTCCTTTTCTGGAAGAGTCTGGCCGTCAGAGAAAAGGGCTTCAACGAGAGCAGGGTGAGACGATCAGAACTCTCTCTCTCTCTCTTCCACAGTCAAACTTTGCACACAGGGTCGGCTGTCAGGATCTAATACTTTCCTTTTCCGTGTGTTTCAAAACTGAAGCTAGCTAGCTAAAACATGTCTTACTTTGATGATGAAGGAGTTAAATGTCGGGTTAAACTTGAAACAAAGCAAAACATAATCTAAGCTTAATAAAGAACAGCTATATCCAGTTGGACTGACATGAATCTGAGACCATTTAAGCCCTCAAATTGATACTTCTGGTGTCTCATTATCATGTAATGCTGGTTTTGTGCATTGTCCATTAATGTTTGCATTCTCCTAACAGGGCTATGAAGTGCACGTATACGACAGTTTGACCAACCAGACGTCCTTCCTGGGGAACACCACAGAGACTTACTTCAGGATCAGCAGCCTGCTGCTGGGACACAACTACACCTTCTCCGTGCAGGCGCGCTGCCTGCTCAGCGGCCAACTGTGTGGAGAACCTGCTCTCCTGCTCTACAACGAGCTGGCAGCAAGTACGTCACAGACCTGTAGACCAAGTACATAACTAAACGAGCTACAAGTCAGAAGGGTGATTGCAGTAAACAGACTACTTTGTGCAACGTTTCAATGAGAAAGTGCCAAGAGTGTGAGCTCAGAGTCCTTGGAGAGCTAGTTTCTGCATTATGCACCATAGAAAGCAAAGAATTTGTCCAATTTTCAAATGAAAAACACCATCAACAACACAAAAAGACTGTGAAAGGTTAAGCTCTGTGACTGATTTGGATGTTGAACTCCAGAAAACAGCAGCAGATCTCACATTTCACTCAATATATGTATTTCTGTCGTAAAAATGGAGCCTAATGGAGATTGACCTCGTTTTGGATCCACCCTCTAGTGGACACTTGAGGAATTATAGTTTTCTGCACTTCTACACTGTATTCATTTGTCAAAACCTGGACTCTCTTCTTCATGTCTACCTCTACATGTTGCCTTCTTTCTCGTCCAGGCGCCAGCGATGGCTCCCGCGCTGACGGCCGCTCAGGGGACATGGCGGCAGTGGTGGTCCCGGTCCTCTTCCTCCTTCTGTTGGGCATGTGCGGTGGCTTGGTGGCGCTCTACCTCCGACACCGCAGGCTGCAGAACAACTTCACCGCCTTCGCAAACTCGCATTACAACTCCCGGCTGGGCTCGGCTATCTTCTCCTCCGGGGATGAACTGGGTGAGATGACGTTTTGCATGATGTGTGTGTTTCTTTCGGCCTCCTGGGTGTTGGAGATCAGACGAATTAAAGAAGGAAATAAAAACGAAGAGCTGAAAGACACAAAACTCAAGAAACATGTCACTCAAAAACTCTCAGACACATCTTCTCACACGTTTCTCTCTCTCTCTCTCTCCAGGTGACGATGATGAAGATGCTCCCATGATCAGCGGCTTCTCAGACGACGTCCCCATGGTTATCGCGTAGCACAACGTCCTTCTGTTAGCTTTTTCTCTCTTTCCTTCTCCCCCCCTTCGCCCCCCCCGTCAGCGGCGCGGTACGACGGAGCAAAGATGAAAAACTCTGCCGCCGTCTTTAAATCCGTTGATAGGAAAACATCCCGATTAGCAGGAAACATGAAGAAAAACGGAAAAGTGTAAAGAGAGAAAGAGATATTTTTCAAATATACAATGCACTTTTTTTGGATGCGCAATAACTTATTTTTTATAATGTAAAAAAAAAAAAAAGATATATATGGGGTCAAATGAGGACTGTGAGGAAGAGGAGGAGGAGGTGGACACTGAAGAAACTGTGAAGGATCTGAGTTTGTGAAGCTCGCCCAGGGAAAGAGAGACCCTATTTATAATGCAAACTCACCATCCATAGAGCGGTTCATCGCTTAAAGCCAAAATAAGCATCCAGAGACTGTAATATAGAACGCAAAAAACACACACACACTTTGAGAAAAACTATAGATGATAGACAAATGCTGTAAACTATATGTACAAAAACCTATTGGAGAAGCAAGTTAGATGTTTTGGTTAAAGTGCAGAGTGTACTGAAGCAGTACGCGTAACGTCAGTGTCCAGGAAGAGGCAGGATGATGAGTTAAAGGGGACTCTGGGTTTTAATCCTGGACTTTCATGTGTTTGGTGTCAAAATGACTCAAAGATGTTATACTGCAATTTCAAAATATGTCCAACAAATGCTAAAACTTTAGACGCTGATGCCTCAGATTGATTTTAAAAGCCAAAAGAGATTCCTGCACAGGATTAAGATGCTTTTATGGACGAGAATTAGCCGTAACATCTCTCTCTGCAGGGCCGCCAGACTACTTTGACCTCACAGTGCACCGGAGCTGCTCGTTTACAGCCGTCTACATCTCTTAGTTTGCTGTGCGACTTTGGGTTTTATTTGTTAAGGGTTGGCTCCGATTCTGCAGAATACATTCACACAAACTAACAACACAGAAAGTGGCGAGGTAAACCTTTTGGTTCTGGTGAAATCAGTGCTTTTATCAATGGAGTTTGGTGGCTTTGAGAGGAGACAAGAAACAAACAGTTTAAGGATCCTTTCAGTAGTTTTGTCAGAGACCTAGAGTAAGAGTTTGAGCCCGTTAGTGACAAAAACAAGACCTTAAATCTGGCATTGTGCTGCAGCAATTAAAGGAACAGTTCAGTTTTTTGTAGTACGGTTGTTTGAGGTACTTGATAAGCCGGCCGGTCTGGTATCTTCTGATTCAGAGAGGTCCAGAAGTACTGTTGTGACCACTTGGGATCTCTCCTGCTCTCCAGTTAGCTTGGTCTGTTGAGTCTCGTACTTCCTCTGTAAACTCCGGTTCATAAAGGTGTCCTCTTGAGTCCACAGAAGTTAGTTTAGTTGTGTTTTTATCTCTCTTAAAGCAGACTTACTCGAGCAGCCAATCAGTGCGTTGCAGGTGGAGGAACACAAATGCATCCTAAGATGAACAAAGTGGCTTTCTGACGGCAAATTCAACTTCTAAATTATTTTTAATTATAAAGTACACCAGCTCCAACGCTAAAGTTTGGGTTGCACTTTTTGAAGAATAGCAAGGTTGCATCTGCAGAGGTTGATAGCCTCGCCTGCATGCTTGGTTTCTGGCTGGTTCATCAATAAAGCATAAAACCATGCTTCAAAAAACGGAACTGTCCCTTTAAAGCTTGCTTTAAATTTCAAACTGTCGTCTCTGTGAGTCATTCAGACACCAAACACATAAAGTAGAGACCAGGTTTGAAAATAGCGGAGTTCTCCTTTAACTCTGGGTCATTTTCTATCATTCCACATTTCTAATTGTTTGTCTATTTGATGATCACCAGTTGATAAATGTAAACGCATCAACAGTCTGTGTAGACAACCAAACAGCTGAGTGATGGGTCGACCTGTGGCGCCGTGCAGTGTCCTCATTGATACACCTTTCCTTTCTCACCACCAGCACACTGTTGTACGTCTGTATGTAAAGGCAACACATGTACCATGAACATACCCATGGCTCTGAAATATTTGTAAATATTGGCTTTTAATACGTCCTCTCCTCGTCATGCTGCACCGTATGATTCTTTAAATGTTTTTTTTTGTTTTCCTCTTTTTTTTAAAAAATCGTTCAGGACCACGCGTTTTGTCCCCAGCGTTTTGCCGTAGCTGTAGTCAGAGAGGAAGTGGGTTCTCAGGGAACTGTGTCGGAGCGGACTCCCGCGCAGCAGCAGCAGCAGCAGCACCATCCCCCCCCATGGCTTAGGCAGCACCGTCCGCCGACTGTTGATAGTACGACACCGTTAGAGAGGTACTGGATCAGCTGTGGGTGGAGTTCACGGCAGATGAAGATTATTTTCAGGCTGAAAAATATAAAACTTTAAAGGGTTAATCCAAACAAAATCAGAAACATGTTCACTGACCTGCAGATGTTTTTAGTTTGAGAGATCAACAAGTCTTTCCAGAAACAGCATCCTGGCTCCTGATCTTGTGACACTCATCAGCTGCACGTTTTTTAAAGATAAGCAAATAAAACCGCTCCCTTCCAGCTGATCCGCGCGTGGACAAGGCTTTTTAATTAGTTTTGCAACAATCCAACACAAAGATTGAGCAAAATGACATCGTCAGCAACCGCCTGCACAGAAAACTATTACAGTAGTACGAGAAGCTTTATGCTGAGCATAAGATGTTCACCTTATTCAGCGCATTAATAGGAGCAATTTAATACAGGATCGCTCTCTTAAAGTTATATTTTTTGGGCTTTTTGCCTTTATTTGATAGGACAGTGAAGAGAGACAGGAAATGTGGGGAGCAGAGAGGGGGGAAGACATGCAGGAAATGGTCGACCAGCCGGGAATCGAACCGGCAACCCCTGCGACGAGGACTATAGCCTCTACATGTGGGGCGCCCAGACCGCTAGGCCACCAGCACCCCACAGGATCGCTCTCTGATCACCTGCAGAGCATGCCGGAAGCTGCAGATTATCAAACACGAGGGGCAGATCTATACTCAGCTCATCCAGATATCATCTGTGAGGAAAATCACTTTGCTGATCGTGTCCTGTGTGGTATTTTCTGCTCGCTTTGGACACTTAAATGTGACATCGATCTCTCTGCAATGTCCTGCCAATCATCTAGTGTGACACCTCCCCTCTCGCTGTGGTTTTGCAGGCCATAAAGAGGCATCAGCATCCTTTTCAATCTATTCTAAAACCAGTGCAAACCTCCTCACAGGAGCTTTAAACTTGCTTAAATTGGAGCTGCATGAGTCCGTTAGCTTGGTTGCTAACAGAACAGATCACTCCCTTTTGTTTCGAGGCTGTAAAAGTAAGCATGGTTAGAATGACTTAGCAGTGAAGTCAATTCATTTTAATATTTCTCTTCTCTTAAACAAACAGTTCAAACTTCAGTGAGGTTTTTTTTTATACTCATTTAAAAACAAAAATGCTGAACATTTTGGCAATTTTTTGGCACTTTTGCTGCAAAATGTTGTGAATATTTAATCAAAATGTAATTTGTTACGTGATATTTTAATCATTGAATCCACACATTTCCATTATATTTCATTTATTTGGATGCAACACTGTCTGCTGTTACAAATATTAAAAAGACCAGGCCCTGGAGGAGGTCCCTGTTTCTGGAAAGACTTTATCATGATGAGTCAGTGACTGCACGGTGAGACACCTCTTACAGGTGCAGTGACCAAGTGTTTTTGTTGTTTGTGAATCGATAAGTCCCGTCCAGAGAAATCAACCCATGAAGGTCTCTGTTTGTACAGAATTGCACTGTTTCACACCCTTAAATCTCTCACCGTTTGAATGAACCATGTCTGATTATCCAGCCCCCCCTGCTCTCGTCACTCGACTCCGTACGTTAGTCCATAAACTGATGTTTGTGTTCGCCTCTCAGCCATTCGACCTGATGGTGTTCTGCTCTCTATTGTTCTTTGTTTTGTTTGTAACATGTCTCCATGAATGTATTTTATATCTGTACTTTTGATGGTACTGTCCCAGCTCATGATGCTACCATCACCACCTGTGAAGTGAATGCACTCCCTCTGCTTCGGCCCTCTTCGTGTCGTCTCTCTGCGGACTGGCTTCTGCAGACGAATCTTAGCAACCCAAACCCTCTTCACTGACCCAGAGCAACAAACCACTTTGTCAGGCATGCATCTTTTTTTTTTTTTACCCTCGGATCATTTAAAGTCGGTCCAGACTTCTAACTTTGGCCTGACTTCATGCAGCTCCAGACTCGGTTCATGACGTACTTTGTTCGGTTTTCTTGGCCTTAAAAACAGATTTTCTGGCATTGATGCTGTTTTTGTTTTTTTGCTCTGAGTTTCTGTTTTTGCCACATAATGCCTTATTAGACTACATTGGGTTTCTATGTGAAGAGCTGTTTGTAGGGCTGCAACTAGCAATTCTTTTCCCCATTGATGATGTGCCAATTATTAGAAAGATTAATCAATGAATCATTTTAAATGAAAGATTGAGTCAAATCTTTGTAATGGTTTACAAAAGCCCAAACTTCTTCTATTAAAAGTCAGAAATCTTGTTTCCAAACCATGAACGACAACCAATCCACACAATCTTCACATTAAAGAAGCTGAAATAAATGTGCAACTTTTAGCTTAACAAAGACCTGAAATGATTGGTTGCTTACAAGTAATTTTCTTTAGATTGATTCTTTGAAAAGCTCTAGCTTTTGTAATATAGAACACAAGTGCACAGGTATGTAAACACAAACACACACACACACACACACACACTCGGCCCGTACACCGCGCTCAGGAGGCTGAAGACGAGCTTACTTTTAGGGCATTCGGTTGATTTTGTCAGATCACTGCACCTTTTTTGCGTCGGCTGCTGAGAGCCAGCCGCCGGGTCTCTTTTAGTCAGGTTTTTACACATGTACAAAGTATAATTATTGGTTCTTATGTGACCGTTTTTTGCTCCCCACTTGTCTTAATGTGGACTCGTAATGTCAAATAGTTTGCTTGGAAAACGTCGTCGGGCACAGAGTTTGATCTTGTTGAACTTGGCCACGTTTGGAGATGTTTATGTCTTGCTTGCTTATCTCAGAGGTTTCAGGAAAACAGAGATGTTTGGAGAAACAGTGTGAGGTGTTTTAAAAACCACTTATACTGAAATAAAGTTGTTGAAAATCTAACTGTGGCCTGTCTTTTATTTTGGAAGGAAGGTTTCCTGTCAGTGCATGCAACCTTTCTTAGTGAGGAGTGAAAAGACAACTCTGTGATGGTCCAAAATGCTGCTGCATGTGAACGAGGAAAGAGGATTCTTATTAAAGTCAGTGTGTAATAAGACTCTTATTTATTAGTATGAAGCGCTTTGTTTCATCTGAGCTCCAAACAAAGCTTTGTTCTATCATTTCTCCCATATTAGCTTTTCTAAATCTTTCTAAAAAAAAACTCCAGTTTAGAAATAAAACCTTTTTCTGTCATCTCAAAAACCTGTATTAGTCATACGTCATCACATCTTAAAGAGCTCATACTGCACTATGACCCTTCTGATACTTTGAAAGCTCTGCCTCCAATGCTACTTTTGGCAGGGATGCATTTAGCCAGCAGTTGTGAGATCCCTCTCATCTATCTTTTTATAGACACAAGCACAATTGTGCATAACTCTTTGCCTTGATAAAAAAACAACAGATGCTTGATCATATATTTCAAGGAGTGATAATGAACAAATGAGCTATATACTACAAACCGTACCTCAAACCAGGCTGTAAACACATTAAACTTTGTCATAAAGTTAGGCACTTTAACATGAAACCTAATGAAGATTATTAAGCCTGATTTATACTTCTGTGTTGAATCAACGGCGTAGCCTACGCCGGAGGTCTGCGTAGCTCCCGTACCTATGCAGAGGCCTAAACACATAGCTGACGTGCACCTCCTCCAAAAAGTAACTACGTGTAGAATCGACGCAGATCGCAAGCTCCGTGATTGGTCCACTCGTCGGCTTTTGCACATCGGCCGTGTATTTCGTCTCCTCCTCTCTATTCTTCATGTAATCATGTCTGTATGATAAACAGCAACATGTATCAGCTGTAGATTAACATAACACGCTCTGAATCTCTGTGGAAAAGGAAACAGAGATCGTAGCAGGGCCGGAAGCAGGCGACCGGCTATCAGAGAGACCACACTGCCCTCAAGTGTTTCGGCGGAGAATCGCTGCACGACACGGACACAACAACACACAAGTATGTGGTGCTCATGTCTGCGTCAGCCTCTGCTGCGTAGGGGAGATGCAGAAGTATGAATCAGCCTTTAGCTTTTGCAGCCAGCCTCTAGTGGACACTTGAGGTACTGCAGTTTCTTTTGGCGTCATTTTTCAGCACTGTACAATACCTTGGTGCAAAACATAGACTGTATAAAATATGGACGTAGTATTCGTGACGTCACCCATCTGTTCCTGAGAGCTGTTTTGAAGCAAATCAACGGCGGCCCCCATATTGGAGATGCAGAACTCAACCAGGCAGAGTGTGACATAGTGTGAGCCTCCTAGCCAACAGCTATGTGTTCCCAACCTGGAGTCACGTCAGTCATGTCCTTATTTGGGCAAAAACTGGTAATCTTAATATCTTCTGAACCGTCACGTTAGAAATAAATCACCCCTGTACAGTGTGTGCTGATAGAGAGATTAGCTTCGTAGGGCCAAGCCGTTTTTTGAACCAGGCTGTAAACATGTTTATTAATGCTGCAAAGATCGTCTTTTTCCCATTCATGTCTATGTGGTTTCTGGTGTTTCTGCAGCCAGCCTCAAGAGGATTCTCGATGTATTGCAGTTTATAACACTTCCACATGGGCTTCATCGTTTCAGACCGGAGGTTGCTGCTTGGTGCAAACTAAACCCACACTAACAGGGCTACAGACACCTGGCCAATCGGTGGAGAGTGGGCTTAAAGGGCGAGGGATCTTAAAGGCACAGTACCTGAAATGTCCTGTGTCAGATGGACGCTGAACTGACGGTTTTCACGGACAGTACAGTGAGATAAATAAGACTTTTGTTGAATTACAAATCATTCAAAGCTTCTGCAGAGGTTTAGTGTGACGATTTAAAACCTGAGATGGGCACATGTTCACTTCAGCAAAGTAGAACAACTCATTCAACGAGACTTTTTTGCAGTTGCAGCATTATTTAATGCTAATAATAAAATAAACACTGGACACAAAGTTAGCAAAGTGCTTCACCATGTTCATCAGTTAGCTTGTAACCTTATCTTTCTTGTTTTGTGATGATAAAAAAATTCACAACAGAAGAATTATTGAGGACCTTCTTCTGGTAACATGCCGCCTGAGCGGGAATAGGTTAAACAGGTTCAATGTGAGCCGTGAGATCCAACCAAAACACGCGTGCTGCAGGTTGTTAAACAAAAACAATGAGCTCAAAGAAGCCAAATCACTTAATAGAGCTGATGGGAACTGCTGAGTCAGGTGACCTTTCTTCTGGTGGTCCATCACTACAACAGGCCTCTGTAACATCTAACACAATGCTGTGTTTTATTCTTAATGGATGAATATTGATCAGAGCGGCGTCGGGTCAGCACTTTATTGCTGGAAACATGACTAACCAGGTCCGAGAGGATTATTGAACAACACGAGTGACTCAGGGATGACTTGGTTTCATTCTGGCTCTAAAAACAAAGTTTCCCGTCCAGTCTCTGTTATAGAACAAAGAGGTGTTTGTTTTCATGCAGGTTATTGAAAAGACTCATACAGTAATACACATCTTTCCAAACATTCTCAGCCAACAGCCCATCGCTTGGGACTGATGAACTTCGGAGGTATCAGGGTTCATGTGGGTTCATTGTGCACTGCTGATCTGCTGAGGAAGACAACTCAGAAAAAGCTGCTGGATCTTTATCCAGTTATCTTTATTCAGTTTAGCTGTATAGAATGAAAGTATACATAATAGGAATCAAGGCCACCGGCCCTGCGGAGGTGACAACAGAAGGACAAAGGAGAAATATTCAGTAAGGTCAGGACCTGTAGGGGTTTAACAGAACGACAAAGCACGACAATGTAATGCTTTTAGAGAAGCAAATAGAAGAACCAACAAAAAAAACATCCCAACTTTTAGTCCATGGCACGGATCACGCTCTATATCATAAAGTGAGGCTTCTCAGGAGTGATTCTAAATGGATTGGCACCCTCCTATCTTGCTGATCTCCTGCACTATCACACTCCAGTCAGAACACTGAGGTCGTCCAACCAGCTGCTCTCAGACATCCTGAGATCAGGACTTAAAAACAGAGGGGATCAGGTCTTTGTGGTGGCTGCTCCTGAGCTATGAGCAGTCTACATATCCAGATAAGATCAGCTGAGGTACTGCTTAAGACCCGTCTCTTCTGGATGCGCTTTAAATCAAGTCGACTCTCTCTTATCTTTTCTGTGTTTTATACCGTCCAGCGAGTCTTGCATTCAACTTTTTATTGTATTTTAATTAAATATGTGAATAATTGTGTATGTGGCTGCTATTCTATTGGGATTATATTCCTTTAATTGTGTCTTTGGTTGTACAGCACATTAGTCAACATTTTAAATGTGTTTTATAAATTAAAATGACTTTACGGTATTATTTAATCAGAATTACGCTCATTACACTTGACCTGTAGTCAAACTGGAAGGCATTAAAGCATTAACTCACATATCAAATCCATAAAGTTGCAGCTTTCATTAAAAGAGAAACTTAGAGAAGCTACGAGGAAGCAGCTGGACCAGTTTGGGAAATTTTGCCCCTCGTCCAGTTAGCAAGATAGAAAACTACAAAATGTCTCTGTTTGTTTTAATATTTTATAACCCAGAACCATTTTCAGTTATATCCATACATCTTCCCAATGCCTTGAACATTTTTCAATGTTATCTTTTACTTCTTAGGGCATGCAAAATAATGTTAGGTTTTTTATATTCACAATTTTGAGTAAGTTACAGAAGTGTCCACGAGAGTGACACACTTAAAGCTGCTGTGAGGAACTTTTGATTTATACCAATTTTGGTGCCCCATTGTGGACAAAGTGATACCTCTTATCTCTTGTTCTGTACATGAAAAAGTAGTGTTTTCAACAAAAACATCACCCTGTTGTCTTTTAACAGCCAGATTTATCACTCAATGTGATTATTTGCCATGAAAACAGCCTAAAAAGGATGTTTCTAAAGCCAAATGTCAATCATGTGGTCTGACACCTACCCCCTCTGAGTGGTTTAAGGCATTAAAAATGACAACAGAGACGGTATCAGTGTTGTTGTTTATGGTTTTGTTTGCTTTTGAAGGTCATAAAGAGGCATCAGTGTTGGTTTCAGTCTGTTTCTCAGCTGGTGAAAAACTCCTCATAGTGCCTTTAACATAAGATTTTAATTTATTTTATTTTATTTTTATGCATAAACAAAATAAGTGAATATCTTTTCCTTTTAAAATCACATTTTCTGTTTCTAACGTAAGACTTGATTTTGAGTTTTAAGAATTTTTTTTTTTCGTTTTTTGAAATTTAAATTTTCATGCCTTATGTAGAGAAAAAAAGCTTTAAGAGATCAATTTACCCCAACATCTATTTCTGAAGGGTGCCAGAAAAATACAGTTATTCACCTGGCTTTTCTCCAAAACTAAAATGCATACTTTAAAATTTTAACAATTGCATTGCTCAGTAATTAATTACTAATGCTACAGAAAATCAACCTGCAAAGGTCTTCCAGAAATGAAGGATTTGCAACATGTTCCTGAGCTGCATGATATTTCTGACCCTCCTCTGGCTATCTTGTAACTTTTGGTCACTTACAACAGCTGGCCAGAGGGTGGCAGTGTGCTGAAGTAGCTGATGTGAAGTCATACAATCAGCACTCAGTGCAAAAGAGAAAAAGAGTAAAGCTGTCTCCTGAGTGTGAAAGGGTTCATATGTGTTCCTTAATCCATATTGAGCTAAAGATAAATTCACTGATTGTTCTTCAGGCGGTTTATTATTTGTTTTATCTTTATATTTATTACTACATTTGATCTCAGAGCACATTGGCAAAGAAATATTGAACATATAGAAAGAAGGGATCTTTTATGTCACAAGCTTAAACATTTGAAGCTGACGGTTTGAGAGGTCTTGAAAATTTGTTCCACCAATGAGAACTCAGGATTAAATTGATGAACACTTAGAGTGATATAAAACTTTAATTCAGGATGTGTTTGTGTCTAAAGGTGTTCATTCTGATAATGTTGGACAACAGATGGTCTGCAGAATATTATCATGTACAGATGGAGGACAGCACCTTATCAGCCGGACAGTTTACAGACTGCCTGAGTGCTGGCTGATGACGGGTGGAGGATCGAGAGAGAGTGTGTGTGTGTTGGACTTTGTAGGTGGAGGTCAGAGGTTGTAGATAAACAGTCCTATCCTGTCCTGGTCAGGAAGTGAGTGAAGCACCCACACAGAGCTCTGTGTTTGATAAAATGAACTGACCTAAAATAGTCCCTCCTCTGCGGTGTTGTTGAGCAGCACGGAGCGCCTTGTGTTGCTGCTGGTCAGGCTGAACCCGGGCTGCGTTCAGGCCCCTCAGATGGGCCTCAGGTTGCTGAGGAACAAGGATCCACTTTGGACAACAGCAGCTCGGCGAGTCAGACCAAACACAGCTGTGTGTGTGTCTGTGTGTGTATATGTGTGTGTTTATGCCTCAAACAGCCACCAGGGGGCAGGAGAGACTCTGCAGCAGCTCTGTCATATCAGGTGACGTTTCATTAAAGATGCATTTCAGTCAGTCTGCTGGATCTGTGTCAGTTCACTATTGACTGTAGATCAGCATTTATGCTGCAGGAGAGCAGATTGTTTTTAGAAATGATTGAAAACCAGCAGGAATACAGACGTCCCCATCAGCCCTGGTTTAGTCTAAGTGTGACTGAGGGCCAGGTGAAAGGACAAAATGCTGAAAGGAGATTTATTGTTTAGTTTTGTGTTTTGCAAATTGGTTTAATCAATTCAAAGCAGCTTGTACTACAATGAATACTAATCCTTTTAAATCTGCCATTTAAAAGGTACAGTGTGTATAAGTCAGAGTATTTAAAAACTTTGCTTTGAACCTTTAAATACTACAGACTGCACCTTTAAATACTACACACTGTCCCTTTAAATACTACAGCTTTACATTTTACACCATGTTCCTTTAAATACTGCACACTATACCTTTAATGGCTACGAGCTGTCCCTTTAAATACCACACACTGTACCTTTAAAGGCTACACATTGCTCCTTTAAATGCTACACACTGTACCTTTAAATGCTACACACTGTACCTTTAAAGGCTACACATTGCGCCTTTAAATGCTACACACTGTACCTTTAAATGCTACACACTGTACCTTTAAATGCTACACACTGTACCTTCAAATACTACGCACTGTAATTTTAAATACTACACACTATGCCTTTAAACACATGTTATTTATGCACATTAAAACAGTGGTAACAATGAGTTCATCCACTCCACCATTGACATTTTTATCCACTAAAAATGTTTATTTTTATTTTAGAGAGAAAAATGAATAACTGGAGTATATTCAGCATAAACACAACACACACTCTCTCTCTCTCACACACGCACGCACACACACACTTGGGCAGGCACTCAGTAAGTAACTTTAGTTTAAACTCACCAGGGAGCTGTTGGTTGCTTTCTAATGCACTCACTAGTCAAAGGTCCACAGAGGTCAGCCTGCACACACACACACACACACACACACGCACAAACGCACACACACTTACACATCACAACAACAACAAACCACTCGTCTCCCTCTGACAGTTCAAGTGGTGGTCAAGAGGCTCCTGACTGCGTGTGATTGGCAGGGGTCAGAGGTCAACAGACTGTGTGAGGTGGAGAACAGGTGTGAAGGAGAGATGAGAACAACAAGAGGCAGAGAACAACAGAGCAGAGGGTTCAGACGGAGTGTAGCTTAGCATCAGGCTAGAGCTCACTTTAAAGACAGGAAGCATGAGTTTAGAGTTTGATTCATGTACTATTCGGTAACATGAAGGAGGCGTGGTTTATGACCTTCTGCAGGGGGAGCTCTGAGCGTTTGGCCTTCAATTTAAGGCAGCTGTTGTGTCATCCATGTTTTTATACTGTCCCTGATTGATAATGGGCGGTTTTATTTATTCAATTAACCTTTTAATTGAATTCAGTACCATACAATATTCCCAATCCATCTTATTAATGGAATTTGGATGTACAACTGTAACACATTTATAAAAACACTCCACTTGATTCACGCACTGTATATTTTATTATGCACATACCGTCTGCAGTCAGAGAGCATTTGCAGCGCTGAACAGACCTCTTGGTGTGTTTCTGGAGGTCTGTCGGGGATTCGCTTGGCAAGAAAATGAGAAAGGTTGTGTCGATGTGGGTGTGTGTCAGTACATGCATTTACTATATCTTAACCTTTATTTAAAAAGGCAACTTCAGAAGACAAGATACCGCATTACAGTGTAAATATTGTGGAAATAAAAACACCCAACAAGGGGAGTTATCTGTCTGAAGTTACGACACATCACACATTCAGGCATCACTCCCTCAATGCACTCAAATTTATTCTATGGCAATGTGTAACTTGTTCATATTGTTTGTTTACTTTGAAGAGATGCTGAACATTTACAGATAATTATCATCCTTTCTAAACAAAATGTCATCTGTGATAATAGGAATGGGAATGCCTGCACACTACACGTCCTGCCAAACTCATGAACCGTTGCCTGGTCAGTTCCCTAAAATGATTCCCCAAGAACTGATTTCTGCAGTTCATGTAACTTAACCCACCATGAGCAGAGCCCTTTGCAGCATTTAGCAAGTTACAGTGGCAAGGACAAACTTCCTTTAACAGGCAGAAACCTCCAGCAGGACCAGACTCATGTTAAACAGACGTCATGTAAGGGATAATGCATGAATCCTAGCAGGGTGACAGTTTTTAAAAAATAGTCCCAGTGGTTCCATGTCAGTTAGCGTTCCTTGGCGATGGATTCTTATCTGCCTGTTGCAGGCGATTAAACATGGAACTGTCCTCATTCAGCTCTCCTTCTTCTCTGAGCTCTGCTCTTTTTTTTTCCTCAATCATTTTTCTATTGATTTTCACACAAACATGTTTCTTAAATCGACTAAAGTTGCTGAAAGTGCTCCATAAAAGGTCCCTACATTTGAATAAACTTTTTACTGCGGCCAGTGACTGAGTAGCGGATCTTTTCAAGGTTTATGCAGGACATGATGTCCCTCAGCCACTGACTGTGGGTGGGTGGGGCAGCATCCCTCTATGTCAGCAGTACTTCACGTCTGGCCAAGAGCGATGCAAACGCTAGAGTACGACTTTTAAATGGAGTCAGACGCACATCATCCTCTCCAGTAGAACCTAAAATGGTATGGGCTGACATTCGGATAAAAATGGGACAGCTTGGCTTTACATATGTGGACCCCGTGCACAACTTTGAACTGCAATAGGCAGTGGCGAGCACAAAGGGATGTTGAATTCACCAGTTTAAGGACAGCGTCCCAGACGTCCTCTGAAAGTGTAAGGCTCAGATCCTGTTCCCAAACAGCCTTTATTCTGTCGAGCGGGGCATGTCTTATGCCTGTCAGCTTATTGTAGATGGTGGATACTAAACCTTTGCGTGTTGGATCCAGGTCAAGAGCCTCTCAAATGTCACAACTTTGAACGCTGCTGCTATCATCACTACCACTCATGGTTTAAGTTGCTTTGGAGAGATCGCTAACCTAAAGTTTCTCTCACCTGCTCCGCTCCGGTATGATGATATTGATGGACAGGATCCACTACCAAAATATCTATGCACTAGCAATTTAGCCACATTCATTACCAATATGATGCTAACGGGAACTAATGTTTTACCTCATCTACACAGCTGGAACATCAGTAAGAAAGCTAAGTAGGGTTAAATGGCACTTGCATATCAACACAACATGGGGCGCATCCCTCAACTCTGACCAGCAGAGGGCGCTTGTGTTACACAAAACACAAGTCAGACTAATCCATGTTTCATCGTCACACAGCTTCAGAGTCGGTGATCATTACCCAGCTATCCTGACACATACAATGATAAAAGTGTTAAAATGTATAGTAAGTTGTGATGTTTCTGTCCAGCTCCACTGCAGATAAATCAACTTTTCATTGTTTTAAAGTTTTAAAATATCTCCTCTTCAGCGTCCACTCTCACTCTCGTTCTTTGTTCGTCCTGTAACTGTGTTGCTGCTCTCCTGCCTGACAGGTGATCGTTTTTGCTATTGTGTAACAGGTAAAGGTGTGATTTCTCTCTGACAGTCTCACAGTCAGGCTGCTGCTTTGAGTTCAGACTCTCTCTGTCTGCCGGAGGAATCGCTGCTCTGACCTTGTCAGCCTCTCAGACAGAAGCAGGAGGCGGCTCCTCGGGGATCTGTGGCTGCCTTTCTGCCCTTAACGGAGATTTAGAAGACTTAAAAGTTTCTGGAGCTTGATGGGTATTTCAACACTCATACACCCCTACAGATAAAGAGACAGAAAGTCAAACTAGGTATTTTTAGATAAGGGGTTTGATTTCTTCTAATCCTTTTAGGTTTCTCTACCTTTAGTTCAAGATATCAGATTATAAAAACATAAGTAATCTCAGGTAAAGGGAGCACCATTTCTGTTTGGAGTGACCCACAGGAAAATTTTACTGCTCAAGGCTTTCTCTTCTAAGTTTCTGGAGACAAAATTGAGATTTTCACTTTAGCCTCATTCAAGTTTCAAACTGTTCTCATTGGTTTCTCATTAGTTTCTCCTAAAATTCACTAGGAGAAATAGTTGAGACCATGACATGAGTCTTATTTGAGACTTAAATGAGAGATCTCATTAATGGCTCATTTTCTTCTCTTTTTAAAATATATTTTTGGCCTTTTTGACTTTATTTGACAGGACAGCTGAAGAGAGACAGGAAATGTGGGGAGTAGTGAGCGGGGGAAGACATGCAGGAAATGGTCGACCGGCCAGGAATCAAACTGGAGACCCCTGCGACGAGGACTGTAGCCTCTGTATGTGGGGCTCTTAGACTACTAGGCCACCAGCGCCCAGAAGAACCCACCCCTTTAATTGTAATAATCTGGCTAAATCTGGTCAGCCCTTTTTGCGGCCCATATTTTAAATAAATGGTCTGTCATACCTGGTATGAAATCTCTATCTTTACCAATTTCTCTCAAAGACACTAAATCTTTGTGAAGTTGTTTTGTTCCAAACAGACTTGTAAAGGAAGGACCATACTGAAGAGATAATTCTACATCTAAATAGCTGATCTTGCAAGTGGTTCAAATGTTTTAATGAGAATTGTAAGTTTGTGGACAATTACATTGAAATCTTAATTTTGCAGGGCACTATGAAAAGATGAGCTCAGGCTCTTTCTTTGCTCCATCTGAGCTCAACTTGAGACACAAAAACTGAGTCTGACAAAAACAAATGGATGAGGTTAGATTGAGAGAGCTCCCTGATTCCTCCACCTGAGCTCAAAAGGAGTCACAACACTTGAGAAATACCTGAGAATCATTTCAGATTTTGATGAGATCTCCTTTTGAACTGAAAGGGAGACTAAGCTGAGACTTTCTGCAACTTTTTCTGGAGGCAAGAATGAGAAACAGGAGTCATAAGCTGTAGTCTCATTTTGCTTTCAAACAGATCTCATTGTTGTCTAGGAGACATAAATGAGACACTTTTGAGATCTCCTCTCTAAATTTCTTTTCCTATGGGGAGGTTCAAATGCTTCAAACTTATCATAGCTGAGTTTTGACTTTTCTTTATCGACACCATCTGGCAACATACCAGCAACAACAGCTTTTAAACCTCTTATTGGAAGTAATACAAACAAAGCAAGTCTTACATCTGCTGCAAGGTAGACGACATGACAGCTCCCACAAAAGGAAGACAGATTATTTGGAGCTTCCTCTGTTGGCCGAGTGCAGATCGATCATAAAATATACCTCCTCTAAAACAGGATTTCTGTCAATATTTGTAGTTCTTATGCTGATTTATGTTGGACTGAAGTTTCTGAAGAAGTTTAGTTTTATTTGTTGCAATAAAAAAAAACCTATGCTGCAGTGCAGTATCTTGTGCTGGGTTCACAAACACAAATACAATCATTTGTGCAAGTGGATTACATAATTCCATGAATGGAGTGAATTATACATGCAAATACTGACAATGATTTATTGCTTTACTGTTTCCTCAATTTAAAGTGTTTTATTTGATTTATTCTTTTGCATTGTTGGAATTTTCTGCTCTTCTTTCTGTCTGTTAGAAGGTTTATTCTGTCATGCTTATAGTTTGTTAAGCACTTTGTAAACATTTGTTTTTAAAAGGAGCTAACATATTTACATACAGTTAATATTTTTAGCATTAAATGATGCTTCTTTCGCAACAAGTTCAAGGTGCTAGCCGCTTCATTCGCTAATACGCAAGAGTTCAGAAACCTAATCTTCAGCTTATCAATCGTGCCGCGATGGCCAATCAGCATGGAGGTCCTCCGATGACATATGATGTGAAGAACGGACCTGGGGAGGTTCTTTGTTCTGGAAAATGGAGGAATAATCCATAGTATCATACAGTTTAGGGTAGCCACACACAGACACTATCTGTTTGTTTGTTTAAAATCCCAAAAGGAATAATAAAAAGAGCTCACTGTGTGGAAGTGAGGAGATCCGATTATCTGGTAAGTTGTGAAAACCTTTGTCTTTCACTGCAGCTATGTGTTGTAATAGTAAGTTAGCACTGCCCAAATTAGTATCACAGGCCTCTCAACTTTGGGTACTAGTGACAACTTAAATGGAGGGAGTTATACCTGCATATTAAGTGAATTAACACAAAACATTCTGGCATTTCAATAGGCTTCAAAAAACCAAGTGTTCACCAGATATGTAAAGAAAACCTTAAGAGAAGACATGAACAGACACCTCTTCTCATAATGTGTCTGCTTCAGATCAGCACTAGAATCTGGACTGTACCCACTTTAATGTTTTTCTGTTTGCAGCACTAAAGACAGTTATCCTACTGCAGACTGAATGACAGCATTAAATCGTTGGATCAGCTTCTGTCCCATGTTCAATTTTTTTAATGCCCAAATTTTGAACCACTCACGCACCATGAGTGTATAACAGGGGAGCATTCATGTTGAATAATTGTTCAGTTGTGATATAATTGCCGAACACACGTCTCAATAACCGGACCAAACATTCACTGAATTGTTTTTCCACATTTATTTCTCCTTAAACTGACAGAGAAGTTGTAACCCACATCATGTCCCATCATTTGCATGAAAATGAACTCTGTTTGTGTGTGTGTGCACACACAGCTTAACCCCTCTCTTC
Organism: Notolabrus celidotus; assembly: GCF_009762535.1. NCBI lineage: Eukaryota > Metazoa > Chordata > Actinopteri > Labriformes > Labridae > Notolabrus > Notolabrus celidotus. The sequence continues at coordinate 3,380,466 of NC_048285.1, read as the reverse complement.
TCCTCCACCAACAATTTCACTGTTGACCTTTGCAACAGGTATTTGGCAGCCCACTTCAGCCGCAGAGGCTCCGTGATAATTGAGTCTGGATGGCTATCGCTGTCCTGCTGCTGGGGGGCTTTTATTGGACGAACAACTTGGCCAATAGAAGAGATACGAGTTACATCTCTCCTAGCAACAACAGTCATTGGATGTGTAGTGTCACCAACTAACTGACAGGCACAGTTCATTTTTCTTTCCTTTGTCTTTGGAGGGACATTGAGATCATCTGACCGCTGTGATGGTTCTTCATCAGCAGCACAGAAATGAAAGCTGCACAGAACCTGATGAAGCAGCTGTTATTTATTTGTATTCTAGCCTTTGCATAGATGATATTTCTAAGAGATAAATAAAGTAATCTGAATTTACATGTAAAATGAAAATTATCACAAAAATTATTCTGTTAACTAAACATTTTTCTACCCCTGAAAAAATGACTAGGCTATATTTGCTGTCAGCGTCTTTAACCAAGAAGCAAGATAACATAAATTACCCTTTTTATTATCCAACACAAATGTACAATATCTCATTAATTCAACAGAATGATGCTTAAATATTCTTGTGGGGAAAATAAAAATATTCAGTCTGTAATGGTTGGTAAAATTCTAAATTCACAAGATGCAACAGGCATTTGTTGATTTACACGCTAACAATTTAAAAAGACTAAAAAGCATTTGTTTTTGACAAGATAGATGCAGACTAAATGATCATTTTAAACAGTACAAGAGGTGTAACAGTGAAAGCGTCACCGTTGTTGCATGCAGGTTTCTTTAAGTGTCTTCATGACCTCATTAAATCATGAGGAGGACATTACATCAGCAGGGTTTATCAGCTCTGTCGAGAGCATGAGACTGTACAATAAATGGGCAACGCACCTGCAGCTCCTCCCACTGGGAGTCGTGACCGCCTCGATGGGTGCTGGAGTTGAGGCATGCATAGAACTCCAACCAAAACACACATTTAACTTATGGATACATAATTGAAGCTCTCTCAGATGTGTTGGTCTAAAGCAGACGCTCAGTTATGGAAAGTTTAATGGTGACATATCACGCTTTTTTCATCAATATATATTGGTCTAAGAGGTCCCCAAAACATGTCTTTAAAGTTTATGCTCAAAAAAACACTTTGAAATCAGATTTTGGCATGCCTGAAAAACCCTCTTCTTCATTCCTCATCAGAACACTCTGTTTTCTCTCTGACCACGCCCCCTCCGGAAGGGGATGTAGCCTCGGCTCTCCAGCACGTTGATCTAATGTTTACATGTTGGCTGAATATACACGGCTGCTCAGAGATCACATTACTTCAACCCTCTGAATCTGATCCTGACGGAGAGGCGCCTGCAGCAGGACCTTTCTGAACGATTGGTCATAGATTTAGTATTTCTTGTTTGTTTTTTTATCAGTATGTCGACGTGTGTCTTGGTACACAGCTACGAACATGTAGCTATGTGGCTATGCTAACTAGCGCTAGCACTTATCCATGAAAAATAAAAATCATCCACTAGATCTTCAAATCTGCAGACGTGGGGAGTAAAACCGACCTCTGCCAGAAAGGCAGCAGGACCTTTTATGAAGGATTGGTCACAGATTTTGAGTTTCTTGTTGTTTTATTTGTCAGTATGTAGATGTGTTTCTTGGTACACAGCTACAGCTACAACTACAAACATGTAGCTATGTGGCTATGCTAATTTGCACTAGCACTTTTCCATGGAAAATAAAAATCATCCACTAGATCTTCAAATCTGCAGACGTGGGGAGTAAAACCGACCTTTGTGTTTATTAAGACAGCCTACAACTAGCATGCCTCCCTCCTAAGCTCCTTGTTAGCACACATGTGTGCAGGTAATGAAAAACGGAGGAGGGATTCAGTATTATTTTATACAGTCTATGGGCTGAACAAGCTCCGAGCTCTGACTCCGTGACAGACCGGATATTGTTGTTACGTAACAAAAACACTGAAGTCTGAAACGGCTCGTTTCACACACATTTACAGAAAGGTGGAGAAATCAAAACAGGGGCAGAATGGATTTTTTTCATTCTCGGGGGGTTTGTAGACATGCCAGGGACACATATTTCAGGTAGAGAACCATTAAAAAGTCCATTTTGCATGATATGTCACCTTTAATGACTTGTTTTGCTAAAGTTTTCTCATCGCTCCTCCTCGACTCTGTTATCCTGATGCACACAGCGCTGCAGGAGCTTCATTGGTCGACAGAGCTGTCAATTATGTATATTAATTACAGCTAAACTTCTCAGAAAAATAAGCACTTGAACACAAACCAACAGGAAGCATGTTTGAGAATGTGTTTTAATGTTATAGTTTGGCCCATGTTCCATCTGTTATGATGGAGGAGGCAGGGTTTATGACCTTTACTGCAGCCAGCCACCAGGGGGAGCTCTGAAGTTGTTGCATAAGTTGGGGAAGTTGTTGATCGGTCCATTAAAGAAATAATGCACGATATGTTTATGTTAAGGATGCAACAATACAGCCCATGGTTCAGTTCAGAGAACAACAAGATCTTTTTTATTCATAAACAATTTCTTTATGTTACTTTTAAGCAAAAAGAACCTTCTCTTTTAGAACACAGTCCTGGTGTTTTAAATGATATAAAATAAATGCATAATGCTTTATATATATGCGTATACTAACTGAACACAGAGGCTCTGTGATGTGATGCATACAGCGTTTGTTACTGTGACTGCACGGCTTTGTTTCATGTTTTTATTAACGTAGCATTTCAAATGTTTCTTTTTAGCTGCAGATCTAAGCTGCCCACAGAGAACATTGCCATGTCGTGATTATTGAAAGGCTCAGTGGAAAAATGTGCCTGCAGCGCTGTGAGCAGAGGACGCGAAGGAGAGGAGGAAACATGTCTGCCTGGTCACCAAAACCAGAATCCGTGGACCAGTTTCGGGGATATTTTGGCTTCACTTTCTACAACAGGAGGAGGTGAGGATGCAAGGACTATGTTTATGTAAAGTCAGCAGTTTGAAACTTATTGTGTGTCAGATATTATCAAAATCAGATACTATTAACAACATTATTAAACTCATCTGACGTGAATCCAGACTTCAAAGAAGCTTTGCCCCCGTGCAAACCCGGTTTTAAAACCCGGGACAACCAAAACCTCTAACCTAACACCAACTTTGCTTTTATTTCTGTGTTGAAATCATGTCCTGGATGTGATTTCTAACACACACACACACACACACACACACACACACACACACACACACACACACACACACACACACACACACACACACACACACACACACACACACACAGAGAGAGAGAGAGAGAGAGAGAGAGAGAGAGATCTGAAATGTTCTCCTCTCCTGGTAAATAAATTAGGGGGAGTCACCATCTGTCTCTGCTGGGGCTTCAGCATTGCACCATCACAGCAGCCAGAGAGCAGATACACACTACACACTCACACACACTCACAGCACTCAGAGGTGGTGCTCGTAAGGTCTCTGGTTTCACTGAATGGTCCATGATGGCAGCTATTTGTTTGCTTTTGGTTTGTATTTACACCCTCTTCACTAAAACAAACCGGTCCCTCCCGTGGTCCCCCTCGTGGTCTCCCTCTGCTCTCTGCTCTGTTGACTCAGTCTGCAGACACCTCGTTGTGCCCAGACAGCCTTTTAAAAAGCATGTAGCGCTTTTTAATGGTGTTGAATATGCAGAGAGGGCTCTTTGCAGATGGATGCATCATTCTTACCTCTTCAGCTCCTGAAATTCAGCAAGTAATTGCCTAATATGAAAGGTTCAGTTACCTTGAATTGCTCACACGAGGTGAGACCCAGTCCTGCCTGCATAACATCGCTTAAATACCAACTAGGACTGTGTTTTGAATTTATGTGATTAAACAACTGTATTGCTTCAGATATTAAGTATTTTCTCACTCCATGCAGGGTGCTGGAGCGAATCCCAGCTCACCAATTAACCTAACGATAATGTCTTTGGACCATGGGAGGAAGCTGGAGTACCTGAAAAGACATCATGCATGCACAAGGAGAAAATGCAAACTGCACCACACTTTTATTTTTTATTTAAAACTGCAAGGGTAAAATTCAGCGCCTCTTAATAAATAAGCCACTTTGGTAACACTTTACAATAAGGGTCCCTTAATCAGCATTAGTTTATGCATTATTAAGCATTAATTAACAGTTTAATAATAGTTTAATAATCGTTACAATGTATTACCTAACATTAACTAACACATTAGTTAGTGCATTAATAAGCAGTTTATTAATGTCCACTGCTCAGAGTTAATTAATACATTATTAAGCATTAATAAAAGTTACAAAACTTAATTAGTTAACCATTAGTGAATGCTTTCTGGACCCTTGTTGTAAAGTGTAACACATGCATCACTTAAGTAACACATTATAAATGCTAAACTGCCTCATAAGCATCAGCATAAGCAAAAGCGTGTGCATCACTTTTAAGTGTCCTCTGGAAACACTTCTGTTGTGTTGCTGTCTATTTGCAGCGCGTTTTTCTAATGTATTGTGTTGTGGTCTTTGCATCGCGTTTTCTAAATGCTGCGCATGTGTTGTCAAATTGATGAAGATGTTTTCTTAATTTTCTACATTTCAACTCATTTTGCTTCAGTGTATGTGTTACCTAAGGGATACATGTGTTACACTTTACAATAAGGGTCCAAAAAGCATTCACTAATGCTTAATTATGGTTAAGTAATGCTTATGAGGCAGTTTAGCATTTATAATGTGTTACTCAAGTGATGCATGTGTTACACTTTACAATAAGGGTCCAGAAAGCATTCACTAATGGTTAACTAATTCAGTTTTGTAACTTTTATTAATGCTTAATAATGTATTAATTAACTCTGAGCAGTGGACATTAATTAACTGCTTATTTATGCATTAACTAATGTGTTAGTTAATGTTAGGTAATACATTATAACAATTATTAAACTATTATTAAACTGTTAATTAATGCTTAATAATGCATTAACTAACGCTAATTAAGGGACCCTTATTGTAAAGTGCTACCGAAACGGGAAAGTTAATGATGGTAAGGAGGACATTTGACCGTATTTAAGTTAAAAGAACCAATATGATAACTCCTAGCGTGACCTGCTCCTCCTCCAAAATGTAACTATGCGGGATTACCGTGATCAATAACACAAACGTGTCTCTGCCATTGTCCTGCAGCGAACAAATAAAAGAGACTAATGGATTCCAAGGCAAAGCAGTGCTCGGCCGAGGAGACAAGCTGCCGTTGTCCGCCATCGTTGTTGTGAGGGAAAGTTCGTGCTAGTGCTGCTGGGAAAAGCAGTCACGTAAATCTGACGTCATCTTCCGAGCTGGTCCACGAGGTCAACCAGCTCTGAACTAGCGCAAGCACCAGCCAGGAAATACAACCCGGTTCACGTTAGTCGAATAAAGAAGTATCTATGGTGGCATGAATGGAGAACACAAATGCCACATATCACGTAACACTTAAAACACAACAAAAAGAACCACAGCTGAAGATGAAAGTGAGCAAACGAATTACACATGTCTTTCAGGAAAGAGTGTTTTTGTTGTCCATCATTAAGTTGTTGTGTTTCCCTTTAGCAAAGTGTTTTGGGTTGGTAGAACTTCTGGCTATCGTACATCTCAGCTTGGCAACTGGATCAAATCTGCAACCTTAGACATATGAGTAAAAGATTACTGCAACATTTAGCTTCCCACATGGAGGACAACATCTGATGAAAAAGCCACCTTTATTCACCTTTCTTCTTGACGGTCTCAGTAAGTTAGGAGCTGAGGAGCTAGTGATCTTCACCGGGCAAGTGGGTGCCAGGGTCCCGTTATAAAGGGGGACGGGCTGGCCCCTACAGTGTAGATCGGTCTGTTCTTACAACAGACGTGGTGGTAGTAGAGCTTCCTTGAATGGTCACGCCAGAGAACGCTTCCCATAGTGAGATACCAAACACTGTTGAGAATTTGCACGATATTGGACGTTTGGATCGTATGAGAAGAAGGCTTCTGTTTTCACCATGAAGTCGCCCCCTGCTGGCTGTCACAGGGAATGCAGGCTCAATGCAAGTCAGTATCGGCTTAGTTTCAGTCTTTGAGGCTAACTTTACTCACAGTCTGTTACAGTCTCACATATTCAACAATCTATTAAACCTTAAAACATAAAGGATTTTAAAAGCAGGAAAACTTAAAGCTCCTCACAGGAAAGTTGAAATTGAAGCGTACAGTTAACAACATGAGACAGACAGAAATACACGTCGGTGCAGCTTTCCTTTGACCCCACAGAGGAGCTACATTACTGCAGGCTACAGCCCGAGCTGTGTGTCTGAAAAGGCCCCCTGCAGCTTCAACCAATAACACCCCCCACCACGCTGTCAAAGAGATGGAAGGATGGAGCCATCCAGGGAAGAGTAAAAGCTCCCTTATTGGCAGTGAGGAGGGGAAGACTACTGTAGCTGAAGATGAAGATGTACAGCGTCTACTCCCCAGCGTCTTGTTTGGAGGAGCAGGATATGTTTGATGTGTGTTTCTGTGTGTGTGGGTGTGTGTGTGTAATGTCCTCTTTTCATCTCTGTCAGCATGTGAGGCCTTCCTCGAGAAGCTGGCTGTCAATATGAGCGCATGGTGCTGTCTGACACACATTTGTGTTTGTTTGAGTGAGTGAGTGTGTGTGTGCATTACACGCCTGAAAAATGGAGGGAAATAATCAGCAGTGTACTGCGATGTTTTTTCAGTGACATTTTTAAGCAAAGTCAAAATCATCAACATAAAGTACTTACAAACAACACGTTTCTCCAGTTTGACACTATGAAAAAAAACCAACTTGAGACCTACAGTCATGGCCAAAAGTTTTGAGAATGACACAACTATTAATTTTCACAAAGTCTGCTGTTTCAGTTTTTATAATGGCAATTTGCATATACTCCAGAATGTTATGAGGAGTGATCAGCTCAACTGCAATTAATTGCAAAGTCCCTCTTTGCCTTGAAAATGAACTTTATCACCAAAAACACATTTCCATTGCATTTCAGCCCTGCCACAAAAGGACCAGCTAACATCATTTCAATGACACACAGGTGTCACACACATTAACACAGGTGTGGGTGTTGATGAGGACAAGGCTGGCGATCAATCTGTCATGATTGAGTGACTGGACACTTTAAAAGGAAGATGGTGCATGACACCATTGTTCCTCATCTGTTAGCTATGGTTACCTGCAAGGAAACACGTGCAGCCATCATTGCATTGCACAAAAAGGGCCTAACAGGGAAGTTTATAGCAGCGAGTAAGATTGCACCTCAGTCAACCGTCTATCCAATTATCAAGAACTTCAAGGAGAGAGGTTCAATTGTTGCCAAACAGGCTCCAGGGCGCCCAAGAAAGTCCAGCAAGCGCCAGGACCGTCTCCTGAAGGTGTTACAGCTGCGGGATCGGGCCACCACCAGTGCAGAGCTTGCTCAGGAATGGCAGCAGGCAGGTGTGAGTGCATCTGCACGCACAGTGAGGCGAAGACTTTTGGAGGAAGGCCTGGTGTCAAGGAGGGCAGCAAAGAAGCCACTTCTCTCCAGTAAAAACATCAGGGACAGACTGATATTCTGCAGAAGGTACAGGGACTGGACTGCTGAGGACTGGGGTAAAGTCATTTTCTCTGATGAATCCCCTTTCCTATTGTTTGGGGCATCTGGAGGAAGGCTTGTTTGGAGAAGACGAGGTGAGGGCTACCATCAGTCCTGTCTCTTGCCAACAGTGAAGCATCCTGAGACCATTCATGTGTGGAGTTGCTTTTCAGTCAAGGGAGTGGGCTCTCTCACAATCTTGCCTAAAAACACAGCCATGAATAAAGAATGGTACCAGAACGTCCTCCGAGAGCAACTTCTCCCAACCATCCAAGGGCAGTTTGGTGATGAAGAATGCCTTTTCCAGCATGATGGAGCACCTTGCCAAAAAGCAAAAGTCATAACAAAATGGCTCGGGGAACAAAACATTAAGATTTTGGGCCCTTGGCCAGGAAACTCCCCAGATCTTAATCCCATTGAGAACTTGTGGTCAATCCTCAAGAGGCGGGTGGACAATCAAAAACCCACACATTCTGACAAACTCCAAGCATTGATTATGCAAGAATGGACTGCCATCAGTCAGGATTTGGTCCAGAAGTTGATTGACAGCATGCCAGGGAGAATTGCAGAGGTCTTGAAAAAGAAGGGTCAACACTGCAAATATTGACTTATTGCATGAATTCTGTGTAATTCTCAATAAAAGCTTTTAATACTTATGAAATGCTTCTAATTGTATTTCATTATACCATAGAAACATCTGACAAAAACACCTGAAAACCCTGAAGCAGCAGACTTTGTGAAAATGTAATATTTGTGTCATTCTCAAAACTTTTGGCCATGACTGTACTGTACATCACACGTTACAATTTATTGTTCTGCACAAAGCAAGTTAAACTCACTAAGTACTCTTCAACCTTTCTGAAATACATTTTTGAAGAATATTTGAGATCAAAAAGCAAACACTGAAACATGTGAATGTGACGTCACTACTGATACAGAATGAGGCTACACACGACACAGCTACAGGGTTTCCTCTCAGATCCAGCAGGGGCTCTGCTTGCACCAAGAGGCAACCTTCGGTCTCAAAATATGAAGCCCATGTGGAAGTGTTATAAACTCCAGTTCATCGAGAATCCACTTGAGGCTGGCTGCAGAAACACCAGAAACCACATACACACCCATTCAAAGAAGAAATAAACACGATTACAGCCTTGTTCAAAAAATGGCTTCGCCCTATGTCGCTAATTTCTCGATCGGCAGTTTAGAAGGTATTAAGATTACGAGTTTTCCAATATGGGAGGCACAGCTGAATTGATTGATAGGTGGGAACACTGTAGCTGTTGGCTAGGAGGCTCAAAGTCTGCATCTTTACATCACAATCGCTCGACAGCAGTTATGTTGAGTTAAACATTTACAATATGGCTGCTGCTGACGATTGGCCTCAAAACAGTGTGAAGTATCTGATATTCAACCACATAAGATTAAGTATATGTTGCTAGTCTGTGTTGTTTAAAATAAGTTCAGGGGCCCACAAGAATGAGTTACAATAGTAGGCTCCAGAAGTCTCTAGGGAGGGCCTAAAAAAGATCACCTTTGACATAGGCAAATATATGATTGACAGTGACAGCTGACGTCTCTGTCAATACTCAGAACAAGGTTTTCATAAATGGAGTCAAATAGCAGCTAATGTGAAACTTGTATTGAAGAGTCCATATATGTGTATGTTTGAAGGACACCCTCATTCTAATTTGAGTGCACCTTCATAGTATTTAAGCCAGAACGTGGAGACAGAAGAGAGGCGACTTCATCTGGCCCGGTCGTCCTCCAAGCAGTCGCGAAGCTTGTTACTGATGCTGATGCTGTTTGATTGTAATAAATCGAATTACTATTCAAGCTGGCCAGTGTCACAAGGTTCATTCTACATCTGCACATCACAGGCTGATAAGACACGACAAGTGCTTTAGAAATAGACGTCCTGCGTCCATTATTTATACAGTCTATGGCTAACAAGAAGCTGTATTCACACATGCACAATACGCACACATTTTTTTCTACCAAACTTGGTAACACTTTACAATAAGGGTCCCTTAATTAGCATTAGTTAATGCATTATTAAGCATTAATTAACAGTTTAATAATAGTTTAATAATCGTTACAATGTATTACCTAACATTAACTAACACATTAGTTAATGCATTAATAAGCAGTTCATTAATGTCCACTGCTCAGAGTTAATTAATACATTATTAAGCATTAATAAAAGTTACAAAACTTAATTAGTTAACCATTAGTGAATGCTTTCTGGACCCTTATTGTAAAGTGTAACACATGCATCACTTAAGTAACACATTATAAATGCTAAACTGCCTCATAAGCATAAGCATAAGCATAAGCATAAGCGTGTGCATCACTTTTAAGTGTCCTCTGGAAACACTTCTGTTGTGTTGCTGTCTATTTGCAGCGCGTTTTTCTAATGTATTGTGTTGTGGTCTTTGCATCGCGTTTTCTAAATGCTGAACATGTGTTGTCAAATTGATGAAGATGTTTTCTTAATTTGCTTGTGTTTTGTCTTTTTGCATGTGTTTTCTTAAGTTGCAGTGCTGTGAGCTCTCAGGGCCACCGTACTTCTCTGTGCCAGTTGAGATGTTATCTGTGATTATCTGTTTTATTCTAAATAAAATGTGTTGAATTCTGTATATGTTGTTGCTTCAACTACATTTCAACTCATTTTGCTTCAGCGTATGTGTTACCTAAGGGATACATGTGTTACACTTTACAATAAGGGTCCAAAAAGCATTCACTAATGTTTAATTATGGTTAAGTAATGCTTATGAGGCAGTTTAGCATTTATAATGTGTTACCTAAGGGATACATGTGTTACACTTTACAATAAGGGTCCAGAAAGCATTTACTAATGGTTAACTAATTAAGTTTTGTAACTTTTATTAATGCTTAATAATGTATTAATTAACTCTGAGCAGTGGACATTAATTAACTGCTTATTAATGCATTAACTAATGTGTTAGTTAATGTTAGGTAATACATTATAACGATTATTAAACTATTATTAAACAGTTAATTAATGCTTAATAATGCATTAACTAACGCTAATTAAGGGACCCTTATTGTAAAGTGTTACCCAACTTTTTCCTGCCAGCTTCCTGGTAAAATGTCTGCATGAAGTCGGGGTGAGCTGCTGCAACAACGCAGCAGGAAATATTCTGGAAAATTCACAGCAAGCAGACAGGAGAGGAAGATTTATATCATGCAACCAGTGGAGTGACACAAAATAGTGTGACTAAAGTATAAAGTTGAGGATGGAGAACAGTAAAGATTTCTGCACATCCATATCTGCTGTCGTCATCGTATAGGTCTCTGTTGCTTCATTCGCCATCACGTTGCAAACATCAAACTGCTGCATCATCCATCCCCCTCATTAGATCTCCAACTTTACTTAAAATCAAAATCAATATTGATAAAGCAATAGCAGGAAAAAAAAAAAAAGACACAGTAACAGAAAAATGAAGGAATAAAACTCACAAGAGGCGTTCAAGGCTGCAAAATATGTAGAACGATAACATCTTGACTTTGAGTAAAGCATCCTCTATCATCAGGAGAGATCTCGCATCCTCCAGAGTGTATAATATCGTTAGACTCAGATAATCTAGATTATATATTTTCTACGCCTCTCCACTCGTAAGGCACCATTAGTGAGTTATGTTTTAACTCGTCACGTGCAGTTATTCTCATTTCCATATGCAGTGTGAGAACACACCCCTCCTCCCTCTATCCTTGGAGAACAAGGCCCCCACTGGACATGAAGGACACATTTGTTCTCAACCTTGTGCCATGCTTCTCCGCGCCATTGTTCTGCAGGCCTACTGTTAATATCCGTTGCAAATCTGCTTACTTTCAGATTCCATCAATACGGGCGGGTCGGACAAAGAGGGGACTATACGGGCCCGTTCAAGGCCCAGAGAAAGGATGCAAACAGAGGTTGTCAGTGTGTTCCCTGACTCGAGGAGGGCGCTGACAATGGCAGCAGTGTGAGTCAGCGTGGTGATTGATCAGGCTGATGTTGTGCTGTGTGGGATGGATGTCGCAGGCAGAATTAAACAAACAAAGGTTTAGAGGAAGTGGCATGATTTAGTTGATGGGATTTAGAAAGGATGAATATGAGCCGGCTGGATGTGGTGGGTCTTCGTGTCTTTCCAGTAATCCATAAATTATTTCACACTGTGGCAGGATTAATGTCGATGGAAGAGGAACAGAAGCACCTACAGCACATTTCTTTTCAGGAACAAATAAAATGAAGACCTGCAGGTTCTGGGTGTAAAGAGTTTGAGAATGGTGGGAGTGTTCTGCGTGGAGAAATAAGCACATTAGGGTTGGTGTGTTCATGGCACTCTTAGCATATGGTTCATTGTTCTTCTTGGAAATTTGATTTTAAAGAAAATGTAATCATCGATTGCAAGGTTCCCTTAGTCTCCCTTTTCATGGGACCTGCATGCCTTTGTGGCTGGTACTTCTAAGATAGTGTTAAAGGTACAGTTTGTGATTGCAGGAACCCCTAGCAGCAATTTTTGGGTACCCTTTGCATACCTTTCCCCTTAAGAATCAGTTCTAAGGTGTCAAGGTGAGGGGGAGTGGGACACAGTTGCAGAGCTCACATAGAGACCCAGGAATTACTCCTTAAGGAAACAAAAAAAAACACCCAATGGGGCTTTAAGGGTGAACAGAAGGTTTGGGTAAAAGCTGGCCCTGTGACTATACCATCTTTTGGAAACTAGAAACTGGGATCAAATAAGCTGAAAAGGATAATCCTTGGGTTCATACATGCACACACACAGAGGGACGCTCTCACTGTCTCTGAAGGTGAGACAATGACCAAATCTCAATGTCCTTCCTGAGCCCTGAGCCCTTCTTGACTTAATTGACGTCAGCTGGAAAGTGATTGAGGGCAGGAGGCTGTAAGGGCTCAAAACTCAAAACTGATGAACTGGAATGGGACAGTATTTTGAGACTTCTCATGTAACCTGCATGACGTTACCAGCTCACCTTAGTGATATTAGGAATGTTTATTGCACAATTTTTACTTTCCTTAAATTCAAGGCGTTTAAAGCTGGGGTTGGTAATCAGATTTAGATCCACTTTTGTTATACTGGTTAAAATGATCTTTATGTCCTGATGGCAATCAATACATAATGTGTTCTTAAAAAAGAAGGAAAAAAAGCTGCTATCTACAGCCGGAGTAAACCTGGGAAAACACCAACCAATCAGCCTTTTTTGGGTGCCAAAATTTTAAACCATTCAAATCCCGTCCTGTCGTTCTGCCCGCCTCCTGCGCGTACATTTCCCCGGCGTGCACTCTGAGTCCCCGTCTCCTGTCTCTACTGACTGCCCCTCTCGCTCAACCTCGGGCCTGTCCCCTCTGACCCGATGAGGTGCTTTGCTCAGGACTGTAGTCCGGATCAGAGTCTAAAAAGCTCTCACCACGGGGGCTCTGACAGGCAGAAGAATGAATGACATTTACTAAGTCCTACAGATATGTAGATGTACTGTAGCGTCCGTCCGGACGCTGTAGGGATGACGAGCCGATTCATGAACACGTTGAGTTTTACTAACCGGTCACTGTCGGCCGTGATCACACCAACCAACAAAACAACAATCAATGTTTGAATGAATGAAGAACTTCTCCTCTTGTCTCTCCTCTCTCCAGCTCACACACTCTACACCTCTCCTGATGCCTTCACTGACTGTCAACACTGTAGGAATTAAGAACATCTACACTGAACAGGTTTAACAAACAGTAGAGCTGTTACAGTATTATATGTGTGTTATAACTTTTCTCCTGATATCGTGTCACCAGTACAACTGGATAATGCTAGAATGACAGTTGTAAGTACTAACAGCAGCCATGTTTGTTTGTGTTTTCAACTTTCACTATGAGAATGTTTTGGTGAGGACCGGTTTTGAATCAGTCACGATCATATGGTCGCAAGTCAACGGCGCTCGTGCATGTGAGCGGGGGGGCGTCGTTTTGGAGGAGCTCTGAGGGAGGAGGGGAGGGGTTAGACGGAGTCCTGAGGAAATGCTACATTCAAATTCATGCTAGTTTTCCGAGACTGCCAACCCCAGCTTTAAGGGACTACTGACTGCCATGTGATCCAGGCTCTCACCGTACAGACTGCTTAACCATGACATTTAAAATATATAAATAGGCTATATAAGTATAAATATATGAATAGGCTATATAACCAGAAAAATATAAATTATACTGTATACACATAAATGTGAAGATGAATAGATCAAGGCCGTTTTTTGTATTTTTACTTACAGGCAAACTTTTTTACCTGCAAATTAGATTACAACTTTCATGCTTCTTTTTTACTTTTGCACTTTTTTTGATTTCTATGTTACGGCGTTCGTTTACCTTTCCATGCTCGCGGGCTTCTGCTGGGAATCCTGTGTTTCACGTCAAAATGCTATGAACTCTGGGTAATTCCTGTACGCTAAGTCTGCCCAGTTACGGAAAGGGGGCATAAAGGACTCAAAAAGTCATTGAGAGATCTCGCACACACTTGATTTGACAGTGGAACAGCCCTAAGCCCTCACAGACTTAGCGGGACCGCGCCTCAAAGTCAGTGAGTGCTTGAGGGTGGATATTGAGATTGGGCCAATGAGTCAGCCCAGCGCTCTGGGCCTCACAGGTATATATTAGCTCCTCACACCTGGTCTCAATCAGGGCCAATCAGCCACACACACCTGACTCTGCTCTGGGTTGATTCGCCCTGCAAACTCCATAAGTAGCCATCCTGAGTGCCCATCACACTGAGGAACCATTCAGCCCCTGTTTTGTAGTTTGATGCATCTTTTTAGATAAGTTTTCAGCTTTTAATTTGAAGTACCCCACTCAGAGATATGCTCCAGGATTCTTCCAAAGCCTCTGTTGTAAAGTTCCCTTTGCATCCATTCCAAGACACCGTTCGCTCATGTTTCGTGGTACCATTCTGCATCAGTTTGATGTACTTTAAGCTTCTGTTTCAAGGTACCATTAAGCATCATTTTAATTACCTTTGGAGGTAGTTTAAGTTTTTATCTGCACAAATGTGTCATTTCATATTTTAGCTTTCCTTTCATGGCACTCCCAGCAGTTCTTTTCTTTCCGACACAAGGTTATTTGAAACCTTCTGTTTTATGTTGAAGCACAACAAAAACCAGAATCCCGTCTATACAGCACTCAGCTCTCTCTGTCTCCATGTTGAATCATCTGCATAGTTTTTCCTATGAATGGCTCAAAGTGGCCACTTTAAGCTAACCATATCCGTCAATCATACCTGGCTTTACAGAGGCTGAACAGACTGATAGATGGATCTAAACTGGCTCATAATTCTGATAAAATCCAAAGACTGGGGTTTGACCTAAATAAGACAAACCTAAAGGAAGGATAATCGTGCTATCATTCCCAAGTTAACTGAAACACGTATGATGCAACATTTCCATCCTGTGAGGAATCTTCAGCTGATGATGAAGACCCCACGAGACGTCTCACTGATGTCTGAACAAAACCTTCATCTTCTTGTCGAGCCTCAGATCCCAGCACACAAACATCACTCTCCTCTCCAACCTTCTGTCACTCTTTCATTTTGATCTCTCTGTTGTGTGAAGACTTGAGACCGATAAGCTTCAGACATGCTCTGTTGTTCTGATAGATGTGTCTCAGATGATAATACTTTAATCCCTTTACATGCTTTCCCATCGAGGCGATGTTGGTGAAAGTGTCCTCTCACATGTGCACATGACACACAGCTTTGCGCCGCAGGAAAAGCAGCATTACTGAGTTTGAGTCCTACCTTCTTCCCCTCAGAAGTGGATGAGGATGGATTTTCTTCCTGGTGCTGACAGGACTTACTGTAAATGCTAATTTAGACGCTGACAGAGTGCCAAGGCTTGACCTGTTTGATCTCCTCCTCAGCTGCATCATTCCATTAAGAACTTGGAAGCATCTTTGATCTTAATCTCTGTAAAGAAACTTAAAGTATATGAAGGCCTAACAAGACGCTGCACAGTGATAGGTTGGCAGTGTTAATTCTTTAAAGTGTATTTCATGCACCGCTTTATTTGATTTAGGTTTAATTTGCAGATATTCTTTTGAACTTTGTCTTTTCAGGGCTGGAAGGAAACAGATGATCAGCTGCAAATGTACCATGAACGCTTCTTAGTTGAGTCTGCTGGATCTGAATCGTAACACCGGGGTTGAAAGAAAGATTAGTATCCCAGCTGAGAATTAGAGTTAATAGCTGGGTGTGTGCAGCTCTAGAGGTGTCCTTTTACTCCAACATTACATAATATTATAAAGTTTCTGACACAGACGCTGTGCTGGTATTAGATAACTTTAGAGTGATTGTTTCTGCACATGAAGGGAGTGCAGACATGCTGAAATGTCAATCATATACAACCCCAAGTTTACATTGGGGTCTTCTGTGAAAGAGCTTTCTTCAAATATCAGCAGGGCTTCTTACTTTCAATGAAACCGCCAATGAAAGTCTAAGTTTTCATTGGAACCAACATATAGCCCATTCCCACCAGGCCACAAAAAACAAGGGAGATTTTGATAAAAGAGATGAAAGGTCAAAATTATGGGATAAATTTTGAAATAATGAGATACTATTCAATTTTATGAGATAAAAAGTCAAAATTATCTAGAACTATTCAATTTAATGAGATAACATTCAAAAATATTGGATACAATTCAAAAATAGGAGAGTAAAAAGTCCAAACTATAAGATGAAAAGTCAACATTTTGAGATAAAATTCAAAATATAACACAAAAATGCAAATGTTATAATTAAAAAGTCTGAATGATGAGATAAAAGAATCTAAATTATGTGACGAAAATTAAAATAATGCAACAAAATTCTAAATTATGGGATAAAAAGTCAAAATTATTGGATAAAAAATTGAAATTATCAGATAATATTCAAATGAATGAGATCAATAATACATTATGAGATCAAATTTCAAAAATGTTAGATGCAATTCACATAGGAGGGGAAAAAGTCAAAATTATATGATAAAAAATCTAAATTATCAGATAATATTCAAATTAATGAGATCAATTATAAATTCTGAGATAAAATTAAAAAATTCTGAGATACAATTTAAAAATTCTGAGATAAAATTTCAAAATTATGAGATAAAAGTCAAAATTATGTGACTAAAAGGGTCTATAATTTGAGAATAACTTGTGACGGAGGTATATTACCTCAATTTTGGTCTCCACCAACTTGTGAGGTATTTTGCTCTGCAGGTAATTTACAGTGAACCTTGCAGAAATCAGTTTCCTGCTGCAGCTAAAGAAATGATGAAAGTGAATGAAACACTAATGTTGCAAAACCCAAAGAGAGGAGCGACGCTGCCTCCTTTAAGCCGATGATTTCAATCATTACACAAGAAGACTGCAGGTAATCTTTTTTACCTGGTATTTGCAAAACCAGTGCACCTGACCACACCTCATTTTAAGACCAACACACCCCCGGGTACGCAGGTTTGTGCAGTTATGAAGGCTAGTTGTGCAACATGGGCTCCGTGCATGAGAATTACAGCTGGCATGCTTTGGGTGTAAGGCCCTAAATTTGACCCTCAGTCAAGGTCTTAGTCGCCCCTTCTCGCCTTTTGTTCTTGTTGTGGATGTTCTGCAGGCTAGTGTGACCTGGCACCACTGCTCCAGAACAATAGCTCCATCCGTGTGAGCGCTCATTGTGTCCGTGTAATGAGGGAAGTTCTCCCCAGTGATGAACCCTCATGCATTTAATTTTAGACACTCTGTGTGCCTGCCTCCCCGCCTCGCCGACAATCTCCTGTGGTTAATGAAAACATAACAGACTGTTTAGCTGGTCAGGGCAAGATCCCCATCATCTCCCCGTCATACCAGCCAAATCTCCCCCCTCACTCTCACCCAAACTGTCCCCTCTGTCCCCCAGCCTCTCTGTCTCCCCTCTGCCTCGTTTACAATGCTCCCCTCTCGCCCCCCCTGGCCCTACACATGCCTGAATGTCAGCCAAACCTATTCTGCTCCTCGCCTCCATATCCTCTGGGCTTCTTCTTTCTCCCCCATCACTCCTCAGCCTCCATTCACTCGTCCTCCATTTTCTCATCCCCTCCTCAGGCTCCCTCATCCCTCAACCCACAAAACTGTACCCCCACTGAAGCCACAATTTGTCCTCAATTTGTGCCCCTCCAACCTCAGCTCCCTCAGAGTGCAGCTACTTCTGCCCTACCACCACCCCCCCCTCTCTAACTTACATATCGATTTCTGCCTCTGCTCCTCTTCTTTCCCCTCCAACATCACTCTCTCTCTCTGCGTTTCTCTCCTCCCTTATCTCACTGCGCCCTAGCTCTCCAGCTTTTTCTGCCTCTCAGTTTGACGATTCAGAGGCTTAGTCCATTTTCCCCGACAGCTTGGTCCGGGGAGGCTGCCCGTCCGCTCGCTCTGAATGCAGCCTGGGAGACATGAAGGCCTGCCAGCTTCCGATGTCATTACTGGAACACAACACGGTCAGACAGGCCGACGCGAACACGCACGCCATGCACATTTCTGCACACTCACACAGACATGCATGCACATAGGAGAGGAGTCAGAGAAGCTTTGCATTGTTTTTAAAATTAAAAAAGGATTCGCTGTGGGTGCAGACTGCTGTACTTTGAGACCCTAAATTTGATGCTACCTGCTGAAGTTAACAAAAGTAAATGTTTCCCTCATTAATCAGAGAGGAAAATTAATAAAAAACAACTATTTCATTTGCTTTCTGACATCTGTTTGTGTGGGAAGTCGTTTGGATATTTCAGAAATCAAGTTAGCTGGAGAGAGAAACAAAGAGGAGATGTGACATGATGTCAGCACTGGTCAGATTTACATTTCTCTGTTCGGCTGACACACTCGTCTCGTACAGCCTAAAACAAATATTCATCTGAACCTATAAATGAAGAAGTTTCATTCAAGTTAAGCTCCCTCTATCTGAAAGTTTTACTACATTTCAGGAGACTTTGGACTTTGGAAAGAAGGCTTTGCACCGGAAAGCAAGCGAGGGAGTAGGGGGTGATGACTTTTCAAAGCATCAAAGTGAGACTGTCATAATCTGTCTCTCACGAGTGTTATCTTCCCCAATCTGCGGATACGTTCAGTTTCTCGTAGCATTGATACCAATGCAAATACTGTTGTGAATGCATATGAAATAGTTACTTCTTCTATCAGCGGGTGGATTTCTGGACTCACACATATGCCAGGAAGAAAGAGAAGAAGACATAAAATGAAAGAAAGAACCACAACTGGAAGAGAGGAGCTCAACAGTTTTAATCTTGGATGTTGTAAAAGTTACACCAGAGCTACGGAAGTGTCCTTTCTTCATCATGTTACAATGTTACAATGTTACAATGTCATTTAGCAGACGCTTTTATCCAAAGCGATGTACATACGAGAACAAGAACAACACAAGCAAAGATATAGACAAGAGGAAACAAGATCAGTACGGGTAACAAAGTGCTTCAAGTCCATTTGGGTGCAGGTACTGCCAAGCAGTGTAAAGGCAATGCACAAAAGTAAATAAGGATTTTTTTTTGTGAAATAAGGAACTTCTACAGTCATGGCCAAAAGTTTTGAGAATTAAAAAACTATTAATTTTCACAAAGTCTGCTGTTTCAGTTTTTATAATGGCAATTTGCATATACTCCAGAATGTTATGAGGAGTGATCAGCTCAACTGCAATTAATTGCAAAGTCCCTCTTTGCCTTGAAAATGAACTTTATCACCAAAAACACATTTCCACTGCATTTCAGCCCTGCCACAAAAGGACCAGCTAACATAATTTCAATGACACACAGGTGTCACACACATTAACACTGGTGTGGGTGTTGATGAGGACAAGGCTGGCGATCAATCTGTCATGATTGAGTGACTGGACACTTTAAAAGGAAGATGGTGCATGACACCATTGTTCCTCATCTGTTAGCTATGGTTACCTGCAAGGAAACATGTGCAGCCATCATTGCATTGCACAAAAAGGGCCTAACAGGGAAGTTTATAGCAGCGAGTAAGATTGCACCTCAGTCAACCGTCTATCCAATTATCAAGAACTTCAAGGAGAGAGGTTCAATTGTTGCCAAACAGGCTCCAGGGCGCCCGAGAAAGTCCAGCAAGCGCCAGGACCGTCTCCTGAAGGTGTTACAGCTGCGGGATCGGGCCACCACCAGTGCAGAGCTTGCTCAGGAATGGCAGCAGGCAGGTGTGAGTGCATCTGCACGCACAGTGAGGCGAAGACTTTTGGAGGAAGGCCTGGTGTCAAGGAGGGCAGCAAAGAAGCCACTTCTCTCCAGTAAAAACATCAGGGACAGACTGATATTCTGCAGAAGGTACAGGAACTGGACTGCTGAGGACTGGGGTAAAGTCATTTTCTCTGATGAATCCCCTTTCTGATTGTTTGGGGCATCTGGAGGACGGCTTGTTCGGAGAAGATGAGGTGAGCGCTACCATCAGTCCTGTCTCTTGCCAACAGTGAAGCATCCTGAGACCATTCATGTGTGGGGTTGCTTTTCGGTCAAGGGAGTGGGCTCTCTCACAATCTTGCCTAAAAACACAGCCATGAATAAAGAATGGTACCAGAACGTCCTCCAAGAGCAACTTCTCCCAACCATCCAAGGGCAGTTTGGTGATGAAGAATGCCTTTTCCAGCATGATGGAGCACCTTGCCATAAAGCAAAAGTCATAACAAAATGGCTCGGGGAACAAAACATTAAGATTTTGGGCCCTTGGCCAGGAAACTCCCCAGATCTTAATCCCATTGAGAACTTGTGGTCAATCCTCAAGAGGCGGGTGGACAATCAAAAACCCACAAATTCTGACAAACTCCAAGCATTGATTATGCAAGAATGGACTGCCATCAGTCAGGATTTGGTCCAGAAGTTGATTGACAGCATGCCAGGGAGAATTGCAGAAGTCTTGAAAAAGAAGGGTCAACACTGCAAATATTGACTTATTTGAATTCTGTGTAATTCTCAATAAAAGCTTTTGATACTTGTGAAATGCTTCTAATTGTATTTCATTATACCATAGAAACATCTGACAAAAACACCTAAAAACACTGAAGCAGCAGACTCTGTGAAAATGTAATATTTGTGTCATTCTCAAAACTTTTGGCCATGACTGTACAATGAAGCAACCAAACCATTTAAGACTCTCCGTTATCATCATCAGCAATTAACATCACCACAATAATCATCATGTCCTGCCTCCTGAGAATCCTCCCATCAGACAGGGGAACTTCACTTATGTGAGGGACGTGTGAAATGTGAATCTCTGAAAATTGTGGGGCAAGAAACTTTTCCAGAAATTTGCATGAATGAAAGAGTCATATTCTTACTCATAGGAGAGCAAACCCAAACTAGACGCATTCATGAAAATGAAGCAATGACACAAGTTTTCTGGGCTGTCACAAATTAGATTTTCACTGCACAGTTTGTGGCCCAAATAATGCACGAAAACAATACCCCGATATTTATATTAGGCCCCTGATTTAGTGATGGCTTCATCCTTAATCACATGTCTGCTTTTCTTTTCTTTTCCATTGACTCAGACAGAGTTAGCTGAAATGGAGCGCCGCCTGCAAGCTAGTTCAGGCAGACAACTCGAGCTGCACTCATTCATACTGACACGTCACTACCTCTCCATCAGCTGATCTCAACATCCTCATTCGGCGGTCTATTTAAACTGCAAGTCTCCCTGTCTCTGCCTCTGCTTGCCAGTGCTCCTGCTGTTCTGCTCAGTGCTGTGTGAAGTTCGTTCCCACCTCCTCCCCGGCTTCCACCTGCGGGCTCCGAGGGGGTTAGTCCTATCTCATTGCTCCTAATGTCTGCATTTAAATAATCTACGAGGAGTAATGAAGTTCGGAGCCCACACGCCAAACACAATACTGTATGCTGCAATGAACTTATTTAAGTAAACGTGAGTTGTCTGACTGAACTAAATCCCTGTCTCTCTCTTGCTTCTTAGACACGGCCAAACAACCAGGAGAGAAATATACCATCAAACAAACAACAAATAACTTAATGTTACCTTTCACTATCCCAAGCTAGCAAACCAGCTACAACTTGCTCTTTCTCTGGTGATGAAATCTGCAGGATGATGAAGGAGCAGCTAGGTGAACAGGTGGGGTTGCCCTGTTTTGCCTTCATATCATTATCAATAAACATTTCCTTTTTAGACTGCATCTAAAGAGTGTCCAAAAAAATCCCAAACTGGTGAGGAAACTTGTGTTGGGTGCTGTTAGACAGTGTTGGGGGTAACGCGGTACAAAGTAACGCGTTACTGTAACGGGATTACATTTGTCTGTAACGCAGTAATGTAACGCGTTATTGTTGCTCATATAGTAATTACATTACCGTTACTAATCAAATAATGATCTCGTTACTTGGGTTATTTTAAGCTCTTCACCTACCTGCCTAACTTGAGGACCATAGACTGTGTAAATAAGGGGAGTACAGAACAACAAAACAAACGCCCCTTTTCATGCGCGACCCCGCGGTGCCCTCTGACCCTATTCACATGACGTGTCTGTGAATTAGGCTAGAGGTCATGGAGGGTGAGAGCGGAGACGATAGAGACGCCCAGATTAAAGCATCTTTCGAGGCATCTTTCTTTGGAGTTATGCACATTACTTCGACTATGTGACATGAAAGGACAAGAATTTGACGGTGAAGTATAGACTGTGCCCTGGACAGAAACAACTTTCCACCGCGACGAACTCCACGTCCAATCTGTCCAAACACCTGCAGAGGCAACATGCTAATACAAAGCTGGTGGCTAAAGACCCCCCGACCCAGAGTGATGCACAAGATAACAGCATGACACTGGTTAAACAGCCCAGACTGGATTTTAACCTTTTCGCAACATACTGGGCAAAATCCAGGTAACCGGGAGCGGACGGCCACCGTCAGAAGTAATTGACTATCTGAAGTCAGAGTCAGAGTTTGAGATCCTGCACCGTTTCCCAACAATTAAGACTATATCCATGAAATATAACACAGCAACACCTTCAAGTGCACCAGTTGAAAGACTGTTTAGCCTGGGCAGTCTTGTGCTGACTCTGAGGAGGAATAGGTTGTCTGAGAAAAGGTTTGAAAGACTCCTCCTCATGAGGTATAACCACTTCTTTAAGAAGCATGTTCAGTAAGAAGCCATGATCTGGTGAGTGAGCTACTGTATACGAGTGTTGAGCCTGTTAAATCAAAGTTAATGTTATTTCTCATATGCACGGCTTTTTTTCTTAAAAAGTCTCCTTGTTTAAAATTGTGATAGATGCCACTATCTCTAATTGCGTTGCAATTTTGGTTATTAATATTTCTAGCATATATTAATATGATTTTGTGTGTTTATAAAACAGGTGGTCATGGGTTGTATTTTAAAGACACCATGTTTGAAGTTACTTGTCTCATGTTCTTAAACAAGAAACAGACATTTAATGGTGACAAGAGTTTCCCATTTTTAAAATCATATTGTTTTGAGACAAGCCTACAGTGCCTGTAGCCTATATTTTGACCCGTTTTAATGTCCAGTGATGTTTGGACTGACAACTCTGCTGTTGCCTTGATTATATTAAAGAGCATAAGAGGTAGACCTTGTGTTTCCTTCTTTAACTAGTATTTGTGCTGATGATGACATATGTAAGATTTAAGTTTATATACATCTAAGGTCATTTTATGGAGTATTGCAAAAGTAATGTAACTAGTAGTGTAACTAGTTACTTTTGGCAGAGAGTAACTAAGTAAAGTAATATATTACTTTTCTAAAAAGTAACTAGTAATATGTAATGCATTACTTTTTCTGAGTAACTACCCCAACACTGCTGTTAGAGTACCAAGTTTTCATCTGTCATCTCCTGCAACATGAATGGTGCAGCAGTAGAAGGAACACACTGCAGTGACGGCTAGCTAGCTGAGTCTTCTTCTGCTGCTGCCGGCATTTAGAGCAACAATTCATCATATTTGCTCGCTGTGAAGAATCATTTGTTGTCGTTTAATAAAACAGAGAAGTGGTTTCTTCTGCAGTTCATGATGTTAATGTGGTTTACACACACCTCCACCTCCACCTCCACCTTTGCCCCTCCTCATCCTCTTTTGTTCTCACACAGTTTCACAAGACTTTCTGGGAAGAGCCTCCACAGACGCATCATGCTTGAGTTGATGTGATTAGTTTTAAAGCTTATAGGATATAGATGAAAGGCAACAGACGGAAGCCTTCTGTTGGCTTTTCCCACTGACACTTGAATAGGCGCTCTGTGGCTCCGAGAGCAACCCACACTTAATTTGCTGTGGCAGGCTTAGATAGCATATGACTTAAGATGGCCACCTCACAGAGAGGTGCAGAGATACAGAGATCACAGGGGTGGAAGGAGAGAGGGTTCAGAGCATTGCTGCACATGAGGGTAGAAACACACAGAGGGGAACAGAAGTGACAGCAGAATATGTAGTTTCTTATCAATCAGGAAGATGGCCGCTAAATAAATACGGTGTATTAGCTGAAAGATGAAGCCGATAAATCCATCTCTGTGGTTGTTAAAGCAGCCTCTTAAAGGCAGGAGTGATGTTGTTAAGGTATAAGACAATAAATGAGGACTTATTGTCTCAAATAATTTTGAAAATGAAAAGTCAACATTCTGAAATAAAGATTTAAAACTATTATATAAAGTCTAAATGATGAGATAAAGACTTTAAACTGAAAAAAATGGTGAAACAAAAAATAAAAATAATGATTATTATATAACCAAGATAAAAATTCAAGAATATAAGTTACAGGTACAACATAAAAAAATCTGAATTTGAAATCGTAATTAAATAATAAGATAAAAATTCAAGATTATAAGATAGTGAGTCATAGTCATGGGATAAAGAATCAGAATTTTTAATAGGTATTAAAATTTAAGGGATAAAAAGCTATTACTTTGAGAGAGTAAGTCATAATAATATTATAAAAAGTCTAATTAGAAGATAAAAAAGTCTCAATTTCAGGATAAAAAATAATAATGTAAAATACGGTTAAAATTTTATATAAAAAGTAATAAAATGAAAAAAGAATAATTATAATTATATGAAAGAAAATCAAACTTGTTTAATAAAAGCAATAATTGTCAAATATAAGTTATTATTTTGATTTAAATTTCAAATTTATAAGATGAAATGTCAAACTTGTAAGAGTAAAAAGTAACACTTTTGTTTAGGAAAAACAAAATATGTGATTAAAAAACAAATTATGAGATAAAAAGTCTGAACTGTGAGAATATAAATCATAACCCTGAGAAAACAGGTCTTACTTAGGAGATAAGAGTCAAAGTTATGGGAAAAAGGTATCAATTTCAGTCAAAAAATCTTAAACATGAGATAAAAAGTCATCATTTAGAAACAAGAAATTAAAATGATGAAATGAAAATTAAAAACGATGATGTAAAAAGTTCAGGTATTTGAAATGAAATCCTACTTATGAGATAAAAGTTAATATAAATACATCAGAGTCATTATTATGAAATAGCAATGAGATTAACGTCACAAAAATGAGATGAAAAGTGTAATTACTCTATCAGAACTTTGACTTTTTAATCTTATTATGAATTATTATCTTATTATTTTGCCTTTTATCTCATAATCTTGACCTTTTCTCATAAGTATGATTTACTATCTTGTATTTACCACTTTCATCTTATTTTAATCAGATTTAAATTCATGATGATGATTAACTATCTCAAAATAATGACTTAACAGTTTGATCTTTCCTTCCCTTTCGGCTCAGTCTTTTCTAATATTATCTTCTCTCTGGTGAAAATGCTCTTCCACACTCTTCACCCCGGTGTTGATGTGTAAACTGTTTTGTGTTGGTTCCTGAAAGAGGCTCTGAATCCCCTGTGTACAGTAGTCTGAGACAAAGAGTCAGTAACGTATCTACACTGAGCTGTGGGCGGGAGAGGAGCAACAGGATAAAAAGGGGGGGAGGATGAGACAGACAGAGAGAGTGAGAGAGAGAGAGAGAGAGGGGGGAGGAGGAGGAGGAGTGCAACATCAAGGCAGAGAGAGAGGGGTGAGAGAGGAAGACATTTAGAGGGGTGGGAGGGGAGCGCACAGGGCGGGGTGGTGGGTTTAGTGCTGTGGAGTCAAGCTGCCGTCTGGCCTAATGTACCCGCGCTGTGATTGGCTGGGATTGCTGGCCTGCATACCTGATACCAGCTCTGCTATAATCGTCCTTTTCCTGAAGCCGGGCTCGGACAACGCTCCTTTCTCCTTTTATCTCGCCCTGCTCCGCTCCCAGCTCAGATCAGGTTGCTAAAAGAAAAACGCCGCCCGCCACCAACTCTCCATTTCTTTCCCCCCTCTGCAGTCCCTCTCTCTCTCTCTCTCTCTCTCTCTCTCTCTCTCTCTCTCTCTCTCTCACTCTCTCTCACTCTCTCTCACACACACACTGTAGCCCTCTTCTCCCTCCACCCATCTGATTATGTCTCTGTTGTGATGGCAAGAACCTGTTTCTTCTCCATTCAGAAAAAAAACCCCTCTCTGTTTCCTCTCTGACACAAGATGGCTGCTGCAGGATAACACGGCAGCGAGTAGCCGTTAGTTCAGCAACTTCATATTAAAAGAGACGTAGACCATCACTCACTGGTACAGTAAACTAGCTTTAATGAGGAGTCTCAGGAGCCTGATGTGCGTGTTTTTTTAAAGGGGAAAACAAAGACGGCACTTAGTTATTTAACTTCTTACACACGTAGATCTGAAACACACACATGCACAAACGGGATCTTTTGGACATGCACAAATGGAGAGATGTCACAGTGAGGGGGCTCGAAGGAGAAGGAGCGCCTTGAGCAGTCGGGGGTTTGATGTTCAAGGGCACCTGGCAGTGTTCAGGAAGTGAACTGACACCTTGTCTACAACAAATCAATTTTCAGTCTTGGTCCTTTTGACTTCATCTGGAGACCCTCTAGTTCCCAAGGAAAGTCTTGACAGTAGTAAAAGCAACTAATAATTGTTGCGTTAATTTACTTGTTCTTTGATAAAAGCATCAAAATTATTGCTCCTTTGTTTGGTCCAGAAAAAGGTGCAGATTTTGACATCATACAAAGGTAAATTCCATTAAAGGTGACATATCATGCAAAATTGACTTTTTAATGTTTCTCTTCCTGAAATATGTTTCCCTGGCATGTCTACAAACCCCCCGAGAATGAAAAAAATCCATTCTGCCCCTGTTTTGATTTCTCCACCTTTCTGTAAATGTGTGTGAAACCAGCCGTTTCAGACTTCCGTGTTTTTGTTACGTAACAACAATATCCGGTCTGTCACGGAGTCAGAGCTCGGAGCTTGTTCAGCCCATAGACTGTATAAAATAATACTGAATCCCTCCTCTGTTTTTCATTACCTGCACAAATGTGTGTTAACAAGGGGCTTAGGAGGGAGGCATGCTAGTTGTAGGCTGTCTTAATAAACACAAAGGTCGGTTTTACTCCCCACGTCTGCAGATTCGAAGATATAGTGGATGCTTTTTATTTATCATGGATAAGTGCTAGCGCTAATTAGCATAGCCACATAGCTATATGTTCATAGCTGTAGCTGTAGCTGTAGCTGTAGCTGTAGCTGTAGCTGTGTACCAAGACACACGTCGACATACTGACAAATAAAACAACAAGAAACACTAAATCTGTGACCAATCCTTCAAAAAAGGTCCTGCTGCCTTTCTGGCAGAGGTCGGTTTTACTCCCCACGTCTGCAGATTTGAAGATCTAGTGGTTGATTTTTATTTATCATGGATAAGTGCTAGCGCTAGTTAGCATAGCCACATAGCTACATGTTCGTAGCTGTGTACCAAGACACACGTCTACATACTGATAAATAAAACAACAAGAAACACTAAATCTGTGACCAATCCTTCAGAAAGGTCCTGCTACAGGCGCCTCTCCGTCAGGATCAGATTCAGAGGGTTGAAGTAACGTGATCTCTGGGCAGCCGTGTATATTCAGCCAACATGTAAACATTAGATCAACGTGCTGGAGAGCCGAGGCACATCCACTTCCTGAGGGTGATATGTCCCCTTTAAACTGCAAGAGTCAGAAAATGCTATTATTCTCATTTGAGGATCTTTTAGTTTGCGTTGATTTTGGCGCCCCCTCTGGGCACCTGTTTTTGAAAATGTTTTCATCTGACCTCTTTCATGAAAAAAAAAAGGAAATAAGGAAAACCTACGATGACCTACAAGGCTTTTCAGAAATAATGCACCCTAATTAACAACTGCCAAAGTCCAAAAAAATGCAGAAACAGATATGCACTGTACATGACAAAAGTAGGGTTGTATCAATTTTTTTGAACAACAATGCGATTCGTATCATGATTAGTGGTTACTGATACGATTAAAGGATGATATTGGTTCATTTAGAACGATACGATACCAAACAATTCAGTGACTTGAAATCAATTCAGTAACTTTTTAGCCAATATTCGACCAGTGTGACTGTGAAATAAATCCCTTGATACTGAACAGTCCTACATTCCTGTTGTTGCTGTGATGTGTTTTAGGCCTGAGCCCAGTTTTGTCCTAGTCTCTGACTAAACATGCTGGAGAGGCCTGAGGCTTCTGCAGAGCTGATGTTACCTTGCAGTGCTGCTGCAGCGGAAACACTTCAAGAGGTGCCTGGACAGGCGACGTTGTGTGAAATCCCATGGCGCCTTAGTAGGTGGTTGGATAGATTTGTCGTGTTGCCATCCGCCATACTATATTTTGTTGTCTGCTGGCGCGTGGGGATGACGTCACAGACAGGCAGCCCGAATTGAGTAACGTTTAACGTCTTTATCATTAATAGTGCAAAAAACCACGTCCATATAAAGTCTGCCGGGCTTAAATCCAATGCATTATTTCCTGGTATTGATACAATGGATTATTACCTATCAAAACAATGTTAGATGGATATATGTCGTCCAGAAGGCCAACTTGCCGAGAACAGGTGTATGCAGTCGGATATATATGTTTTGTGTTTGTGCGTTTCTGGATCAGCAGCATGTTTCTCCTAATTAAGATTGTTTGGGTCATTGCAGATCAGTTAGCTATCACAGAAACCAGGTTGATCAAAAGCAATAACATATATGAAAATGTCTCTGATATCATGAAAGTGAGGAACATAAATCATGAAGCTCTTTTTAAAATAGAGAGAAGTGGTTGTAAAATTAAAGTTCAATGCCTAGGAACAAATACCAACAAATTGTTTCTCCTGATTTCATAAAAGTGAAAATAATCAAATTTGGGGTCCCACAGGGTTCAACGTTCGGACCACTACGTTTCATAAAACACAGGCTGGTAAACTCAAGAATGCAAACACTACATTTTAGTTTTATAAACCTGTTACTGAGCAGGTTTTGGGCAACTAAAACCACTTGGTTAGGGTCTGGGGTTAGAGCAGGGTTAGGAAAAGATAAAGGTCGTAGTTAAAAAAGATGTTTATGGAGACTAAATTTAAAAGAGGACATTCTTTGCAACCGACCCAGCAGCCTGACAGAACAATGCATCTCTACTTGTGCCTCTGCAGCAGTTTTTAATGGCCCACTTCTGCACTCACTTTCAGTACTTTCCTGTCTTTATGGTGTTGTCCTACATTGTCCTATCCTGTCCCACCTCCTCCTGTGTTAAAGCAGAGGAGACACATAGCGTTGCAGGGGCCAGGTGTTGCTGTGTGTGGATTCTCAGTGTCACTGTGCACAGTGGGAGGACAAAGACAGTATTGAGGAGCCAGGCATGGAGCAGGGAGCAGCACAGGATACTCTTACAGACCAGCTAGTGTTTGTGCCAAGTCCTCCCTTCATAAGCACAACAGACACTGTGTTCAGTTTCTCCCCACTCCCAGCTTTGTGCTGTCTGGCTCTCTTTCTCTCCCTTCCATCCCCTCTACCTCCTCTCCTCCTTTTTTTTGTTTGGAGCAGGTTGGCTTGCATTGGAGTCGGCATCTAGGGTGTAGATGAGAGGCCCAGATAGCAGAGGGTCTAAGAACAGACTCAGGCTTTCAAAACCATTCTCTCAACCTCCGGGACACAAAGAGGTGGAGGAGGAATGAAGTTGAAAGAAACTCAGTGGAGTTGCACTTCAAACTGGACGACAAAGGGCAATGGGGGACAGAAAGGAACCTGACTG
Organism: Notolabrus celidotus; assembly: GCF_009762535.1. Taxonomy (NCBI): domain Eukaryota; kingdom Metazoa; phylum Chordata; class Actinopteri; order Labriformes; family Labridae; genus Notolabrus; species Notolabrus celidotus. Next base: position 3,350,677 of record NC_048285.1, on the reverse strand, counting down.
AGTTTATGGTCTTACAGCTTCAGGAGGATGACTTTTCCCTCACGTTAGTCTCAAGACTGGGTGTGTTTTTTTCAGTAAAACAGGTTTCTGTTTGGACATCCATGAATAGCTCAGATCTTGTTACACAGAGTGCTGTAAGGTGAAAGTATCACATTAGCATGGAGAGCATAGGGGAGGCATCAGACACCTGAATGCTAATCATGCAAAAGAAAGGAAATGATAATGAAAAAAAAGAGAAACATTTAAAGAAGAGTCCTGAGAGCACGAAGAAGTCCTCTGCTGTCTCTGTTACGGATTCCTCAGGGGCTTTGGCTCTTTGCCAAGACAAACAGAATCGGTATCATTTCCCGGCTGTTTGGTCACAACTCCATCACACAGTCGGATATTACTCTTCTAAGTTTCTCTATAACAAGTTAAAAAACAGACATGACTCTGTAGTGGAAGTCACTGCATTAAAAACAGACATGACTCTAGTGGAAGTCACTGCATTAAAAACAGACATGACTCTGTAGTGGAAGTCACTGCATTAAAAACAGACATGACTCTGTAGTGGAAGTCACTGCATTAAAAGCAGACATGACTCTGTAGTGGAAGTCACTGCATTAAAACAGACATGAATCTGTAGTGGAAGTCACTGCATTAAAAACAGACATGACTCTGTAGTGGAAGTCACTGCATTAAAAAGAGAGATGGCTCTGTAGTGGAAGTCACTGCATTAAAAACAGGCATGACTCTGTAGTGGAAGTCACTGCATTAAAAACAGACATGACTCTAGTGGAAGTCACTGCATTAAAAAAGGACATGACTCTGTAGTGGAAGTCACTGCATTAAAAACAGACATGACTCTGTAGTGGAAGTCACTGCATTAAAAAGAGAGATGGCTCTGTAGTGCAAGTCACTGCATTAAAAGCAGACATGACTGTAGTGGAAGTCACTGCATTAAAAACAGACATGACACTAGTGGAAGTCACTGCATTAAAAACAGACATGACTCTGTAGTGGAAGTCACTGCATTAAACACAGACATGACTCTGTAGTGGAAGTCACTGCATTAAAAACAGACATGACTCTTTAGTGGAAGTCACTGCATTAAAAACAGACATGACTATGTAGTGGAAGTCACTGCATTAAAAACAGACATGACTCTGTAGTGGAAGTCACTGCATTAAAACAGACATAACTCTGTAGTGGAAGTCACTGCATTAAAAGCAGACATGACTCTGTAGTGGAAGTCACTGCATTAAAACAGACATGAATCTGTAGTGGAAGTCACTGCATTAAAAGCAGACATGACTCTGTAGTGGAAGTCACTGCATTAAAACAGACATGAATCTGTAGTGGAAGTCACTGCATTAAAAACAGACATGACTCTGTAGTGGAAGTCACTGCATTAAAAACAGACATGACTCTAGTGGAAGTCACTGCATTAAAAACAGACATGACTCTGTAGTGGAAGTCACTGCATTAAAAACAGACATGACTCTGTAGTGGAAGTCACTGCATTAAAAACAGACATGACTCTGTAGTGGAAGTCACTGCATTAAACACAGACATGACTCTGTAGTGGAAGTCACTGCATTAAAAACAGACATGACTCTGTAGTGGAAGTCACTGCATTAAAAACAGACATGACTCTGTAGTGGAAGTCACTGCATTAAAAACAGACATGACTCTGTAGTGGAAGTCACTGCATTAAAACAGACATGACTCTGTAGTGGAAGTCACTGCATTAAAAACAGACATGACTGTAGTGGAAGTCACTGCATTAAAAACAGACATGACTCTAGTGGAAGTCACTGCATTAAAACAGACATGACTCTGTAGTGGAAGTCACTGCATTAAAAACAGACATGACTCTGTAGTGGAAGTCACTGCATTAAAAACAGACATGACTGTAGTGGAAGTCACTGCATTAAAAACAGACATGACTCTAGTGGAAGTCACTGCATTAAAACAGACATGACTCTGTAGTGGAAGTCACTGCATTAAAAACAGACATGACTCTAGTGGAAGTCACTGCATTAAAAACAGACGTGACTCTGTAGTGGAAGTCACTGCATTAAAACAGACATGACTCTGTAGTGGAAGTCACTGCATTAAAAACAGACATGACTCTGTAGTGGAAGTCACTGCATTAAAAACAGACATGACTCTGTAGTGGAAGTCACTGCATTAAAAACAGACATGGCTCTGTAGTGGAAGTCACTGCATTAAAAACAGACATGACTCTGTAGTGGAAGTCACTGCATTAAAAACAGACATGACTCTGTAGTGGAAGTCACTGCATTAAAAACAGACATGACTCTGTAGTGGAAGTCACTGCATTAAAAACAGACATGACTCTGTAGTGGAAGTCACTGCATTAAAAACAGACATGACTCTGTAGTGGAAGTCACTGCATTAAAAACAGACATGACTCTGTAGTGGAAGTCACTGCATTAAAAACAGACATGACTCTGTAGTGGAAGTCACTGCATTAAAAACAGACATGACTCTGTAGTGAAAGTCACTGCATTAAAAACAGACATGACTCTGTAGTGGAAGTCACTGCATTAAAAACAGACATGACTCTGTAGTGGAAGTCACTGCATTAAAAACAGACATGACTCTGTAGTGGAGGTAATTGCATTAAAAACAGACATGACTCTGTAGTGGAAGTCACTGCATTAAAAACAGACATGACTCTGTAGTGGAAGTCACTGCATTAAAAACAGACATGACTCTGTAGTGAAAGTCACTGCATTAAAAACAGACATGACTCTGTAGTGGAAGTCACTGCATTAAAAACAGACATGACTCTGTAGTGGAGGTAATTGCATTAAAAACAGACATGACTCTGTAGTGGAAGTCACTGCATTAAAAACAGACATGACTCTGTAGTGGAGGTAATTGCATTAAAAACAGACATGACTCTGTAGTGGAAGTCACTGCATTACTTCACTTCCAATATGTGACTTCTATGGATGTAGTTGTCTTGTTATCTCGCTCTGCCTGACAAAAGCCTGATAAGATCACAAATTTCAGTCACTCCTATGAACTCTCTTATTGGCTCTGATTTCCCTCCATCTGGGGCGCGCCGCTGACACCGGACCTCTGCATCGCTCGAACAGATTTAAAAAGTGGGCGGGTGATTCAGGACTCTGGAATGAGGCCACAGTCACATTTCAAATAAAGCATTTGTGCTGTGATGTGAAACCTTGCTGCCTGACACCCAACCTGTGGAACAAGTCAGGTTCAAATGTCACCAGTTAGTTAGTGTGTGATACACAGCACAGGGCTGCTAACTAATGTAGGTATGAGGACTGTGTGTGTGTGTGTGTGTGTGTGTGTGTGTGTGTGTGTGTGTGTGTGTGTGTGTGTGTGTGTGTGTGTGTGTGTGTGTGTGTGTGTTTTCCTCCATCTGTCTCTGAGGGGTGTGATCTGGCTTTTGGATGAAAACAGAGAAAGATGACACTGATGTGATAATGAGAACCTCACCCCGCATCTCCTGCAGAGTTTTTTTTTTCTCCCGGCCTTCACAAACTGCGGTGTCATCAGAAAACAGACGGCGGTGCTCAGTCTGCTCGCTCCATTTCTGTAAATAAAGCTTTTTAATTAGCCTGAGCTCTGCCAGGCTGTCTGCAACACCTGCAAGTCTCACACATTAACCCCCCGCCTCCATGTCTATTTGTTTCATCAGTCTTGAAACGGGAGGAAAGGAACACTTCAGAGAGAGAAATACAGCAGTGCAGCAGGTTCAACCATGAGGATGCTGGCTATGTTTAAACGTCTGAGGTTAAAACTCGAGTCCGAGCACGCCAAAATAAACGTTTCTAAAAGTAACCTGCAGCAAACCTCCGGGCTCAGTGTTCGGCCTAGTGTGGCGTGGATTTTGTTCCTCATATCTGTGCATCAACTATCATTCCAACGCTTAAATGACCAGTCTGCGATATCCAACCAGAATCAGAAACACTCACTCATCCTCAGGGGGAAACAAGGGCGTTGCAGTTACTCTCACATCGTGTCCTAACAGCGTGCAAACATCAGATACAGCGCTGCATTGCGTAGCAACATCCTGTCAGCACTGCGTCCCTCAGTTAAACTCCTTCATTACATCATGTAAACAAACACACTGCTATCAGCTGTGCACAGGACACCAGCTGGAGACGTCCGAGGTGGATTCTCTCTTCTTATATTTGCACTTTGTAAACAGAAAAACTAAATATTTGAAACGCACCATCATCTCATGTTGTGAAACAAGCTAATGGGCTCTCCCTGCAGTGCGTTGCTGGAAGCTGCGTCATCCGCGGGCAGTAAGGACACTCCTGGAGGAAATAATCAAACTGATTTTGTTTGCAAGATTATGAAACAGGATATAAACAAGAAGAAACAAGTTAAATATGAATAGATATGTGAGATATATACAGAGAAATATGTATAAACTATGAACAAAATAATAAGTACAAAGATATGCATTAAGTGTGATACATCAGAGGTTCCCAATTTTTTCAGACTGTAACCTCCACTGTCCCTTGAGGGGGTTCAATATTCCTCACTGCAGTGGGAATACACTAATAGGCTAATATGACTACCTATGTTCACATTGCTACACGTCAGGAGTCCTGTGGTAACCATAGACTGTAAAAAATATGGACGTAGTATCAGTGACGTCACCCATCTGTTTCTGAAGAGCTGTTTTGAGACCAATCGGCTGCGGCAGCCATATTGCTTCTGTCGAGCCAGTGGCTGTTTCTGAAATCGCCTTCTATACTAGCAGTACGTACTGATTTGTCCAAAATTCAGTATGTAGTAAGTAGTATGTGAACGAGAGCAAATTCTGCAGTATGCCAAAACTCCCCGGATGTCTACTGATTCGGGAAAATATCTCAGCATGCATCAGACTAGTCTGCCTCACGTACTGTTTCCCATAATGCACAGCGCTCGTTCTGCTTTTTCTTTTTCCTTATTTTTTGACGGGGGGAAATTCGTTTTTGGGTGCTTTGAAAGTTATCAAATTACATATAAACCACTTCCTAACTTTTTAAATCATAAATGGATGCTAAATAAGCTTTTTATTTATCGGCTTCGCCGTTGTTTACTTCCACTTTCCGAAACCGGAAATCCAGCGAAGTCTGGCCCAGCATGCTGCATGACAGATCGGACAGAACAGTCATACTACATACTAAATTCTAACGCAGTATGTAGTAGGCAATACCTACTGCCTACTACATTAGTAAGTAGTATGTAGCAGGCCATTTCGGAAACAGCCAGTGTGACGTAAAGAGCCGGGCTTTGAGCCTCCTAGCCAACAGCTGCAGTGTTCCCACAGGCAGCTGTGCCTCTCATTGGAAGACTGGTAATCTCAATATCTTCAAAATTGCCGAATTAGAAAAAATTCACCCCCCTCACAGTGAGAGGACGTCGAGAAATGAGCTATTCAGACTACAGTCATCTTTTGTACCAGGCTGTAAACATGTTTATTAATGCTGTAAAGATCGTCTTTTCCCCATTCATGTGTATGTGACTTCCGGTACTTCCGGAGCCAGCCTCAAGCGGATCCTCGATGAACTGCAGCTTTTAACACTTCTGCATTGGACTCATATTTTTAGACCGGAGGTTGCTGCTTGGTGGTAACCAAGAAAAGTGAAAAAAAGATTTAAAAAAAATTATTTGCATTGATTTATCAAAATGAACCACTATTTTTGTTCATACTTTTATAATTGTGGATATAATATGCATTTCTGGATATTCTTTGTATTTGGAGTGCATTTGAGGATCCCCCTGTTAGTGTTTCATAAGCCCTCAGGGGTCCTAACACCCACTTTGAGAACCACAGTGATTTATGACCGCTCTAATGATGAGAGATGGATCTGTTAGATGATTTAACTGTTAATGCTAGAGATTTATAAAGTTAAATAAGAACACTGTTAAAATTCAGATTTTCTGGAATTATAAATGCCAAAGTATTGCAAAGTTTAAGGATGAAAAATAAGCAAGACATGATTAATAATGACATGGATCTATCAGCTAAATCTGAAATTTTGATTTAGGAGAATGATTTATTGTCATATATTCTGATGAAAAGGACAGCAGTGTTCGTTCTGCTGTTTTATTTCTCTATAATTTCCATATACATATCACATTTCTGATTTATCTACAACTTTTCAAATCATGTCTTATGTTACATGATTTTAACTCCATTTATTGGTGACGGAGTCCGCAAACTTATTAATTAAAATGTTCCAATACCCAAGCTACTCAGTCAGTAAAATAAAAAATAAAACTGTAATATAGAGACAATTAAAATGTTGCTTTCCTCTAAAGCAAAGCTCTCTCCTCCTTTCAAAGCTTTGCTGGAGTAAAATAAAAGAGAGGCCGAACTAATGAAAGTGTCTGCATACAACTTCAAGCATTTTCGCACCAAGTAAATTAATGAACCAAAGTTATCAAATTCAGAGTGTTTACTTGCAAAAGGAACTGTCATGTAATTGTTTTAATAAGCAAGAGAAAAAATAATCTTTTACAGAGTTTTTAAAAGTTTCTGTTTAGTTAGTTGGATCAGTTTACTCTGATTTGCATCCTTATGAAGATTTGGTTTTCAGTGAGTCTGCCTTCTTTTTGTTTTTTGGTCTGTTGCCTTCTCCACTCAGAGAGTAACCTTTTAAAAGTCTGCAAGATTAATTATTCTAATAGTGAAAAGTGAAGAGATTAAAAACAAAATGAAATATGCCGTTGGTCAGTGTTTATTCTCTGCAAAAAATGAGATGTATTTAAAGAAAACTGCAGAGCGATAAAGATGGTAGAAGACCTTTTTTATTTTAATGATTCTGAAGACTGTCGTAAAACCCATTTTCCATTTTGTTTCTGCATCAAATTCTCTACAGATTTTAAAATGACTTCCTAAAAATACAAAGCTATAATAAGATTTCTTCAGTTTAAATCTGCACTGAATACGCTAGAATATTGCATAGGAGATATCTCTTCACAAAGCAACATGCTCTGCCTGTGAAGCTGCTGTATGAAGAGATAAAATTCAAATCTGTGTAAAGCCTTCATGGCGGAGCTGAGCTCGGGTTGGCAGAGCGTCAGGACATCCTGGGTGGCTCCTTCACGTTGGAGGCGATCACCTGAAGGAAACTTGTAGGGCATCTTAAAGCGTCTCCTTGTGTTCGGGGGTTCAATTTATTCAGCTTTAATAAGAAGTGGACAAAAGAGTCTTCCTCATATAGATACATTCACAGATAGTGGTGAGAGTTACAGTATGCACAGAGTAAACGGTGGATAAAAAGATGTTCTTCGCAGCAAAATGTGCAGACAATACATTTTGGTGAAGAAGCCGAATTTGGGTGGAAATGGGTGTGAAGGATTTTGTGTATGTGTGTGCATTGCAGCATATGTTCATCTGCATTTGCTGCATGCACGTATACTGTGTGTGAAGTGGGTGTCAGTGTATGTGTGTCTAAGATAATTAACCGTCCACAGAAGCGTGTCATTCCTCTATTGTGTGTCAGAGCGAGCCGCGGGGGTCCTGAGGAGGAGCGGAAATGCTGATTTAGTCTCACATTAGTCCGTGGGCTTCTCTTTCTCCTCGCTTTTCCTTTTGATTACACCAGCATCCTCCCCGGGTGTTAGCTCCCGAATGTTACCTTCCTGCCGTACCACCTGCCTGCCGAGCTGGAGACCCACAAACACACACAACCAATCACAAACTTCTGTGCCCACCACCCAAACTTTACCACCAGCAGACTTCTGTCCGGCTGGCCGGCCTGCTGCTCGGTGGCCCTATCCAGAGGAATTCTTAGGGTGAGTTTTTTTTCTTGTAGATATTCCACGCCGCTTTGCGCCCTCAGATTTCACGCTGCAACATTAACACGAGCTGACACACTGGATTAAAGGCAGACAGCAGGAATGCCCGGGCCCTTTGTGCAGCGTGGACCTCAGCCAAGAGCCTTCGCTGTGAGGCCAAGAGAGACCTGGGAAAGAGAGCACTCCTTGGAAATAAACACAAGACCAGCCAAGAGGCTGGAATGTACCTGACGGAGTAAATCCCCCGCTGGCCCAGCCCGGTTTGGACTGGGTTGTTAGAGTCCGGACAGGTGAACCTGAAAGAGGTCTCAGAGAGCAGGGGTATAGAGGACTCAAGTCAGTGGAGGAAATTGGCTGTTTGAGACATCAGAGGACTGTCTCACCTGTTATGGCAACATGAGCTCACCGCCAGCGCCTCAAAAACAGCTTCCTCTGGTGCTCAAAGCTTGACCCCCTGGGGTCAGGTTTATGCATGTAGGGCCAGTTATGACAAATAAATAAACTTCAGGAAGACTTTCAGATGACTTCTTGATTGACGTGCAGCAATAATAAATTTAAAAAACGACTTGTTATGCTGGCAAAACAAAGAACCTCTGACCAACGCCAAACACCCCAGATAAACACAACGAGTCACATGTGTAATTTTACCCCAGTGGCTATTTGGAGTACAGCAACATAAAAAACATTTCAAAACATTGGCTGTACACAAAGATGGACGCCATGTCTCCATCTCCTCCTGTTGTGCAAAAGTGAAGCTGAGATTCCCCCGCAATGGGAGCTGACATCTTGCTCTGCTAACATTTTGGAAACCAGTAGCAGAAATCAGCTGGTGCTGCAGCAGTAATGAGGCTCTGTCACTTCTACGAACCAAAGCACATGTTTAACTAATAGGTAACATGCCAAAGATCCTTCAGGCCTGACATTCTCCTACCATGTCAGGCCAGCAGGTGGCAAGAATGTGAATTCAGTCTGTCACGTCAAAAACCACAGAAGAACATCGTATGCATGAGGTAGTTTATGTGTTCTTTAAACTGTTCAGGGTGGTGAATTAAAACCTATTGAGTGTATCATATATATTCGCCCTTGCTCCACAGGATGATGACGAAGAACAGCAAGGTTTCCTGCTAAACATGCAATTAAACCAAAAAGAACAGAACAGACGTAAACAAACCGGTAGCCCTCCATCTTCATGCATGCACAACATTTGTCATTCACAGGTACATTACCAAAATCTCCACCATGGAAGATGCTTCTTAAGACCTCCGTTTTAAGTGACCTTAAACTCAGTTCAGGCGTGGACCTCAGGCCAAAACACAGAGAAACAACAAGATATTCACATACAATTGGGCGTAACGTTTCTGCTGACGGGGCCTCTGTTCCTCTGGTGATCTGCTGCACACAGCAATGCAGGAACCACATTTGTTAACAGAGCTGTCAATCATAAAGTTACACCCCTTCTATACCTCACACAAACAATTAAAACTTAACCTGAATAAATATTTAGCATGTATTTGATTTTTTGGAAACAAGAGCAGGCGGGATTTACGACCTATAGTGCAGTCAGCCACTAGGGGGCCTTGGACATTTTTTGGCTTCACTTTAAGGACGTGTTATGTCATCAGTTCTTTCACTTTTCAGTTGCCACAAAAATAATCTATAATTAGATTTTTCACCTTTTGAAAAAATGGATGTCATCATGTTTTCAGCCGTCTCTTCAGAATACGACACTTCTCCTTCAAACAAACGCTTTATTCAAACGCAACCTTTAATCCCAAATCACCCGAATTGGTGGCTGAAAGCGAGAAATGAGATCGAGAGGGGACGGGAGGGCAGGAGACAACTGGCTTGTTGAGCGTCTCCATGGTCACGGATCCGTCTAGTCACGCCTCATTATGGCGAGCCGAGTGTTTGTATTCGCCGTCCAGTTCCGGAATGTTTCCTTCCCATGCTAATAGCCTTCAGATGCCATCGGCTCACTGCGCTCTGCAATGTCACCCAGCTTGCCCAGACACACACACACACACACACACACACACACACACACACACACACACACACACACACAGGCGTGGAGAAGAGAGAACTGGCAGTTTTATGGCTTCAAATATTTCCCCCCGGAGATCTGTCCAAACAGATAACATAATCATTCCTAAACTACTGCTGGCTGGCACAACTGGCCAGATTCAGTGCACTAAGCTGTCCCCGGTTTGTGTGCATGTGCTTTTTGTGTGCACGTGCTTCCTTATCAAACCAACATACAGCGTGTTGTTGTGTGTGTGTGTGTGTGTGTGTGTGTGTTTCATCATTTGAGCACATGACTGACGATAATGTTCAATGAGTTCCCTTTTGTTGAAATATTTCCCCTAAAAGATCATTTTTCTGCAACTCTGCAAAATACACAACCCCCTACACGACTCTAATGTTCAATAAAATGATGCACAAGCCACATGAAAAATAAGTTAAGGAATTTGAAATATTATGGAGGCAAATCTTTGCCTAGAAAATGTTTAGAATGAAAACATAAACTCAGAATAAATGGTTGTAATCTCAAAAAAGGACACTATAACTTAGCTTGAAACTGTTGCTGAAAGTCTTGAAGAAATCTATTTCAGCAACATTTATGTCAAAGTTTAAATTCAGTATTTAACCTCCATGACTTTTGGATAGTTCAACCCTGCCTGTTATTTATTTTACAAAATGTAAGGATAGAACAATAGAAGTCAATTTAAAAAAAAAACATGCAGCAATGTAAAAACTCTGCAAGTGTTTCTTTGCCGTCTTTTAATGGTAATTAGTAGAATTAAAGTAAAGTTTGCTTCTGAAAAGACACAGGTAATATAATTTAGAATGATGGTGGTGATTCTGAGGTTCGGTCATTTACGTTTTGGTACATACTTTCCAATTGCAGTGATTTTAATCGTGGACAGGGGTCGGCATGTGCACCCTGATCGGTCTGCAACCCCATATCCAACAAGTGTGAACGACCATGTGTTCAATCAGATCCAACGTTACCTTTCAGTAGCTTTACTCTTGGATCCACACAGGCATGATTCAGAGATCCTTGGCTGCCTTTGACTCTACCAGTTTCAGGCAGTCTCCCTCCTCCTTACAAGCCCACTTTCTCATGACTGGCCAGCCTTCTGAAACCCTTGGAATATCGGCGTGTCCTGCTCTGCTGTGCCTTTGACCATATATGGAGTTCCAGAACTCTCTGATGTCATCAAATCTCCAGGGTAGAAAAAACTGTGTGAAACCTGCTGTTTTTTGGTAGGTACTGATCCCTGCAGGTGCACCTTTGGAGATGCCCTGACTCGGTCATCTCGCCATCACAGTTTAGGCTTTGTCAGAATCAAGCACATCCTTAATATTGTCGAGTTTTATGTCTAATTTTCGGTCTAAATCACCACAGTCTACTACCGATAAATCACTGCTTTGATACGTTTCTCCCTTGCAGCATTGAATTGATTGACGAAACAAGATTTCACCCTCAGTTTTAATTGTTAGAATCTATAATTTGGTTATAGAAAGATTTACTTCTTCGAGGAAACCCATGTTGATGTTTATGTTTATGTTACACCTCATAAATCCTAGAGACCCTATCATTTTACTCAAGATTCCTCTGCAGCTTGCAGGTCGTTAAATGCAATCACCAAAGAAGACGAAGAGGTATATGACAGTATCGTCTGCATAGAAATGAATTGTTGACATAAATAATGAATAAAACAGGACCCAGTATGGAGCCTTGCAGAACACCGCTTTGTATATTTAATAACCCAGAAGACAGACTATCAACTTGCACACCACACTGCACCCTAGCACTCGCATTTAACTATATTGATGACTGATTATTGACAAATCAATAATCAAAGCACAGGTTTAACTGCGCTGGTTGTTTCCTCTGGTTAACTCTGTGGTTTGGTGTAATGGAAAGATAGAGAGAGGGTTGGGTGTGAGAAACTGATGCTGTGTGCACTGATGCTCAACTCGATGCTCTTTTGGGAATTCACAGGGATTTAGTTTCCCCCGACAACTCCAGAGTCTGGCCCGGGCTCGCTAATCTGCACAGTGTAGGGCCACTTTGCTTCAGAAAATATCAGTGCAATGGAAGACAGCGAGGGCCGACCCAGCATGGTGAGGAGAGTGCAGGTGCATCGGGCGGACATGGGATGAGAGGTGGGGCTCTAATAAAGGAATGAAGGAGAGAAGCAGAGAGATAAGAAAAAATGGTGGAACCAGAAGGAGGAAGTGAATACAAAGAGCAAAGAGAGGTTTATTTTCAAGTTATTAAGGGGCCAACGAGAGGGGAGTAGGGGAGCACGGTGCCAGCAAACAGGGGCTGCGACACAATGAAGAAGTCGTCATGTTATGGCTGAAGATGTTGGATATTCATTCTGAATGTCTGCTAGGTTTTGTATTAGTATGTGAACTTCTATCTGAGTCATCCATTAGCCGTCACAGCTCAGTCTGACAGAAGGTTTCACACAGTTTTTTCTACCCTGGAGAGTTGATGACATCAGAGATTTCTGGAACTCCATATATGGTCAAAGGCACAGCAGAACAGGACATTCCCACATTCGGAGGGTTTCAGAAGGCTGGCCAATCAGAAAGTGGGCTTGTAGGGAGGAGGGTTTAAAGAGACAGTACCTGAAATTTCCTGTGTCAGACGGAGAGCGTGATACGGCCACTTTAGCGGAGTTACCTGGTTTGTCTCTCACACTGCATCAGAAAAACAATCAGCTTCTTTATTAAATGTGTTTTATTGTCTGTGAACGTAAACCTTGAGTTGTGACGATATAAAAACAAACATTTATAATCTAAAGGCAGCTTCATATTTGTTTGGTATAAGCTTGAAGAGACAAACCCATCGTTCCTCAATTATATTCATCACAGGGGACGACATAATGAATTGTTAACACACACATACACACACACACACACGAAGTCACACACACCTCCCTTGCTCTTCACACACAAGTTAATTTCCCACAGGGAACACACACACACACACACACACACACACACACACACACACGCTCTAAGTATAGAGGGAGCTACAGGTTTGTGGTGTGAGAGCCTGTTGTTAGGCAGACTGCTCAGCCGGCATGAGTGCTGAACACACACACACCAGTTTAAAGGGCTCAGACTAATACCTGGAGAGGTCTCATACCTGAAGGTCATGTTATGTAAATGGGGCTATTTAATATAATATTTAATAAGTGAAATACATGAAGGTTAAATAAAGGAGGGATGCACTTACATGTCTGATAAACTATCAGCCAATAAGAGGATTCTTTTGTTAGATTTTTTATTCCGATAATATAATTTTATCCATAAATAACAGCCGATAAAAGCTGCTTTGATTTCCATATTATCAAGCCTCTACATTTCAACACAGACAGTGGTGGTATGCGATTTAGAATCAATAACAAGCAGACTTTTTTTACTTTCTTTAATTTTAATTGATAATAACTTTTTAATAATGGCTATGTACACTGCTCAAAAAAATAAAGGGAACACTTCAAAATTACAATGTAACTCCAAACCAATCACACTTCTGTAATATCAAACTGTCCAGTTAGGAAGCAACACTTATTGTGAATCAATTTCACCTGCTGTGCAAATGGAACAGACAACAGGTGGAAATGAGAGGCAATTAGCAAGACAACCCTATAAAGGAATGGTTCTGCAGGTGGAGGCCAAGACCATTTCCCTGTCCTCATCCTTTCTGCCTGATTTTTGGTCACTTTTGCATTTTACCAGTGCCCTCCGACTAGAGGTAGCATGTGGCGGTGTCTGCAACCCACAGAAGATGCTCAGGTAGTGCAGCTCATCCAGGGTGGCACATCAGCTCTGTGGCAAGAAGGTTTGCTGTGTCTCCCAGCACAGTGTCATGAGCATGGAGGAGATACCAGGAGACAGGCCAGTACACCAGGAGACATGGAGGGGGCCGTAGGAGGACAACAACCCAGCAGCAGAACCGCTATCTGCTCGTTTGTGCAAGGAGGAACAGGAGGAGCACTGCCAGAGCCCTACAAAATGACCTCCTGCAGGCCACTAATGTGCATGTTTCTGCTCAAACTGTGAGAAACAGACTCCATGAGGGTGGTATGAGGGCCAGACGTCCACAAGTGGGGCCTGTACTCACAGCCCAACACCGTGCATGCCGATTGGCATTTGCCAAAGAACACCAGGATTGGCAGGTTCGCCATTGGCGCCCTGTACTCTTCACGGGTGAGAGCAGGTTCACTGAGCACGTGACAGACATGACAGAGTCTGGAGACGCCGTGGAGAACGTTCTACTGCCTGCAACATCCTCCAGCATGACCAGTTTGGCAGTGGGTCAGTGATGGTTTGGGGAGGGAGGCATATCCTTGGATGGCCGCACAGACCTCCATGTGCTGGCCAGAGGTACCCTGACTGCCATTAAGTACCGGGATGAGATCCTTAGACCCATTGTAAGACCATATGCTGGTGCATATGCCCGACCTCATGAGGCTGGAGTGTGTCAGCAGTTCCTGCATGATGAAGGCATTGATGTTATGGACTGGCCTGCCCATTCCCCAGACCTGAATCCAACAGAGCACCTCTGGGACATCATGTCTCGTTCCATCCACCAACGCCACGTTGCACCACAGACCGTCCAGGAGTTGATTGATGCCCTGATCCAGGTCTGGGAGGAGATCCCTCAGGAGAACATCCGTCGTCTCATCAGGAGCATGCCCAGACGTTGTAGGGAGTGTATACAGGCACGTGGAGGCCACACACACTACTGAGCCTCATTTTGAATTGTCTTGAAGAATTTCCACAGAAGTTGGATCGGCCTGTGATCTGATTTTCCACTTTGATTTTGAGTATGATTCTGAATCCAGACCTCCATGGGTTAATGATTTTGATTTCCATTGATCATTTTTATGTTATTTGGTTCTCAACACATTCCACTTTGTAATGAATAAAGATTTTCAACTGGAATATTTCATTAATCGAGATCTAGGATGGGTTGTTTAAGTGTTCCCTTTATTTTTTTGAGCAGTGTATATGCTCTTGTTTACTTTATACTGTTTTGCAGTATCTACTTTGCTGCTGTAACACTTTAAATGTCCCCGTTGTGGGATGAATAAAGGTATTTTTAATCTTATCTTATCTTATCTTAAGCAGAGCTGCAGCAAGAATCAAAATAGTGCAAGTATTCTGAGGGGTAAAAAAAGTCCTCAAGTGTTAACACTGCAAATATTTTAAGTTACCTGAACAATCAACCTTACAACAAAGATTTGTTGACGAAATACAGTCCAGCATTTAGGATTAGCACCGAGTGCCGTAGTGCCGTAGTGTTGATTAATCAAAGAGTTGCAGAAAGTTTATCAGATACGACCCAAAGCTGAATATACAGCAACTGATGATCACCTTTTTCCAGGTAGAGACCGAGGGTTTCAGCAGCTAACATTTGGAACAGTATCCTGAGTCTACTCTGCAGACGTCTCCCTACCTGCCCTGTGTGATGTGATCTCGACACACACACAGTCTGATCTACACCAATGTCAGGGACAGATGTATGACAGGTAGACTTCTAACGTTATACCAGTTTGACGGCCATGTTGCTTTCATTTGAACTGAGAGATGCACTTCCTGTGTTCTTTTAACATCTCAGATATGACATATGATGTGAGTTAAATTCTTCTGTAGTTTATTGAAATGTCTGATTTGACAGTTCATGAAAGTCTTCAGGCAAAACTGTTTATAAAAGCCAAAGTATGTCAGTTGTATTTTTTTAATGAAGTTAGTATAACGTAAGTTCAGGAAGAGGACCACGCCTCCAAAACCCAGTCTAATCACCTGCAGCTCATTATCTCTCTCACCTGTGAAACTCAGCACCCGTGTATGAAAGCCTGCATAACTCATTCTCTCTTGTTCGTCTCAGTTCTCGCTCCTTACCTCGAGCCGTATGGTTTCGGTTTTTTGATGTTCAATGATGTAGTTTTATTTACTTGCTACAGCAGGTCTTGTTACAAATATACTTATATTAAGGGCGTGGCCTTGTTAGTGAACTTTGTAAAGTAACATGAAATGACAGTTGAAGAGTCAGAACTTTTATTTTTTGTAGGTGATAACGATATAAATGTCAGTTAGAATTAATAACCATAGATTAATCTTTACATTCTTACCATCAGCTTTGCAAAAATGCAACATTATACATTTTTTTTCTAAATACAAAAATATGAAATTGAAATATTGGTTATCTTATCAAGATCAGTCATCAGGAGCAGCTTCGATATCGGCTAAAATAATCCATATCCTGCATCTCTAAACAAACAGTTCTCTTAATGCTGCATGTCTGTACAGAAATTAGCCGTTGTGCCCTGTAAGCTTTGTCTACATACACACAGTGTAAATCCCCACTGTTATAAATGTAGTCCAGTGCTGTAGACGAGTGTCTGTTTGGATAAAGTCCCTGTGGGTTCCCTCAGTGTCTGTAGTGACTGATAAGTGCCCTGTGATTGTGCTTATCTCCATGTGGGCGGGTTGAAAAGGCACATTTAGCCGGGCCTGTGAGATAAAGAAAAGAGCTACAAAACACCAGCGGCAAAGACTGTTTATGTGGTTCCACGCAATTTGTTATAAATAGTCTGTAATATGAGGTCTTTTATGATTTAGATGTTGGGGAAATGCCCGGCTCGTGGCGTGGCATGATCCACACATCCTGAACACACACACACACACACACACACACACACACACACACACACACATACACTCAGATTGTATCAGGGAGAGTTTCATCCAAGCATTAAACGACTGCAGCACCTCTCTGCAAGAAAAACAAACTGATTGTGCAGCCCGGTGCAGAGCGTGCTGCAGCTGTCTGCAGCTCCACCGCCTGCTCTGTGGGCTCTCTGTTCAAACTGTTTTCAACACTGCTCTTGCAAAAACTGTGATTTACCAGTTTACCAGAAGTATACCATTGCGACTTATACTCTGGTTTTTACAGTAGTTATCAAAAAGATGTTAAAATGTTCTAAAAATGGCAGAAATAAGAGAATTCTATTGAAAAAACTTCAACAAAAGAGGTAACAGTTTCTCTAATGGCAGCTTGCGTCTACATTACAGGCAGTCAAACATTTCCTCTTATGAATAATTACAGTGTCACATGGAATAATATGGTCATTAGTCATTAATTAGATGAAATTTAAGTTAACTCTTAAAGGAAAACTTGTCATGCCTCTGAAATGATGACAAACAGGCAGCACGCTCCTTTCAGACGGGAGGATAATTAGCTTGATGCAGCAGCTCTGCACACGATCGACCCAGTTTTCAGATTAAATCTCACTAACATCATTTAGCAGCTCCGCGTTTCACCCTTCATTCTGTTCAGTTTAGAAATTCAGCGGCCTGTGAAAACCTCCGGGAGCCACCTGGTCGAGAGGGCGCGATTTCTAACGGCGTGTTCATTCATTCTGCAGCCGCCTGTGATTGTGAGGCAGCGCTGCGTTTCATCTGAGCGTCTGCATGACAGCCTGAATGCGGCCCTCCCTCAAACGTATAATAGGGTTTTATTTGCCCCTTGAGAGCCAGTGAGGAAGCCCAACATGCAGCTGCAGGGCCACAGGAGTGCCAGCCCCCCTCTGATGGAGGGAAGAAAATCCTTGGAAACTGTATGAAAGAGAAAGATGTGTGTGTGTGTTATAGTGTGTGTGTGCACTCGTATGTATGAGAACCAAATGTACCTGCAAAGACACAAACATGAGACTGTAAGGATGTTCTAAAATACTCCTTTCAAGTTTCTAGGAGAAGTTTTGGAGCAATCTCTCTAATATGAAGTCCCCACTTTCTTTGTCTCATGCGATCTGCTGGCACACACTATAATTCCTGCTGATGATTTCACACTGATCTACAGGTGGCAGTAACACCCAAAGAAATGCAGCAACGTGCCAGCAGGATTTGCAGGGAAGAAGAAGATTGCAAGCTGCCAAACAAGGAAATAAAAATCCCAGGTTCACACTCAAGGCAGTATTACATTTTTTAGTGTTTAATGAGGACGGAAAGGTACTCTTCTTTTTGTGATAAACACGACTCTTTGTGAGTAACACTGCATGTAAATTAACTTCTGCAGGGGAAAGAAGCCAAAACTGGATAACAGGCACTACAGGAAGTAGTTCATCTCCTGAATAATTTCCTCTTCGTCTGCATCTTTGTTTAGAAAATTCAAATAACTTCACATCCTTTGTAGCATCCTGTGTCTTCGAGCAAGTGTGAAGAGTCTGAGTAGTTGTTTGACTACCCCCTTTTTATTTTTGTAGGTACCGCCATTAAGGGCACGGACCAAAAAGAAGTTTTGCCAGCACACTGTGGTAAAAGATAAAACAAGTATCAACGTGATCACATCGACTTTCTCTGCAGCAGTTCTGTTTCTGCAAAACCTCTAAGCTCAAAGATCTGTACTCACAGCTGGACTTCCTGGATCATATTCCATTTCTCACCTGCAGGAAGTGAAAATGTTGCACAAACACCAACTCTGCACCCACGGAGCCACTCCCAAAGCCTCTAACAACCCTGTATCACTCCCCTGCTTTCTTCTGTTCTGTGCTCCTATTGTTCTTCACCACGAATCAGCTTGAAATCTGCTCAACTGGCAAAATCAGCTTGAATTTCAATGAATGAAATCACTCATTTGTACATATCAATGTGAAAAAGAAACTGGAAGTCTGCTGCAGATAGATGCACATTGGATTTCCTGCACATTCCAAAACACAGAGGAATAATGGAGTTCACAAAAATAGAGACGTGACTTAAAAGTTTTGAAGCTCATACATAGAAAAGGAACAAATAACACAATTTGTCTCTCTCTCTTCATCTCCCTCTATCCCTCCTTCCAACACGGTCTCAGCAGATGTGTGTCTAACATGAGTCTGGTCCTGCTGGAGGTTTCTGTCTGTTAAAGGAAGTTTGTCCTTGCCACTGTAACTTGCTAAATGCTGCAAAGTGCTCTGCTCATGGTGGATTAAGATGAGAGTCCTGTCTGTAAGATGGAAGTGGATCTTATCTGGTCTTGATGTTGGGTCTTTGTTAATAATAGAACATAGAGTACGGTCTAGACCTGCTCTGTTTGGAAAGAGTCTAGGGATAGCATTATGTTGGGTCATTGCAGCACAATCGCACTCCCTGGCCACCATACAGGGGTGATATAAGACAGCAGATCAACACATAAGTCAGTTGGTGAAGCTGTGCTCCTCCACTGCGAGGGGCGGCAACGTAGCGAGGGGTTGGTGAGGGCAGCGAGCTAGAAAAGGAGGGAACATTCAAATCCCATGGACAGCAGGGCCGATTTGAAGTGAGGGACCCCGTGCTGACTGCTGTGAATAGAGAGCTGCATACCTTGCAGACTGCCGTTTGTGCAGCAGCCCGTAGAAGAAGAAAGAGATGAAGAAAAAAAAAGAATCACAGGAAGGGGAGAGAGAGAGGGAGGTTGAGGGGGGAGTAAAAAAAAACATGTTCTTGAACTTGGCTGATAACATCTGTAATTTCCTCCTCCACTGTTCCTCTATATGTATCAGCCGCTGGCTTATTACTGGCTGACCCTGTCTCGCCTCTGATCTGGCTGTTGAGAGCTGGAGTGAGAAAAAGAGAGAGAGGGAGAGGGAGTGAGAGAGGGAGAGAGAGAGAGAGAGAGCTGAAAATTGCATTTCTTCACAAAGGTCTTTGTAAAGAGCTTTCAGTGTGTACCGCAGAGAATCATATAGTGGCCCTCGAACCCACCAGCTGCTCCTCACAAACTGTGTATAAACTCACTGACCTTTTTCACAACCAACCTTATTGACCAAATGTGCTGACACAAACAGTACATTTTGCCCGAACAAGAGTGCTTTGATATGTTCGTATATATCTCTCCTCTGAACTGTTGCTCTGACGTAATGCACAGATACAAGTATCTTTCCATGCATATAGAAAGTCTATGAGCAGTCTGTTCTTGGGCAGGCTCAGAGAGTACTTTTACCGTTGTGAGCAGCACTGATGGCAAAAGACAAATTTCCCTACAAGGACAATAAAGGACATTGTATCGTATCGTATTGTACTGTATCTGGCACTGTGTCCAGTTTTCCTCACTTGGAGGGCGTCTTAGTTCACTCTTCTTCTGGTTTTCTCTGCTGGAAAGGAAACCTAGAGGCCAGTTTATTATGTTTTCTCTACTAGAGGGAACCCCAATGGAGGAGGGGAATACTACTCCTTGCTTTTATCACCTTATCTCTGCTGTATTTTGTACTCAAGATTACACCTTGATGAGTTTGATGGCAACCTAAAAAAAGGCCACAATTTGTCACACTTTCTCCACTAGAAAACCTTAAGTACCCTTTCTATGATGTCTCTAATGATGGCACTACATCACCTTTTCTTCACTGAAAGGGCATCATAAGAGGCACCTTATTTTATATTCTCTTCACTGAATTGTCTCCACTAAAAAGACACAATATGACTCTGTCAGATTTTCTCTGCAGGAAAATGTACCAGGTTTTCTCCACTGGGCACCCTACAGGACACTTAATCACCTCCCTCCACTGTAGAGGCACCTTAAAAGACACTTAATGAAATTCTCTCTATCATAATTTCCACACTAGACTTGAACCTTTTGGACTTCATCAGTTTTCTCCACTGTAAAGGCACCTTAAGAAAATTTTTGCATGTTTCCCGGACTGGATGAGATGCTCCAGATGGCACCGTATCACATTTTTCCTGTAACCTTTTGTTTTTACTGGACGATGGATGTCACTTTATGAAGTTTTCTCAACTAGAAATTCATCCTCTGAGGCACTTTATCATGTTTTCTCTACTAAAAGAGCACCCCAAAGGCCTCCTTACCCTTTATTTCCATCTAAAGGGCAAAAAAGATGGTGCTTATTACACTCTATCGATTAAACCGCTGGATGCACACCTGAAATGCTACAAAGTTTTCTCCACAGGTAGTGCCCCCTGTAGTGGATTGGCACCATAGAGGGACCTTATCATGTTTTCTCTCCTTTAAGGGAGACAGGTCATTACCCTTTCTCTGCTGTAAGTTCACACTTTTCAAGTTTCCTCCACTAAGCTCTTAATTGAGGGCTCTTCAGTGTGTCTTCTTTACTTGAAGTGCTCATATTTCTGTATGTTTCACTGGCTTGGACGCCATAAAGGCACTTTATCATGTTTCCTTGCCTCGCGGGAACACTTTATCATGTTCATCCACCATTAGTGCATCCAAAGGGAGCACTTTTGCAGTTTTCCTTGAATGCGTAGGCACTAGGGGAAAAGTTGCCATTGTGACTGTTGCAAGATAGCTGCAGCAACTTTGACTGTTAGGGAAAATTAACACTTGAAAACCTTTAAAATATAGAATAACAGAATGTATAGGTGACATTTTTAAGGATAATTTGGACATTTTGGACCCTGTTTGTTCCTTTGTTAGCTTTCAGATTAACTGTTAGTATTAGCCGTGTGAAAGCCACGTCTACTGAGCCACCGTCTGTACTATAGAGCTCCTATGTCCCCTAAGCAGCTCCTGTATGGTTGTATAGTTTCAGTTCCACCAAATCCTCCGGTCAGACAATGCTGCTCCGCTTGGCTAACGTATTGTTCAGCCTGTGGGAACCGGCTTCCTATATTAAGGAACTGGGGAGAGAGAACGGCTGCTCAATCTCCCACTTTCCACAGACATAATAGCATTCTTCGAGTGAGAGAGCGATGAAAGACAGTGGGAGAAAGTTGCACACTCTTCACACTTCAGTGGTCTTTGCCTCCCCCCCTCCCCTTCGTCTTCCTCCCCCCTTCCTCCCCCCTCTTCGTCTTCCTCCCCCTACCTTTTTCCTTCCCCTCCAGCACACACACTTTTCTTCTTTGGGGATTCTTTTGAAATGGGACAAGGGAGAAGGCAAGATCAAAGGAGGGCAATTGCCACACACAGCATTCAGCATTCCCAGCCTCGGCTCTGTACATACTTCACACACACACACACACACACACACACACACACACACACACACACACACACACGCACGCACGCACACACACACACACACACACACACACACACAAACACTTTGTCATTTCTAACATTTATCCATCCTTCTGCGATGTCGTAGATGTATGCAAGCGTTACATAATTTCTTTCCAGCCTGTGATGGAAAGTTGTATCAGAGACTTTAAACACTGTACCTTTGTTAGAGAACAGAACAAACTAACACATCGGTCTCATACGGACACACAACGTACCCCAGACCATCTGTATGAGACGCACCTGGCTTTTCCTAAACCCCGTGAACTCGGAGAACTTGCTGGCCTAAGGTCAAGTTGATCCTGATTGTTTCAGAATTTACAGTTTCACACAAATCTCAGATGGGTTGAGTTTATAAAGTGGATTAATCAACTTTCATTTGACAGTGTATGGAGAGCAAAAGCAGGAGGAACACAATCAACTGCAGCAACATCCGGATCCCTTTAACAAGAATCTGAAGAGGATTTATTTCTATAAACAGATATCTGCATGAAAGCAGTTTGTTGTGGATCAAACTTTTGAACTTGAGTTACAAATCTGTTTTACGCTGTGCAACAAGAGTCGGTCATTGTTGAGATTTCCCAATTGCCTTGAATGCATCAGAAATGATGGATCTGGTTGCCATTTAATAAACATAATTGAAGTTATTCTTTGATCCAGTCCCATCTTACAGACAGGACTCAGTCTGATCTCATCTTAATGCACCATGAGCAGAGCACTTTGCAGCATTTAGCAAGTTACAGTGGGAAGGACAAACTTCCTTTAACAGGCAGAAACCTCCAGCAGGACCAGACTCATGTCTTTTTTTTTGCCCCCTCTGTATGGATGAGAAGCCCCGCCCCTTTTTGGTTTTGATTGGACAGTAATGGAGAGGTGACTGATGAAAATGAGGGTGCTGCCAAAGTTGAACAACTTTTATCTAAGATGCTGTTGGAGCAGGAGTCAACCAAACGATGCTTAGTACTGAAAAACTGCACATTTAGCAAGTTACAGTGGCAAGGACAAACTTCCTTTAACAGGTAGAAACCTCCAGCAGGACCAGACTCATGTTAGACACACATCTGCTGAGACCAAGTTGGAGAGAGGGATAGAGGGAGATGAAGAGAGAGAGAGAGAGAGAGAGAGATGATAGTGGTGAGACGAATAGCAGTAGTTGTGGCAGCTGGATTCTGGCACGTCTACAGCAGCAGAGATCCAGAGGTACCTACGAGACAAGGGAGCTCAGGGACTCCCGAAAAGTCTACCAGGGACACCAGACTGCCAAAGAAAATGACCGCCACTTGCAAAGGCTAGAGGATAGCAGATTGGCTCTAAGACTGGAGTCGCCCCATTCTTGTGATTCTTGTCAGCAACACTTGGAGGGAATTTCCTAAATCTGGCACATTTAGACGGAGGGATGACTTCAATGATTCATCCCGTTCTTGCGAAAGCAAAGCTGAGATGATTCACTTACATCAAGCGTATTTGAATTTCTTTCCAGCTGAGTGGAAAATGCCCTCTAAGATTTAGTAATGGACCGCCTCCCCTCACTCTGTCCCTCATGTACCTGCTCTTGCTGACGTAAGAAGAGTCTGCAGACTTTCACATGCTCTGCAGAGAATCACTCAGACAGAGAGATGTCCTCTGGTATCCTGACTTTCCTGTAACCTCTCTTGTTTATTTTTAGGACGACTGATGCCATTGTTTCTTTGTCAGACTTTCTGGGCATGATGTGCCAAACACAGATGCAGAGGAGTCTTCCATCTGTCTCTTAAAGTGGCTTTCCTCTTTTAGAGAAAGATAGAGATAATACAAGGTCAGGATTCCACCTTACCCCATCCAACCAGGCTACGAGGACTCCATTCACTTATACTCGCTCAGCTCTTTTTACACTTCTAACCCCCATCGGAGCTTGAGATGTGAGAGGAGCTAAATCCATCCTCACACCTTCCTCAGTCACCACATGTTACCTTACTGCACACTTCACTCTTTGTGATTCACCTCTGCTGAGAATCCTCCCAACAGATATCTGGGAAATGAGATAAACTCAGACATTATAATGGATCCAGGTGCTGATGTGACGTCTGACCATGAACAAACACGTTTGAAGCTGAGTCAGGAACTTAGAGGTCTCATACAAATTGGTATTAAAGTTTAAGTTAAAGCACTTCGATGATTTCTTCTTTCAGTCGATGACTCAAGACCAGTTTGAATGCAGAATAATTTAGACTCCTTCATTTTAAACCTCTTTGAGGTGGAAACTTTAAGGCACCAGCGCCTGCAGCTGCATGACATAATCACTACGATCTACACGTGATTGAACATAATTAGCCTCTGGCATTGATTTGGGTACAGAACTGAGTGTTTTGCTGCTACATATGAAAAACAGTGGATTTCTTTATGCTGTTTAAGTCAGAGACACAAACTTTGACATATCTGGATCCTTTAAAACATCAGTTTGTCACAGCTTCATACTAAAGCTGGATTTAGGGCCTGTGTCCATTACTTCCATCTCTCGCACTCATCAGCTCTTACATTCGCTAGATTACAAAAGTCAATTCCCCTCGGCAGTTACCATTAAGTCTGTTTTAAAATCCTCTGTATGCTTCATATTTGCTTTCTTTCAACAGCACAATTACGGAGAAAACCTAAAAACATATAGCAGAAATCATGTTGCAAAGAATTAGCAGCTTTAGTGCGGTGAGTTCCTCCTCTGTACAGGTAAGAAGCCCCGCCCCTTTTTGGTTTACATTGGTCAGTAATGAAGAGATGACACTGACGAAGATGGAGGTGTTGCAAAAGTTGAACATTTTTCATCTGAGAGATCATTAGAGCAGGAGTCCACCATCTAAGTGTGTTAGGTCTCTCTCTCCTTCTCTTTCCCTGTCCCTTTGTATATCCTTATGTAATCTTTCTTTCACTTTCTCTTATTTTTTTACATTTTTTTGGCCCACCTAGGTGTGCACGCCCTCTTTTACAGAACATGATATTAGCTGTCAATAAAAGATAGGCCAGAGTTCTAAGAGGGATGGTGATGGTTGCATGCACACAGTCACAAGCACAGAAGAAAAAGGTTTTCTTTCTTTTCTTTTGCTGCAAGAATAAATTGCATGAATATTTGACAGTTTGTGACAAACATGACACAAACCAGAAATATATATGCAGACAAGAGAAGAGAAAAAAGAAAAAAAAGAAGAGAAGAAAAAAAAAAAAGAGCAGGAGTCCACCAAAGAGTGCTGAGTTCTAAAAAACTGCACTTTTAGCAAGTTACAGTGGCAAGGACAAACTTCCTTTAACAGGCAGAAACCTCCAGCAGGACCAGACTCATGTTAGACACACATCTGCTGCTGAGACCGTGTTGGAGAGAGGGATAGAGGGAGATGAAGAGAGAGAGAGATGATAGTGGTGAGACGGATAGTAGTAGTTGTAGCAGCTGGAGTCTGGCATGTCCACAGCAGCAGAGATCCAGAGGAACCTACGAGACAAGGGAGCTCATGGTTAGTAACTTTAATGGGACAGGAAGAGTTAAAGTAAGTGATAGGAGGGGGAGAGGGGAACCTAGTGTGTCAGTTTCCCCGGCAAACTAAGCTTATAGCAGCATAACTAAGAGCTGGTCCAAGCCTCAGCCAGCTCTAACTATAAGCTTTATCAAAAAGGAAAGTTCGAAGCCTTCTCTTAAAAGTAGAGAGGGTGTCTGCCTCCTGGACCCTGACTGGTAGATGATTCCAAAGGAGAGGTGGTTGATAACTGAAGGCTCTACCTCCCATATTACTTTAAGAGACTGCTGGCTGTGGAAATATAAAAAGTTCACCATGAGCCTGAAAGTTGATGCATAACTGTGTTCACCACTTGTTAAAAAAGGAGAAACTAATACAGCTTGTTATTTCATCGGTGAGAGGACATGACAGAAGCTGACTATTGAAAACAGATAATAATAAAGATAAGAGATGAGACAGTTAACAGATGAATAATAACAGAGATGTGTGTGTGATGTAAGAGGAGCTGGGAGCGGCGTTTACTTGATTTTTTCATCTGACGGGAAGAATGAGTTGCTGCAGTGTGTCAGCGTTTTCCGCTTTATTTAATCTTTGTCATAAAAAAACACTTCAATCAGCTATGACAGAGGCCCTTATAAAAACTTCTCTAACCTGCTTTTATCCATTTAGTTTCTTGCCATAAGTGCAGCGGTGACTAATGGCTCTATAAGCGATTCTGTCATCGTGATAAATTACTGTAAGTCACCAAAATATTAGCTTAAAGGTCAAACGAGTTCTGCGAGCTGCTGAGATGAGATTTATTTTTAAAAAACAGCTTCTTACAGCTCGCTGCATAATTTTCTTTAACCTCTGCCCCCCACAGTAAACTGATAAACACTACATGATTATTTTCTCTCAGGCTGATTTACATGTTTGAAATACTTTCTTCAGTTAAAAGGACCGTGGGAAAATGATTAGAGGGAGGTTATTTTCTATTTAGCTGAAGGGATGGCGGTCCAAGACAGTGAGGCCTGGATGCATGTATTTCTTGTAATTCTCTCTCTCTTCTATCCTTTATAGAAAAAAGCAGAAGCATCTCACTGCTGCATCCAAAGGATAAGGGTATAGAGTCAATAGTAACGTGCTTTAGAGACAGCTCAGTCAGGAGATGTATTTTCTGCATGCTCACTCATCTTCAGTGAGCTCATCTGGAGGCCGGGGACAGAAACGTCTGCAGCAGTGCGTCAGTAGGCCGATGTCTGCTGAGGTCTGTTTGAATCAAAGGATGCTCGCAACCTGGCCAATCCGCAGAGAGCCCTCCTGACTGACAGATCCCTCCCTCCAACCAACCACCGCTCTCCACCTGCATGAGAGACCACAAAGATCCACACACCGACAGAGCACTCACTCACAGGCCCAGATCCAGGCTACAGAAAGAATACTCACTCCAACACAGACAGATTCAAAGTGTTTATTGAGGATGCTAATTTAAAACACCAGTCCTCAGGAGGCCTTTGTGAGCAGGGGCGTGTCCAGACTTCTTTTATTAGGGTGACCCATCTGGGGCAGGGATCTGTGCAGGGGTGGCCTGAAGTTTGTTTGCACAATCACACAAATAAATATACTTTATTTACCATTTCTGTCTTCACTTTATGTGCTTTCACTACCTTAATTAAAGATGTTCCTTTACAAATCAGATGTGGGGACTTTGGCTCATCTTTTTTAATAATAATAATAATAATAATAATAGTAATGCATTTTATTTATAGGCGCCTTTCTTGGCACTCAAGGTCACCTTACAACATTAAAAACAAACAGAGTTTAAATAGCAAACAGTAAATAAAACACAATTATAAAGTTTGAAGTGAATGGACAGAGGAGTTGTGGTCAGATGGAGTAAGCCAGTTTAAACAGATGGGTTTTGAGTTTGGATTTAAAATGTGGGAGTGAGTCAGTGTTGTGGAGGTCAGGTGGGAGAGAGTTCCAGAGCTGGGGAGCAGAGCAGCTGAAGGCTCTGCTCCCCATGATTTTTGGTCCTGCCCAGCACTCAAGAATTTTTGGGAAAGCATCTTCCAGCTATACAGTAGCATATACAACAAATCACTCCCTCCCGACTACCTCACCGTCATTCTAGGCTGCTCCGATTACTCTCTCACTCTTCCATCTGCCCTGCAACAGGCCTTAAAACTTGGTTTGGTTACAGCTAAGAGAGCGATCCTGCGGCAGTGGTAGTCAGCTACGCCTCCCTCCTTTAACTGTTGGTTGAGTGAAATGGTTTCCTGTTTGTACCTGGAGGAGATACGATACACTCTTTCAAACGCACACAATAAGTTTGTGAAAATATATGAAATGTAAAAAAAAATGCTACCAGATTAATCTAGGTATTGTTTGGACTGCACTGATGGTGGGTTGTTACGTCTTGGACTGAACATATGGACCCTGCACCTGGATCTTTAATTTACCCTTAGACTTTTAGACAGCGGAATGTTATCCATTATTTACTTTTTTCATTTTGGTCTGACAATGATTTAATATTTCACCTTACTGTTAAATAGCAGTTAACAGCCTATTTCTTTCCTTCATTTTTATTATGGGTTGTCTGTTTTCCTGTCTTGTTATATAACAAAAAACTGAAAATAAAGTATTTTTTTAAAAAAAATGTTCCTTTAAATCTTCTAAGCTCGATTTTTCAAGGACTCAAAAAGAACATTTTTGTCTAAAATCATAGTTTGAAGTATTAAAAAAACTCAAAACACATTCCTGCCCTTCGTCTTTACAAATACAGTCTGTAGATGATTCAGAAACCTCAACTATAAACATATGTTGAACAGTTACTGTGTTATATGCATGCAGCTTTTTATGCATTTATTGCTTTCCTACACACCTGTCTTATGACATAAAAGTGTTTTGTATTTTTCTACAATTTAAAGAACCAATAAAACAACATGTTTTACTCTGAAATGCAAAGAAAACGTCCTGCAGCCCTGATGCAACAAACTCCAAAAAGTTGATTTCAACACAAGGTGAACAGCAAATCATGGTTTAGGATTTTGGGATTGCACCTGGGTTACCAGATTTAAAGTGTGCCATTGTTCTGGACACGGCCATGTTTGTGAGGATAGGATAAAAACAGCTGCTTTGAAAAAGATGAGAGAAGGTAAACTGGGTACAGCGTGAAGAATAAAACACACATTTAAGGACATAACTTCAGGAAGTCTATGGTTTGTTTTTCACATGTTCTTATAGCAGGGACGTCAAACTCATTTCAGTTCAGGGGCCACATACAGCCCAGGTTGATCTGAAGTGGGCCGGACCAGTAAAATCATAACATAATAACCTAAAAATAATGACAACTCAAAATTTTCCCTTTGTTTTAGTGCAAAAAAGTACAAGTACATTCTGAAAATGTTCACATTTAATGAACCATCTTTCTACAAAAACAGCTGTTGAATTATGCAAACAGCAAGTAATCTATTTTCTCACTTTGAGAAAAAAAGTCCCGGTAAAAAAAAAAGCACTGTTCAGGTGCGCTCCCTCAGCGCTATGATTTTATGCAACCCCCAGAGGACAAATTTGAAATAGTAGTTACTTTTATTGAAAAATTGCAGCTAATGTCTTCTCTGTTATTTTTTCACTTTGCAAAGTCGTTCCGCGGGCCGGATTGGAACCTCTGGCGGGCCGGTTTTGGCCCGCGGGCCGCATGTTTGACACCCCTGTCTTATAGGTTAATTCCACACTTTTAAAATTTACACAATCAATGACTGTAAAAAAAGGAACAAACTGAAGCATATAACTTATTTCTGCTTGTCATGTCGAATCAATTATATAGCCTAAAACATCAACAGAGCAAAAACCAAAATAAAAACAGACTTTCTCTGAATTATGTTCCCTAACTCTCAGTTGTTTAAGGTTGAAATCGCTAATTTGTTGTAGGAGTTTGTCGCTGAATCGACCTGGATTTGATAGCTCTCTCTAGAGTAGAGAAAAGTTCTGTGTAAACAACATCTTTGAATAATCAAAGGTGAAAAAACGTTGATGTTTCAAACCGTTTTAAACATCGAACACAAATGAGATAAATGCAGAACACAACCCCAGTTAGAAAAATCTGAACTGTTCCTTTAATATAAATATAAACGAAGGTAAAAAAAACCTAAAGATTAGACTTTAATTACATCTTCAAAAAAAGTGATCTCAGGTTTTTTACACTTCACATTCCCTCGGCCATCGTTTCAATCTTAACAGATGATTTGATTATTGTCCGGTTAGAATCTGGCTTTTAGATTAACTCACAGACCTTATACGCTACAGCCTTAGCATGCTAACTGGACAGCAAGAGAGGCCAGAAGCAGAATTGTGCAGAGCATGATTTGAATGTCAGTTGAACGTACAGCAGAGTCGATCTGAGTGTTTGAGATCTACTAATAAAGAGTTCATGAGAGAGAAAAGGATAAATTATTCACCGCACAGAGCAGAGAGACAAATCCATCCTCTGTTTGTGTGTCTGTGTGACTGTGTGTGATGGTAGATGAAGACGGGAATCTATTTTCAGAGCAGTTAACAGCTCTGTGCAGACATGTGACACACACACACGCACGCACACACACACACACACTCTTTCTGTCAGATGCATGAAATCCCGATGTCACACTTCATGTTAAATAAGTAAAATTCACTCGAGCTGCGACGACGCTTCAAGAATAGAAGTGAGGACTCCGGAGCTTTGTGCGAGGAGGAGATTGGGGATGTTTCACAGATTATTCCAACAGAGATTTTGCAGAATAAAATAAATCATGAAGCTCGGTGTATGTTGAGTTTTCTTTCACAGCTGCTGATGTGCATGTGCTCAAAATAATCCATTACATACGCTGCTCCGGCACCATAAAAGACGCTTTGTTGCGCGATATAATAGGCTGACATTTTCTGTACAAAATGATGAATTAGCCTTACATAAAACTTAATTAAAACTGTCATCAGTGATCTGCCTCAGTGTGAGGTATTTACTTAATATATAAAACATGCAAAGACCGTTGTGTTATCAGAATGAAAAGGGTCAGGTCTCATCGGGGACATCAGCGTGGTAAGAAGATCTTAAAACAATCGAAGAAATGTTCGGTAACACTTTACAATAAGGGTCCCTTAATTAGCGTTAGTTAATGCATTATTAAGCATTAATTAACAGTTTAATAATAGTTTAATAATCGTTATAATGTATTACCTAACATTAACTAACACATTAGTTAATGCATTAATAAGCAGTTAATTAATGTCCACTGCTCAGAGTTAATTAATACATTATTAAGCATTAATAAAAAGTTACAAAACTTAATTAGTTAACCATTAGTGAATGCTTTCTGGACCCTTATTGTAAAGTGTAACACATGCATCACTTGAGTAACACATTATAAATGCTAAACTGCCTCATAAGCATTACTTAACCATAATTAACTATTAGTGAATGCTTTTTGGACCCTTATTGTAAAGTGTAACACATGTATCCCTTAGGTAACACATACTCTGAAGCAAAATGAGTTGAAATGTAGTTGAAGCAACACATATAAAGAATTCAACACATTTTATTTAGAATAAAACAGATAATCACAGATAACATCTCAACTGGCACAGAGAAGTACGGTGGCCCTGAGAGCTCACAGCACTGCAACTTAAGAAAACACATACAAAAAGACAAAACACAAGAAAATTAAGAAAACATCTTCATCAATTTGACAACACATGCGCAGCATTTAGAAAACGCAATGCAAAGACCACAACACAATACATTAGAAAAACGTGCTGCGAATAGACAGCAACACAACAGAAGTGTTTCCAGAGGACACTTAAAAGTGATGCACACGCTTATGCTTATGCTGATGCTTATGAGGCAGTTTAGCATTTATAATGTGTTACTGAAGTGATGCATGTGTTACACTTTACAATAAGGGTCCAGAAAGCATTCACTAATGGTTAACTAATTAAGTTTTGTAACTTTTATTAATGCTTAATAATGTATTAATTAACTCTGAGCAGTGGACATTAATTAACTGCTTATTAATGCACTAACTAATGTGTTAGTTAATGTTAGGTAATACATTGTAACGATTATTAAACTATTATTAAACTGTTAATTAATGCTTAATAATGCATTAACTAATGCTAATTAAGGGACCCTTATTGTAAAGTGTTACCAAATGTTCTTTACAACATTAACACGTGTGTTCATAATGGCAAGGTGTCATTCTGTGAGGATGAGCTGGCACTCTGTGTTGTTTACGTTTGGAAAGATCATGGTATAAAGCATGAGACGTGATGTCTATCACTGTCTTAAAACAGTTTATTATAAGGCAATAATATTCTTTAACTGAAGGAACCTGACGTTGAAATGGTTTGTCAGTGCAAAAACTGTTGTTTGGCGTCTCCTCGTGTCTTTCTGGACGTTTTGTAGGATACTTCCAGGAACTGAAAACTTTTGCGAAACTTGATATTTCATTAATGCCTAATCACTGATTCATAATATAGAAAAAAAATCACAAATATGTCTTTAAATTGATCACATTTTGCACAAGCAACTTGTACAACATGTTTGATCTAAATCATTTCTTACTGTAGAAATATGAACAACATTTACTCTAAATATCAAGTTTTATCTTGTACTAATTTTTTGATCAGGGTTCCAAAATGATCTCCAAGATGATGGTGGACTGACCACAGAATCATACATTTTATTTATTGGCGCCTTTCAAGACACTCAAGGTCATCTTACAAATGTAACAACGATAGAACTTACTTAATATAAGAGAAGACTGTATGTGATAAAACACAAATCCTCACTGTCTGACTGCTGCAAACTTATTTCTAAAGTCAGTTTTTATTATTCCTTTGAGCTCAAACTTTTGCAAAATACATGATTTTTTATAACACTTGAATGCACCACCTTCATGACTTTTAACTAAACAATTCAATGAAATTAAATGAATCATTTTTATGAATTTGAATAATTGTATTTCTGTGTTGAGGAGTTCAGACTGTTGGTGTATCGTCCACCCACAGTTCAGCCCCCATGAGAGGAGTTTTTTTTTGGGGGGGGGGGGGGGGGGGGGGGGGGGGGCAGTGAGACCAAATCCAGGAAGATTTTCTGGGCGGGATTTTTAGACAGAGTTCATTTCTATTAAAGCGAGAGCAGCAGCAGAATCAGCGTCCATCGGGATGGAACCGTCTGTAGTCGTGGATATCAGAGCGCTGTTACACTGGCGGAGTAAATTATACATCAATCAATAAATAAACCACACTTCATATATTCATATATTTAAATATTTATTCCATTTGTTTTTTTCTTGATTTTATATTTCAATAAATTTCATATTTTGATGCTTGTTATTTTTATGCTGTTAAAAGTTTATATTTTTTTGTTCTTAACTCAGTAAAGCACATTGAATCCCTTGATGTACGAATGATGCTCTATGAATAAACAAAATGCCTTCATGTTTTTTATTTAAGATCAGTTCAGTCAAAAATGCATTTACTGCTAAGGCCCCAATTTATTTTCACAAATAAATAAATGTGTTGAAAAGACAGGATCCCTCCCTACATGTACAGAGTTTTTCTCTTCTTGTTTTTACCTGGCAGACAAATATTTTTTATACATAAAGAGGCTGATGCACTCGATTAAGGTGTTTGTCAAATGTCATTAAAACAATGATTTAAAATCCTCTCTTATTGATTTAAAGAACATTTGATTGCCAAATGAAAATACAGTTATTGGTGCTGATTGCTGTAGTTAGCCTAGCAGCATGCTATAGGTTTCCAGGAAGTGACCAAACGCTTCAGGTGGGGGTAAAGCTTAGCTTGCAGCAGGAGCAGTGTGCAGAAAGGATGGCCCAATCTCAATGTCCTCCCTAAGCCCTGAGCCCTGAGCCCTTCTTGACTTAACTGATGTCACCTGTAAAGTGATTGAGGGCAGGAGGCTTTGACGTGACCTGCATGACATCACCAGCTAACCTTAGCGATATTAGGAATTATTATTGCACAATTTTTACTTTCCTGAAATTCAAGGCACTTAAGGGACTGACTACCTGATTGTTATGCGATCCATTCTCTTTCTGTACAGACTGCTTAACCACACAATGTAAAATATACAAATATTATAAAACTAGAAATGTATGATTTATACTGTATACACATAAATGTGAAGATAAGTAGATGATGGGTGTTGTCTCTATTTAAACTTACAGGCAACATATTTTACCTGTACATTTCATTGAAACTGTCCTCCTGCTTTTTTACTCTTGCACTTTTTTAAATGTCATGTTACAGCGTTCGTTTACCCTCCAAGCTTGAGGGTTTCCCCTGGGAATCCTGTGTTTCACGTCACTGTGCTATGAACTCTGGGTAATTCCCTTACGCTAAGTCTGCACAAATGCCCACTTATGGAAAGGGGGCATAAGAGAGAGAGATCCCTCACACACTTGATGATTTGATAGTGGGTCAGCCCTAAGCCCTCACGGACTTAGCGGGACCGCCCCTCAAAGTCAGTGAGGGCTTGAGGGTGGACATTGAGATTGGGCCAATGAGTGAGGAAGTGGTCGCATTTAAAGGGTCAACCTCGTCATGGGAGTGTGCTGTGATTGATTGATTGATTGATTGATTGATTGATTGATTGATTGATTGATTGATTGATTGATTGATTGATTGATTGATTGATTGATTGATTGATTGATTGGTTGCTTGGTTGCTTACAGGTGGAGACTGAGACTGCCTGTGTTTCATTAAGGCTTCATTTGAAACAGGTGTGTGTTCAGCTAAATTCTGCACCATCTGCACAATCAACAAATACACAAATGAATGATGCAAAAGAAAGGAGCGTTACCTTTCTGATACAAAAAGAAGAAAGACTTGAAATGTTTTAGATGATTCTATGCACATTACACTCCAGACTATGGTGCATTCACAGTCTTTTAGCATTAAACTGCTCCGTCCTACAGCCCTGTCCTGAATTCATGCCAACTGTGTGCAACATGTTAAAACTTTAAAACAGACTTCCTCTCTATGAACAAACTGTTCTTCTGTCACTGGAATAAGCATTAAGTCAAACATAACTGCACATCCTGCAAACAAATGAATCAACGCTGCACCTTAATCTCCACGTTAATCTGCGGTAAATTTAATAATCTACCCTGAAAGTGATCATTAGGGTCCTCTGCTCAGCACACATGAATCAGATCAGCGTATTAGCGGGGACTGACTGTAATTGCATTTATAATCTGTGATGAGGGTTAACGCTCATGCTCACGTCGGCTCTTTGGGGCGCTCAGGAACAAATACAGCGAGGGAGAACTTTGTAGAGGTGCGATCAGATTCAACTAAGATTTCAGTTTAACCATTAAG
This sequence comes from Notolabrus celidotus, assembly GCF_009762535.1. Classification (NCBI taxonomy): domain Eukaryota; kingdom Metazoa; phylum Chordata; class Actinopteri; order Labriformes; family Labridae; genus Notolabrus; species Notolabrus celidotus. The sequence goes on along the minus strand of NC_048285.1, from coordinate 3,316,045 downwards.
AAGGAACGAGAGAAGAATGTGAAATTCACATTCAGGACATCAAGAGCTGGAGAGAGAAAGAGGAGAAGGATGCAAAAATGTCTGCTTTGATTAAACAGGTGGGTAGTAATAAATTAAACGAATCTTAGCTTAAATACATTCAACAATAAGGCATAAAAGAAGATTCCTTGGTGTCTCAATCAGTAAATAATAAGCTGAAGTTAAACACTGAATTTTAATAGTTTACCACGGTTTATCTTATCTTAATTATGTTCTTTTATGCTTGTCTGAATGTCTCCAAATGTTTTTAATGTTTTAATGTAAAGCACATTGAGTTGCCCTCGTGTATGAAATGCGCTATACAAATAAAGCTGCCTTGTCTTGCCTTTCATTTCCTTGCCTTATTTTTTAATCACATTTAAAATTCCATTTTTTGCTTTACTAAACCAGTTTTTAAGTCCATTATAACAAAGCAAACCAGTTCTAACAAGTGTTCAAATCAACGTAATGATCTCAACTTTTAGATTTATTACTTATTTGGAGGAGACTTCCTCTTTTTTTATTTAATTTTTTAAAATACTACAAATTAAGAAATATGCAGGAGTGCATGTTCGGTGGTTTTTATTTGTTAATTGGAGCTTTTTTATTCACATATGTATCTCATTTTATGATATTTGTCTCTCTCCTTTAAGTTATGTGTGATGGAGCTGGATTACTTTTATAACATGTTTTGTGTTTTGATAGTTTGTCACTTCTGATTGGTTTGTGTGGTTTCATGTTACTTTTGTTTTGTTACTGGATGTCATCATCTTGCTGCAAAAAAAATCTACCTCCGAGTATAAACTAAGTAACCTAGCCTAGCTCAAACTTAAAGTACTTCAGTGACATTTAATTCAGTTTGACACAAAGTGAATATTACTTTTGACTTGTTAACCCTTAAAGACCTAGACCAGGGGTGTCCAAAGTGCGGCCCGGGGGCCAATTGCGGCCCAAGGTCCATTTATTTACTGCCCCAAGCTTCCATCTTAAAATGTGTTATTTCTAGCACATAAATTAATCACATTCTGTATCATCTGTACATTTGCTGTTTCTTTCAAGCGCACACAAAACTAAAGTCAATCCAGAAACGTCTCAAAAAGCTTCATGGACCACTCGTATAAAGCCAAAGCACTGGGAATTCTGCAAGACAGCAATAAAGAAGAAACACAAGAACTCTTAAAGTTGACAGATTTTCAAATTAATTTTTTTATCACAATGTGAGAATAACAATAAAAGTTCAGAAGACACAAAAGAGGACACAAGATAAGATCAAAATTATGAAATTGTACAGAAAAGGCAAAAATGGTGCATACAAATTGTTTAGAACACAGGAAAAGAATGATTGTGTTCTTAAAATATTGTCTGCTGGTCAGAAAAGACAATATTTTTCCCACGTTGCCCGACCCTAATGAAAACCATTTTCCTCCAGAAGAAGATAAAGTTTGCTACTATTGTTTATGTGTCTTGTGGAGAACTCAGGACTACCTAGTTACTGATTTATTGAGAAAAAAAGTGAAATAATTGTTTTGTTTTTTATGATTCCTAAGCCTCAGTAGGAGCCAATGGCCCTGAGGTATTCTGACAATATCAAATGTGGCCCTCTGAAAAAAGTTTGGACACCCCTGACCTAGACCATCTTTTGGGGCACTAGACTCTACTGAATTGATTTTGTACATGCTGAATGAGACAAATGTGGTATCAATGGAAAGCTGAGAATGTCCACTGTAACTGAGATTTTAAAGCTTGTTGATAGGATTAGCAGTTTAAAAGTTAGCAAACATTTAGGAACAAAAAGAACGGCGTTTGTCTAGGGCAGGGGTGTCCAAACTTTTTTCAAAGAGGGCCACATTTGATGTTGTCAGAATACCTCAGGGCCATTGGCTCCTTCTGAGGCTTAGGAATGATAAAAAACAAAACAATTATTTCACTTTTTTTCTCAATAAATCAGTAACTAGGTAGTCCTGAGTTCTCCACAAGACACATAAACAATAGTAGCAAACTTTATCTTCTTCTGGAGGAAAATGGTTTTCATTAGGGTCGGGCAACGTGGGAAAAATATTGTCTTTTCTGACCAGCAGACAATATTTTAAGAACACAATCATTCTTTTCCTGTGTTCTAAACAATTTTTATGCACCATTTTTGCCTTTTCTGTACAATTTCATAATTTTGATCTTATCTTGTGTCCTCTTTTGTGTCTTCTGAACTTTTATTGTTATTCTCACATTGTGATAAAAAAATTAATTTGAAAATCTGTCAGCTTTAAGAGTTCTTGTGTTTCTTCTTTATTGCTGTCTTGCAGAATTCCCAGTGCTTTGGCTTTATACGAGTGGTCCATGAAGCTTTTTGAGACGTTTCTGGATTGACTTTAGTTTTGTGTGCGCTTGAAAGAAACAGCAAATGTACAGATGATACAGAATGTGATTAATTTATGTGCTAGAAATAACACATTTTAAGATGGAAGCTTGGGCCGCAATTGGCCCCCGGGCCGCACTTTGGACACCCCTGGTCTAGGGCATTGAGGTCAACTCTGAGTTTTTTAAAGAGAAATGTGACTTTCAGAAGCGTTGTGGTGTCATTATACATTACCATCACAGGAGTATTTATTTTATTTATTTTATTTATTTTATTTATTTTATTTATTTTATTTATTTTATTTATTTTATTGTTTTTATTGTTTTTATTACTATTGTTGCATATTGTGTTGTTAACCTTAGGATTGTGGGGTGGGTTTGGGGTCGGGGCTGGGGCTGAGATCTTTTTCTGAATTTATTCTATTTTAAGTTGTTTTTCTTGTACAGCACTTTGTGTTACAATGTCATTGTATGAAAAGCGCTTTATAAATAAAGTCTGATTGATGGATTGATTGATTGATAGTGGGAAGCAGGAGGACACTGCAGCAGCTTAGGTACGGTGTGGGAAAAGGGACAAATAGCACAGGATTGTTAAAAAATTGGTTCATTTCATACTTTAAAATAAAATGCATGATGGAACATTTAGAAAAAGATTCATCAAGTTGAAATAGGAAAATGAAAAGGTGTGACGGGACGTGAGCAACAGAAGAAACTTCTAACCCATATGGATGACATTGAACATGGTCGACATTTTGAAGCAGGTTTTTTGTCTTTTTATTCAACACAAAAAATGTACAGACAAACATAGTAGAAAGAAGTATTCACACAGTAATGGTGGAGAGATAATGTAACATACTCATAAGGTAGAGGGGGCAGCAACATGGACGTAAAGTGAGAAGACAAGCTGCTAAACAAAAACAGGATTATGTGAACAAACGAGAGAGCAGTTGAGGGCGAGGTAAAATATTTAAAAAGCAGGAAAACAACCTTCATGTCACTCAGCTGGCTTTGGTTTCAAACAGCAAACAGACCGCCTTCAGATAACAGGCAAACGTTTATGTTAGTTCTGAGACTCTCAGACTTTCAGAGCCTGAACTTTTTAATGTTAGAGTTAAGATGAAGAAGCTTTATCGCTCTTTACGGACTCACGTATCGATACTCAAGAGAAACTTTAGAGATCAGGAGACCCCAGGCGAAGAAAAATATGAGGCACTTCCCCATTTTACTAAACACAATCATAGCCAGGGAGCTGTATGATATTTTAGGCAGCTCCTCTTAGTTTCCAAAGAACGACAGGACCGACCAGAAAGGACCTTTGAAATGAAAACTTTAAATAACTCTGAGTTGTGAGAGTTTGTGAGTGTGCATCCTTTTTTAAAGCTGTTGCATGTTCAAGCTTCACAGAGGTGTGGAAACAGAAGTTTAACTGACCCTGTAGAGTGATAGATTTTTATCGATGATGAATTATCATGTGAAACAAACTCCTGAGGCCCCTCGTTGAAGGAGGCCCAAAGCAGCCAGAAGGTAAAACCTCATATTTCTACACTCTGACTGAATTTAAGAATGTGTCTTTTTGCCGTCTCTCTTTATTTCCCCTCCCTTTTTTTAAACTTCCAACGCGCACCGCCAGAGACCCGGGCCAATTACGCAACGGGTTGAAAAGATGCGGCACATCTTACAAAACAACAGCGTACATCAAACACATTGTACTTTCATCGTTCACAGCGGCTCAGAGATGTGTGTTAGCCAGGGGAGATGGTGTTAACGTGCAGGAAGAGCCATCTCAGCTGTCTAGACACTCTGACAAACAGAAAACCCGGAGCAAGCGAGAGGAAGTCGTTTGGAAGAAACATGGCTTCCCAGTATAAATAGCCTGTACGGGGCATGTGTACTGACAGATTAAACCATCTTTGAAGTCTGCCATACATCAGTTGAAGCTGCCTTCCTCTGCTCTTTAAGCTAATAAGCTTAAATCTTCCTGCAGCCAAAGCTGCGACGAAGAAGAAGAGGAGAAAAAACCTTTTTAATCCCGGCTTTGATGATACATTATGTGCTGCTGGAAAGAACACTCAAAGTTCCCCCTGAAACTTAAAAGTGACACGGCTTTTCTGGATGGAGGAACCAGCAGAAGGAGCATCCACATGACAAAAGCTTCGGCAGCTGGAGGGTGAGAGGAGGTTTGGGGAGCGGGTAGGGGGGCATTTCTCCTCTTTTTCCATTCTCCTATCGTCATATAATCACTCGCTTCTCAACCCAGCCTCATTTCTCGGATATGACGGCGGCAAACAAGGCGCAGACACAAGCATAAACTCAACGTGACCCCCGCTTTCTGCATGTGTAGCACTTTTGGCGGCTCAGCGAGAGAGTGGAGATTAAGCTTTGAGGAGAAGCAGCAAGAGGGCTGAGGTAGTACGGAGAGAAACGAAGGAAGGGGAGAAGAGAGAGAGAGATCTAAAAAAAAGGAAGAAAAAAGGCAGGATTACAGAGTTTCAGAGGGAGAGTGAGAAAGAGGAGAGAGAGAGAGGGGGGGAGGCGAGGCCATGGAGTTCAGACTCGACTGTCATTTTCCAGCAGAGCGAGAGAGAGAGAGAGAGAGAGAGAGAGAGAGAGAGAGAGAGAGAGAGAGAGAGAGAGAGAGAAAAAAACAGAGTGGTGCAAAGATCTGCTTTCTGGTTCCTATGGCAACAGCAGGCTATTATCCTCAACTGTCATTTATTTTGAAGAGATCTGACTTCAGGAGGAGAGCGAGGGAGAGCGAGGGCAACGGAGAGAGGATGGACGAGAAAGGTCAGATGTCCTGTTTACCTTCAGGAGCAGAGAGCGATGTGTGGAGTTAAATGAAGTGAAGTGAAACACAACGAATCGCTGCTTCTCCTCAAATCACCTCTGAAACAACAACAACACAGAGTCCCACTGATGAAGGCCGACAGCCTGAAACACAAACAACAGATTTCATACTTAAAGTGGACTCTCTTCTTCATTCATAGGAATCTTTGTCCTAACATAGATCAATCTTATCTTTACAGCAAACCTCTGACGATGATTTACGCCTCTGGGAATGACGCACTTTTCAAACATTCTGCTGCAGCCTTCAGTTAGCAAACACAACTTAGGCTAAGGCTTTGATTTCAGTGCGCTGCATGGGTTACAGTCCATTGAAGAACTGAAGAAGTTAGCGAAAGTTCAAATCAAAACTGACGTGAAACTCGCCCCTCCAGAAATATCTGTAAACGAAACGTCAGAAACTAAACTAAACAAAGCAAAGCGGAACAAAACAAAATGAAATGAATTGAAGCAAAGTGAAACAGAGCAAAGTGAAACAGAGCAAAGCGAAACGAAACGAAACAAAGGGAAACGAAACAAAGTGAAGTGATGCAAAGTGAAATGAAGCAAAGGGAAACAGAGCAAAGCAAAACGAAATGAAACAAAGGGAAACGAAATAATGCAATGCAAAGCAAAGCGAAATGAAACAAAGTGAAGTGATGCAAAATGAAATGAAGCAAAATGTAACAATTCAAAGCAAAGTGAAACGAAACAAAGTGAAGTGATGCAAAATTAAATGAAGCAAAACTAAACAAACTGAAGCAAAGCTAAATGAAGCAAAGTGAAACGAAGCAAAGTGAAATGAAGCAAAGTGAAACGAAGCAAAGTGAAACGAAGCAAAGTGAAACGAAGCAAAGTGAAACGAAGCAAAGTGAAACGAAGCAAAGTGAAGTGATGCTAAATTATATGAAGCAAAACTAAACAAACTGAAGCAAAGCTAAACGAAGCAAAGTGAAACGAAGCAAAACGAAACAATGCAAAGGGAAACAAAACGAACCAAAGGGAAACGAAACAAAGTGAAGTGATGCAAAGCAAAATGAAGCAAAGCAAAACAAAATAATGCAATGCAAAGCAAAGCGAAATGAAACAAAGTGAAGAGATGCAAAGTGAAATGAAGCAAAATGTAACAATTCAAAGCAAAGTGAAACGAAACAAAGCGAAATGAAGCAAAGCATAATGGAGCAAAACGAAACAATGCAAAGCGAAACAAAGTGAAGTGATGCAAAGTTAAATGAAGCAAAACGTAACAATTCAAAGCAAAGTGAAACGAAACAAAGTGAAGTGATGCAAAATTAAATGAAGCAAAACTAAACAAATTGAAGCAAAGCTAAACGAAGCAAAGCTAAACGAAGCAAAGCTAAACGAAGCAAAGCGAAACGAAGCAAAGCATAACGGAGCAAAACGAAACAATGCAAAACGAAACAAAGTGAAGTGATGCAAAGTTAAATGAAGCAAAGCAAAACGAAATAATGCAATGCAAAGCAAAGCGAAATGAAACAAAGTGAAGTGATGCAAAGTGAAATGAAGCAAAATGTAACAATTCAAAGCAAAGTGAAATGAAACAAAGTGAAGTGATGCAAAGTGAAATGAAGCAAAATGTAACAATTCAAAGCAAAGTGAAATGAAACAAAGTGAAGTGATGCAAAGTGAAATGAAGCAAAATGTATCAATTCAAAGCAAAGTGAAACGAAACAAAGCGAAATGAAGCAAAGCATAACGGAGCAAAAAGGACACAATGCAAAGCGAAACAAAGTGAAGTGATGCAAAGTTAAATGAAGCAAAGCAAAATGAATTAATGCAATGCAAAGCAAAGAGAAATAAAACAAAGTGAAGTGATTAAAAGTGAAACGAAGTTAAGCTAAATGAAGCAAAGCATAACGGAGCAAAACGACACAATGCAAAGCGAAACAAAGTGAAGTGATGCAAAGTTAAATGAAGCAAAGCAAAATGAAGCAAAGCAAAACTGAACAAAGCAAAACGAAATAATGCAATGCAAAGCAAAGCGAAATGAAACAAAGTGAAGTGATGCAAAGTGAAATGAAGCAAAACGTAACAATTCAAACCAAAGGGAAACGAAGCAAAGTGAAGTGATGCAAAATTAAATGAAGCAAAACTAAACAAATCAAAGCAAAGCTAAACGAAGCAAAGTGAAACGAAGCAAAGCGAAACCAAGTGAAATGAAATGAAACACTGAAAAGCTGAACTGAACAGAATGAACAAAAAACAAAAAGAAAGTCATTTGTTGGTTAAGTTTATCGTATAGAAGTGTCTTTGTTTCCAGTAAGTCTCAGTTTCACAGTAAATAGCATCTGGCTTACTTCAGCGATACGCACGATACGAAATTATGGGTTGGAAAATGTCTTTGAACCCTTGGAGCGCCTGACGATAATATAGACTTCCTTTCTTTATGCACATGTGTTGTTTACAGTCCAAACAGCAACTAGAGAAGTGACTGTGTGTTCAGATTTGAAAAAGTGTAGTGAAACTTTACCCTCTGGATATCTCTGCAGACCAGCCTCAGTGAGTAAATGTCATGTCTGACAAAGGTCTGTTGATCTGTTTGGAGTAAGTCGTTTCTGGTCACAAGTTTTCCTGAGCATTCATGTTCACAGATGTATACAATGGATTAAAGGAGACTCATCATCTGAAGATTTTATATCAAGTAGTTGCTTTCATTGTAAAAAGATATCAGATGTCTGGAGAAGATCTTTAAAAGAGATTTCAATTTCAAACAGCTTCATTTATCAGTCAGAGCTCCATTTGTGTAAAAGCATTTTAAGGTTTAAAGTGATATCTTTACAAAATCATGAAAATGAAAGTTTGTCTTGTTGATGAAACTCTTGACAGCAGCTACTCTGATAGAATTACAAGGCAACTCTTTGCAACCATTTGCAACAAGTAAACATAAAATGCTAAATTAAACATAACAGCAGGATTACTCCACAATGTTTGATGGTTTCCATGATGCTATGGTCAAGATAATGATCTTGTTCTATTGGATTTGACTTCTGCAAAAATATATGTTATGTCAGTGAAATTCTGAGACCTTCTTTTACTCTACTTGAACATAATGAGCTCTGTGTATGTTTGCATATTCTACTTTCCATTGGTTTTAGGATGGGGTGATGGTGTGATCAGTATTGTTGTGCAAAAATATGACTTTTATTTCAAGAATAATTGACAATATTTGATGCTAATTCACTCTCATGAGTCATATGAAGTTGTTCAACAGGGCTGTTGAGATTGTCAAACAGTGTGATGCAGGATTAACGGCACATTAAAGCATGAAAGGAGCAGCTACAGAGGAAGACTAACCAGCAGTCCAAGCTTTTTCATGCATTAAGTCCCCCATATAGTGCTGTAAGTGAGCCTGTGCATACAGTAGCTGGGAGGAACTGTTGCTGTGAACAAGGTGGAAATGATTATAGAGCAGCAGGAAGCAGCTCTTCCAATTTGAAATGAATAGCGCTGCCCTTGTCGAGTACATGGAAAATATCCGAGCCTTACTTCACTGCTCCCAATGCACAGAGTTCAGCTGGAGCAAAATAAACACACACACACACACACACAGACACACACACATGCATGGGTGTGATGAATCGAGTCGTTTTTAGCTCACTGTTTGATGTGTAAGAGAAAATGAGCTGTGCAGAGGAAAGTGAAAGACATTAAGAGGACGGGTGGAGGCGGTAGACGAGAAATAAGATACGAGGAGGTGGGTGGTATTTGGGTTCACATGGAAATGTCTCTCCCTTGTTTTCCTCACCCCTCCTCTCTAACTCTCTATCTCCTCCTCTCCTCCACTCCCTCCTCGAGCAGCTCCTGAGAGGGTCTCTGGTCCGGCCAAGCCAGACCTCCAGGTGGCCTCTATCGAGCCTGGTTCAGCGCTGTAAGGACGGGGCCGGATTCATGCCATGCACCACCCCGAGGTCAATGGGTTTGTTCTGGCAGGAGTGAACGGGCATTATTACAGTTTCATTACAACGGGAGCTGGCTGAAAGGAAAACTGTATTTATCGTCCAGAAGAGCCCAACAAGTACTCGAAAAGCAGACGCAGGAGAGGAGAGGAGAGGAGAAAGAGAGAGAGAGAGAGAGAGAGAGAGACAGAGAGAGAGAGGTGAAATGAATCTGGATGGGGGGCATCAAGGACGTGTTCAGGTATTAAATCACTGAAGGGCTACACAAAATGCACAAAGCATTTCACATGTATATTCATAAAAACAACAACAACAACAACAACAACAACAAGGTTTCAGTCGCTGCTTGGCTGCAGAATCCGGGCTGCAACAAAAATCAAAAACACAGCATGCTCCTGTTGGTATGTTGAAAGTATGTTCAACAAAGTTATGAATCTAAGGATGCTCTATCCGATTAAAACAACCAATAAAAGCCGATTTCATTCATTTAATAACAAACCAATGCAGAGTAGATGACGGCATGCGTTCTGACCCTACATACAGAGAAGAAGAACAAGCTGCAGGAGAGCAAAAATGGCATAACCGGTGTGGATGCTTTTCACATTCTCAGAGGAGGATAACATGATTACAATTTGCAAAAGCACTGCAAGTATTCAGATCAGGGGGGGGGGGGGGGGGGGGGGAATAGTCCTCAAGTTTTAATATAACATCCTTAAGGTCATCTGAAAAGTTTTTATCTAAATTAAGATGTATAGAAGAAATAAAATAAAAGGATACAATAAAAAGATAAGTGATAGAAAAACATGGTGGACCACATATATCATTTCTAGGTCCATTGGCTGAGTTCTCAGATCAGATAAAAAATCAAACCAGTGAGAGTGAGACTTTCTTAGAAGTCAATCCTCTGTAGAAGGTCGACGTTTGTTGAGCTCTGACTCAAAACAGACAAAGAAATCATCAACTAATGAACTCTCAGCTGATGCTTGGATATACAGGGACTGATCTACTGAGATCCCAAATAACGAGCGCTAATTTGCGTGTGCAAATAATAATTTTGCATGTTCTATTTCTGGGCGTGTTGCGGGTGATCTACTATGACCTCGTGCGCAAATGATAACAAGTGCAAAAGTGGTGCGGACCGCCCTTTAATGAGGATATTGCGTGTGCTATCTACTATCACCATGCAGAGTTTGAGCAGAGTGGCCTGAGCGATGAATGAAGTTTGAAGCCATGGAGTTGGAGGTCTTTGTGGAGGAGGGAAATAAACACATGGGTGAACTCCAGCAGAGACATCTCAGCGTTAGAAACATGATTTGGGAGGCCATCTGTGAAAAGGTGAATGATGTGAGAAAAAACAGAAGATCTGCCGATGAAATAAACTCATCTACTCTACTCCAAAACGCAATCAGTGTTTTGATGAAGTTTAGAGAGCAATTTGATGAGGCTAAGTCTGCCACTCTTGCTCTAGCTACTTAATTGGGAAGTCAATCGCAGTTTTGAAACAACCAGGGCCAGAACAGTTAGGTGTCACTTTGATGAAGACAGTCGCCTCACTGACACAGGGAGCAACTTTCAGGTGAACGTTTTTAATGCCTGATATCATCATCCAGCAACTGTCCCAAAGATTCACCAGCTTAAATGGAACTGTGAACATGTTTGAGGACATGTCATGTTATCTATTGAGAATGACAGCAAAGAAAATGGACATACAGCGCATTGTGGACAAGTCCGCGGAGCTTAAGGCTCGTCCAAACAGTGGTGAGTAGGCTGAGTACTTCATATTGATTTTTTGTTTGTATGTGAACATGTAGGCCGCTGTGCCAACTTTACTAAACTTTATATCTGTTGATACAGTGACCTACTGTGCTCTCATTAGTTGAAAAAGTTAAAGTGGGTGTCAGAATGATGTGTTCGCTATCCGTGGTGCTGAACTGCTTTGAATTTGTGTTGTTTTATTTATTTATTTTTGTTGTTCTCTTGGTTTGTTAGACTTCATGTCCGTTTGATTGACTTCAAAATTACATAACTGTTAAAAATGTAATAATGCTTGTAAGCCCAGCTGTTGCGGGCATGTTGTAAATCGATGGTATGATGAGCTTTACAGTGACCGCAGCCAAGTGTGCGTAACGCTGTGCCAGTTTGCACCTGCCTTTCAAACGTGCCAAATATAGACGCAAAAACAGCGCCCGCTATCTGCTTCAGGTTTGATAGATCACATTGCGTGTGCTAAATGATTACATTTGCATCTCCTCCACCCAGGATTTTGCACGTTCTGATGATCTGCATGTATTCTGCATATTCATGAAGGCAAACACGCTAAATGGATAGCGAGTGCTATTTTGCTCATTTGAAAGACGCAATCCTCGGTGCTCCCGGTTAGTACGTCTGCTTTGCGCTCGCTATCAAGTTTGCACGTGTTTTTATACACGCAAACCTTTAGTAGACCGTGCCCACAGTTGCTAAGGCAGGGGTTCCCTACATTTCCATGCCAAGGATTCTCATGTACTGTTATCCTCGGGCAGGGACCCCTTCATGCACAGTCTATTAAATTCCTTTGCAAGTTACTGCAACGAAAAGCAAAAATTAAACATAAAGGTCCTTATTTTTAACATTTACTCTTGCACTTCATTATATCTTTCTTCTGTTATAAACAGTCCTTGTAATTCCCTCTTAACAACATTTCACAGTTATTATAACAGCAAGTCTGGAATCCATCAGCAATCATCATCTCACAATGCTTTGTGACTTATCATACTTACTTAACTTAATTTGCCACCTGGACTTACCGACTTGACGTCATATTCATCATCAACAAGGCAAACAATGTTTTATTAAAGTAAAGATACTTTTTTATTAATTACTGTATTGCACATCAACTTTATGTTTAAATATGGTTTGTAACATGGTATCACTGTTAGTCGTCATCCACATAGAGCGACCTGGAGTCGTCAGCAAAGTTATTTATTAACATTGGTGTGATATTAAACTCTTAATAACAACAACACATCCAACGTTACACATTAGCATTTATTAGCTTTCTAAACTGAAAACACATGAACACTGAATTCGGAAGAATGACAACTAAACTTGGAAACTGGCAGCCGCTCTACAAGCTGATAGTACGCATGCAGGCTGAATCAGGTGCAGTTTGATCTCTATGAAATAAAGTAATGATGGTTAAATGAGCTCAGGTCCATAAAAAGCTCAAACTGCATCAGATACACCTTGTAAAGTTCCTTATTCCTGTCTCTAAATTCCTTCTGTTGAGCACTTTAAATCTGACTTCTTTAATTAGTATTAATCATAAAAAATAAAATTCAGTATATAAGCTCAAAGTCTGGAGGTTGCTCTTGAGGAGAGTTTCACTTTCAGAGACTCTGATTGGTCATTTTTAAATCAAGGTCTTTTATAATTACCTTACAAACACTTCTCTTTGTGTGTTGTGATGTCTCTGGAAGTCATGTGTGTCCTCATTCTTACTGTTAAATAAACTAAGCTTTCACAAAGATGAGCCTGCTTTCCACCAGCAGCACGAGACAGACCAAGCGTCTTTTTATTCCTGAGGAGAAGATATTGAATGTTTCACCGTGACCAGAGACTTTTCTTTAACCTTTACTGTCTGATTTATATTTATGACCTTATACAGCCACCTAAAAGTTCACCCGCCTCATCAGAGCGCTTTGACGGACAGAAATATGATCATGAATACGTTAATTAAGCTGTAGTGCTCTGGAGAGGGAGCTGACAAAAGGAGTGACATTGAGAGTTTGGTACATATGATCTGTATTATGTGCAAATACTTCATGCAAGTGTTTAAAAACATAATATGATTACCTTGTTATATTTAAATCATTTACAAAAATATACCCTCCAACATATCGAGGATTCATAGCTGTATGAATGAAGAGGAAGATAACTGCGTGCAGTAAATTCAAGGTGGACCCTCTGTTTTTAAAATGTGCACAATTTTTATTTTTAAAGCACGGCTTCAAAGTGCTTCACAGAAAGCTCATGATACGATGTACATTAACACACTGATATGCATAATTACAACACAGAAGAATCATTTACACAGAAATATAAGACTTTCTGGGAAATAAAAAGTATCAAGAAGAGGCTTGAAAGCAGATTTAGAAGTTTGGGGGATCACATTGTAAAAGCCTGACAGCACTCATACCCCTTTTCAACAGAGGCAGTTTCAGGGCCGGTTCTGAGCCGGTGCTCAATTGAGAACACCCTGATCTGAGAGGGAACTCTGCTCTGGGGTTAGGAAGTCAATGAAATGTGGTTTTGACTCCAATATGAGACTTTTATTTCCTCAAAGTACAGCAGGAAGAAATGTGATTGAGGGTTTAATCATTGATTGAATGATTTGATATCCTATATTGCAAAAAACATCCTCTGTTTGTCTGAATCAACAACATACGACGCCTCAGCTGCACCCTGTAGTTACCCAGTGTTTCAGCATTGGTCTAACTGTCTCCTGAGTCACCCTGTAGTCAGCCTGAATGTTTTTCTGATGCTTCATAACATCCATGAGGCGGCCGTATCAGCTCAGAGAACCCTGAGAAACTCTGCAACATCCAGCAGATCAGGATGAGCTTCATGCCTGAAAACCTGCAGAACTTTAATGTGCTAAGTCTCCTTTAAAATAATAAAATGTTTCATTTAAAATTAAAACACAAGTTTCAAAACAAGGCTAGGTAACACTGAAGATCTGCAGCATGTTTGCTTCCTAACGAGGACTAAATAAAAGCTTCAGTGAGATTTAAATTCAGAAAAACAGAGCAGACTTTTATTTTTCCATAAAACATTTCTCATGATTCCAAATGAATTCTCATAATTAACTCAGAAAAACAGAAGAATTTATGGTGAATTTGAAACGCTTCTTTAAATCTCACTAATTTGAGTAAAAGTTTGACTCACAAATTTTACTTCAACTGCTGAGAAGTGAACAGAACAAAGCAGGAAAGATGGAAACATGTCTCTTTAAAGATCTACATCTCGGGTGCTTTTTGTCTGAGTTTGAAGGATCTTTGTGGAGATAAGTCCAGAGAAGTTTATGTTTATTTCACCTCAGCTTTGTGATGACAGCAGCCGAAGTGGGGTCAGCTGCTGCAGAAAGAAAGCAGTGAAGACGAATTATCTCTCTGCAGACAAACGTGATTCAGAGATAAAGAGTTAAAGAATGAAGCTCTGAGTCGAGGAGGAACTCTGAGTGTGTGGAGTCAACAAGAGAGACAAACAAATACATGTGATGTTTGTGGAGCCTTGAATGACGCCTTGGACTTAAAAACAAAAATAATGTATATTTGGAGATTTCCTAACTTAAGAATTTAGACTGAAGACTGAAAGTAAGGTGAGTTAATTCATACAGACAAGTCTGAAACTGAAGAGACACATTAAGAGGTTGTTTATCAGAATCAGGATCAGAAATACTTTATTTATCTGGGGAGGGAAACTCGGTCATTACAGAGCTCTTATAAACAGTATGTAAGAAAATCAAAATATTCATAGAAGAAGTAATAAAATAAGATATAAATAGGAATAAAATAAAGATCAAATAAGATAGAATAAAATAAGTTAATAAAGTATATACAAAAGCAAATTAGAAATCATGAAAGAGGAAATAAAAACAGCAAAAACAGAACGTTCAAATGTAAGACTATTTTCAAATATAAGTATAAAAGTAAAAGCAGTCTTATGTGATTTAAAAAGGAGTGAAAATAATGATTGAAATGATTTAATTATGTTAAAAAGCAGATGCAACAGATGATCCTGCAGCCTCGGTTTAAAAGGGCTGAGAGTTTCAGCAGACCTGCAGGTCTCTGGAGTCTGTTCAGATACTCTGCTCGTCCTGAGACCTGGACTGATGTGGTCCATTCCCTTAGTCTTTGTGAGGAGAAGCTGAGACCTGAAACAAACCGGCTTATAAATATTTTCGTGTGTGATAAAATGTCATGATTTCATTCTCCTTTTGCATAAAAGTCAAATCTAAGTGAGTGCATAAATCACCTTTTTTAAAACGTGGAAGAAAAAGAGTCCAAAGCTGAGGCTGTGAACAAACACACAAGGACAAACCTTTATTTTCTTTTTAAAATACGTCTACCAAAAGTCTGAGAGTGAATTCTGAGGGGCGACGTGAGATAAAGAACTCAAAAAGAGTAAATAAGGATCTGTTTTCAGGTGAAGCCTTGGGGAACAACATCCTCTCAAAGGCACAAAGACAAGGAGATTTATTTACCTGTTTTAGGATTCTTCAAAATAAAAGCTCAGAAGTGAAAAAGAGAGTGTGTCAAGTAAAAGGGAAAGAAGCTCATCTCAATTTAAGGGTTTTTGTTATAGTAATAAAAACAAGTCAGGAATTTACTGTGTCATATTTATCGCTTAATTTTCAAGACAACTAAAAATGTTTTTCATGTGTTCAGTCGTCACAAAAACAGAAGAGTAAGATTTAAATTTGGCTCAGGATAAAAAAAGAAAGAGCACATAACATCCTTTAATTTTTAAAACCTTAAAGGAACAGACTCTTTCTTAAATGCAGCTTTTGCGTTTAGAAATACTAGATAATATCACTCAGTTTTGCAGAAATATGCACGTATATTTTATCTTATATTCATTTTCTAATATATTTGGAACTGACTGACCTCCTCAGAGCTCCAGAGGTTACATTAGTGAGCTGCTGCAGCTCAAAGAACATCAATAATGTTGTTTCTGTGCCGAGTTTGAAACCAAAGCATGATCATAAGAATGTGTCCGAGGATTATGATTTTAAAGTGAAAAGATGTGAGTATCAGGCCTGATGACAGCCGCTCGACAACAAAGACCTTCAGATGTGTTATATAACCTCAAAGGCGGGTTGAAAACAGGCCACAGATGATTCCATAAATAGGATTTAATGGTGAAAAAGATATAAATACATCTTCTTCTTCTTCTTCTTCTTCATGCCCTCATCAGCTCCTTTCACTCATTCCTCCCCTCCTCTGTGCCTCGTCTCTCCCTCTCCTCTGTCTCTCCCCGAGCTCTGTCCTCAGATGGCTTTTGGCCTACTTTTGGGCTGCAGAGCACTCCAGTGTGTGCGAGCCAAATCTCAGCGTGGATTTACAGGCAGAGCGAGCGGGAGATGGAGGGATAGGGAGAGCGAGGGACGGCGATGAGCGGAGGGGGAAAAATCACGTCGGATGAGATAGAGATGCAGCTTTGTGCTCTGCGTGCTCTCTCGCTGTGCTGCTGAATCTTTGTTTTTTTTAGAGGTTTCATCACGCAGACATCTTTCTGACCAATAATCACAATTACTGTCTTCAAATGAATTCATCACAAGCATCAGAAACACATTTCATGAGCTGCTCCTTTCATCTTCCCTCTGCAGGCTGCTCGGTGTGAAATCAATTGAAGCTGAACCTCAGGAAATGTTTCTCTTATGTAACCAAAAAGAGGAAAATTCTAACATTTAGACATCTATGAGGAGCGTGAGGAGAGCTCGTTTCAAGAGGCTGAGTGCTGAAAACAAAGATCACACTCAGTCCTCTGTTTGATTTGTTCAATAAAGAGCTTCAAGCAACTTCAACACGACTCTCAGGTCACTCCAAAGTTTAGAAAATCAGTTTAATCTAGTGTTTAATTACCTAAAGAAACATGCATGTTTGAATAATCCTAGTGCCTCTACACTTTCTCAAATAAAAAACAGAACTTCTTCTTGAACTTTTCTTATAAACTCCTGAAAGATTCATCCCTTCATAAACCTACCTCACAGCGCTGGGTAAATAAAAACCTTTACAAGTTTTGGATTTTCATGAATTCTGCATCTCCTTTTTTCCTTTTTATTATCAGAATAAATCATGTATGAGGCTCAAGCTCTGTTTGAAAAGTTAAAATAATTTCATAAGACAAAAAACAAATAACAAGAGCGTCTCAGGATTTGATTTGAACTGCTAGAGTGATCAAATGGCTGCTTATTTTATTCAAGAGTGGAATAAAAAGAATTCAAACAACTGTCCAAAAAAAAGGAAACAGACTGTGAAAAAGTTTCCTCTCATAAAAGTTAAGATTTTCGTTTTTATCTTGAGTTGAAATGCCTCATCTCGTGTTGCAGTCTGCTTTAAAACAGGCTGTGCATTTTATTTTTCATAATTTAATTACAGAGTTTGAGAGAATACATATTATTCTTGGAGAGAAGTGTGTACAAGTCTTTCAAAAGTGGTGCAAATTTGTGCAACAGGATTTATTCTGTTTGGTATATGTTGAAATACAATTTTTCATACATGTGCATCTGTTGATTCACAAGAGAAACCCTTTCAAAAGATGAAAATATCAAGAAAACATCAGTTTTTTTGCATCTGATAATTGTAATAAAGAATATCAAGTTTCTTCTTCTGCAGTCGCATTAAAGTCTGTATTCTGATCAGCTGACACAAATGTTGCTTCAGGTAGAAGTCTCTCTTTGTTGCAGCTCTGAGCCGTCTTGCTGCATCATCATGTGCCAATCCTCTCCCCGTCATCATCACTTTTATCCAAAGTCAAACCGAATCTGTCTGCAACAAGTCCAGACAACAAAACACACACACACACACACACACACACACACACACACTTTGGGGGTGTCGAAAATAGTTCTTGGAAATGTGCTGATTCACTCAGGAAGAGGAAGCAGGATGAGGTTGAATGGTCGACGCTTCACTGCAGAAAAATGTGTGGAATGAAAGTCCCGGATTAATAATCTGCAGCATTGTGGAACGTGTCAGAGAGGAGTTTTCCATCCCGACTCGATCTGCATGATCAATGTGAAATGTAAGCAGCTTATGATGAGAGTCTTAGCCGACTGCAGAGTGAGCATGGAGGAAAGTATACATTTAATACAAGCTCATATGGAAGCTCTGAGAGGACATGCAGAGTACATATTTACTCAGTTATGTCTTAATAAGAATAATGATTATGACGTTTATCCTCTGAGCTGTTAAAGCAATGCAAGGCAGTTTCATTTCTTTAGCACATTTCAGCAATTCAGAGCTTCACACAGAACGTTAGGAGCTTTAAAAATCCATTAACACAGATATTTAAAAATCAAAAGGAGGGGAAATAAGAATACATAAAAACAGAAGTGAAAATATGAGAGGACAGTTTTAGAATATGAGCGTTAAGTATTTCATAAAAAGACAGAGGATAGCTTTAAAACTCAGACCTGAAAATGTCTCATTTTGTGTTTCCTTTAATCACATAATGCAATAAACATTCTCCTTCAGCCTGAGAATTCTTTGTTTGTGAGTTGGCATGCTACGTCTGAATTAAAGTGCAACCAATGCAGAGGATAATAGACTTCTGCAAGGAGCTAATTTGCAGCCCCTGTTAGGCTTTTGGGACATGAGGTGCATGATACCACACTTTAAATAGGCCTAAAGGCTAAAGCAGACAAACAAGCAGTAAGAGAATAAAAGGAACATATAAAACATGTAACTTAGTACTTTACTTTCTCCCTAATGATGCCTTTCAATACACTACATTTAAATCTCAGTTATTTGTTTTCCTGTAGAAGAAGAGGACTATAGCCTCTATTCCTACAATGACTTTAAATCTACCTGAGCACAGAACAGGACAGATGTGATGGCAGCTCTGACCTATCACAGGGACCTGACTGCTGCTTTGTGTGCAAGAAAATTAAACCATCATCACATCCGGAGATTAGAAGATAAATCAGTCGAGATCTGAAGAAAACAACCGGATTAATAAAGGGGAAGGAAATCAAATGTCTATTCAGTGCGTCTGCAAGCTTTAAGTGTAACAAATAACATGAAGTCATCGCCATAAAGCAGCAGTATGAATGCTAATATACTGAGTATGAGGCAATATCTCACTTAAAAGTTAGCCCACAATATAACCATCAGATAGAAAGCTTAAATACTTTAATATAACGGCTTTAATCATTTGAAATAAGCTACTGCATTAGCATGGTTCCTACACTGAGCCGAGAGCGTGAGCATGTTATAATGCTAACATCAATGTGCTAAATGAAATAGGGTTAACATGTTAGCATGTACACAGCATGAGACAAACTCTCGAAAATATCGGCAGGAGGGCGCAGACTTAGCCTCATGGTTAAGTTGCACGCCCATATAGCGGGCAGCCCAGGCTCGATTCCAGCCTGCAGCCCTTCCCCACATGTCATTCCCCCACTCTCTCCCAGTTTTCTGCGCTATTCACTTTCCTCTCCTCTGTCTATAAAAGTTGTAGAAGCCCAAAAAATATACCTTTAAAAAATATATATAGGCAGGAGTGTTAGTGGTGCCATGCCTGCTGTTATGCAGCATTTTCTAATGAAATATGGCCACAGTCTGACCTTGGTTTTGCTCAAGTTGTTGTCATTTGCTTAGTGTTCTTACGTTCTAAAGTTTGCACCCCATCCCAAAAGCTTTTATCTGGGCCGTCTTTTTAATGCATCTTTGTTTTACTGTAGTTGATTTGGTGTTTTTTGGATATACAGAAAAAATCTAATTGTGTGTGTGAATCAAAGTGGCTATATTCTTAGCAAGCAGTGCACATTAACAAAGAATAATATTGCTGAATTGCTAGCATAGCAAATACAAAGAATATATGCCAGTGTTAGCCTACAGTCTGCTGTACTAAACTCAGGTGTTAGCATGAAACCTTTGGAGAAATCTGAGCACATCGTTAAGCAAAGTCAACTTGTATGAACTTTAAATTAGTGTACTTAAATGTCAGCATTTAATGTTGCTACATCCTGCATGAGCATTAGCATGACATACACCATCAACTATATATGGAAGAGAGTTAACATCCAGGAGGTATTACATAGCATGAGTGCAAACCTTGAAATCCACCTGAGCTAAATGCACGCTAAAGCTGATGCACCCTTTAACATTACAGTGCACTGAAGAGAGCATACTAATCTCCATTGGTGGAGAGCATGGAGTCACAACATAGCATGAAACAAAGCATTTTTAACATTTTTTTAAAATGTAAGATTTCTTATTAAAATGCCTGATTAATGTTTTAACATTAACATTTATGCATATCTTAAAAAAATACAAAAAAAAGGACATTTTTTGTTGATATTTTATTGACATCAAAAATATTTTTATACAAAAATCAGATGTTTAAATAAATTAAAAAGCACCTGTTAACAGCAGTAAAACATCACATTAGCTCTAGGACAGTATGATTTCACTACAGCTCTGTATCCTGGTCAAGATATCACGTGTAACACTCAAGAGGAGTGATTGCATGTGTATGGGCAGTCAGAGCTTGCTTCAGAGTCAGTGTCATATCCGTCTCACGCTCATGGACCATTCCTCGACGTGTCCTGACCTGGTCTAACCGGCTGAAAGAGAGACAAAGACAGAGCTCTTAAACGCCGGGTTCATGAGGAGCCACACATACAGTACGTACAGTAGACGAGCAGAGCACAGAAACAGGTCTACTGCAGTTATACCCTTTAAAATATGATGTGAATGTGTCTTAATACTTTGAATAAAATGTGTTTTACTTGTTAAATATCAAGTGTGTTCAAACAGGCTCAAATCAAACATATTACTGCTGCAAGGTAACCCATTTACTGAGCAGCTAAAATCATAGATCCATCTTCAGATCATACGAAAGCATACTGACGACAGCAAGGCAGCTGTGAGCTGTCGTATTAAAGGTTTTTATTTGGGTCCACGTGCTGTTCCGTGTCTCTGTGGTCAGCACAGAGGATGTCGTAATGCGTCTCTGCAGCTCTGCAGAGACAAAAAAAAAAAATATGCAAAAGATCAGACTAATCTGGCTGACACAGATTCAGGACTTTAAAGAGGTATAAAAATACCTCGAGAGATCAAATACACAAAACATGCCACATGACATATCTGTGCATGAAAAATCACATTCAGAGCTTCTATTAATAAACACAAGAAAGAATGTGGAGTTGAGAAATGACAGCGTTTGGGCTTTATTTAGACTGAGACAGCTCTATTTCAGTCCCAGACCTCTGAAGGTTTACCGAGCTGCTTTCACTTCAATGCTTCCTCCTTACAAACATTCAGTGGAGGGCTGAAAATGACTGAAGCTGTTAGAAAACACAATTTAAATAACATTCCTCTCCATTTAAATCATGTTCACATTTACAGTTAATGCAAACATTTCTTAAAACCATGTAAGCATCCACTAAGCAGTAATTCAGGACTGTGAAATCGATCTTTTCTATTTGCAAAAACGATGTCACCACATGTTTGGTTTTCATGCATGACCCAAATATATACATTAACTGTCATAAAGGAGACCAGATGCTGGTAATAACACACATACACCAGATGATATTCACTATAATCAGAGGGAAATGAGTAAGCACAATATTTATCTAAACAGTTGATAAAACATTTCTTTGCAGACGATGCAACGTTTAATATTTGCAGCTCGGCTGGAAAAAGCACATTCACAAGTTTAGCAGAAGTACAAAGTAAAAATATGCATATCTTAAAAATATACAGTATATGAAATGTAGAATATGATCAGACTTTAACTGTGTGCGATAAGCTGATGATTAAGAAGTAAGAAGACGAAAATGTTGCAATAAAAGTTGCCCTGAGTTTGGTTGAGGGGGAAGTATCTCCTGTGTCGTCTGCAACAATACATGCACATGTGTAGGATTCTAGTTTAAAAAGTTCTTTGCATGCTGTAAGAAAGGTTCACCTTAGAATACCTGCAATTTATTTAACTCAAATGAAGCTGCAACAAACAAAATGTTCTTGAATTTATCGTTTTGTTTGGAAAATATCAAAAGATAATGAATAAATGTTAATTCTATTTCGTTATAGTCCAAAGTGACGTCACTAGAGTTTTGCATATTTGCTTAAAAATGACAGAAAAAGAGGAATCAGTGAAGAAAATAGATTTTCACTGATTCACTTACAGGTTGATCGACTTATTGTTGCAACTTCAGACAAAAGAATCGTGGAAAAAGTGAGAACTATAATTAAACTTTGTTACAAAACTTGCAGCATGTTGGTAATTCATTACAGAAACTGTCTAAGTCAACTGCTTTTATGATGTTTTGATTCATCTGTTGCATGCTTGCATCATCATCATCATTATCATGGAAAAGAGAACCTGCAAAAAAATCAACCTGAAGCCGATAAATCACACCTTTCCCTGCAGAAACACAACATGTGACCACCTCTGCAGCCTCCAGCTTCCTGCTCTCAGGAGGCATGAAAATGATCCAAGACATCCTCCACAGTTAACATGCATGAGCTGTGTTTCCCTTAAAACATCCGAAAACAAGCAGCTCTGAGGCTGACGTGGCAGCAAAGAGTTAAACGTTGATTCATCCGGGAGTTTCCAGCCTGACCCGGAGCAGGATGGCTGCAGCCATCGGTACCTGTGTTTCTGTGAACTACAGACAAAGACCAGCTTTAAATACGTGTGTGTCTGTGTGTGTGTGTGTGTGTGTGTGTGTGTGTGTGTGTGTGTATGTGTGTGTATGTGTGTGGCTGCAGACACATTGTTAGTGACATTACTCTCTCTCAGATTAATGAGGTTAGTGTGTAGTCCGATTAATCTGCTGCTGTGATGTGGCTGCACAATCCCCAAGCTCCTTTAAACTGGCCTTAGCTTTAGCCTGAATCAGGGTGGACACATACACACTTACACACACACAGGCAGGCAGACAAATCATGCACCAGAACATTTTAAACCGCCCACATCGCAGCCAAAACAGCATACAGTCTGGCAGACGATTCACAGACTGAGCGAAAAAAGGGAGACCAAGAAAAACAATGAAAGCTCTGGATCGGTCCCAAATCCTAAATCTCCCAAAGTCGGCCGAGCTCCAGCGCTGAGAAGAGCCTCAGCAATTTCAGCTATGTTGGGAATAAATATGCCCCAGGTGTGAAACAATTCCAAAATGTGACCTCTGTCGGCTTCCTGGTGCCATCAGTAAAGTGGGCATTAGGTAGCGAGGGGGGTGGGGGGGGGGGGGGGGGAGGAGGTGGGGAGGGCCCACGTGGAGCCGCGACGCCATCTTGTTTCACCGACAGACTTGGAAGAAGCGGGTGGTGAACCCCTCTGCAGTGCTGCTAAACACACACACACACAAATAAGACATTACAGACATGCTGACGGATACTGTAGGCAGCACACACACACACACACACACACACACACACACAGATAGATAATCACACACACGCTGACCAGCTTGGGTTATTGATGAGTGTGCTGCTCCCGCCTGCAGCTGAGCCGAGGCTGTGTGTGGAAGGGAGTGGCAGAAAAAACTGCAGGATGGTGACTGTGAACGCATCGCTGCTGCCACAATGACGCCTCAATCCATCGCCAGCCGTCTGACGCCGCGTTCAACGCCTTTCCCTAACGTGATCAATCACTCTGATCAATAATTTCTCTTTTATCGGCGATGTGTCTTCGACGTCGCGCGTTTTCCTGAGGCGCATTGGGCGTCAACCTGCAGCGACATCGCCTCCACACCTGAACTGTGTTAACTTAACCAACCTCTTGACCAGATATTAGTCATCTCCTGCATCTCCCTGAAAAACACGTCCAGGCGTCATCGATCGACACCTGTCTCGCAATCAATCAATCGATCAACGACTGCTCCATGTATTCATCCATAAAAGCTTCATTAACACGATAATATGAAACCGAATGTTGGACGAGTAAATCTGTCAGACTTAAAGCTGCTGGATCTCAGAGGGACAGATGTCATCTCAGGTTTTAGTGACAGACACCTGAAGCAGCTCCCCAACGAGCCACCACTTAATCGAATAATACGATGAACTACGTAAGTCTGACAGAATCAGAGATCCCAGGTGACACAGATCGCCGGATACACCTTTTTTTTTTAACCTTTTTCTTTTTTAAAACATTTATTCGATGTCGTATCGATGAAGCAGCGTATCGAGGCGGGCATGTGCCCACCAGTCGCTCTGTCTGTCTGATCGTCTGTCTGTCGGTCTCTCCTCCACGTCTGCCTCTGCCATGGGGACACAGTGTACAGACAGTGAGCGCAGCAGCCGAACAATGGAGAGCAAGCCTGCAGCCCCCTTTTTTTTTTTTTTAGCTTGCCGACAACACAAAAAACTGCTCCAGGTTAGTGTTTGTACACCCTGCTGACAAATAAAAGAGGATTCTGATGCAGAGATATTGCAGAAGGAGAGAGAGAGGCGTTGCATAAGAGCGGTGCTAAAGCTGCAGATTAGCCGGGCAGAGAGGTTCAAAGTTATAATCCACATTAGTTTGTTAACATCAGGTCAGAAACATCTCATGGTTACGCTTATAAAAGACTTACAAAGAGACAAACAGGCACATCATATCGGCTGTTAGTCCAATGAACGGCACAGAGGGAGGAGGAGTGGTACAGATAGTTTTCAAGGTCATGTGTGAGGCACTCTGATTTTCCTGATCTCAAGAAAGAGGGATTATTGATCGGAATAAATGAAGCTTCAGGGTCGCAGAGGTTTGAGGCAGCAGGCTTTAATCTCACACTAAATGCACAGAAATGCAATTAAACTCAAGAAAATCTGACTCCATCAAACATCTGCATGTTTTTATCTTTATTTCTTCTTAAATCAAGAAAATCTTTCAAACTTTGACTTCAAGATGCTTTTCAAATCATCATCCTTACTGCTTCATGATTTAGTCAAAACCTCTCTCCAACGTAAAACTCATCTTCTACTTTTTCACCAAAATAAAGAACAAAAGCACGTCCAGGTAGGACGTATAAAAGCTAACACATAATCTCAAAGGTACCATCCAGGATCTCCAGAAACCGCTGCACCTGCAGCTCTGCAAGGCCAAGTCTAGCACCTTGCATAAATCCCACCCCCTTGAATTGGAGATCCACAAGTGCACGAGGTTCAGCATCCATTTAAATACAAGCATGCATCCTTACAGAGTCGATATTCCTGCTGTGCTCCATTTAAACCTGATATTAGCTACAGTGTGAAGACGAATATCGATGCATCACGTTGTTGGAAATACTCTGCTAATGTGAAACCCAGGAGATGGACGGTTACTGGAGAACAGGCTGGAGGTGCAAGAGGGTAAGAGGAGCTTTGAATGACCAGACAATGTTTAAAAACAGCTGCTTCACTTCTGCAGACTGAACACTTCTCCAAAACCCAAAGTCAGCGTGTGGGAGTCATGATACTATCATCCAGGAAGCGTGCCGCCACCGCCGCCGCCACACTTTGACTCAGAGCAACAGTTGCATATTCAGAAACACTTCACGTGTGATTCATGTGAGGTGGTGGATTCTTCTCAGTGGACATCACCGTGCGTGTGTGTGAGTGTGTGTGTCAGTCTGCCACCTCCACATGTGTGTTAACATGAGCGGGTCAGCTTTAACATCGTCGAGGGTTCACTGAGGTCAGGCACATAATGTACAGAGCTGTCATGGTCACGCTCTCAACATTACTCTGTGCTGCTCTCATAAAGGTACACACACACTGACACACGCGCACACGCAGGTCTGCTGTAACACACTGACAGATGCTTCTTTGCTTTGCAGAACTCACTGATGTGTGAAGAGGCTAATGCTGCCACAGCAGCATTAGCATTAGCGCTTACAAGCTACTGATGCTAACCAGCTGTTAAGCGGCTTCTCATCCAGCAGCAGCAGCAACGCCTATTAGCAGCGGTAGGCTAGTAGCTTAGGATGCTAGATGGTAAAAAATTAGCACTACACATGGTTTAAACCTGGACCTGTGCAAACGCTTGTGCTTTATAATTAGCTTGAATGCTAAAAACTGAGCGTTTAATGACTGCAGGAGGATTTAAACATTTTGAACATTAAGAGTTAACGATGCTCTGACATGAGAATGAGTCAAAAACATAAATAGCGTCACATTAAAGATGAAAACAGCCTGTTCTATATTTCATGTTAGCTTCATGCAGAGCTCACAAGCTAATAATGAGCGTAACCTTTAATTGAATCAGGCCTCTGCTGTTAGCATCATGTCATCCACACACCTCAGCTCATCCTGCGTTATCTCTGTCACATGACCGTTTAAATCACATACATGCCAATACATCCCCATCCTCCTCGGCTCAGAGGCTTCAGCAGGTCTACATTTCATCGTTTGTTCATCGTGCAGCAGACCGAACACAGAGACGCTCAGGGGACATGCAACCAACAGAAGGGTGTGAGGCAAACTGAGTGAATGTGTGACACGGCGAGCCGTATAGCCTCGCTGCGCCACGGCCTTCCCTGCTCTCTGCTCTGATCGCCATTGTTCGAGGCAGGAACGTGCGGGAGATAGCGCCGGCCGTGCATCCCTCTCAGCTCCCGAGAGCCTAACCCGTGGACATGAAGAACATAACGTCACAAGTTAGGGTCTCAGGGACGGAGACAGATGCATCTTCTTCCTCTCCTCCTCCACTTCCTCACACAAGCTGCTTTTTTTTTTTTTGACTTCTCTTGCATAAGCCTGCTTACACGAGAACTCGTCCCCATAAGTCAAATGAGGACTCGGAGCGTCTGAGCATCTCGTGCATACAGAGCGAGCTCGCCCTGCTCCACACATGCAGCGACGCATCACTCCTCCTTTTACATGCATGCTCTGCAGCCTCCTCTGCCCCCACATGTAGTCGTGAACATACAACAAGTGCAAACCTCAGCCAGACACAACACCGGCCAGCCCCCCCCCCCAAGCCAACTCTCTCTCTCCCCCTCTCGTTCTCCCTCTCCCCCTCCCCCACATCGACTGAACAATACAGCACTTTGAAAAATGCCTCCTGCCATCAGGTAAAGAGCCTGCTGCTGCAACACAACGTCTACAGATCTCCCATCGCCTTGGGAAATCAAAATCAGCCGCTGATTGCTAATCATTGTCAGGATGCATGAGCAGAAAACCCCCTGTGTGGATACATCGATTACAGCATCGAAATCTGAAGCTGAGGGACCGCACAGCGTCAAACAGCCCCCGCTCACATGATGCTCGCCCGACTGTCACTGTTATTAAAATCATCCACTGCATGCTCAATCATTACCAGCGCAAATCCCCGCTCGGTGTGGTCCTCCGAATCCTCCGGACAGAGAAAAGACGAGCCAGATAACAAAGCTCTGCTGCGGCTCCTTCGTGCCACCATGGTGGTCCGAAGCTTAGGAAACAGATGGGGAGCCGAGAGGGAAGTGAGGAGGAAGAGTATGCGTTCGGTATCGGCTCACCCTCCCCTCCAGGATCCAGGATGCCCCCTTTCGCTCGTCGTTTCTTCTTCTCGCTCGCTTCCTGCTCGGGAGGGGAAGAAAAGAGGAGAAAGAGAGAAAGAGAAAGCTCAGATTTTTTTAACTCACAGCACGCCAACAAGATTCCAGAAATGTTTTCAGGAGAAGTTTTTTTTTGGTCACAAAAAAAGCAGCGGGAGTGAGACATCCATCCGTGCGAGCGTCTTGGAGTCGGGCGTGATAAACGGGGAAGGAGCGACGGACGCAGACAAGAAAGAGAGGCATAAGGATGGGTGGTAGGACTGAGCCGGAATGAACCATGTGCACACACTCTCTCTCTATCTCTCTGCTCTGCTCCCTCTCTCTCTTTCACACACACACACACACACACACACACACACACACATACACACACACACACAGAGACAGAGTGAGCAGTCTGGAGAGGAGGCGAGTCGCGAGACGCTTCCCAGAAAACCAAACGCTGAGTGGAAGTGATACATGAAGGTTAGTTTGAACAGGTAGACGGGTAAGGGAAAGTAGGTGAGAGAAAAAGAGAGAGAGAGAGCGAGAGAGAGAGAGAGAGAGAGTGAGAGAGAGAGAGACACAGACAGAGAGAGAAGCAGGAGAAAAAAAGAGCGAGCATCG
Organism: Notolabrus celidotus; assembly: GCF_009762535.1. Taxonomy (NCBI): domain Eukaryota; kingdom Metazoa; phylum Chordata; class Actinopteri; order Labriformes; family Labridae; genus Notolabrus; species Notolabrus celidotus. The sequence goes on along the minus strand of NC_048285.1, from coordinate 3,288,121 downwards.
AGAAGCAGCGTTTGCAGCCATGCAGGGCCACGGTGCCAGTGAAGCAGATACCAGTACGCTGCCTCCTCACCGAGGGGAGAGAGAGGGAAGGTAGGGGGTGAGGAGGGGGTGCACACTTTCACACACACACACACACACACACACACACACACACACACTTCCTTGCACACACACACACACACATGCATGCATTGCAGACAGAACACACCATCATGCTGTTTTGCCGTTTCTTGCACCTTACTTACTTTAGAGTCCGAACCTGCAGCTCCGAGGCAGGTTAGTGAGGGAAAAACGCTCACACTTTCTCACACACACACACTCCTTTTACACACACACACACACACACACAAATCCAAGTTAAAGGAACGCTCCTGCTGATCTCTTGTCTCAGCTCCGCTTTCTCTTTTTCCTCGCCCTTTTTCCCCCTCGCATTGTTTTCTCTCTCTTTCAATCACATGCAGAGCTGGAAAGGAGGGAAGACAGGAAAAAACCATAACTCCCCCCTTCCTCCCCTCCTTCCTCCCTCCTCCCCCTTCCTCCTCTCTTTTGCCCGATATTAGTACTCCACCTCTTTCTCCCAATCTCTCTCTCTCTTTTTTACTCTCCCCACCTCTGGCTCTTTCCTCCTTCTTCTGCCGTGTTGATCGGCGGGAGGAGAAAGGAGGAGGGGGGAGAAATATCATCCATTAATTTGCCTCACAGCTGTAATCGCTTACTGCCAGAGGCCCACTTTTCCTCTGTATCAGACAAGAGAGAGGTGAGGGGGGGAGGAGGAGGAGGAGGAGGAGGAGGAGGAGGAGGAGGAGGAGGAGGGGGAGGGGGAGGAGGGGTGCAGAGAGAAAGTAGTCCTCCTTTCCGTCGTTTTTTCCACCTTGCCGTTGTCCGTTTTCCACCTCCTTAAAACAAATCCTTCCTTCCTTCTGCATGCAAAAACAAAAATCCACTTTTGCAGTCCTCTCCTTTTCTTTCTGTTCTCTGATTTGCAAACATCACTCACTTCAGGAGAGGACAGGAGAAGGAGAGAGTGTGAGAGAGAAGGGACCATAGAAACATTGCTACATGATGTGCTTTGGCTTATAGAGGCTACATTTAATCTCCACTGGCTGGAGAGAGAGAGACAGAGAGAGAGAGAGAGAGAGAGAGAAGAAGGAGAGAAAGAGGAGAGATGATGGGGGGAGGGACAGATGAAGTAGAGAAAAGGAGAGCAACGACATGCAGCCGGCTGCAGGCTCAAATCAGCGACGGGGCCCGGAGAGACCGGGGAGGAAAAAAAAGGAAAAATCCCCGAGACCACACTGCCCTCTTGCTTTTCTTTTTGCTCCCTCCCTCCATCCCTCCCTCCCTGACGGACGGAGCGATCGAGCGACTGAGTCTGCAGCCGGCTAATCTCCAATCCTCTCTGACTGCTGGCTGGCAGACGGCGCATTGTGCCGCTTCTCTATCTCTATACAGCTGCAGAAAACCGTGCATCTGGGTCTACAGCACACTCTCACCCCCACTGTAGAGAAAAAACACTGACGCTACCCATTTTAAAATCTCACACACACACACACACACACACACACACACACACACACACACACACACACACACACACACACACACAAACACCAGCAGAGCGCAGCTATCCTCATTTATCACCTGCTTTGTGTCCAGATAGAGGAGCCAGTCTTTGGCGAGGCGCTAATATTAGCATGCAGGCAGACAAAGGCTCAGACACATGTGCATACTGAGTTTGTGCGCACGCACATTCATTCACACACTCACACACACACACACACACACACACACACACACACACACACACACACACACACACACACACACACACACATAAATAGGGAGATGCAGAAACAAACTTTGCACAAAAGAAGGTTTCACGGCTTTGAGATATTAACTCTTTAATTAGCTTTGCTGCAAAACTCGAACATCCAGGTAGACTTAATCTCAGCCTCATCGATTTATTGATCGTGCTTCGCTCTCCTCATGTGTGTGTGTGTGTGTGTGTGTGTGTGTGTGTGTGTGTGACGTGCTGCTGATGGTCGGGAATCAGCCCCAGCTACAGCCAAGTAGTTCATCAGCAGAGACCCAGATCTGTCACGCTAGAGCCCACGCATGTTAGAAAACAGCAGCAGCACGGCTCGATATGAGCGCACAGCACCGAGTCTGCAGAGCCTGAGAGGTAGACGTCTCACACACACACACACACACGCACACACACACACACACACATACACACAGTGCAGCATGGACCCTGTGTGTGTGAGCATTTAGCCAGGCAGGGTGACACACAGGACACACTCGCTGGTTAGCCGTGCTGTTGGTCAGTGATTGATTGAAGGCTGTCACGTCTGATTGATGGGAGGAGGAGGAAGGGCGATGAAGAGGTCATACGGGGTCGTCACTACAGCGACAGTGATGTTTGAAATAAAGGTTGAGGAGGAGAGGGAGACTGAATGAGACCGCATTGATACAAGAACTTTAAAAAATATACTAAAATTATTCTTATTTTATTTGATATTCCTTTATTTTATTTCTTTATTTTTCTGTAAAGCAACTTTGAGTACCATGTAAATCACTAAACAAATCCGATACATTATTATTATTATTATTATTATTAATAAAATGTTGTCTTTAAAATTAAAAACATTTGGTTCTATATTCTTTATGTGTTTTTAAGGGAATTATAAATAATATTCAGTGAAAATTAGAGAAGAAAATTCATAAAAAGTTATTTGAATCAGGATTAAAAAGTGGAATAAAAGTGCAGAAAATCATCTGAAAGAATAAATTAGGATGCAAGATTCAAAGTTTTTGATTTACAGATAAAAATATCTCAAACTTTTAAAATTAATCCTATTAAACGTTGGTATCCAGACTTAAACATGCTGAGAAATTTCAGCATAAGTTTCGTAACTAAAAGGGAACGAGTAATAAAAGTGAAGGAGCAGCAGAGCCGATTGATTCAAAGTGCTGACTCCATGGATGCAGTGATTCAGTTTAGTGCTGACAGGGGAGGGAGCACAGTTTGTTAATAAACCTGAGACTAACATCACGTTTAAACTGCATCAAATACTCTGCAGAAGACGTGCAGCGTGTTCAAGTTTACACGTCAAAAGTTTGGAAACACCTTCTCATTCAAGGGTTTGTATTTATTGTAATGATTGTAAACACTGTAGATTAATACTGAAGACATCAAAACTATGAAAGAACATATATTGAATTATTGAATGAACAAAAAAGTGTTAAACAAAGCAGAATCTGTTTTATATTTTACATTCTGTAAAGTAGCCCCCTTTTTCCTTCTCTCAGTCTGCTTCATGAAGTGGTCTCCTGGAATGGTTTCTAATTAGCCTTGTCAAGAGTTCATTTGTAGAATGACTTGCCTTCTTAATGTGTTTGAGAGCATCAGTTGTGTTGTTCAGAGGTAGGGTTAGCACACAATGGATAGCCCTATTTGACTACTGTTGTAATCCAGATTATGGCAAAACCAGATTATTTCATAGTCCTGATGTCTTCAGTATTAATCTACAATGTTGAAAATACTTAAAATAAATAAAAACCATTGAATGAGAAGGTGTGAACAAACTTTTGACTGATAGTGTAGAAGGCCTCTATTTGAGACAGGCCTTTAATTAAGTGGGATGATGCCAGAGGGATGAAAGACGGAAGGACATGCTGAGAACGACAAGTTAACTAACAACTGAGGCAAAGTTATGATGCTGATTTTAAGCTTATGATAATCAATATCACGTTTCATAGAGTCTGAAGTTGGCGATCCCAAATAAAGGTCATATTTTATTTCATTTAAACTATTTTAAAAAGTATTGAAAAAAAAGATTTATCTATAAAAACTAAGTTTTGTTCTTTGAAAGTATTTTCTAAAAATGTATCTTGACAAAAGCAATTATTTCATAGTTTTGATGTCTTCAGTATTAATCTGCAATGTTGAAAATGAACAAAATAAATTAGAACTATTGAATGAGAAGGTGTGTCCAAACTTCTGACTGGTAGTGTATGTGAGGAAAGACTCGACAAACTCAACCTTTAAAAAGTCTCGTCAGCACAAACACACGACTAAAAGACCACATCTGTGAGAGGACGGAAGACAAGAAGACAGCAAACTGCGTCCACTCTGCTCTGGTTTGTACCCCAGACAGGGACACACGAACAAGCAGCTGAACCAGTTAAAGTCTCTTCTTTCCTTCATGTGTAAAGTCACCAAGGCCCAACCTTCCACAGTGGGACACTTCACAGAGGTAACCAACAGGGGGCAATCTTTTGCTCTCCTCTCTACCTATCACCTCAGCTGTGCACACACACACGTCCCGCTCGAGGAAAAGGAGGAGGCCTCAGTTTGTTCTGAGTTTATACCGAGCGAGGGCCGAGAGATCCAGAGCTCAGGTAAGAGAGGAGAGACGAGGAAGCAAGATTAGGAGCTGTCACTTTAAATAAAAGTGTTTGAATTAATTGAAAAGTTTGAGCAGAGATTCTCTTTGAGAGTGATTTTCAGAATAAAATCAAAGAAGTGTGAGTATTTGAAGAGTTATTGTTTTGGTTCATTATAAGTAGATTTCCTTTTCCTCCCTGAGTGTCACAATATTTCACCCGCCACGTATTCTGACAGCAGCCGTTTCCACGCCGTCTGTGCGTCTGCTTATTGAAAATATTATGACAACAATTGTTCACGTTGACAGCTGATTTTACCGCCTGTAAACGCCACTGGAACGAGGCATCGTGTTCAAATCTCAAACTTTTTCTCCCCCTCTTTTGTGTCTGATATCCTTCACAGCCGCCGACTGTCATCGCATACAACAACAGCCGGACTTCTGAACAACAAGCGTCAGCGTTAATGAGTTTACTGCGATAATGAAACGTCACCTCGGGATGGAGATTCAAACGCAGCCTGTCACGGCGCTTCTGATCTCTACCTACCTGCTACACAAACACACCTGACTTCTAATCTACGAACGCAGGATGTACAGCTCTGATGATGACTGACACACACAAACAGAAACACACATAAACACACACATCTTACTGTGCAGGAAGCAGAGATACAGAAAGATGTGTAAGAAACAAACATGAACCCAGCACACCTCTTGAGCAAAATCACGTATTTAAGAGCTGAATCCAGTCTGCAAATTCATCATGGAGCCAATTTCAACAATATTTTGGCAATATTGAGGAAACAAATTCTAAGAATAGCTCATCAGGTATCCCTCACGAGTTTGATTTTGTGAAGTTGTAGTACGATCCTGTCTGCCAAACACCTCCTGAAGTAAATCCTGGAAAAACTACAAGCATGCACGATGTAACTTTGGTCGAATATCTCACAAAAACAAAAACATTTAAATCTTAAATCACTCAAATTATAATGGACACGTCTTTGCACTCATGCACCAACTGGATAATTGCACACACACTTTGTTATTCGGGCTACACGCACACATTTCTGCATGCAAACGGCCAGATATCTCACAAATCTCTGCACAAACTGCACAGCTCTTCTTTTAACACTCAAGAGACACTGCAGGCTCCTCTGTGCACAGATTTGCATCCCTGTTTCAGAGAGTGGTTTGCTCTTCACTCACGAAAATAATGGATGATGTTGTGAAGAGCATCCCCAACTTGTTGCTAAGGAAGGAAAAGCCTTGGCTAAATTTAACACACTTAAAATGTGAAAATAAAAGGAAAGCTTGAGCTGCAGTGAAACATGGAGCTAAAGATGCTACAGAGGAGGGACACTTTTACTTCAAGTAAAATACATGAATGCATCGAACTGTACCTGGTTATATCTGCTGCTCTACAGGTTCCTCTGTGACCCTTTGTCTCTGTCTCTCTTTGTCTCAAACACACATTCCTCAGTGGATTTAACAGAGATTTATTTAGAGTAGGGTGGCTGTTGTTGCTTTAATAAAGTTTGCATTGCTTCACTGTCTTTCTCAGAAGTTACGAATGCAACAAACTTAATTTGATCCATAAAACTCTGCACAAAACAAGGTGTCATTTCTTTCACAATTCTTGCTCAATTTGTATCGTTTATTTCACTTGATGATATGACACTGGGAGTGTTGCTTTTTATTTATGGTGCACGAAAACACAGACATTTTTTAGCAATGGAAAGTTGCAACAAAATAAAATCAAAAAGGTTCAAGTTCCAGCTGTTCAGGTGCGCATGTTGTGGTCTTTTATGATAGGATAAGGTACGTCTTGGCTGTTGGAAGATTGTTTTTGTGCAGCTTTCTTTTTTTCTTAAATTAAATGCACCAAACGATGAATCAAAATACTCAGTAAAATAGGTAAAAGATAGATTATAATAAGCACAGTTTAGTTACAACCACGTTAATAAGAACAGAAACATAAAAAAGAGAGGTAACGGACTGTTTCTGTTTGTTGTCCTTCATAAAAACAACAGAGAAAATTCCTTCAGTTGATTATAAGTTAAAAAATATACAGATCATTTTCTAAAATGTGGATATTCAGGATTTCTTTGATAGAGAAATGTAAAACTTTGGATTAAAGGATGTTCCTCCAAATAAAATCAGACATGAGAGGAGTGCAGTGATCCGTCTTTGGAGAAAAACGAGTGATATAAAATAATCATATGATTTGCTTAGAAACTAAAGTTGTTGCCGAAAAAATAAACATAAATCTTTAAAAATTATGCAATTATTTTAAATCAGAAAAACATGAACATTTGAGGTAAACACTAAAACTTTCTATTTGACAATAAAAACATTAAAAGGAGTCACATTTTCATGGTTATATGTCAAACCATAAACATTAGCATCAGTAATGAATGCCCCTAAAATCACACACATGGACACACACATGGACACACACATGGCGTCACCGACCCCTCCTGCTCCAGCAGCAAACAGCCCGGTCTGTTATTGACCCCGTTCAGCCGGCTGTGTCTCCGTCAGAGAATGTTTTGCTTTATTTTTGTACTGTAACAACTTTGGATTGTATTGATCCAGCTGTGCAGAGCGCCATGCGTACCTCAGGGAAAGCTAGGAGGTTGTACAGTTATCTCCCGGTGGTGTAATTCTCAACTATACAACCTACTACCTCAACCTGGGAGCAAGCAGACCTGGACCCGGTTTGAGAAGAGGCGAACAGTGGGAGGGTGCAGAAAAGAAACCCACAGAGTCAAAGCCCTTTAAATGTGGCATGATGCATTTACTATCACATCTCAGAGCGATTAGAGCGTTTGAAGAGCTGCTCTGGCGCTGCAGCTTCATATCTTGGATACTGTCTCTAACACAAAGCAGATAAACATTTCTCACTCCAAACTCTCTGCGTCACTGACCCCGAAACACACAAACCGGCTCTGAGCCTCCCCCCAAATGTTGATCAGATTTCCGCCCTTAAAGAAAAAGCTGCAGTTGCTCATTTTTTAAAATGTTAACATGTGGGCGGTAATGAGAAAACAAGCATTACAACCGCCGTTTGTATGCATTGCTAATTAGGACGACGGCATCTCCTTCATTAACACTAGAAAGGCCAAGCTGCTGCTAATTGACTGCAGACTGAAATAGTTCTGTCTCCTCCTGAGTTTCTACGGGCTAACATTTGTAACAAACACAGACATGGTGGCTCTAATTATACGGTATATGTACCGTTTTAATTGTCTTCTTGTTATCCTCCCTTTAACCCCTTCATGCCCACTTCTCTTTGGAGGAGACGGAGAGAAATGTGTGGACAGGGTTAAGGACCCTGGAACCACACTTTTCTAAACTTTGAGGCAGGGCTGATGGTGGAGGAATCTCAAAACTTAACTACCATGATACACTTTGGACTTGTTTTACTCTGGGTAGATCTAAAAACTTTAAAACAGTGCTTATAAACACCACGCCAGCTCCTCGGTGTGCAGACTTTGGCTTGCATGCCGGCTATAAAAACATTTCAAATCAGCTGCTTTCTTCCTCGGCAAGCCAAGCCACTGTCACTGTTTTAATCTTGTAAATTTCCTGCAGTGACTTTTAACAAGATGAAGGCTTTAAGTCCTTCAAAGTAGTGAAACAGACAAGCTTAAGCAAGTGGCAGCTCAGCTCGCAGCCCCATGATCCCTATCAAAGACACTCAAACATGTCTGCTTTTAGGTTCATCACAACTTTTAATCACTGCTTGTTTCTGACAGAATAACCATTGCAGAATAATCAGCTTCAAGACTGAAACCTGAAGAAATCAAGCCAAAAATTCTGAGCTAACATTGAAAGCAGCAGCTCAGCTCCCTGCCCCTGAAACCCAAAGGAGACCTGATGTTACCCTATTCTCTGTTTCGATCAGGTCTGATTTTTAGGAGAAGAGAATATTTAGAATAAGAATCAAACATTTTAACAGATAATCACCAATAACATTTTTAAAAGTGCTAATTTGTTCAACTCAGCTCACTACCCCTCCGGAATCTCAAGACTGCATATCATAATTTTTATGACTATTTTTACAGGGTGAAATTGTTTGAAGACAGGAAGGGCTCTGTAAACTCTCCTCATGAATGATAAACAGAGAAGCATCTGTTATTTGGAGCAGCTCAGCTCGCAGCCCCTCCTGACACCTTGAGAAGAATCCCTGAAGATGCACTAGTTTGTAAAATGCTGTGATATATAGATTCTGATCAACATGTCTGTTTGTTTTGGATAACTGTTTAAAGAACACACACACTGAAGGACTCAGGACATCAAACCTGAGCTAACATCATTAGCAGCAGCTCAGCTTGCAGCCTCTTCTGACATGCAGTTTGCTTGAGAGTGTTAAAGACAGGTTTATATATTTGACCTTAAAGAAAATTTACAGCTAAAAAATATAATTAAGATAATTCAAATTTATATAATTTAAACTGACAACGCCATATACCAAATTATATATCTGACAAATATGGATAAAATTAAGAAAGACTATATTTATTTCCCAGCACTTCAGGGGTATTTAAGGACATTTCTTAGACTCACATATTTACATTTATTTGAGTTATATTTAAATTAAATCCTCCAGAGGATGAAGACTTTGAGCTGTAACCTTAAACTTAAAGGCCCGCTCTATGTGCAGCTTGATACCGGGTCAGAGTATCTGGATCAGAGTAAACAGTGCTGCTGGTTTCTTTGACAGGAAACAGTTAACAGTTTTGATGAGGTTCGGTGAAACGCCCCCTCCCCGTTGTGTTTTGCTGATGCTGCTCGGGGTCGTTGGAGCCGCACAGACACAGACCTGTAGACACAAGCTTGTGGTGTCAGTTCACACAAGTTCGGATCTACGGGTTTGGGGCCGTGAGCAGATGACTTCACGCGTCCGTCAGCATGACGAGGCTGAAGAAATAACTCTTAAATCCAAAGGAAAAAATAAAATGATCACACTCAGAGCAGTGGAGACTGGGGACGACTGCAACAAAGTCATTTCCTCCAATCAGAAACAAGCTGGAGTGATGAAACTCTTTCTGCACATGCTCAGTTTAAACCTCTCCCGGAGAGGACAGAAGACGTTTTCAATATCATCCCAAAGCTGCTGCATGTTTTTAAAAAAGAGCTGTATTGTTGTAATCTCTGTAAGGTGATACTGTTTACTTCTTTTGAAGTTGCATAACATCTGTTAGTTTATAACACGAGATATTTCCTTCATCAACTAAACCAAGTAGTTCTTTGCTTCAACAAAATCAAACTTCCTCGCTGTGCGTTAACAATTGTTGCTCATCCCAAACTCTAAGAGTGCAAAATGATTCCAGAAAACCTTCATTTAAGAGTCTCATCAGATGCAAATACAAAACTGCTGCACAAGGTTTCCCTGAATTGTCATATTTTTCACAGACTGATTTCTCAACCTGATCTGTTAGAAGTGAGAGCATGCTGTGTGAAAACAGCTGCAATAAAAACAGTTAAGTAAAAGTTTGTTGCTCTGCAAAATATAGAAACTAAACAGCTTCTGTGACGCCATTAAGTTGTTTTCTAACAATAAATATAACACCAATAAATATTTCTATAAGACCACTGCAGAATGAAAGCAAAATAAATGCAGTTGCTTTGCTTACGCAAGTCAAAATTTGAATAAATGAAATGTATGAATATCTTAAAATTTGTAGTTTTAAGTGTTATGTCTAGTTGAGGTGACTGACTTCTTCAGACAAAAAAAAACTAGTAAATATATTTAAATACTATTCTAAATCAGCAGACAGATTTTTTTTATATTTAAAACATGTTTCTCTCATCTAAAGAGTCAATAAGTAACTTTTAATATCTTTGATAGATTCAAAGTTTTGCAATTTTTTGAAAGTTTATGTTCTTTGAATTCAACTGGAATATGAATCTAAAAAATTGGTAAAATAAAGTGTAAGTTTGTGGTTGTAATGGAATAGAGTTGCAGGACGAATGATTTTGGCACGTATTTGTTATGTTATTATCAGTTCTGTTCTAGCGGACTCAATCCTGAATATTTAAAACAGAATAAATGCAATAAAAAGCCAAAAGTTAGACTCGATCATTTCACAGGTAAAAACAAAATAATAATTTGATGCAAATATTTACCAGAAAATATTTATTTTAAACGTCCAGAATAAAAATAAATACAGATAATCCATCGCCGCTGTTTAAGCACGCTAACTAAAATCTTTATTTTTAAAAACACAATTAGAATTTTTGTGCATTTTGACTTCAATTGATAGGAAAGCTGAAGAGAGGCAGGACACGTGGAGAGGAGAGACAGCGTGCAGCTAACGCTCGTGGCCGGGAGTCGAACCAGCGACCACTGCACCGAGCAGCCTCTGTATTTGAGATGAGCACTTAAACTGTCGTGCCAACAACATCTCTAAACAATATACTGCTGATGAAATAAAAAGGTTTACAGTTTCCACAAGCTCCTTTACTCAGCTCCTGCTCCCACAATGCACTGCATCTCTAAAACTCAGAGACCCATTCGGCTCTGTAATTTCACAATTTATTATTTTGCCAACACTCCAGTTTCCTGACGACACGACGTTTATGTGAGTGATAAGTGGAAACATTTGAGTGGCATGTTGAGAAGCATGTGGCTGAGCTCAAATGAGACGTAAGTAATAATAAACCTGCAAATTAAACTGTTCTCAGAAGAGAGTTTGTGGGAGTTCTTACTTTGTTTATACCTGCAGGAATTTAACTTGAACTTTGTGAAGACATTAAGTTGTCTGTGCAGTAAACACAGCCAGAATAACGCAAGTCATCCTCGTGACTTGTTGCTGCTGAGGTCGGTTCATTTTTGTGTTTGGAATAAATTCAACTCTGATTTAAGTTTTCTAAATATCGGAATACATCTGCTTCATTGTAAGAGAATTTCTGCACATATTTTTGGCTGCTTTAAAATTTTAATTTAGATGCACGGATGAAATTTTGACATAAAAATCGTTCTGATATTTCGCAGAAAGAAAGAGATAAATAACTCATTGGAAGACTTTCATTCAGAAATCTTTCAACAACTTTTACAAAAGTTACGTTTTCAAAACGATGAAAATATTCCACTTTTTTAGGAGGAAAAATTCTGAATATTTTCTAAAATTATTAAAACACAAAAAAGTTAAATCTGGCAACATGTGAATAAAACTCTGCAGCAAAATAAGAGTGAGTGAGTGGTCAGATTCCGACCCTCAGGCTCCATCTCTCTCCTTCTCTTCCCTCTGCCTGAATTTAAATGAGACGTCTGACTTTGAAGCTGTTGCCAAGTTGCTTAAAGTATGTCAGTGGGTCTTTGCCAGCGTGCTGAAAGACACCTTGAGATTGGCCGAACAAAGAGGTCAGCGGGGTCCACGGCACCCTGCCGGCCGACGCCTCCACGGCTGCACCACCATGTGAGTCAGAGAGCACCGACAGAACCGGCTAAAGGCCACCGACTGCATTGTGTCGGCAACACCAGCGAGCCAAACCCAGCGGTGCTACCCGCCCTGCTCGGCAAAATCTACCCGGCAACAGAGGGAGGTGTGTGCAGGAGAAAAAAGGAGGGGGGGTGGATAAAGGTGAAGAAATGAGAGGTGAGGAAGTGGCGTGTGCCGTTAGCATTTTATGATATTCCACAATGCAAACAGATAGCCACGGCTAGCCAACAGGTAGCATTCAGTTTAGGCCCATTTAACCAGCATGGCTAATTAACAGTAAACATCACAGAAACGGCAAAAATGCAAACACACAGTTGAGTCTGAAACAACACAAAGCAAAAGAAACAAGCAGGAGAAGCCCGGAGCCCTTTTTCAGCTTGATTACTTACCGATTCGCCTTCATGTTAAGTTTCCAAATGTGTCTTTTCTCTACTCTGCAGGGCCTACGGTGTTTGGCAGGAGGAACAGGCAGGCATGTCCACAGTGGCCCATCAAAAAAAAAAAAAAAAAAAAAAGCGCTCAAACATGCAACTACAGTAACAAAACCACCCGAAAGAAAAGGAAAGGAGCTTGGGGAGAGGGTGGGAAAGAGTGAGACAAAAGAAAAAAGCAAAAGAAGGGGAAGAGGGAGAGAAACTGGCAAGGGGGGGAAGAGAGGGAAAAGGAGGGGCAGAAAGTAAACGATAACAGAAAAACAGGATTTTTTGGGGTGTTTTTACAATTTCAGTTTACCGCGCGTTAGTTGTAATAATAAGCGGGAGGTAATCTTTCTGCCTGAACATGCTGCTTCCCAAGCAATGACAAGCAACATCTGTTTGCAAGACAGCCAAAATCCCAGCTTTAGAAAAAAAAAAATCGTAGAAAATTGGCTTGATTTTTCTCTCTTTCTCTCTTTCAGTCTTCAAACTCCTCTTGTCTGTTTCACTCGCTCAGCTGAATCAGGCAAATCAGAAGAGAAGAGAGAGAGGAGTGTGGAGACTCAGCGCAGGGAAAAAGCAGCCATGAAGCCATCCTCCTGTCACCCCTGAACCTCTCCCCTTTCCTTCCTTCTTCTTCTCTCCCTTTTTCCTCCTCCTCCTCATGCACACTCCTTCCTCTTCTTCCTCCTTCTCCTCTTCTTCTCTCTCTTTTCACCAAAACGCAGAAGGGACAGTCCAGCCGAGGTACTACTCACTCAGTCCTTCTCTTTCCCAAAACGCCCCACTATCCGACACATAAACACTTGGAAACACACACACACACACACACACACACTCGCTCACACACTTGTATCCTTGTCTCCCAGAGCGTCCCACACAGCCAGAAGCAGACTGACTGGCCTGCACGTACACACTCGTGGATGCACTAACAAAAGTGCAAACACAGAAATACACACACACACATTTCTTGGAAGGCTTCCATGCACCAAAAACAAATACCAATCTTTAGTTAGCCTCAGCTGCGAATAGAAAAGAAGGAGTCATTTCGGGACTTGGCTCTGGTTTACCGAGGCACAGATACAGACCATTTCTCCATATGCCTGCCTTTCACAGCTCGGGAGCAGCTCCAGATTTGACTGTATCATAATACTTGCGAAAAACGTCCCTCTGACACTGATATCTTTTGATAACATCCAGCTCCAGTAATAGGACCGTGAGAGCGTCCGATGTTCGCAAAAAAATACCCACAAGTGCTGGACTTGTTTGTCGTGTTTTTTAAGTCTGGGAATTAATAGGTAGGGTCGTGCAGCTCTGCAAATGCTAGTGACAGCACATGAGCTCTGTTCCATTATAGGACATAAGTGGGTGCCAACTGAATCAATACAGCACTCAGAGACAGGGAGACAGCTTCAGTTTAAGCTGCAGGAGCAAAGATACACATGCTCCACTGAGGTGCTGCAACTTTATTCTGGTTTTTCAAATTGAAATTGTCTGCAAGCGAGAGATACCTCCTTCAATTTCAACTCTAAAGGAGAATAAAAGCTGTCTCTGTGCACCGGGGAGACGCTAACATACTAGCACTAAAATTAGCTCCTCTCTTCCCTCAGCTCTCTGGTATCCTTTGGTGTGAGGAGGCGTCACACACAGGCTGGTTTGGTAAACAGGGGCATGCTTACATCACGTTTTAGGTATTTGAGTGTTGGGAAATGATTGCCCGAAAATAAAACGTATCGAATCATCTGGGTAATTATGGATCTCTTCGCAGTCATGGGAAGAAAACCAGCCAGTGACTGCACCAAACCGTTCCCAAACCACTGCCGTTCATCTCCGTATTTAATCATCTCAAGCTCTGACTAAAGATGACTTTTTTATAACCTTACCAAAACCCAAACTTCCACTTCTTTCAGACAGTCGTGATACTTTCCAAACTCTCCTGAGATGCAGCATCTTGCTCCACTTCATGGCTCATTTGAGGGCACATTTTTCAGAGATAAAAAGTTTGTTTAAACTTTATAAAATAAATGTGAACACCAGGGACTAGCTTTTCCTAATTTTTAAATAATTTTAGACGATTCAAATTCATACAAGTTGTCCAAACTGTTAAATAATCCCTACATAAATTTGTGTAACCGATTTTAAATAAATACAAAAAATAATTTGTATTTTCTGACATGTTCTTTTATAAATAGTTGGCACATTTAGGGCTGAAACAATTTGTAGACAGTCAACAAAAATTGATGACCAAATTAGTTGTCCACCATTTTAACTGTTAGTCATTACTCAGTTACGTTAGTGGTTCCCAAAGTGGGGGTTGGGACTCCCTGGGGGGTCACTAGACATTAGTGTTCGGGTTGCGAGGGGCCTTTGAAAAAACTATAAAACATTTTGAATGATCTAAAATTGCATATTTTATCATTTTTTGTAAAAATATCTACAAAAGTTGTTGCTAAATTTGAGATAAAAACCGTCATGAATTTTCTTCTTTACTTTGTTGAAGATTATTCTGCTTCTCGGTTTGGCCTTCTAGTTTTTACGTGCAGCTGTGAGCAACATTTAACCCCTCGAGACAACAGTGGTCGCAAGTCTCTGGCTGTTATCTTAGAGGTTGCAGACTTAGAAATTTCATAATGTGCGTGGACGAAACATTGCTTACCAAAATTGCAAAGGAGTGGTCCATCATGCATTCTTACCAGTGTTGCCAACTTAGCGACTTTGTCGCTATATTTAGCGAGTTTTCAGACCCCTCTAGTGACTCTTTTTCAAAAAAGCGACTAGCAACGGCTAAATGTTAAATGGAGACTTTTGGAGACTTTTGGAGAGCATGTATCATTCTTACTCTACTCAGCGAGCAGTGGATGCTGCTGTGAGTCCCTCCTAGCTGCATTTAGAGCAGGAGGTGTTCACCCCTCAGCATCCAGACTGCTAATGTATCACACATGTACGAAGACACCGCTGGCTGATCCCGCCTACTGTCTCTCTGTGGTCCATTTAGATCAGGGGTGTCCAAAGTATGGCCCGGGGGCCAATTGCGGCCCAAGGTCCATTTATTTATGGCCCCAAGCTTCCATCTTACAGTGTGTTATTTATAGCATTAATTAATAGCATTGGAAATTAATCACATTCTGAATCATTTTTACATTTGCAGTTCCGTTCAAGCGCACACACAAAACTAAAGTCAATCCAGAAACGTCTCAAAAAGCTTCACATGGATTACTTGTATAAAGCCAAAGCTCTGGGAATTCTGCAAGAAGGCAATAAAGAAACACAAGAACTCTTAAAGTTGACTTCAAATTAATGATTTTATCATGATGTGAAAATGTTCTTGATGAACACTAAAAGTTCAGAAGACACTAGAAAAAATCAAAATTATGAAATTGTGCAGAAAATGCCAAATTTGGTGCATAAAAATCGTTCAGAATGCAGGAAAATAATTATTTAGTTCTTCAAATGTTGTCTGCTGGTCAGACAAGTCTTAAAAAACAACATGAAAAAGAAGTGTGATGAAATCCAGATAGTGATCCTGTCATAGAAAAATAATGAGACAATATTTTTCCCACATTGCCCGACCATTTTCCTCCAGAAGAAGATAAAGTTTGCTAATGTATATGTGGCTTGTGGAGAACTGAGGACTACCTAGTTACCAATTTATTGAGAACAAATGTAAAATATTTGTTTTTTAATAGATATTTCATCTATAACTTTTATGATTCCTAAGTCTCGGTAGGAGCCACTGGCTCTAAGGTATTCTGACAACATCAAATGTGGCCCTCTTTGAAAAAAGTTTGGACACCACTGATTTAGATAGTTCATGTAGATTATAGTATACAATAAACATGTAGAAAATGTTCTGGTTGTAAAATGTAATGTTTGACTTTGATTTGTTGTAGGCTCCAAAGTGTAGTTAGAAACATATTTAGGGTGTTTTTTAAACCTCTTTTTGTCTCTCCCTGGAGGCTACTCGTCTCTCCTGCAGCTTCCATTACAATTCCAATCATGCAAATTAAGTGATGACGTCATTTAGCGACATCTAGTGACTTTTATGTTAGCTAATAGCTACTTTCCACACTGAGGAGTTGGCGACACTGCCCACACTACACCATCACATCATAACACTTCTAAAGTTTGGAAGCATCTCACCCTCAACTCTGCAAAGACAAGAAGTACCTGCAAAATGTATGAAGTGGACTTAGCTCGTCCTGGGCTTCTGATACGTATGGGGGGCTTCCTTGTTATCGTCGAGCGTTTGAAGAGAAGGCATGCTGCTGGACGTCTCTCTATTAAACATCACCTGACATTCAACTAAACCGTCCAGAGCCTGAGCCACGCTGTGTGATTTCACTCATTACATCTTCACTCCCTCACCTTCAAACCTTTCCCTTTATTCTCTCCTCCTCGTCTCTTTTTCTTCCTCCTCTCCTTCCTCTACACAGCAGTCATACCATGTTACTATGGGGACAAAGCTACACATTAAAACTAAATCATCCGTCTTAAATACAGAAGCACATGTTATGTTCAAAGACAGAAATAGAGTTTAATTAAGATTTTTAATGGATGTTTTAAGTTTGGAGGATGAAAGAGCTAAATTAAATACATTAAGTACAGCTCTTGATCTCATTGGCTGATTAACTGCTTCAATAGTCAATGACTATTTCACTATTAATATTGCTGCAATAAAGAAACATTAACAAAAAAATAAGTCTGAACGCATTATCTTCAAGTTCCTGCGAGGAACTTTCAATTTGTGTTGATTTTGGCGCCCCCTGTGGACAAAGCGAGACCTGTAGTCTCTTTGCTGATCTTATTCTCTACATCTCACCCTGCTCTCTTTTCACAATAAAATATACACTTATGGAAAATATCTGCTGCTGAAAATGTAAGCCAAGCCTGTTTCTGCAGTGTGCACGTTAGCTCTTCTGACACCTACGACGTCGTACGATATTCAGGCATTAAAACAACGGTGTAGAAACAGTCAGTCTTGTGCTGTTGGTCTCTTTTGCTTTGATGGGTCTCATTCATAATTTTGCACATGCTCCTGCTGATCTTTAACCCTCCTCTTCCTGCAACTCTGCGGGGTCATCCCTATGTTCCCAGATTTCTAGGACATTTTCAAAATTAGGTCTTGTGTTCCTACATTTCCCTTCAATTTAAGCTTTATCCTCCCACAAGATTTTTTGAAAGCACCTTATAGTAAATGAATGAGTCATTTTATTTTGATCAGCAGCAGCAGAAATCGTCAAAATCACAATCATTACAAGAAAAAATTAAATAGGCTGATGGACAAGGGTTTCGGCTGAAGCAGAGCACACCAGATTTAGCTAAAAGCTACTTTCCATCTGTGCTTCATTGCGACTGGATAATAGGTTTGGTGTAATTGGCTACCACATTAGGAGAAGAGGGATAAAATCTGATACAAATGTATCAAAAGGCAATGTGGGAACATATGCATGCTTCTAACTCTGCAGTCGTTTTTTCACCGTCTTTTATTTATGTTCTCTCTCAAAAACAACAAAAAAAGCTCCTCCTGCTGTTTACTGTAGTGCAAACTTGACACCTGACGCCTTCAGGTTCCCTACTTCACTCTGTGCTGATTTTGTAATCAGTAAATGTGGTGTTTCCATGACATTATACAAAAATCAGACACTTCATTGCACAGGCCTCTAATTGAGACAGGCCTCTATTTACCTGGGATGATGCCAATGGGATGAAAGACGGAGAGACTAGGTGAGTGTCCGGAACAAAGTTGCATGAAAAAGGAAAAGTTAACCAACAACTGAGGCCGACGTATGATGCTGATTTAAGATTATGATTATCAATGTCACGTGTCATGGAGTTCGAAGTCGGCGACCTTAAATAAAGGTCATATCTTGTTTCATTTAAACTATTTTGAAAGCATTGAAAACAAGATTGTATCTATAAAAACTGTATATTAACAAGTTTTGTTCTTTGAAAGTATTTCTGTTTATGTATCTTGACAAAAGGTGGGGAGGTCTTCGAGATACTCAAACTATTTTCCAGGAGTTGCAATGCCTTCATTGTGGTTCCTCGAATGTGTAGACCTACAATCAAACTCTGACCTGTTTCAGCATCGAGCCCTTATCGGACGTTTCAGCAAGACCTGAATGTGTAGACCCAGAAAAACTAGAGGCAGAAACAGAATCAAAGAAAAGGAGGCAGGGGAACTGAGCTATAAGATCTGGCTCCCTTCAAAACGCTGAACTTGGTATTACCAGGAAAAACTTCATCTGACCCTCTCCTGTGTTCACAGACTCTTGTCCGTCCTCCTCTGCCTCTCACATACTGACTCTGATGCTAACTGGAGCACACATCCTCTCCGTATAAAGTTTCCTTCAGGGAATAAATAAGGAATAAATGCCTAAAACTCAAAGCAGATCCACAATAATCTTGCTGTAATGAAATTTTACTGTATCAATCCTTCAGCCGGGGTCTGGCTTCATGGGATGTGTTTACTGCAGTCCTCGTAATCCCTTCAAATTACTTCTCCTGCAGAACTGAAAGTTGTATGGTGCCATTTCATAGATCGTGGATTATGGGTTCTGCCTCAAATGCACATGAAAAACCCAGGCTGGAGTTTTACTATCATGAACAGAAACCACACTGACTTTTTTTTCTCACTTTAAATGAGCTGAAACCTTCAAGAAAGATAAGTCCAGACCGGGTGTTGTCCTCCTACTTTAAGGATTAATCCACCTCCAACTTTAAATTCAAACAGCTCCTTATGAACTGAGCTCCATGCAGATGAGCTCTCTATAAGTGCTCTGTTTTACATTTTGTTGGAGTTTACTGGCACTTTCTTTCATGCATCGTGAGCGAGGGCTCGTCTTTCCTGTCTTCAGGCGGAGAATATCACCCCCTTTCCCCCCCAAAAAATCAGTCTCCGTACCCTTTCCATCTTCTCTCCTCTCTTCTCCCTCCGTCTGATATTCTGCTCACGCACAACTGCGGCAGCCCTCCTCCAATCGCTGGCATTAATCCACACCTCAGACCCCCCAGACACACTGTCTGCTCTCCCACAATGCACCTCAGCTCCAAAACTTTCCCAGACACATTTGGCCTTCTCTCTATCGCTTACCTCTCCCTCCCTCTTCAGCCCCTTTTCTTTCACTCGGTCTCCCCGTGGCTCTTCATCGTCCAGTTTCATTTGCTCTGCTTCTTTCTTTCTCAAACTCTCTAAATTTCCCCTTTCTTTCTCTCTATTCAGCCACGGCCTGTCTGACAAAAGTATCTCCTAATCTTCCCCGGAGTCCATTTGACATAAAATGGCGGCACTGCAACCGTCCCTCGATCATTGAAAAGTAGAGCTACAGTCTGTCTCTCCTTTTTTTCTCTCTTTCTTTTTGAAGTTTTAGATTTGAGGAACTCAAACATGTTATTGTCTTGGACCCCCAAGTCGACAGACAGCAGAGTCCCAGATCTCTGTGACATTACCAAAAGATATTTTCCAACACAGCTGCAACTGTTTGATTTTAAATTCTTTTAGCGTGAACTTTGAGCGTCAGGCGTAATCGGCATCTTTTGTGTTTTTCCCTCAAAAGAGAACAAGGAAATAAAAGCCGATCACAGCCCAATTATTCTAGAAATAAAAGAGACACATCTAAAGGCAAGAAAGCGACGCAGCCACAAAAGATCTTTGAAAGAAAGAGATGTAAGTGAAGGTATGTTACTTCCTTAACTTTGAATACCTTTTAAAAAAACGTACGCTTTGGAATTTGCTGAATGTCCAAGGTTGAAATGCTTCAGTTACAGCTAGCGGTCTCTGAAGAGTCAAACATACCTGAATGCACACATTTGGCATTCTCATACGGTTTCCTGGTGAGCAAACTTGTCAACACATGGACGCAATCAATACAGCCTTTCTAGGAATAAGTCTTCAAGCTAATTCTAAATTAATTTGAAGACCTGTTTTGATTGGGAGGTTGCTTGTAATTATTATTTTCCCATTCTAATTTGTATGTTCTTTGTTAATGAGGTTTCTCTCTTCTATTTCCTCCCGAGTCTGCAGTAAAGTTTAGAAACGACAACATTTTCTTCCAGTTATTCGTTAGCTTAATGTCCTTCTAGCTTCGAACTCCTGCATTAAATATCTATGTAGACAAGAGGAGTACAGCAATATATCACGATACTTTGACCTCCAATATAATATCAATATTTCAACTCTTAAAGGTGACATATCACGCTTTTTTCATCAATATATATTGGTCTAAGAGGTCCCCAAAACATGTCTTTAAAGTTTATTCTCAAAAAAACACTTTGAAATCAGATTTTGGCATGCCTGAAAAGTCCTCTTCTTCATTCCTCATCAGAACACTCTGTTTTCCCTCTGACCACGCCCCCTCCGGAAGTGGATGTGCCCTCGGCTCTCCAGCACATTGATCTAATGTTTACATGTTGGCTGAATATACACGGCTGCTCAGAGATCGCGTTACTTCAACCCTCTGAATCTGATCCTGACGGAGAGGCGCCTGTAGCAGGACCTTTCTGAACAATTGGTCATAGATTTAGTGTTTCTTGTTGTTTTATTTATCAGTATGTAGACGTGTGTCTTGGTACACAGCTACAAACATGTAGCTATGTGGCTATGCTAACTAGCGCTAGCACTTATCCATGATAAATAAAAATCATCCACTAGATCTTCAAATCTGCAGACGTGGGGAGTAAAACCGACTTCTGCCAGAAAGGCAGCAGGACCTTTTATGAATGATTGGTCACAGATTTAGTGTTTCTTGTTGTTTTATTTGTCAGTATGTCTACGTGTGTCTTGGTACACAGCTACAGCTACAGCTACAGCTATGAACATATAGCTATGTGGCTATGCTAATTAGCGCTAGCACTTATCCATGATAAATAAAAATCATCCACTATATCTTCAAATCTGCAGACGTGGGGAGTAAACCCGACCTTTGTGTTTATTAAGACAGCCTACAACTAGCATGCCTCCCTCCTAAGCTCCTTGTTAGCACACATTTGTGCAGGTAATGAAAAACGGAGGGGGGATTCAGTATTATTTTATACAGTCTATGGGCTGAACAAGCTCCGAGCTCTGACTCCGTTACAGACCGGATATTGTTGTTACGTAACAAAAACAAGGAAGTCTGAAACGGCTCGTTTCACACACATTTACAGAAAGGTGTAGAAATCAGAACAGGGGCAGAATGGATTCTTTTCATTCTCGGGGGGTTTGTAGACATGCCAGGGACACATATTTCAGGTAAAGAACCATTAAAAAGTCAATTTTGCATGATATGTCACCTTTAATATCCATTTTTTTCAAAACTAAAAATTCCTATTTTAGCCGAGTTGGAACTAAAATCAGTTTCAGTATTTCAAAAACAACAAGGTGGAAAAGTTGTTTTCAATCAAATAGTTTTGACTTTATTTGTCCTTTACATTTTGAGTAATATTGTGATATATCGTGATACTATGGTATCGTGACCCAAGTATTGTGATACGTATTGTACCGTGAGGTTCTTGCCAATACTCACCCCTAATGTAGACACGGAACGAAAGGCGAATGTTAAAACTGCATCAAACTATTCTGAAAATAACACATTTGGTATTAATGCTGGAAACTAAAACCTTTGCTGTTTTAGTTTCATGTCTGGATTCAGGACACAAAACATGAGACTCGGACTTTGGCAACCAATCAGGACATCTGGTTCCTGCAGTTTCAGAAAGATTGAATAAAAAGGCCTCGTAAACAAATGTAGACGCCACTGGTTGTAGAAATGTAATACTTGGTGATTTCTAGCTTGATACACTCCCTTGCTCCTGGCCTTCGAAGACAAGAAGCTCCAGAGTTTGAGACAAATGCAATCCTCCATATGTCGGGATTATTATTATATAAATTATTTTTGACACAACAACCTCCGCTCTCTTCTTCTTTTTCATCTTCCCCCAGCTACATTTTCAGTGACCACTTTCTAAATACAAAAACTTGCATAGCCGATACTAGTTTGTCCTTCCTGTTCTACGGTAGAAACATGGAGGTGCAATCTCACAACCGGGGAAAGGAACCTGCTTCTATTTATAATCTAAGACTCATTCTGACTTTAAAAAATGAATCTTTATTTTATTTATTCGATTTATTTGTAAAGGGACCATGTACAATATTTAACATAAATGTCACCATCTGATGCATTGTACCAGAGTTAGCTTAAAGCTAATTTACATCTGCAGTCCCTTGGCAGGTCACAATTAAAACATCACATTGTAAAAACACTTGCTTGCACACACACACACACACACACACGCACACGCACACGCACACACACAAACAATCGAACAAACAAACAGTATGTATATCAAGTTAAAAGTATCAAATCAGTGGTTGCAGTGTTGAGTGTCCTTTAACAGATTATATTCAGTTGATTAGACACTACCTTCAAAACAAATTGTAAGAATATTCTATTCCATTAATACCAAGTCTAAATGTTATAAAGGAGTATCAAAGAAAGGAGTCCTGAAGGCAGAGGAGCACCTGTTGGTGACGGACGCTAAACGTACCTATCAGTTGTTTTGGGAGTGGTGCGACACCAAGCTTAAGAAAGGAAATCCTGGAAAAGCTTCTGATCACCATTAGTATTAAAATATTAGCCGTACAATGACCACTCAGACCTTTGTTATAAGGGGATTACAAAGGTAAGTCCAGAAAGCACAGGAGCACCTGCTGAGGACTAAAACAAAATGAACTCATCACTTGTTGTCCTAATCTTTTTGGGATGCCAAGCTCCTTAACATTCCTGCCCTGCACGGTCCTGCACATCCACTCATTTATTGCACGGTCACTAATTTGCTCTCTGGCAATCAACTCCTTGAGAAGAAAAGACCCCCATGCAAAGTCCACTAATCAGCATCTGTTGGCTTGGACCGCTCCGCTCCTCTCCGACAGTGTTTCCCTCACAAGGGTTTTAACGTTTATCTGTGATCTCGTTTGGCTTCAGTCTTGGGAATCTTTCTGTTGTGCTGAGAAAAGACAAAGCTTTGAAATCAGAGCTGCAGGCAGACAACCCGATGGGAAGCACAGATAGAAACTGGAATGAATCAGCTCTCTTTGTAGATAAAGATTCATCCAAGACGAAACTAATAAGGTATGAGTTCAGTTTTATTCAGACGAGACTACTTCTGGAGAATTTCTTTCCCACCAGTTCCCGCCCTGAGAGATTACTTATTCAGCTCCTGAGAAGTTCCTGATTCATCCCCATGAAGTTAAACTCCAAAGAACACTGCTTATGTTGGATGATAAACTTCACAGTAAGTGGCACCCCTCAATGCATTCTGATAGGCGAGGGTGTGGTTGATGACGGGTGTGGCGATTATAACGTTCTAGTCACTGTAAGACCTCTTACTGTCATTCATTGATAGGAACCACCATCTTAAAACTGACTCAACAATCATGGGAAGCCATTGTTTCTCAAGAAACACTGAACCACAGCTGCAGTGAGTAGATATTGTACAAATGACGCAGATATTAAGTCCAAACATGCAGATGCACACTGCATTTTCAACCACTGCCCAAATGTTTGGTGTTGTGTTTCCTTTATATTTTTAGCGCATCATATTGCATTGTATGGAAATTCCACATTCGATATATTTCTATCTTCTAGTGTTATGAAGTGATTTATTTACCGTGTGTATATTTCCCCGAAAGACGAATCCACCAATGACGCTCCGCCGTCTTTCGTAGCTGCCATTCCAGCGGTGAAAATGTGGCGTCTGCTGCAGCCTGTGGGCGATGAAGAGAGTTGGAGAAAGGATGTCAGACACCTGTCCACACTTACTGATAACTTCTCCAGGTAGTCTCAACATTATTTAGATTTAACATATTAGACTCTGGTTATGACAGCCTGATGACATGATGGAGAAATATACCCGTTTATTACCCGGCTGTCTTACTGATCTTCCGGTCTTGTAAGATGCTTGATTCTGATTGGTCCAAATCCCTTGACACCGGTTATTAACTTTCACTAACATGAGCAACAGCAGAGTCAAACTGAACACACGTCAAATCAAATCAATCAGTGGAACATTTAGCTTTGGCTTCATAGAAACTTAAACCATGAGCGAGGGGGTCAAGACCGCTTCGCGTCAGAGTTTTGCCTCACCCTGGCAGGATTCCCTTTTTCCCATAACAACCTGCTAACCATACATTATCCCTTACATAACAAAAACAGGTGTGCTGGTGCCACCCACAGTGGTCGCTGGCACACCTAAAAATCCGTTGCTGAATTATTTGAACAGTCTCACTAAATAATGTAGTTCAGGACTTACGCTATTGTCGTCTGAATGTAATATTTGTACATTTTAAACACAATTGAAATCATTTTCATGGTAAAACAACCTCTGCAGATGTTCTGCAAAAGCCTGCCAACCAATCCGCAAATAGCCGAAATCTTTAAAGGTTATAGCTGCATTTGAGACAATGCAATGCTTGCTAGTTTTAGGTAGACGAAACACAGCCCCCTTAATGTCTTCACGAAACTACCTGAGGAGGATGTTTCTCTCTCTCCATCAACAAGTGCAATTCCTTCAGGACTGTCATTTATCCATGAGGTCCAGAAACGTAACTTTACCAGTTATTTAAATCTTAGGATGTATTGTCTATCAGACAGTATCTCATGCTTACTAATGTCCCGTGTGTTTAAAACCAAAGAATTTGTTTACATACATATTGAACAATTCAGTGAGTATCTATCATGTATTAAAAAGTTAAAAAAAGGAGGAACAAGTGTGTTTGAGTGAGCCATAAAAACTTTGTTTGGTGCATGGAGTGGTTGCAGAGAAGAAAATGTGGCACACCCAGTTTTTCCGACGCACACCCAAAGTCTCTTTTCAGTCTATGCAAGCGACGTGGACGTAAGATGATTTGCCAAAGATCAAATTGACAGCAGGATCCTGTCAGACAGCTGTGAAATTACGTTAAGAGAGGATTAGACCACTTTTAAAACAAAAGAGCTGCGTGCTCAGATGAAAGGAAAGGTGGAGGTTCCTGCACTCCAGTCTGCAGAGAGTTGATGCACTTCACGTACGAGCCACCGAATCCTACGTGACGATTCTATGATTCGCTCTATGATTAGCAGTTTGTGTGCAGTGCATTGCTTTATGCCTACTAACATTATGAATAATACTTAGACCAGTGCTCATATTGCAGAGGTTTCACTGAAGGGTACGGAGAAATGGATGCCGACTGAAAAAGATGAATGTTTTAGAGTCGACGCATTAAAATGTGGAGGGGTTATGATTGTCTAACACCAAAATGTGACTGTTTTTGGAAGATATTTGTGATTTTTGCACGAATTCAAGTCGTGCTGTACTTCTGTAAATGTATTCATTATTTTTCTCCATTCTGCATCTTTCAAATATATTTCTTTGGTTGATTTTAATGTAATTTATGCCAATTTGGACACTAATAAGTGCGGTTCCTACCTGTCTAATGTTGATTCAAATAGATTAATAAGTCCAAAATGCACCTTAAGCCAGTGTTAATACCAGATGCAGGTTACATGATCTCCGAATGCAGGACACAATCGTTTCAAGGAAGTTGAACGCCAATTCGTATGAAATTCAAATGTACGGTTGAAGATAATTTCACGACATCTGCGTTATCACAAAGTCGTTATTGGGCGCAAATGTCAGCAAACAGAGTCGTCAGACGAACCCCGACGCCCAGCCTTTTGTTTGCCTTTCTTCCTGTCCTTTTGTTTCCTTCATGGCAACAAACGCTCTCCTCTCCTCCCTCCCCCCTTTCCTCACAATATCTTTTGCCTTCCTCGCCTTTCTTCCTCCTCTCTCCATCTCTCATTCCCCGCCCCGCCAACCAGCCCCTCCACCCCCCACCCCCCCTCCCTGCTCTGTCTTCGTGTCCTCGTATGACCCTGCTCATTCTGAATCGCTGTCGGTGCCCGTTTGGCTCGGGCACAGCTGGTGCTGCCACTGAAAGGAGTGCCATTACCGCCGCTGTCTGCTGTCTGCCCTGCCTGAGAGAAACATCTTCATAACCATATTAGCCCTTCTATTCCTCAGTTTATGCTTTTAATTCACTAATTTCCGTATTCCTGCATGCACTTTGTTGTTGGGGCTGCACATCATTTTATTTCCCTGCTGCAATGACCCCATTCCTCAGGGGGGAACCGTTTAAGCTTTATCTTATTTGCTCCTCCATTAAGGAGAAATAAATAAAGTAAACAAATGATAAGACAAGAAATATAAAGCAAAGTGTGTCCGCCATTTCAGAAAAAGGACGACAAGCATAGATGAGACGAAGGGAGCATTTGTGCTCCTCTCAGTCCAATCAGATGTCACGGGTCGATAAAAGACCAGGAAGTGGAGAGTGTGTGTTTGCAGCTGATTGGGCGGCGCTGCAGCAATGGCTCATTTTGTGCCAGTTGCAAGATAAGCTCAGTGAAGGCAAAAGGAGCGAAATCAAAGCCTGCTGTGCAGAGTACAACGCCGGGTAGACGCTCAGATAACAACAAGCCTTACTCTGAAGTGCATGATAACAGCATTACAGTTATAAATTAATGTTATATTCAATGCAGACTCAATGACATAAATGCATGTGATTATACTGTTAAACATCAATCTGTGCTCCTAACAGGATTATAATGTAAGATTGTTTTAATTCTCAAAGGAAGTCGAACATTCACTAAGAAAATAAAAGCCCCTCCTGAAGTGAACCCTCATTAGTCTGTACGTGTTGCTCTGCTGTGCCTGTCAGGTAGAGTCAACAGCTACAGCCTTGAGTCGCTCTTTCTATAGCATGTTGAAAATATAAAAAAACTACCTTCAAAATGACAATGCCTTCAATTATTATCACGGCCAAATGAGGTGAAGAGTGTGGAGGCTCTGCAGGTGAAGAATAATGATTTGTTTGATGATTTGAACACTGCACCGGGAGTTATCATAGTCTGAGCTCACTGTTTTTAGAAGGATGACGTCTTCCAGAGGGAAAACCAGGAGCATTCACATTGACCTCTTCAACGATGCCTCATTAAAAACTTAATACAAAAATAAATTACTTTTAACCCGGACAGCACCGTTGAACTTTAACTTTTTACGGTGTGGATTAACTCCACTGCTTCCATTTTCTAAAAAGCATTAAAGCCTTAAAAGGAGATCACAAACAGCAGCTCGGTGGATACACGAGATCATTCCTCAGCCTTTTATCTTTTTAATTTTTATGATTGTGTTCAAAGAAGCTGGAGGAAATACGAAACACCACCAACACAGGGTAGTAGGCGACATAGAGGCGTTAATATGTCATCTTGTTGTTGGGTGCCAGAATAGAAGTAATACTAACGCCTCAAAGCTTTGTTCTTACATGACATAACCCAGATGTTTTGGTGCGTAAATATAGCCGAACTAACTCTTTTATTTGGACTAAAACTCCAGTTAAAGTTAAAGTAAATGTCGTGACTCCAGCTAAAACAGAAACATGAAGGGGAGTTCATCAGGAATGGACTGCAGCTGATTTGTGCATGATTTGCTCCTGCTGTCTGCTCCCTCTCAAGGTGACATTCACAAAGTATATTACACGCCCATGAAGTTCTGCAGCTTTGTGCAGTTTGCTCTTGTTTCGTGTCTGATTCTAAAGATGAGCTGTCAGCATCTCAACCTTCTACTACAAATGTTTTACTGTGCTCTCAACTGAAAGACTTTATGTACAGATATCCTTGTACATCATCCTGAGGGGGAATTGATGTCCAAAGTGCGGGTCGCAAAACACAAAATACTGGGGTCATGAGATGCCTTCCAGAATTGTTTTTAAAAAGGGACCTAAAAATAGTACATTTTACCCGTTATAGTAAAAAATATCAACAAAAATAGTAGCTAAACTTGAAATAAAACCTTGAAAATAGAAAGTGTAATGAGATTTCTGCCTTTCTTTGTTACCAGATGACTCCTAAGTTTTGGGTTAGTGAACAGTTAATTATCTAAAGCAGTGGTGTCCAAACTTTTTTCAAAGAGGGCCACTTTTGATGTTGTCAGAATACCTACTGAGACTTAGGAATCATAAAAGTTATAGATGAAATATCTATTAAAAAACAAATATTTTACATTTGTTCTCAATAAATTGGTAACTAGGTAGTCCTCAGTTCTCCACAAGCCACATATACATTAGCAAACTTTATCTTCTTCTGGAGGAAAATGGTCGGGCAATGTGGGAAAAATATTGTCTCATTATTTTTCTATGACAGGATCACAATGTGGATTTCATCACACTTCTTTTTCATGTTGTTTTTTAAGACTTGTCTGACCAGCAGACAACATTTGAAGAACTAAATAATTATTTTCCTGCATTCTGAACGATTTTTATGCACCAAATTTGGCATTTTCTGCACAATTTCATAATTTTGATTTTTTCTAGTGTCTTCTGAACTTTTAGTGTTCATCAAGAACATTTTCACATCATGATAAAATCATTAATTTGAAGTCAACTTTAAGAGTTCTTGTGTTTCTTTATTGCCTTCTTGCAGAATTCCCAGAGCTTTGGCTTTATACAAGTAATCCATGTGAAGCTTTTTGAGACGTTTCTGGATTGACTTTAGTTTTGTGTGTGCGCTTGAAAGAAACTGCAAATGTAAAAATGATTCAGAATGTGATTAATTTCTAATGCTATTAATTAATGCTATAAATAACACACTGTAAGATGGAAGCTTGGGGCCATAAATAAATGGACCTTGGGCCACAATTGGCCCCCGGGCCGTACTTTGGACACCCCTGATCTAAAGCATCAGTAGCAGCAGGTTAATTCATAACAGCACAGGAAACAGACACATGCTCATACAGGTAGGCTGATTTTCTGCAGACCAGCTAAATGAAGCCACATTAAATCACTCTGAGGGACAGTGGGGGTCATGAGTCTTTGGCACCTTGGGCTGAAAAGTTGAAAAGTTGAACCCCTGTCTTAAAGTACAACGCAGCTTGCACCATTGTATGTGAATTAGACATTTTTTGCAATGAGATTAGTTTGCATAAAAAGGGATTTGTTTATGCAGCACTGTTTTGAAAAAATAAAGGATTTAACCTTCTGTGTTTGCTTTGAGAATAAGACAGTATCTTTTTGTCTCGGTTGCACAAGTTTAGCGAGTGCAAAACAATACAACATGGCTCTCCAAATGTGTGCCTTGCCTTGAGATATGTGCAGCAGAATCAAACTTCCTGTGGTAATACAGTTGTTTAAAAGTTGTGCTCACTAAAATAATATAAAAATAGAGTCCCTGTATATGAGTGCATATTAGATATTTAAATTGTGACTTTATTAAGACAAGCAGTGAAGGTTTTGTCAGTAACTTTCTTATAAGATGGTTATAGGTTGACCTCCCTGTGAAATGAACATGCAAGTGAACTTTTAGTAGTTGGGTTGCCTCTCCTCTGCCAGCAGTTTAAAGCTGAATTAGGTGATTCTAATTTTGTTGAGTGCAAACCCACAATCTGAAGAAGGAGAATAATTTATTTGCAGCCTTGAATGTTTCAGTTTCTACACTTCTGTGGACTTTTCAGTGAGTGAAGCACACTGCTTCTGAAGGCACTAATATTCTCTTAGTTGGTACATTTCTTGACAGGATTCAGAAGGCCAAGAAAAGCTTTTTACTTTGATTTACAAAAACGTTCTCGCTGACACAGTCTGAAGGGTTTCCTCGTGAATGGAAGAGAGCCTTTTCACCATGAAACACACCGCCGGTAAGCAGCTCCGGGCAAAGTGAAACAACCTGATTGTTGAATTTGACAGAAAACCCTGAGATGCATTATCCATGAAAACATATTTCAACAATTATTCTTCAGCTGTTTTCTAAACATGTGAACCTGAGTGACTTTGAAGTTTTGCATTAATAACTAATGAAACACAGCAAACTGTTAGACCAAGTCTTTGTGTTTGAGTCTTTTAATTTTAGCCTGCAGATCTGCAGCCTGTGTTAGAAACCGTAGCAACACTTTTTCAATCAGCCAATCACATTCCAGTTTGGTATCTGAATTGTGAACAAATAACTCCCAACAACAGATGTTTTTTTATGCTTGTGCTGTGGTTTTTCAAACTGGGATTGGCCAGTTAAACCAACAGCCCTGCAGACAAATCTGCCTGTGAGCAGAATCATGTTAAACCAGTGTTGAGGTAGACGGCTGCACGAAACCAATCAAATTCAAAGCAGGACTTTCCAGCCGTCCAATCAGGCAGAAGGACTCTAAATTGACTTTGGAAGCAATTGCAGCTTGAAGTAGGAGTCTGGGAGACAGTGAAATTCACTGTGAGTCCTGAATGTAGCGTAACACAGCACATGCCACAGTGTGAAATGGATGCTGCAGTGCAGTGGCTCCAGGTAATAGTCTGGCCCGCACCAATGCCCTGAGATCTGCTCTACTTTTCTCTGAGCAGCTGGAATCTCTCCAGCTACAGTTCAACACTGGCTTCAATTTGAATATGATTTTCAAAGTCTCAGTCTGACCGTCAAATTTCACACCAAAACGTTTCTATTACAAATCACATCGTCATCCGCAAAGGGTTGTCTCAGTCGGTCTGAAGTAAATTATTATTGACCGAAAATTATATCAATACATTTTCTTTATTATTTCTACAGAAGCTTACATAAAGCATGGTTTAAAATATATTTTGATTCAAGTTTTAAATGGATATTAACCTGCAAGGTGGACTGAATGCTGGTGGTGCTAGCTCCTCTAACCTTAGCTACACTCAGTAAACCAATTTGACATTGTTTTCCTGCAGACTCTGATGCTGTGTCCCTTCGGTACGTCCCTTTTTACAATACCTGGGTAAAACATGCAGGAGGAGATTTACTGACTGTTTCTGGGGGAATATCTCTGCACAATTGGAGATGCAAGGATACACTCAACCCACGATTCGATTCTAGTCCCAATTTTTGGTCCACGATACGATTCACTCACGATTCTCTCACGTTTTTCCAAGAAAACTGGATTGAACTCAAAATTTAAATAACTATTATTTTAATTCAATTCTCAGATTTAGACAGTTGGGATACATATTTGTTCTCTTATATTTCTTTGTAAACAAAGTCATCCTTTTTCATTTTTAAGGTGTGTTGTAACTCAAATAAAACCACTGCACACTTTTTTTCCAGCACCTTCCAAAAAATAAATAAAAAATACCTTGTTGGAAAATTACAGAACAATTCTAAAGAAATGGAAAGTGAACGATTTCCAAATGAAAGTATGAAATATTTAAACAATTAAGGTCAGTCTCTTTAAATAAACTAAAGAGCAGCTTATGCTCCTGGCTGTGAATTAACATGTTTTTCTTCAGGAGTATCAGGGAAAGACAAAATGCAGCCGTACCTCAGACTGTAAACACAAAGGTGCATCCTGAACTGCTCGGTCTTCACCTGCTGCTGCCATGTCTGTTACGCTCAACTCAGCGAGTGACGAGAGAGCAGCGCAAGATACTTCATGATGCTGAACAAGCGGAGTGAAATGCAGATAGCGCCCTCTACTGTTTAAAGGTGACATATCATGCAAAATTGACTTTTTAATGGTTCTCTACCTGAAATATGTTTCCCTGGCATGTCTACAAACCCCCCGAGAATGAAAAGAATCCATTCTGCCCCTGTTTTGATTTCTCCACCTTTCTGTAAATGTGTGTGAAACGAGCCGTTTCAGACTTCAGTGTTTTTGTTACGTAACAACAATATCCGGTCTGTCACGGAGTCAGAGCTCGGAGCTTGTTCAGCCCATAGACTGTATAAAATAATACTGAATCCCTCCTCCGTTTTTCATTACCTGCACACATGTGTGGTAACAAGGAGCTTAGGAGGGAGGCATGCTAGTTGTAGGCTGTCTTAATAAACACAAAGGTTGGTTTTACTCCCCACGTCTGCAGATTTGAAGATCTAGTGGATGATTTTTATTTATCATGGCAAAGTGCTAGCGCTAGTTAGCATAGCCACATAGCTACATGTTCATAGCTGTAGCTGTAGCTGTAGCTGTAGCCGTGTACCAAGACAAACGTCGACATACTGACAAATAAAACAACAAGAAACACTAAATCTGTGACCAATCCTTCAGAAAGGTCCTGCTGCCTTTCTGGCAGAGATCGGTTTTACTCCCCACGTCTGCAGATTTGAAGATCTAGTGGATGATTTTTATTTATCATGGATAAGTGCTAGCGCTAGTTAGCATAGCCACATAGCTACATGTTCGTAGCTGTGTACCAAGACACACGTCTACATACTGATAAATAAAACAACAAGAAACACTAAATCTATGACCAATCCTTCAGGAAGGTCCTGCTGCAGGCGCCTCTCCGTCAGAATCAGATTCAGAGGGTTGAAGTAACGTGATCTGTGAGCAGCCGTGTATATTCAGCCAACATGTAAACATTAGATCAACGTGCTGGAGAGCCGAGGCACATCCACTTCCTGAGGGGGCGTGGTCAGAGAGAAAACAGAGTGTTCTGAGGAGGACTGAAGAAGAGGACTTTTCAGGCAGACCAAAATCTGATTTCAAAGTGGGGTTTTTTTAGCATAAACTTAAAAGACATGTTTTGGGGACCTCTTAGACCAATATATATTGATGAAAAAAGCGTGATATGTCACCTTTAAAAATAATATCGCAATACAAATTTTGTTGAATCGATTTTAATCCACCCTGATTTGTATCGATTTTTTACTGTGTTGTGATATATCCTTACATCCCTACTGCACAATGTATGAGGATGCATTTCATGTAGATTCCAAATTAATACACAAATGAAACAATTCATAAAAATTAAATCTTCAGGTCTGAACTGATGCATCAAAGAAGCTAATTAAAAACCATCCCTGATGATCAGTAGTTATTCCTCAGGCTACAGCATATCTTTGCATCACAGGAGATCAAACCTGACATACATTTCTAACCTATGCACGGCATGCGACACTAAAGCAATCCATTCACTTCACATACATCAGGCTGCGTCAGTTTTCCTCTTCATTAACCTGGAAGTGTTCACCTCCAGCTGCACACAAAAGCCTTTAACTGAATGAGCAATCAAGACGCTTTTTAAAGTCTAATTAAACAGTCTGTTGGCACACTGAGGCTAAATTACTGACAACATGTTGATTGCTTTGCCTTCAGATGTTGCTGTAAATGACTGTTATAACAATTAGCATACTTGTGCATTGAACTTCTTGTTAGAATACTTTGCTTGTAAGACTTGAAATAATTATCACCTTCTTAAAAAGCAGCCAAAAGTAAACGTGAGAGGGATGAACAGAAGAGACAGGAGGTGTTGTATTACTCTGAATTTTCAGTGGAATAATAATTAATGTAAGAGTTTTCGTGTGGATGAATAACTGCAGGGAGGAGAGATAATAAACTGTGGGGAGTGGAGGGAGAGGAGATGTGAACCAGGAGGCAAATTGGTGTGCAGAGTAGAGCTCACACCTCTGTGACTCTGAGCACAGCCATTTCTCAAACACACAGAAATGCATTCATTGTGCAGGATGATGAATTTTATTTCATACGCTTAACTCCGCTGCTTCTGGAAGTTTTAGACAAAGCTAGCTGACTTTTCAGACTGTTCTCGTTCCATGTTTGTTCTTATACCTTTGAAAACAAATGCAAACATAATATGCAAACATTTAAGATTCCCCAATTCACAAACATCATGATTTTAGAGTGTAAAGTTTTGGTCATGGATCTTTTTTATAGTAATTTTAAAATCCCTCTCAGATACGTCTTTTGAGTGCAGTCGGCCTTGACTCCAAACTGTGTTCATTGATTCACTCAAAGTTAGTTTATCAAAGTTTTCACATGTTGATGAAAAGTTTCTCGTAGCCAATTTCAAATGTGTTTGGCAGCTGTGTTGCAGATTTTCATTTTGCCAAGATAAAAGCCTCTCTTTGCAGGATTTCGGGGTGCTTTAAGTAACACTGCCCTCTTTCTGTCCTTCTCTCCGTCTTACCCTCTTCTTCATTCTCTTCTCCCCCCCTCTAAAGAACAGCCACTGTGAGCTGACAGCCTGGCTGCCTGCCATTCGTTAGTCTGCCAGTCGATTTCTCTGCCACTCCCTGCCCCCCCTCCCTCCCTCCACATCTCCGCAACCCTCACACCAGTACCCATCATGCATTTGTCAGGCGCTGTCTGGCTACTGCTGCAGAGTTGTGAGACGAATACAAGAGAGGAAATCAATGCTTTTGTTCAACCTTATGTTTTAAAATGAGATTATTGCTATATAGCCTCTTACTTAAGATGCTGCCCATCTCCAAAATGAGTTCAAACCTCGTCTGATTTACTGCCGCAGAAGGAGCACATCCCACAGTGGAAAACAGAAAAAACACAGCAACAATCAGGGATATTACAATCAACAGAAATACAATGTGACATTTGCACTACAAGTTTGCTGACAATAATTCCAGAGAGCCGGCAACGAGGGAGTCTGGCGTTGGCCCAGGAGAGAGTAATGTCTGATTGTCAGAAATGAGAGATGAGGAGTATTTCGAGGCCCAAATACAGGCGGCTGCAGGAAAGCCTTTCAGGAAATATGGCTATCATTGCATGCAATCATGCCACGAAATGATTGAGATGGACACCCAGAAGCTGTCTGCACACTGTGAGAGCGTGACCCATGGTTTTGGGGTATTTTTCTGGATTTTAGCTTAAAAATGAACAAGATGCAACCAAGCTTTCATTGTCTTTGACCATTTGTGGAGCTGCAAACAAATCAAGGATCAGGAGAGAATATCTTTTTTATTTTCTTTCATCCTCATTTAGAAATTTTAACATCAAATTTTTTAGAAATATGCAACTCCTTTAGGGGATATGAATTTCTGCAAAATCAGACATATTAGCTCCTTTAACACATGCACCGCTGTCCTTTAAGTTTCTCATGTTGCATAGTTTAGCTGTACGTGTGAAATAACAGAATCTATTCATTCTGACTTTAACGAAACTCGTCTGTCCCCCTCCTGCACACTCTTTGAAAAGCAGGGAAAATTAATCAGTGAAAGGG
The DNA here is from genome assembly GCF_009762535.1 of Notolabrus celidotus. Taxonomy (NCBI): domain Eukaryota; kingdom Metazoa; phylum Chordata; class Actinopteri; order Labriformes; family Labridae; genus Notolabrus; species Notolabrus celidotus. The sequence goes on along the minus strand of NC_048285.1, from coordinate 3,252,891 downwards.
GCTGAGGGGCAGCACAATTCTGGCACAGCACAATGCCCTCCAAAAAAACTTGAGTTGAAGATTATCGACCCTAAAAATATTCTTACCGCCAGTGTGTCCGTACATTAAAGAGTAGCTTCGTAAGCTGCCAGTGATGCAGAAGTTGCAAACATGCTGATTCTGCAAAGTAAAGTTCACCTGAGTCATACTTTTTCCAAACTAAATTCTACCTCAGATATCTAAAATGATAATATGCAAATTGCAAAAAACAACTTCAGTGCAACAGCTCAAGTTTGATAAGGAAGCCAAACTCTGACTGAATGTGATGTATAGTAGAGGTGTTGTGGGGATGTCTGGCATCCTAATTTATGTGTTTTCTGAGCCAGGGACCAGCTGGGAGCCAAGACTGCAGTATGTAGAATACTAATTTCACTGACAGTTAATATGATTTCAGCCGAAGTTAGTTGTTTCACCAAAAACAGACCATTGACTCTAATTTAAAGAGGGAGCTCTGTTCCCTTGTAGATGTTTGAACGGAGTTTGGATTTTAACTGGGCTCTGGGTGTTTCAGGGTCTAGATCAATTCAGACCTAGGATCAGGTTGTTATTTTACATACTCTACATTATGGGAAGAATCCCAACTGAGTTAAATTTCCTCTATGACCAGAAACAACATTCTCCTTAAAGACACCAGACTTAATAACCAGTCACCCTACCCTGCTGAACAAAAGAGTGTTTGCTTTATCGCTGCTTCAATCAGCTGGTATTTCTGTGTTAACCAAAGTCACACAACAGTCCTATCAAACAACCTCCTGCGTTCTGGAAGGTGACATTTCTGTCAATAGAGAGGTCCAGTTAAAGAGTCATCAAACCTCTTTTTAGAAATAAACATGTATACAGCCTGGTTCAAAAAATGGATTTGGACTGAGTCATTCATTTTTCTATCGACACACACTGTACAAGGATGACATTTTTAAATACTAGTTTGTTTTGAAGATATTAAACTTGCAAGTGTTGCATAATTAGGGGCACAGCCGACTTGACTGACAGGTGGGAACACTGTAGCTGTTAGCAAGGAGACTAAAGGCCTGCCACAACTCTATCTCTTTGCCTCTTGCTGGGTTGACTCAGTCGTCATTTCCAATATGGTGACCACCATCAATAGGTCTAAAACTTAGTTTCAAAAAACTGTGGTAACAAACTGATTATTTAAATGAAAAAAGGATACAACAATCACTTCAGGCAGATGTGTTTTCGATTTGGTGCATTTGCCTTATAAGTATTACCTGCAGCCAAACTTGCATGTTTAGCTCCTGCGACTGGAAGAATCCACAACATGAATGTTTAACCTTTTTGTCATTCAGACTCCATAAAAATAGGACCAAGATTCAAATGTGCAACAATTCTAACAGACACAGAAGCCTAAAGAAAGACCAGAGGTCTTGAAACAGTCAGACTGCTCAGGAGGACTTCACTGACGACCTGTAACCTCAAAGAACTGAGAATAAAAGGCTCCCCACTCTCTGTATGTTTGCGTGTTACAGGCTGAATTATCCGGCTGGCCATGACTTCTGGCACAGGTTTCTGGCACATAACTATACCTCTCTGAGTGCAGTTGTTAAAACACAATTTCACTGTAATGGCGCATTATTAATTGTAAACGCCCTCATAATGAGTGCATGGCCTCCTTGGTGTATCCTAATCAGGACTGCTTTAATCAACGTGCAGCACAGCTCAGTGCAGCAGGAGCCTTGACTCTAGTCTTGCCAGAAATATCTCCTTGTGTATCTGAATGGCAGAAGGCCACGGGATGTGCTGGGAGGCTGTCAATACAGCAAAGAGGTTGGCCTTGTCTAAATAAAACAAAGGAGGAGAAGAGGAGAGAAAAGAGCACATGGATAGCTTCTAATTTAGTGATGAACTTTACATGCTGTGGGTCTGCGCAGAGACAAAGATGGTACACATCTGCATGGCTCAGAGGAGGATATATTGAAAGAGCAATGTCTCTTTTCTTGATCTTCAAATCTGCAGAGTAGAGAGCCATTCTCATAGCACACAATGGAGTTTGTCTTATAAAGCTACAACGATACATTCTCTGCTCTCAGTTCAGATCCACATTCAACACGTGTATCAGCCTAATTCTTGTGAAAGTAAATCAACTAAGCTAATTAATCGTCGATTTTAACCGTATAACGTAACGGTATGAAGCACTTTTGTCAGAGAGTGAACTTGCGTAAGCTGCAGCTCAGCTTCCAGCCTCCTAAACTCAGCAGAAGCGCAAGAGCGACTCTGACTTTCTATTGAAAATCGTTATTCAGCGTAAAAACTTGAAAAACCAACATTGAAAGACTCTGAACCTGAAAACAAGATGTTTACTTACAGCAGCTCAGCTCGCAGCCTTTCTCCAAGTCTACTACTGTTTCTTGAAACCTTGGTTTATAGTGTTCTAACCTTCGTGTTAAAACTTTCCGAACCATGAAAACTAGGAGAACCTGAACCTAAAACAAGATGAGCGTCTATAATAAAGCTAGCAGCAGCTCAGCTGTCACTTCTCCCAAATTTCCAGCATGATACATCTGCAGATAATTTGGCTGTTAAATCATCCTTTGGGTTATGTAGATCATTTATTTTTTATTTTTTATGACACAAAATTATAATACAGCAACACAACTCTGACTGGACAATGTCTAACACACACACTGACACAAACTAAAAGAGAAAAACAAACAAACGTGATAACCTACAACAGGACGAGACTTGGGGACAAGAAGTGGAGTGGACATATTGCTGAGTGCACAGGTAAAGAGATAGAAAAGTGGAAAATCAAAAATTGATGGGGTTTAAAACTCAAGTATCAATAGGCAATAGTGATGTGCGGAACAATACTGAAATATCGATACTTCCGATACCAGATCTTTATGCTCTAAAATCGATTCTCAAATCAAAATATCGATACTTTTGATACTTCATTTTTTGAGGCAATGTATATCATTAACAGGAACACAGTGGAAAGAAGCTAAACCATTGAGATCTTGTCTAAATGATACGCGGTTGGTGGGAACTACTAGTTCTAGTTCTTAATAACGAAGCAATAATTTATTGTAATTGTTTTATTGTTTTACTTATATTCTTTTTTTTTTGTGTTTAAAACACCATTTTCACATATTTTGTATGATTGTATCCTCTGTTTGGTTTTTCTTTTGTTGTATTAGCTCGGGTGTATCCTAAATCAGGCCGCTACCTTGATATACTTAGGAGTTAAAATAAATAAATAAATAACTCAGAAATACACTACTTTTTTTTAATTTACCAGACACAAAAGGTGTATTTGCACAAAGTATCGGTATCGGATCGGTATCGCCGATACCAGCCTGAATTTTACTCAGTATCGGATCAGAAAGGAAATCGGTGGTATCGAACATCACTATTAGGCAGTCCCTCCAGGAAGTTGTGATTTCGCGATCGCAACTATCAACCCAAATTCAACCGATCAGCGCGATTTTTTCGCGGCCTTGCAATTTTATACAATCACCGCAACTTTCCCGCAAATTTGACCAATTACTTTAATCTCAGCCCCTGTACATCATCGGTTTCATCATCAACTGACTTCCTTGTAACATAAACATAAGTCCTCACTTGATCTAAACTTTTCAACAACAAAACACGCACAGAGAACGGGTGAAAAGAGGGGACAGCAGGCAGGACAAGTCACCATGACAACGTTGTTACTTAAAGATACTAGAGTTATTATCTGAAGGGCTCAGTGTTAGCTTGGTCTCTACCTGCAGCAGGTGTGCTTTATGAACCAGCTCTCCTCACCTCCATGCATCTGTCTCATCTTCATTGAGGATTTTTACCCCCGGTGTGCGTTAGTGACAAAGACACAACCGGGGGGGCGTCTGTTTAATAATTGACGTTTTTGCTGCCATTACCGTAAAAAGCTCCCGTCTACAGCTTGATTTATTCCAGTTTGGTGAAACATCAGACACCTTTAGTAAGTTTTGATCCTCATCATCAGAGATGCAGATTCATTTCAGAGTGCCGTGAACTGACTGTACCTCTGTCGCTGCGAGGTGCATTTAGGGACCGTCGTAAATGTGCAATACAGTCCTTTCATGGCATTTTTCTGTGAATCAAGTGAATCAAAATACAGTCACAGTGTTCCCATCAAGAAGGTTTTCTAAAAACAACTGTAATTTAGCATATTTACTTGCCCCTGAGATGTTATTGGGGGAAAAAAATAAAAATAAAAAATGCAACTTTCACCGCAATTTTTTCAAAAAGCTGTCGCAAATTCAGGCTTTTTGGGCCACAACAATCACAAAAAGATCCCGCGAAATCCTGGAGGGACTGAATAGGAGTCCACCAGTACTGGACTGTATTCATGGTGACTGACAACTTACATCTTTAGAATAGCCATGAAGACTTTTTATCTACCACTGATAAAATACAATTCAAAGAGCCTCTGTGGCCACTGCCCAGATCTACGAGTGCTGATGCTGCTTGCTCTATAGATATCAGCTCCAAATAATCTTTAAGCCAGCTGTTAATATCAAAACATTTTGGTTTCCTTACCTTCCAATTCATTCAACTTGTCCACTTCACAGATAGAAATGCTAACGTGATCAAGTGTTGTAAGTCTCTGGAGGTTACTCCATCTATCTTGTTTCCCAGTAGGGCCACTGTTGGACATAATGGTATATTGATACCAAATATTTCAGTCCAGAACCTCTGGATCTCTGGTCAATGCCAAAGTTGATGCTTTAGTGTTCTATTATGTGGATAATTGATGTATTGGTTTGCAGGCTGCCATGCTGTTCTCTTGTTGGACCAACAAAATGCAAGGCTTCAGGTGTGCCAGTGTCCTAGCAATCTAATCGCGCCCCATGTACAGAGGCTATAGTCCTCGTTGCAGCCATCACAGGTTTGACTCCTGGCCTTGACCATTTGCTGAATGTCTTCCCCCTCTCTCTACTCGCCACATTTCCTGTCTCTCCAGCCCTCCTATCCAATAAAGACAAAAATGCCCCAAAAACACATCTTAAAAACAAACGTAAATCTTCACAGCCTTTAATTTGAAGTCTAACTGGTGACAGAATATTTTGCCATAACCTCTAAATGCATGACATTCATGATTGTGATTTCAAGAACTCATGCATGAAACCAGCTCCAGTGAAACTCCTACACAGCGAGGGCAAGAGTAACATCATCGGGATGTTTAAATACATGATATTACTCTTGTCACCATCTTTCAATTGTGGTGCATTTTCAGCAAGAAAGCAGGCTTATAAGGAATCCACAAAGTTGGGAAAATATTGGCTCATATAAATCATCATACGGTGTGTGTGCAAGAATATATCTGTGTGTGTAGGTTGTGTGAGGACACCGCATAATTTATGCTGCTGGATCGAGAGTGGAGACAGCCAGCCGGGGGATGCCGGGCTCAGAGAGAAGAAACATGCCAGGAATTTAAGAAGATGGCTCAGCAGCGGCTCCAGATGTAGGCAGAGCTGGGGGGGGGCTGCGCAGCGTATAGAAAGAGGAGTATAGGGAGAGGAAAGAGAAGAGGGAAAAAGGGATGCCTTCTGGTAAGAATGCAGCAGACAGACAGACAGAGATGTAAGATGGAGGAGGACAAACTGTAAGTGAGGTGCAGGAGGGAGGAAGAGGAGGAGGGGATGGTAAAAGAGGCAATGGAGGCTACGGCAGGGGAGGAGAAGAGAAAAGGAGGAGCAATGAAGGTAGGCACTGATTAAAGATGGAGAGAATTCCTTATAAATGCAGATTTCAAAAGCTTGCAGTATTTAGATAATCTATAGGCACATCTGAATATCTTTAAACTGAGTCAATCCAGGAAATTCCATCCTTAAAGAAGAAATGAAGGTTTGATTTTCATTCTCAGCTCGTGCATCATGACAACGAAAAATTAGCATACAGGCTGAGTGCATATGTCTGTGCACATTTTCTGAAGATGACGTTGTTGTCCTTTGCTTTGATGAGATAGAGCTGGGATAGGATGGGGATTGGACAGTCAGAAACTTGGGAATAGAAAATGGAGACAACAGGAAAAAGGCAGAGAGCTGGAGCTGAACCAGGGGCCGAGGCAGCGAGGGCTGAGCGTCTGCAGGCGTGAGGCTTTATCCACCACGCCGGTCGCCCCAGCAGTTTCGTTTATGCTCAATGTTTTATCTTGCATATTCATGCGCAACAACACAGCTTTCTGCATGTCTACATGAACATCCCGTGCCAAACATCAAGAGCAATGCAGGAGGAAGTGAGTGTTTTATGTAGCAGAGAGTCAGAACAAAGAGGACAGGGAGAGGACAGGGAGAGGACAGGCGCGGGGGCTTCCCTTCTTTATTCCCTGTTCACACCATCATTTTCTAATGTTAACTACAGTTTATGAGACATGATTCAGCACTGAACAAAATCATGCTGATAATGACAAGAATTTGACTAACTTTGCAATGCATGTGCAAAAACAATGGATGCACTAATGGAAGCTGATTTTGCAGAATCAGAACATAAAGCTGTTCTTGTATGGAGCAAGGGGCAATTATTTTGGTGGGATCATAAGCAGAAGAACCAAAGTCCAGGACTAGAACAATATAACCCAATACTGAATAACAGGAGAGGCTCCTTTAAGGATGTCAAACCAACCAAAACACATTTTTTTAACTGCAGCACTGCAGAGTGGGTTAGTGCTGGTAAGAGAGTTTTCATTTACTGAAACCAAACCTTCGTCCTCCTATCTCTGTGCCCTGCCATTTCGTCCATGTGTAAATAAGCTGTAACCTCTGCAAACACGCTGCCCTGGCTCCAGTGTTGGCTCTCTGCAGCTGGCTGCCAGCAGAGTCCTATCTCAGTGCTGAGGTCCGGTTTATGTGAAAGCCAGGAGAAAGCTGCGTCAATGCAATTGAACAGACAAAACCGTGCAATGCATCATTGTGATCCTATGGACAAACTGTAATCAATTCTACAATAAATATGTGATCAATAAAGCTGCATCTCACCCATCATTTCCAAAGTGGACACTGCCAACTGGGTGATGCACACTTTTTCATAAAAGGTCGATAACAGCCCTTTATAATAGAAACCCTATTTATCAGAGGACAGCAGTCTGCAGCTGTACTTGCTCTAAAACTCTGGATCATTTATCATGCAAAGCACTTCGGTCCTCTGGTGCTTTCAGCCATATGGGAACATTGTGATGCACTTTGTTTCATAGACAGATGATAGTGGGTGAGGAAGGGAGGGAGGAACGAAGAAGGAGGGGTAACAGTGCTGTCGATGACTTCCACCAACTCTTTAAGCCCTCGAGAAGGACGCTGATTTCTGCAGCACAGAGACGTGAAGGGAAATACCTCAACACATCAAATTCTATAGAAACGCAGCATAGAAGGAGCAGCTATCCACTCAATGCACAGCACTTCAAGTGAATGGTGGTAAAGGTTGACATAACGCTGATGACAAGCACATGTGGATGATATTGATGAGTTGAAAAGGGCCTTTTTAAGAGACTATTCAAAGTGTAATATGTCCAAGGCAACAGAGACAGAGGTTTGGTTTCCATAATGTAGATCATATTTCTTTTCACAGGGAGTTTGCGTTGTGCTCCTTTAAAGCTGGGGTTGGCAGTCTCGGAAAACTAGCATGAATTTGAATGTAGCATGTCCTCATGACTCCGACTAATGGTCTAGCCCCTCCCCTCCTCCCTCAGAGCTCCTCCAAAACGACCGGTAAGTAAAGCTCAACGTCTTCACGAATCGGCTCGTCATCCCTACAGCATACGGACGGACGCTACAATACATCTACATTTTCTGTAGGACTTAGTAAATGTCATTCATTCTTCTGCTTGTCAGAGCCCCCGTGGTGAGAGCTTTTTAGACTCCGATCCGGACTACAGTCTTGAGCAAAGCACCTCATCGGGTCAGAGGGGACAGGCCCAAGGTCGAGCGAGAGGGGCAGTGAGTAGAGTCAGGAGAAGCAGAGGCAGGAGACGGGGACTCGGAGTGCACGCCGGGGAAATGTACGCGCAGGAGGCGGGCAGAACGACAGGACGGGATTTGAATGGTTTAAAATTTTGGCACCCAAAAAAGGCTGATTGGTTGGTGTTTTCCCAGGTTTACTCCGGCTGTAGATAGCAGCTTTTCTTCACTCTTTTTTAAGAACACATTATGTATTGATTACCATCAGGACATAAAGATCATTTTAACCAGTATGACAAAAAGTGGATCTAAATCTGATTACCAACCCCAGCTTTAAGTATCTGTTTGTTGGGGCACCGTTGGCCTAGCGATCTAAGCGCACGCTCAATGTACAGAGGCTATAGACCTCGTTGCAGAGGTCGCAGGTTTTGATTCCAGCCTTGACAATGTACTGTGCATGTACAATGCATGTCCTCCCCATTGACTGTGTAAATAATGGACGTAGTATCCGTGACGTCACGCATCTGTTTCTGAGCGCTGTTTTGAAGCCAATTGTCGGCAGGAGCCATGTTGGAAATGCTGAACTCATCCAAAAGAGAGTGACGTAAAGAGGCTGGCTTTGAGCCTCCTAGCCAACAGCTATGTGTTCCCGTCCGGGAGTCAAGTCAGTCATGTCCTTATTGGGGAAAAACTCATAATCTTAATATCTTCTGAACCGTCGCGTTAGAAAAAAATTCACCCCCACAGTGTGTGCTGATAGAGAAATGAGCGACTTGGCCCTAAGACCTGAATGGGTGTGGATGTGGTTTCCGAATTTTTTCTGCAGCCAGCCTCAAGCGGATGCTCGATGCATTGCAGTTTATAACACTTCCGCATGGGCTCCGTATTTTGAGAGCGGAGGTTGCCGCTTGGTACCCACCCTTTATGGTCATTTCTGGCACCAAAAAACCAACATGGCTTTCAAAAACTGCCCAACCCAAGGCCTCAAAACAGAACAAAACAAGCTACTGGGTGCTACATCTTTGTCTGGCTCACCCTAAAAGATTTTAAAGATTTTGAAAGTTTTTAAAAATGTAACAGACCCCACAGATGACGGTAAATAAATACAGATTTCCCAGTTTTGTTCTTGTAGTGTGTGGAGAGCAACGATACCTCCAACACCACACACCACACACTGACGGATTCCAAACTCTGTGAACGTGAAATCTACTCAAATCGCTGGCGGTCAAACGTAACTGTAAAGAAATATGGTGGACTAGAAGATGGTTGTCAAGCAAACAGTGCTAGCTGCTTAGTTGCCTGGTCGCTTTGATTGTGGTTCATTTCAAAGGACATGTTTAAACACTTGTGTAGTTACGACAAATCAACAAGTTGGTCCTCCATTTCTGACGTCCATCTAACTTCATGCCTTGCACTTACAACTGTCACCATGGCTAAGTTTAATTTGCTTCCTCCTTCTATCAGCTTGCCTCCTGATTGGCTATCATTCAGATACATGTGACAATCCACAAAGTGCATGCTCAGCCGTTCTTCACGTTCCCCCGACGGAACAGGATATCTGATCGTAAATATTGACTAGGTCTAATATTTATGGTTTCAAATCAGTGAAGCAGCGACCGTCTTCTGAGCCCAACGGAGGAGGAGGAATCCCTCTTAACACACCACAGGAACAGGAACATCCGACAAGATCATCTGCACCCTGCTTTGGGACCACAGTAAGGCTGTTTGCTAAATTCTTGAGTGAAGTGAAGTAAGTTTAAATGTCTCTGAATTTGCTGCTCATCTGTAAAGGAAAAACGTCTTACACCGTCTTTTCTTCTTCAAGAGGACTCTGAGTATAACGACTACAATTGAATCTTGAGATATTATGTGAAGTACTTCAAAATTAAAACCGCATTCCTCCTGACAAAATATATCTTCAAGGAAAGAGGGTATTTCATTTCTCTTAACTCTTTCCTTCCACCTACAAACTCTCACATTCTCCTGTCCTCCCATCATTGAATTCCTTTGGTATGAAGCAAGAAACCCTGTACTGTACGGCACCTTTGGGTCACACACACTTAAATCCACACACACACACACCACAGGTCACGTGGTATTATTGTGCTCTGCTTGTACAGTGAAGATTTTCAGCCTCTCCAGAGCAGGTTAAAAGGGAGACGTTCCAGCCTGTGCACCAATAGCAATAAGGAGGGTCTGCTGCTGGTTCTAAACAGGCACTACAATAAACGCACAACAATTGTGGCACCTTACAATGTCAGATTATAACTTTGTGTTTCAAAGTTGCAGACAAAACCTGCACACTTGATCATTGAGTCCGATCTTTGGCCAAGCTCCATGAATGGGAGGAGGTCAGTTAACTTATTCTGCAGCAAAGCTTGAGGAGAGGTTTGAACTGTAGCGCTGACATCTTTCAAAAGTTTAATGCCAGCTAACATGAAGACTGGTACTGGCTTATTTCCCAAGGTCTGTTCCTCATTGTGCTCTTGAAGTTCTGGCTTAGACCGGGCCTAGACTGCAAGATTTCTCTCTCTCTCTCTCTCTCTCTCTCTCTCTCTCTCTCTCTCTCTCTCTCTCTCTTGAGGAATCTAGTTTGTTACTTTGGTTGTTCACAGTGTTCAGTTTAAACAATCTTGTATTAATACCTGGCTTTCTTACTAATACTCCACTGTGTCAGATACTTGGTTCTGATTGGTCAAAACTCCATAACAACAATTTTCAAACCTTAATAACAAGAGATATAATAATTTGGAGAGTACAAACCTTTAGATTAGTGGTTAATGGCTGACAAGACACCAGCAGAGAGGAGAAGAAGTAGAAGAAGTAGAAGAAGAAGAAGAAGAAGAAGAAGAAGAAGGACAGCGAGGGATGTTAATGCGCACAAGGAGTCAAGTGAGAGACATCTAACAAAATGAAGAAAACAGACACAAACCACAACACAGTAAGGACTTTAGCAGAGTTTCAGGACTGACTGATTGAGAAGAAAGTGACGACAGGAAAGCTACAGAAGAGGACTTTGAATCAGAGGGTCTGGTCTCTTCCTGTCGGGGTTCAATTTTGCATAACCGCCTACTCACCACACATGAACCCTTACATGATCCAATCTCAAACCTAGAATGGCGTGTACACCCACAAAGGCTGGCAGGATTACATTCAACAAGTTCATTTCTAACATGCATGTTGGAGATCGAAGCAAAGATTATCTGAGAGTCTTCTTCAAGCGAGGTCTACTTTTTTTTTTAAGCTATGTATTTAGGCCTTTTGGCCTTTATGAGGAGAGCTGAAGAGAAACAGGAAACGCAGGGTTGTGGCTGGGAGTTGAACCAATAACAAAGATTAAAGCCTCTTTACATAGGGCCAGTTAAACCAGTATGCCAACCAGAGCCCTGCAGCCAAACATTTTTAATTGGTAAAGTTAGTCTTAGCCCAATCTCAGATTTCAAACTTTGGACAGCTCCAAAGAGACTGCAAGCAGTTCCAGAGGTTTAAGGTTGGATTTGGAAAGCTGTTTTGTCACCACCGCTGAAACACGATCATCCCTTCAATGTTTGAAGACATGAGTTTGGTTTAAATCTTCCTGAACTCCTGTAATCTGAACCCGGCTGAAGTCTAATCAAACTAAGAACACGGTTCTGCTGAGCTCTGGTGAATCCAGCTGAAGTTTGGTGCCTTGTGAAAGAATTTAACATTTACAAGAACCTCGTAAATTTGGTAATGAGCGAAGCAAGAGCTGGTGAAAACATCCAAATGGCGCAAGTTGTCTCTTTAAAATGTACCCCATCATTACTGGCTTTACACCATTGTTAGCTAACCACTAATTGAGCTGTTTACGCTGTTTTTTCGTTGGTTGTCAGCAGGTGTTGATGACTGTCTTTTGTCAGCAGGTTTGTTTGTTGGTTCTGATTTATCCGGGGATAGAACGGCTTACTTTCCTGGCTTAAATCTAATCTTTCTTTCTGTCCAACCAGTCCCAGAGCAGACTGGTTTAACTCCACAGCCCAGTCATCGGATTGTAAAGATGTGTGGGTGGCTCAATTGAGGTAAGAAGGACATTGATTTTTCACATGTTTGTATGAGAGGGTATTTAAAATCAATGAATACTGTACTTTCAAGGTTGAACGCCTACATGTTGGTGGCTCATGCATGAGCTGTCAATGTGGAAGTGATCAAAAGGAAGCAGAGACCGAGATAAAAAGCCAAACAGAGACTTGCAGACATTCAATATGATGACAGTAATTGCCTTACCTTTACGTTTCCCTTCAGAGGCATTCAGTCGTCCATCGTGTCTGTGAACAGATACAGTTCCAGTTAGTGAAAGCAATCATCACATGTTCCCATCCACTTATTAATCAGGTCCAGTGACCGCGGAACACGAGGTAGTTTTTGACTTTTTCCAAAATGAAGAAAGTTTATGTTTCCTTGAATTGGGAAACTCTACATTTAAAAACTCCTCGACTTTCAATCAGTTTGTAGATTTTATTTTGTGGTCTTGGCTCTAACAATCGTAATCAGGGTCGACACTCATCAGTCGCTTTTTCATCATAGCTAACTCAGCCGCCAACAAAACAACACAAAAGACACGACTTCAAGTACCAACAAGGAGATCCTCTTCTATCCACTGATTCAATGGCTGAGGTAGTCGGGTCTATTATGCAGATATACATTCATATCCTGTGTAGAGGGAAGAAAAGGAAGGTGACAGAAAGGAGAATAGAAAATACTCAAGCAAGATTGTTAAGATGGAATTCTTGTCCTCCATTATAATCCTTCTTTCGACTCCTACAGATGTTTTTTCTTTGGCTCTAATCAAAGAGAAACTCAACAGAGCTTGGATGTTCCAACAACTCTATCATGAAAGAAATCAAAAGTAGATTATCCTGAAATATCGATCACCAAGCTAATGTTGCCCTAACAGGGGTCGAACTCCGGCAATCCTGGAACAAAACACTCACCCCGTTTGGGTCAAGGCTACTCTTCTCTTTCTGTGTGTCTTTGTGCGTGTCCGCATCTCTACCTGTCCTCTCAGTGGATTCATAAAACTCCTGCATTGTAACATGATAAAAATCGATGATGTGATATCTTTCAAGCACGCTCTTTCATGCATACCTTTTAAATGCCTGACAAACTTTAATGATTAACAATGATGATGTTCAAACGTTGCTGTCGAACATTCGTAGACACAAACCTGAAAAAATGAGCAAGTCAAACCTATGTCTCTCCAGGAGCTCAGTCTTCATTCCAGCTAGTTATTCCAATTCCCTCTGTCCGTGGAGCTCATACTTCCCTAACTTTGTGGCAGCACACAACACTCCCTCGTTACTTCTCATATACTGGATGGTATGAGAACAAAGTGAAAAACAATATGCAGTTCCTGGATTTCTTCCCTCTGGGCATCACATGGCTTTGATGAGAGGGATCAAGTTGGCTTGTTATGTGGTACCCTTGCTTGAGGAAGTGGTGGTTGGATGTGTTTTAAGCAAGCGGCAACCTCCGGTCTCAAACAATGAAGCCCATGCAGAAGTGTTAGAAACTGCAATACATCGTGAATCCTCTTGAGGCTGGCTGCAGAAACACCAGAAACCACATAGACATGAATGGGAAAAAGACGATCTTTGCAGCATTAATAAACATGTTTACAGCCTGGTTCAAAAAACGGCTTGGCTCTACGAAGCTAATCTCTCTAATGGCACACACTGTACGGGGGGTAAATTTTTTTCAAACGCCACGGTTCAGAAGATATTAAGATTTCGAGTTTTTATAAGGACATGACTGACGTGACTCCCAGTCGGGAACACATAGCTGTTGACTAGGAGGCTCACACTACGTCACACTCTGCCTGGTTGAGTTCTGCATCTCCAATATGGCTGCTGCCGTCGATTGGCTTCAAAACAGCTCTCAGGAACAGATGGGTGACGTCACGGATACTACGTCCATATTTTATACAGTCTATGGTTTTAAGTGAACGGCAACCTCCAGGGACGGCAGTTCCTTGAGTAACCACTAGAGGCTGGCTGCAAAAGCTAATGAAACCCAAGCGGCAACCTTTGGTCTAAAAATATGAGTCCAATGCAGAAGTGTTAAAAGCTGCAGTTCATTGAGGATCCACTTGAGGCTGGCTCCGGAAGTACCGGACATGAATGGGAAAAAGACGATCTTTGCAGCATTAATAAACATGTTTACAGCCTGGTACAAAAGACGAGTGTCGTCTGGATAGCTCATTTCTCGATGTCCTCTCACTGTGAGGGGGGTGAATTTTTTTCTAACGTGGTAATTTCGAAGATATTCAGATTACCAGTCTTCCGATGAGAGGCACAGCTGCCTGTGGGAACACTGTAGCTGTTGGCTAGGAGGCTCAAACTCCGCCTCTTTACGTCACACTGGCTCGACAGAAACAATATGGCTCCCGCAGACGATTTGCCTCAAACAGCTCTTCAGGAACAGATGGGTGACATCACGGATACTACGTCCATATTTTATACAGTCTATAATGAAACCCTAATGCGCCCCATGTTACAATGTCCACTTTTACAGCTGAAGCAGACATGTTTAGCCCTGTTAACTTGAGGTATGTAGCACACTTGGTAAATATTTTAATAATGCATCCATTAAGATTATTTAAAGAGACAGTTACACATTTATTTGCATAAAATGGGGCGTGGCTGAGTTGATGTAGAAGGCGGTGCATTGTAATTGTTTTCCAGGAGGCTAAAAGCCCACTTCAGTTGCACCTTCAAGGTAGGTTAATATATAGCATTGCCAATATGGTGGCCATCTTCATTGGGCTTTTAAACGTCTCTTCAGAAACCAATGGGTGCATCCATGTTTTATACAGTCTGTGGTTTCAAAGTCAGTTTCGTTATATGTAATACCAAATAAAGCCTTTATCAGGGTAGCTTTTGTTGTCCTAAAAGATAGGCTTTATTCTTAGTTTTGAAGCTACATGAGGACTTACGCATTCACTCCCATGGCCGACAAAGAAGAAGCAATTGCAAGCGTACATACTTAACACCACTGCCTTGAAAAAAAAAAGGACTCTGACAAATAATGGAAGTGTGCTGTCTTTACAAACAACAGCCCAGAGAAGAAACAGGAGCGCAGGGGCTGACTTATAAAGCTTGTTGAGGAAACTGCAGCGGCTAACATCAATGCCAGGGTCTGCTTCGCTTGCAGCACTGAAGCTGCACCTGTTCCTGTCAGCTACCACCGCCCAGGTAGTCCTGGTCTTTGCAATGCTAAGGGGAAGGTCTCAACAATAATGGAGGGTTTTTGCTTGCAGAAACGCTAATAGCTTGGAGGTGAATCTGCAGCAGGTTGCACCAAGTTGAGCATTAAAACGTATTATGATTTATGCATAGGTTAAATAAATACGGTTGCACCATGGAGGAACGTTTTACACCTGAAACTACTAATCAAATAGAGCCTCATAGTAAAGCTGTACTTAAATGTGCACAGGAAAAAATGAGCAGAGATATGAGGCACTGTTTCTTCACAGGGGGCGCCAAATGCAACACAAACCAAATGTTCCTTTACAGAAGCTCAGGTCAAACATTTCCTACGTCCCTCTTATCTTTCTTGTCTCGTTATCAGGACACCTCAATATGTTTTAAAAATACCTTGTGAACAAAATTGCATATTTGTGTCAATAGCATTGCGCTCCTGAAGACTCTTTCTTTGTACTAGAGACCAAGCAACACTTAAAAACCTTTCTGCAACAATAATAGAAGTTGATCTATAAATCAGTGACCATAAAATTAAAGCAGATAGAATGAGGACGAGACACAACAGCAACCGCAAATATTTTTAGCCGTGATGAAAAAAGCACTAAATCCATTATCTGGCTAAGTATAACAGGAAACAAACAGCCCTTTTAAGCCTTTTATCTTTTTTATATCATTGATCTGAGCTGACTTGAAGGGAAAGAAGTAAGTGGAGGTCATTGGCAGCCTGCTCTCTGTAGTGCCCTGTCCCTTTAAAGACAATGACCTGAGCAGCAGGGCAGCTTGGCTGGAGATGAGAAAGTAGTTATTTCCAGCACCCTCCTCATTTATTTGTGTACGTGTTTTAAGAGACCCAAAGCAGCAGGCTGGATGCCTGGGTGCCATGCTGATAAAGCAAGAAGGGGACTCAGTGCACTCTACCCAGGGCCCCTGAGTGATACAAGGGGCAGCATGGGGGGGCTCGGACAGGGGATCAGGGCTCTAAGCCAGGCGGATACACTCGGGTGGATAACATGTCTTTAATGCTACTGATGGACTGCCCAACTGGCGCCCCGGCTGGCTGGCACCCTGCCCAGCGTTCTTCCACTGGCTGAGCGTCTGTATTGCTTGGATGGCTGTTGTGAGACAGACAGGGAAAGTCAGAGGTGACAGACAGACCACAGACAGACAGACAGAGATAACCACAAACACAGGACACACAGAGGCCACGGGCAAAGACAGATTAACAGATGGAGAGAGTCACTGACGGACTACTTGGTGGAATGTAGTTCAGACGGGTCATCATAACTTCAATGAGTTCATGCATGTATCAAAGTGAGGTGAGTGCTGTGAAACTGCATGACCTCGATTGTAGACTGTGGATCAAATTTAGATGATCAACATCGAACAGCCTATACGCATGAGAATAAATGCAATCACAGCAACAACTAATGCACTTTTCAGCCTGCATTATGGATAATAAAACATTTCCAGCTTACTCATTTCTCACTGTGCAAACCATGTCCTCATTACTTTTAATACTTGTTTTTTTTGGGCGCTTTATAATTGAACCGGTTAAGGGTTTCAGTCATTAAACATCTGGAGGTTAAGACAGAAACAAGCTGAGCCAAAGTTGGCAGCTGCTCAGTTCACAGCCTCTTAAGCCATGCCGAATACTGCTTAGTAAGTACAGCCTGCTTGCCATCATTTTACAGCTTCAGGTCAACAGGTTTCTTGTTCTTTTTGTGCACTGAGAAATCTAAAGCAGTCCTTCCCTGAAAAGCTAACCTGGTAAGTGGTAGCTCAGCTCGCAGCCCCCCAGGAGATCCAGAGAAACACCTTTCCAGTATGTCACTGGTTTAATTACCCCATCCTGTAATTCAAGACCATGTTTGGTTATGCAACTCCCTGTGGAAACCTTAAGTGTGACCTCCTGTCCTTAAAACTGAGCCAACTTGGCAGCTCGGCTTACAGCCTCCTACAAACTCCTGCAACCTGCAGTGTTGTAAACGTTTCAGTAACCCTACCTTCATCTCCCTCTCTCCCTCTCTCCAACACGGTCTCAGCAGATGTGTGTCTAACATGAGTCTGGTCCTGCTGGAGGTTTCTGCCTGTTAAAGGAAGTTTGTCCTTGCCACTGTAACTTACTAAATGCTGCAAAGTGCTCTGCTCATGGTGGATTAAGATGAGATCAGACTGAGTCCTGTCTGGAAGATGGGACTGGATCTGATCTGGTCTTGATGTTGGGTCTTTGTTCATAATAGAACATAGAGTACGGTCTAGACCTGCTGTGTATGGAAAGAGTCTGAGAACATTTGTTGGGATTTGGCGCTTTATAAATAAAGATTGAATGATTAATAAAAGGAACACAGCCCTTAAAGTGTAATATATATCCCACAGAGGTCAAAAGTTTGAATTTAAATGTCAGAACACTCTTAAAACGGCAACATTAACCATTTTATATTAATTAAAATTGATAAGAATAGAAGAAAGTCACACAAGGCCACATCCTTGACCTCTCATCACTTCTGATGATGATAAAAAAGCTTCCCCGAGCAGCCTGGTCGGTAAAATGCAACTTCAAGCTAACCTTCCAGACTTCCTGAGACTGAGGTTAGACTGTTCTCCACACTTCATTATCCTCCATAGTGTATCCATCTTTGTTGTTGAGCGTTTCATCACCATGGTGAACATCCTACAAGTTATTTTCTCTGATATCATTTTAAGATCCATAAACAATCCATCAGCAGGTCCTGACTCGTCTGGAGAAAGTGACTCTATCGCTCTCCTGGAGATCTGGTGCTGAATGTGCTCACTCAGCCCTGAGCTGAGCGCTGGAATAACAAAGGCTGAGAGAAATTAGAGGGAAAATGCAGATTCAATTAAAAGTGAAGCCGAAACTTTTGCTGCAGTCATGTCAACAGTTTCAGCCGCAGTCCAGCAGTGACAGGAGATTTTCATGGTCCAGTACCTTTTCTTTATTAGAGGTCAAAGCCTGCACAAGTCTCACTGTTCAGTTCACTTTGAGAGCTTAAGTTTGCACTTGATTGGGCTGATTCGAGGCTCAAGTATTGAGGAGGATTAAAAACAGAGAAACTGACATTATTTTAAGCATTTCAAACTTTTAAACTAAAAAACTTTTGTAAAAAAATATTTGTTTATCTTCCTAAACTATGTGACCACTATTGCACACCACATCTGCTGGTTTACTTTGCAGAAATGATGCCTCGTTTGCAAACTCAGGCATGGCAGAGTGTGTATGCAACACACCTCCAGCAGGTAAGTGGACATTCGATCGTTTAAGGCAGAGCTTCCCAAACTTTTTCAGACCGTGACCCCAAAAATATTGGTGCAAAAGACTTGCGACCCCCACTGTCCCTCAAAGTGATTTAATGTGGCTTCATTTAGCTGGTCTGCAGAAAATGACCCTACCTATATGAGCATGTGTCTGTGTTTCCTGTGCTGTTATGAATTAACCTGCTGCTACTGATGCTTTTGATAATTAACTGTTCACTAACCCTAAGAAAGGCAGAAAACTCATTTTCAAGGTTTTATTTCAAGTTAGCTACTATTTTTGTTGATTTTTTTTTTACTATAATGGGTAAAATGTACTATTTTTAGATCATTTAAAAAAACAATTCTGGAAGACATCACACAACCTCCACTTTGGGAACCCCTGGTTTAGGGCCTTCAAGTGTGCACCCTCGGTTGGGTTATATAACAGAGAAGAGAAGGAGATAATGACGAGGTTGACAAGGTGATAAGTATGATAACTGAAACCTCAACAAGAGATTCTTCTTCTGTGGTGTTGGTGGAGGTTTCGTTGGTGTGCAGGGCCGCACTCCAACAACTCATTTCACCCCCCGAGTCCAAACAGAGCATGTTTGGGAGATCTGAATGGATTCAATGTGATGATACCTGCTGCCACTAATGCCCGGACACCGCTTCATTTGAAATTATTTACTCTCTAGCCTCAGATCAGCAGGAAGCTTTATTTAAAATGAGACAGATAAATACACTGTGTACAGTGAGCTCTAACAGGACCCTCTGTTTATGTTTGGAGAGCTCTTAAGGAAATCAAGCTGTGTTTAGATTATCGGACGTTTCGACGGCTGCGGGTTATTTAATAAATAAACAGCCCAGGCTCGAAGTCTAAGACTCTGTTATGTGTTTGGTTCAACATCATTTGAGTGGTCTGGTCAAGCGTTTACCATATATTATTCTAAACCCTCATCTTGAGAGTCCGCTTACTTGATAGAAACACAAGCCGGGTCTGCAGTATTTGTGTTAAAGTGCAGAGTCTGAGTGGAAATTCAGCACAACCCACAGCCGGAGTCTAACACAACAACACCGGACTCACTGAGTGATACACCGAGCTGCTGATTCCTTTTTACACTAACATTATTTTAATTTGATGCACGAGTAATTAAACTGTTACTCGATCTCCCTGACCAATAAGAACCAAGGATACGTTTCTCAATCTGAGGACTCATTTCACAAACTTCACAACCCTCAACTACTAAAACTGCAAATAAGTTGCGTGACCACAAGCTGTACTCCTTTATCTTACTGTGCAGACCTACTCCAAGAGACCTGGGTTCAAGTCCAGATGAGAAAAAGGTGAATGAGTCACGATTTAAATCTACATCTCAATGATTTTTCTGAACATAAACAAATATTTTTGACCTCAAAACCAAACCAAAGAGGTTGTTTTGCATAAAAATGAATAAAAAGAAACTTGAATGCTTGAGTCCACGGTAAAATATGCTACCTTGTGCATCTGTATCAGAGAGAATAAGGGGAAGTGAAGAATTGGTGTTTGATGACATGTGGAGCGTTCTGTGCAAGGACTTCTGCAGAACTTTTCACAAGTGATCGTACCTGCAACATGCACCAACTAAGGTAACTAACTACATTTTCAGTTTGGTGGTATTTCTTTTATTCTAAGTCCTTTCGAACAATATATTCTATTATTTTTACAATTGATAGAATTCAAAAGTATCAAAATGTGTAGATCAAACAGATCAGAGTCTTACTTTTGATCCCAAAGCTATTGTGAGTGAAAGCGACAGAGACATGCAGATAAACCAGAGAAAGCAAACACAGCTAATAAAAACGAAGCTGAGTGTGATTTTATTTTCTGCTACGTTGTTAAAAATGTGTAGAAATACATCCAAGGAGGAGCCAGACTTTGTTTGTTTGCTGCTGAGGTTGTGTTTCTTCCTGCCTGCTGTGTGTCTCATTGCTCCGCTCTCTGTCACAGCCACTACACGGCTAACTCTCCTCATTCACAGATCTTCAAATACCTACATTCTTTTAGAATCTCATAAAGTTGCACATCATTTTCATGCCTCCTACAAGCAGTCAGAGCACAGAGGAGAGACAGGTATACCTCTTTTCGACCAACGTGACCTGGGTTGTATTTCCGGGCCGGTTCTCACGCTGGTTCGGAGCTGGTTGAACTTGCGAACCAACACATCACCCGTTTGTTTTCCCACTTGCTCGAGCCCGTGGAAGAGGCACGTCATGACGTCAGATTTACGTGCCCGCTTTACCCAGCAGTGCTAGTGAGATCTTTCTCTCACAACAACAACGATGGCGGACAACGGCAGCTTGTCTCCTCCGACCACGGCTTTGCCTTGGAATCCATTAGTCTCTTTTATTTTTTCACTGCAGGACAATGGAGGACACACGTTTGGTTTGTGTTTTTGATCACAGCAACCCCGCCCCTCGCCCCTGACGTAAGCGGTTTGCGGTTCTAGACCAGCAAAGAGTTGGAGCCGCTCTTTTTCTCCTTTTATGTTTTGTATCAGTCCTGATCTGCGGACTGTTCTGTGACTGCAGTAGGACCAAACAGGAGGTGACATTATTTGATTTCTGCTAGTGTTGCATCATAATTCACATTCTAGTATGATGACTCTAATGTGATTTACATCTAACACTGCATATTAGTTTTCTGCAATGCAAGCTATTTATTAAAAGTCTCCAATGATTAATAGAAAACGCCGTCCAGCACCTATTGTTGATATTGAAGCTGACATGAGGTCACGGCGTGTACCCGGGGCCGTTGGGCCTGTCGGCTGGTCGGTTGGGACAGCTGAGAAGTGGCCCCAGAGCTGTGGGAGTGGCCCTGGCCCAGATGGCCGTCCTATACAACCCAGGGATTCAATACCTTTCTTTTCCCCCTCACAGACCAGATGGAGACCATTACAGTGGCCTGAAAGACCTGAGAGAGCCAGAGTGAGTGAAAGTGAGAGAGGGAGAGGTGGGGTAGGTGGCGGCGGTGGTGTAAGGAGGGTGTGTGTCTCGCCTTTCCAAAATCTCTAATTACCACAATTGTTGAAATCTTTTCAGGCTGCTTTTTTCTGGCTTTTCTGATACAAAAAGCTCCCTCTCAACATGCACTGCAAGCCCTCCTGAGGATTCCTATAAGAGAGCAGACTGTTTCACACAAGACAGAAAGACGGAGAGAAAGAGGGAGAAATGGGGAGAAACGCTGAGAAGGGAAGGAGAGAGGAGAAAAAAAGCACATTAAAGATATGCAAATCCAACTGTCTGGGGTGAGGAGCATTAACCAGCGTTAGCAGGATAGCTGCCTCTATTTTTAGTGTTCGCATGTGTGTGTGAGTGCACGCAGGAGTGTGTGTGTGTCTCTGCCGAGGTGTGTGATGACTTCCTTAAGCCCGGGCTTTCATGTTCTAGTGAGACAGTCTGGGCGTCGAGATATGTCGGCAGAAATATTCTGCCTAATTGAGACACTTCACAAATGAAGCTGTCAAGCCGGAGCTTCAAACAGAATGCACAACAGCAGTTGAAAGAGAATTTCTAGGACAGCAGTGAAGGAGTTTCTGTGTTTTTTTTCCCTGTTTCTAAACAAGTACAGTGCATTAAATGATTACAGGTTGGTTTCAGGACAATCATTAGTGTTGCCAGGGCTAAAATAAAAAAACGCCGCTCCAGAGAGAATCAAAAATAGCAGCCACCCAATCACGTCTTCAAGTTAAAATAAAATGAGTCGAGGGGAGGGATGTATTTAACTGGTTTATTTTGTACACATGGTTTCAGCATTACCCCAGGCTGGTGTCAAAGCCATCCAATGTAGAGAGACTTTCTGGTGATGTAATGAAATGTCTGGCAGCCATGTTGGCCTGTCTCTGTACCTGGAAGCGGCAGGCTGGTTTCCAAATGTACAACACAGCCATGACAGCATGCAGAGACCCAGGAAATGCATTTTTAAGACACGCATTTACCGTAAAAATACTCTCATAGACAGCCACAGTGAGGACATGCAGTTGATTAAGGGTATTTCTAGTATGTTGAGGGTCTAAATCAGGGGTTCCCAAACTTTCAGACTGTGACCCCCAAAATATAGGTGCAAAAGACTTGCAACCCCCACTGTCCCTCAGAGTGATTTAATGTGGCTTCATGTAGCTGGTCTGCAGAAAATGACCCTACCTATATGAGCATGTGTCTGTGTTTCCTGTGCTGTTATGAATTAACCTGCTGCTACTGATGTTTTTGATAATTAACTGTTAACTAACCCTAAACTTAGGAGTCATCTGGAAACAAAGAAAGACAGAAAACTCATTACATTTTCTATTTTCAAGGTTTTATTTCAAGTTTAGCTACTATTTTTGTTGATATTTTTTACTATAATGGGTAAAATGTACTATATTTAGATAACTTAAAAAAGAAACATTCTAGAAGACATCTCACGACCCCCCATTTGCTTATGGTCTCAACCCACACTTTGGTAACCCTTGGTCTAATGGCCCTTTTCCACCCGCCCGTCTTAGCCCTACTCTACTCGACTTGACTTGACTCTAGTCAGTTTGTGTTGTGTTTCCACAGGCGCGGTACCTTGTGTCAGATACCAGTTTTTCGTACCTGCTCTGCTCTGGTTCCAAGCGAGCTGAAACGATACAAAAGGTGACATCGACGGACTGCCGGCCACTGATTGGTCAGAGAATGTCATCACCTCAGAGTCATGAGTGCAACATTTTTAAAAAACGACATCAGTACTCTTTTGCTCTTCTTTTTCGGCCTGCGACAAAAAGCCACAGACAGAGCAGCAAGTACACCATTGCCTCCATTGTTTGTGATTGTTGTGTTTGTGTCGCGTTCAAAATGGCGTGAACGCAGTTTCATGCAGCTGTGTTATGACGACCCCGCCCACCGTGAGTCGAGTAGAGCCGAGTCGAGTCAAGTAGGGCTGGAACTGTGTAGTTGAAAAGGGCCACAGATGACTAAATGACGGGTCACTTTGAGTAACAATATAAGCCGGGCAGAGTCAAAAACAAAACTTTCTGACCTTTTCACCCCTCTGAGCGCAGATATTCAGACTCCCCTCTCAAAGGCACCGATTTGGTTTATCTGAACAATCTTCAGTTTCTGTGCAACAACCAAAAACACCTTCCAGAGCAGCCCGTCACATTAACATCTTCTCTGGCAAAAAAAAAAAAGAGAACCTTGAAAACCACAGACAAAAGCTTCAGCGCCAGTTTAAATTGTAAAGCAAGTTTTTTTTCTCAAGTTTTGTCATGGTTCCCAATTTCACCAAAGAGCACTTATGAAGTAGTTTCATCAACAATTCAGTCAAACTTTGCTTAAAAATGTTTATTGTATTCACTTCTCTCTGTCCTGCTGTTATTACAGATATTTCTATGTTAAACAAACTCCCACACTTCTACGGGTCATAGCAGACGTTTCAAAACAGCTCTATTGCAACAATTCACTGTTAAGCTATCCCTGCTTGTGTCACCAAAGTACTATGGGAGGTAGAGCCTTATCAGACTGCTCTCCTTTGGACGGATTCCTTGGAGGCAGACATCCTCTCTACAATAAAGAAGGCCTAAAACTTTCCTGTTTGATAAAGCTTGTAGTTAGGACTGGCTCTGGCTTGGACCAGCTGTTAGTTACGCTGCTATAGGTTTAGACTGCTGGGAGTCTTGGCACACTGAGCTCCTGTTTACTTATGAAGGAACCCTAACCTAAAAATGTAGCTTCCTTTTGGCAGCATTAGGAAGTATTATTTATGCTATGTGAAGGAAATGTGCCGAATGTCTCCAAAAATACTACAGGAGGTAAACCCTTATTAGATCTTTCTCCTTTGGAATTCCAGTCTCGGCCCGGAAGCCAAATTCTCTTTTAGTATTGGTGAAACCTTAAACTTTTCTTTTGGATAAAGCTTATTGTTAGAGCTGGCTCAGGCTTGGACCAACTCTTAGTTATGCTGCTGTAGGCTTAGACTGCTGGGTCCTGGCACACTAAGCTCCTGTTTTTCACTCTCTTTACTTATAAAGGAACCCTAACCTAGAAAATTGAGCTTCTACAAATAAGCTCTGCATCTTTGGATGCATTTGGAAGTACTCTGTTTGCTATATGAATTATATGTTACCAACTGTCTCCAAAAAATACCACGGGAGGTAAAGCCTTATTAGAGCTTTCTCCTTTGGAATGGTCTGCCAGTCTAGGCCTGGCAGCCAAATATGCTTTTTTACTACTAACAAGGCCTTAAACTCTCTTTTTAAATAAAGCTTGTAGTAAGGACTGGCCTTAAACTTTGACCAGCTGTTTGTTATCCTGCTATAGGCTTAGACTGCTGGTTGTCCTGCACACTGAGCCCCTGTGTTTTCCTCTCTTTACTTATATAGGAGACCTAACCTAGGAAATAGAGCTTCTAGAAATAAGCTCATCTTCTTGGGAAGCATTTGGAACAATTGTGTTCACTATGTAAGGGATATGGTACCTATTGTCTCCAAAAGATACTATGGGAGGTAGAGCCTTATTAAACCTTTCTCCTTTGGAATCATCTTCAAGTCTAGGCCTGGAAGCCAAATATCTTTTTTACTATTGACGTGCCTTAAACTTTCCTTTTTCATAAAGCTTGTAGTTAGGACTGACTCAGGCTTGGACAAGCTCTTAGTTACACTGCTGTAGGCTTAGACTGCCAGGGGGCCTGGAACACAGAGCTCCTATCTTTCCCGCTCTGTCCTGTATCTGTCTGCGTGTCACTAACTTTGAATCAGTTATTTCACATTACCATATGTCCTTCTGAAAGTTCTTATGCTCCCTTGTCTCGTAGGTTCCTCTAGAGGTTACAAGACTTCATTTTCTTCAACTGTTAATATCAGCCTCACCGTTATTATCACTGTTACAATGCTAATGTCTAGACCCGTCCCTTCAGACTAGTGTTGTTACAAATCTTGTCTGTAACAAAACTACAAAGTTCTGTTTGTTTTTTTGTATCCACCCAAAGTCCAAAACCCCAAGCGTGTCCCTTCCCTCAACAAAACTAATAACTTGAAACAAATGTATGTAAGAAGTCAACAAGTGGTTAAATTTCCCCTGTAACAATGCAGACTTCATTCTGACACATCAGCACATTGCTATAATAAAGTTATCATTAAACACATGGGCCACAGACGATAGCACATGTACTGAAAAACGGTCGGAGGGAAACATCTTTCAAACATGTTTCTTAAATGAGAAACTTGCAAATGTTCGTATGATTTGCTCCATCTGGCTTTCTGTATTTCATTAGGTTGCTCGACACAGTTTGCGGTATCATACTTAGCCTCAGTTTGGAAACGATTGACCTCACTACTGCAATGTGTTTTTATGCCTCTGTGCTGCAGAAAGCGATAGCCTGCAGGCGTCGTGTTTTTGGGCTGTCCTTGACTTTTTTTTACATTTTCCTGAATGCAAGATTTTAAGAAACGCCAGGAGGGAATTTCTTTCAATGAGGAACAGATTTTTGGTCAACTCTGAGTCAAGGATGAATTTCTTGAACGGATTTCTGTTCAGTGCTTTATCCTCATCAGGCGGCACGCTTTTACTGGAAACACATCACTGTGTCAAACTTGCTAATGACCAAAAAACTTTAATAACCTTATTTCAAGTTTTCCCAACAACAAATACAGAAGTCAGATATGGGTGTCAACGTCAACTTGACAGTTTGGCAGAGTTTGAAACAGCGAGGCAGTAACTGTAGTTTATTTCTACTCCATCCATGACTGAATACAGTACAGTAAAGCAAATGGAGGGTTGGATCAGGGAGGGGATATTGTTCTCTATTATTGTTATTGTGGGCAGCAGGAATGAAAGAGTGTTATCTAGCTGGGCTCCAGGGTTTCATAAATGGGTGTAGCTAAAGGGCCCCCATCCAAATATGACATATATCAGCTCTGTAACATGTAGTCATCTGGGTTGAGATCATTTGATTGAAAGATATGGGAAGATATGGAAGCATCTGCATCCGGCAAGTTTCTGTTGTTATTGTATTTAGTTTGTCACTCACCCTGACACATGCCACACAGTTAAAGTGAATGCCTGTGAAGGTTCATCCAGTGTTTTATTATCAGGTCTGATTAATTTGGACCTCTTTGGACGACTAACCTTCTTTAAACCTTCTGAACAATCAAAATCAGAAGGAACCCAAACCCATAAAAAAAGAGCTCTTAGAAATAAACTCAACTTGTTTGGAGGCTCCTCTGGAGGTATAGTGTAAGGGATAAACTCTATTACTGATTAAAAATGTAGACCCTGTACATAAGGGTCTGAATTTTTAGTATGAGTGGTGTCCTGGTTTCAGTTTGTTTGCAGGAAAACAGTCAGTATGGAGAGCAAAAGCAGGAGGAATACACATCCCTGCAATGACATCCCAGCTCCCATAAATAGTAATCTTTTGATGATTTATTCATCTCTTTGAAGGGATACCTTGATGCAGATTTATTTATTTATTTATTAGTTTATTTGACAGGGGCCATGCAAAACAAAAACTGTCAAGCCAGAGTTAGCTATAAGCTCATTTTCATCTGTGGTCCCTGGGCAGGAAGATGTTAACAAATGTACAATACAAACGAAAAAAAACCCCAAAAAAACCATACTAGCATTTAAAACAATACATAGACTACTCAACACAGTCCATCACTAATAACAACACATTTAAAATTACATTTCATTGTCTCTAATTTGATGCATTCAGATGATCACATGATTGTTTTTCCTTGAGCCATAATTTCAGTTTACTTTTAAAAACACTGAGGCTTGTACAGTCTCTAATGTGGGTCGGGATTGAGTTCCATTTTCCTGCTGCTCTGACTGAAAATGCAGACTGTCCAAATGCAGTCTTCCTACGTTTAGCTGAACAGTCTCCTCTTGTTGATGCCCTGGTCTCCCTAAGATTGTTCCTGCAGAGTAACACACATTGTTTAAGTGGTGGTGGGGCCTGGTCATTAATTAATTTATACATCAGACACATATCTACATAACAAAGAAAACTGTCAAGGGTCATTAAGTTATATTTCGTAATGATTTTACAGTGGTGGTACTTCCTTGGTTTTTTATCCTCTACTGTTTGTAGAGGGTGTATAATGGTTTTAGAGTAGTTGCTTCAGCCTGAGACCAGCTCGTGGCACAATAAGATAAATGAGAAAAAATCATTGAGTGCATGTATAGTTTAGCAGCGGCCAAAGGTAGGATTCAGCTAACAATGTGTTAGAGATTGAAAAGTTAAGCATGAGACTCAAATCTGCACAAAAGCCCATCAGCGTTTAGATTTCCTGACTTCCTGGAACGCATCAGAAACGATCGATCCCACCTCCATCCAACAAACAAACATTTTGAAAGTTGTTTTCTTCTCCTCTCAAGGACAGACCTGACAAAGCTTTGAATTTTGACAAATGTAAGACCAGTTCTTTGTAAGAGAAACACAAGACAACAGGTTTGTTTTTGAGCCTCATACCGACAGCGATGAGTCTGTGTGTGGAACTTGAAACAGATGAACGGGCACCATCACGGGAGAAGTAATGGACCGAGAAATGACAGCGTTGTTTGTTCTGTTGTTTTTATAAACCTTTAAGTAATCTAAAATGTAGAGCTTATTAGCTCTCCATCATTAAATTGCTGCGATGTAAAAGATTTATATCAACTATCAGTGAATACTAAATGACGTGCCTCCAGGGCGAGTATCTGTTAATGTCGATATCTCTAAGTTTAAGGTGACTTTATTCTGAGTCTGGCATTTCAGGCTGTATTTTAGTGCTGCTGTTATGAAAGCATCTCTTTAAATGTTACAAAGAGGAACAAAAGATACATTTAGTTTTCCTGCAAGGTGTCTCAAAGTGTTTCCCTCCAATCATCAGCATCAAAACACTCCTCTGTGCTTCACTGTATTATGAAGTGTTGCACTTAGCGCTGCCGGTCTCCTTGATAACTGATGGCTGCAGCTGAGCGTCGGAGGCATCGCTGACGGAGGCTGCAGGTCTGTTCGGAAAGTGGATCAGTCTCTAGTCTGAAACTTTCATCATGAACTTCACCGTGTTTGTCAGAGCGCTCTTTGTTTAGACAAGACGAACCGAGCCCAGAGAACAGCAGGCTACTGAGGGCCTGCTGCAGAGTGTGATACCAGCAGCGGCGGATAGCATATGGCACCGGGAACAAGATACAACACAAACAAACACAGGACACAGGGATGGGCAGCTAAAACGATGGGATTACATAGGCTGTGTGCTGTACTGGGAGTGTGTGAGCCTGAGTGTGTGTGTGTGTGTGTGTGTGTGTGTGTGCGTGTGTGTGGATCCTTCATGCTGCATGTGTGGCTGCTGCTACAGTTTTCAGTGTTTGAATAAAGATATGATGGTGGAGAGTCCAGTGTCAAGTGCTTTAAACAGGGTATACTTAAACTGTGTCTGAACAAAAATGAATCCATCCAATGAAATGTCCCGATAAAAGAAAATATTGGACACCTTGTGCCAAAAGATGCCGCGGTGCAAGGTGAAGTGATGCTCCTCACGCTTGAGTGTTTAAACTTTTTGCTTCATCGCCACGATTCTTAGGAATCAGGGGGAAAAATTGAATTGATCGCAGACTACAAGCTGAAAGAAAAACTTTAAACTAACAAAGGACTGCACATGTTTCATGAGACAAGGACTCCTCGACACCTCTGAAGGTGGGCTGTGGTATCTGGCACCAAGACGTTAACAGCAGATCCTTCAAGTCCTTGAAGTTGTGAGGTGGAGCCTCCATGGAAAAGAGTTGGTTGTCCAGCTCATCATGTAGATGCTCCATTGGACTGAGATATGGGAATTTGGAGACCTTAAGGCCAAATTCTGCCAGATCTGTCTCCGATCTGTCACAGCACCAGATCTGATACTTTTCTATTCTAGTCAATGTGTTAACTTCAACTGGATCCGCTCCGTTGCGTTCCGGCTGCGTCTATGATCCGGCAGGTCGGAGTCCTCCAGATCAGATACACAAGACTTCTATTTCTGCCGGATGCCGGAGCATGATGCATCAATCTCATCAGAGCAGATGGAGCGGGACAGGAAGTCAGGTTTCACCAAAACAAAATGAAAACATCCGGTTAATTTTCAGAATAAAACACTCTGTGTTATCACCAGATCGTATTTCACTTAACTACAACAACAAACCAAAGTCATGATGAGCAGAGCCAGACCTGGAGTCAACAGGTCAGAGGTTTTCAGAGGACCAGAAAGACAACCTGGATGAGGAGAGGAGGAGGAGAATCCTTGATTCAGTGATTACCGTGAGAAAACCTCGGTCACATGACTCCAGCTGTGAGCACGGAGCCGGACGGACACGGATCTGATGGAAGTCAAATGTAAGCCTCCACCAGGATACCTTCTGCAGTCGCTTTGTGGTCTAGCTCTGATGCTCACGTGTCCATAGGCACTTTAGGTGTCAGCATGGATACCCTGACCGGTCTGCAGCTACACAGTCCCATGCACAACAAATTGTAATGCTCTGTGTGTTCAGGTCTTTTGGAACGAACCACTCGGGCCTGCATCCATGAGGTTTCGTCGCCTATTCACCGGTTTCCCTCTTTCTGCAGGTACTGACCCCTGCAGACCGGGTACACATCACAAGAGCTGCAGTCGTGGAGACAATTTACCTTCGTTAAAGTCGCTCACGTCCTCATACTTGCTTATTTCTTTTACTGCTTGCTGCCCAACATGACCCATGACAGGTGCTAATCTCAAGAGATGATCAGTGTTATTCGCTCCATCGGTTAATGGTCATGATGTTATGTCTGTTTGTATCAAATGCATCCAAACTGAGTTAAAACAAGCCTGTTTAAAATGTGTAGACTCTTATTTGTTGTTGTTTAAAGAGACAGACCGTATTTTCTCCTATACTTTGGTGCAACCAGCTTGTTAAATTCCTCTCTTTGAAATCAAAATGTAACTTTGAGTCTTGATAAAGCCGGCATGGCTGGTTAAAGGAGCTGTCAGGAGCAGGATTAGCATTCGCAGCAGCACAAGTCTGGTGGATCGTAGCCAGAGGAGAGAAAGGCGAGCAGGGTCTGACAAAAAGCAGGAGGCCCAAAGTCAGCGCGGCCCGGGGGCGAGAGCTGCACTCCACAGGGACACAAACACACAAAACTCAGACTGGAGTCTCGGCTGATACACAACAAGCGGGAAAACACACACATGTGGACAACACACATGAAATAAACGCCGCGCACATTGTGTCTGGCGAGGAGATGTTAAAGCCACGGGCCTGTTGCACAAAAAGATCCTTTGTTCTATTGCTGCAAAACACACAGTATACACAGAAAAATGTACACACACACACACACACACACACACACACACACACACACACACACACACACACACATACACCAAAAAACACAAGTGCTGCATGCATACCAGGCAGAGCAGAGCGGAGCGGGGCTGCAGGTTCAGGCTGTCAGGGTGTCTGAAAGCTGCATCTATCTCACACATCTGTGGAGTCTCAGTGGAGTACACTGCATATCATCCTTTACATGCATCTACTGTTTCATGTTAGAGTGTGTGTACGCTGAGATACAGAGCCCGTGAGTGTGTGTGGGATCACCTTACAGCAGGTTCTGTCAGGAGCTGAAGATGAACTGTTAGAGAGAAATGTCTCCTCGTGTCAGTTTATCAGTCTGGCAGCTTCTCCCCTCCTCCACCCTGCAGCCTCACATCTCTCTCTCACACACATACACACATGCTCAAGTTTGATGTTGGAGTCTGTGTGCGAACGTGCAAACATCACGTAAATCTGCAGGAATTGGCAGCAAGTGAAAATGCAAACACAGACCTGTGTTTTTAATTTTCTGTTTAACATGCTGACTGTCATTAACTGTGGAATTCGGAGCATGCAACTTAAGAGTTAATGACAAGGTCTCCATTTAAATCTGACACACACGCTTTAGCAGGAAACAGAAGGTCGGCGCTGTCAGAAGTATTTCTGATGTCTTGTAAACCTCTTGTGCATGACACTTGAAAAAAATGTATAACTCATAACAAATAATAATTCTAAAGGATCAATCTGCAAAACTCTTGAAAAGTCAAAACACTTTGAAAAGCAAACACGGTTGGTTGATTTGTGTAAGTTCAAGATATTTTTCGTCTTATTTTGAAAGAAGGAGGGAAAATTGGCGTGAACCAAATCCTGCAGAGACTAGGAATCGATGCTACGACCAGCGGGATGAGAGTTGATGTAAAGAGAGAGATGTAAAGTTTATGGTTAGAGCAGACACTCGAGAGAGAAATATAACAGCACAGATCATGTCAGTCTAATGACCTCAGAGTGAGCCATAAAGCATTTTAAAGGCTTCTTTCTGGTGTATAAATTCATATATGAAAACTGTGCAGATCATTTTGGGGGTTCAGGATCTGGGTCACAATAACAAGGGGTTGCCACCAGATCTGTGTCCGGTCCGTCTCCGATCCGCTACGGTCCGGCTCCTAACCCAGGACCGCCGGACATCTGGAGTCATGTGACCGAGGTTTTCCCGCGGTAATAACTGAATCAAGGATTCTCCTCCTCCTCTCTTCATCCATGTTGTCTTTCTGGTCCTCTGAAAACCTCTGAACTGTTGACTCCAGGCCTGGCTCTGCTCATCATGACTTTGGTTTGTTGTTGTAGTTAAGTGAAATACGATCTGGTGATAACACTGAGGGCCTGATCTACTAAGATCCCAAATAACGAGCGCCAATTTGCGTGTGCAAATAATAATTTTGCATGTGTTATTTCTGGGCGTGTTGCGGGTGATCTACTAAGACTGCGTGCGCAAATGATAACGAGTGCAAAAGTGGTGAGGACCGCCCTATTTTAATGAGGATTTTGCGTGTGCTATCGGCTGTCACCATGTAGAGTTTGAGAGAGCAGAGTGGTCTTAAGCGATAAATGAAGTTTGAAGACATGGAGTTGGAGGTTTTAGTGGAGGAGAGAAATAAACACATCGGTGAACTCCAACAGAGACATCTCAGCGTTTTTGGGAGGCCTGTGAAAAGGTGAATGCTGTGAGAAAAAACAGAAGATCTGCCGATGAAATAAACGCATCTACTCTTCTCCAAAATGCAATCAGTGTTTTGATGGAGTTTAGAGAGCAATTTGATGAGGCTAAGTCTGCCACTCTTGCTCTAGAAAAGTTAAGCGTCACTTGGATGAAGACAGTCGCCTCACTGTCCCAGGGAGCAACTTTCGGGTGAACGTTTTCAATGCCTGATATACTCATACTTCATGTTGATTTTTTGTTTGTATGTGAACATGTGGGCCGCTTTGCCAATTTGACTAAACTTTATATCTGTTGATACAGTGACCTACTGTGCTCTCATTAGTTGAAAAAGTTAAAGTGGGTGTCAGAATGATGCGGTCGCTATCCGTGGTGCTGAACTGCTTTGAATTTGTATGTTTTAATATTATTATTTTGTTCTCTTTGTTTGATTGACTAAAACATGTAGTAATGCTTGTAAGCCCAGCTTTTGCGGGCATGTTGTAAAGCGATGTTATGATGAGCTTTACAGTGACCGCAGCCAAGTGTGCGTGACGCTGTGCCAGTTTGCACCTGCCTTTCAAACGTGCTAAATATAGACGCAAAAACAGCGCTCACTATCTGCTTCAGGTTTGATAGATCACATTGCGTGTGCTAAATGATTACATTTGCATCTCCTCCTCCCAGTATTTTGCGCGTTCTGATGATCTGCATGTATTCTGCATATTCATGAAGGCAAACACGCTAAATGGATAGCGGGTGCTATTTTGCTCATTTGACAGACGCAATCCTCGGTGCTCCCAGTTTGTACGTCAGCTTTGCGCGCGATACCAAGTTTGCACATGTTTTTATACACGCAAACCTTTAGTAGATCGGGCCCAGAGTGTTTTATTCTGAAAAAATAGAAGTATTGTGTATCTGATCCGGAGAGCTCAGACCTGCCGGATCAGAGACGCAGCCGGAACGCAATGGAGCGGATCCAGAGGAAGTTAACACATTGACTAGAATGGAAACCTCTCAGATCTGGTGCCCTGACGGATTGTAGACGGACTGGACACAGATCTAGCTGAATTTGTCCGTACGGCATGATGCAACTGTTCCTGATCCTGTCATCAGATCTTTACAAGACAACATTCTTTTAGCGAGACGAGATCTGGAACATCCTACACTCACACATCAATAAATACTTTAATGTAAAGATTTTTTAAAAGTTTTTTCTGCATGAAGAGAAAAAAAAACATGAATGAATGAATGTTTATAATTTCAAACACATAAAAGTGACCTTCTGTTTTTATTGGCAAGACTATTCAACGTTTAGATGGTCTTCAATGTTAAACTGCATTCAATTTAATCTAAATATACAAATGAACTCAGAGTACTTTTAACATAATAAAAAGATACAGTCAGTCTTTCACAGCTCAGCTTGAATATGATTAAATTAACTTATTTTGACGAAAATATTGCTTCACTATTCATACAGTAGAGTTTATTTTGATTTACACACACATCAAAGATATCTGCATGAAAAGAATAATATCTGCTCCCTCTTGCTCTTTGAATATAAACGCCTCAGACCTTGAATATCAGGCCGCAGATATAAAATATACTGTACGCTGAAGCAGCTTGGATCTTGACCTCCTCACCTTTGATTTTACATATTTAGCTACGAGCTGCACAAACAGCCAAAGGGGGGTTCAGTCCAGAGTTAAATCTGTGGCCAAACATTGATAATGCATATTATAAAGAGCATCTGGGGCGGATCTGAACTTTAGTCTTTAGTTAAAAACATATAAATTACTGAAGCATGCTCACATAAAACTATCTATTCTTACTGGAGGCAACGAGACGCAGAAAATATTCAAACAAAGAAGGAGGTAAAAGCCTGAATGTGAGCAGACGGGAGAGGAAACTGAGGAAGAGCCAGCAGCAGGTCAAGGCCCAGACCGAGCAGAAGAGAAGAGATGAAAGGCGGAGGGAGCTCACTAAGTGATTTAAGGTCTACAGGAGCAGACGGACCAAAATTACAAGATAAAAGACCTCTGCATGACTACAATCCCAAGATGCTCTGGGTTTTCGGAGATCAAGACGCCAGCCTGCCAGGATCCTGTTTTTAATGCAACACTGGAGCTTTTATATTTATGCAGAGTCTTCAAACATCTGTTTGTTGAATTAAAATGTCTAACCCTGATAAATCTAAAACCTCCTCACAGACTTTTGTACTTGTGTTGAAGTAGTTCTCTCACCAGGAAAACAAATTCACTGACTGTAGCTCCATCACCGAGAAGAGATGAGAGAGAGGAGAGAGAGGAGAGGGTGCCAAACCAGAAACGGGCAAACTGCTACAGTCCTCATCGTACCAATTGTAGGATTGATCCTGGGGTCCAGAGTGTCAGTGCATGGTGCATGTCGTCCCGATAGTTTCTGGCCCTCTCTCAAACTGTCCGGTCAAATTAAGGCACAAAAAGGTGTGTTTGCCCGCTCTAATATGAGCAGAGTCTCTATAAATGTTGGACATAGACACTGTAAAGTCGACCTGTCGGTTTGACAACTGCCTTTTTTCATCTGGACTGAACAGAACAACTAAATCCATCTCTATCGTCGACTTATTCACCACGTAAACTACAGAGCATCACCAAATGTATGCAGTCTTTCGGTTTCTGCTGCTTTTGCTTTGGTGTTTCACAAGAAGGCACCCGGTATGAGCTGCAGGATACGTTGCAATGATTCAGTGCTGAAGAAGAAGGCGAGTCCTGATGAGAGGGAGAGACTACGATGTGGTCACGCAGATGCCGAACGAGGTACAGACATGTTTTTGAAAGCATTAAATCACATGCATGTTCGGAAATCAATGCAAGGTATAAGCAATCACATCCTACATAAATCAAGTTGAACATTTGAAATTAATTCAGGTCTTGCAGGGATTGTGCTCCACTCCAAACATACCGGACTATCACATCGGAATTCCACCAGATCCGTGTTCTTTCGTCCGCCGGCAGCGTTTTCAGAACACAGCATGGAGCAGGACCGCTGGACAGCTGGGGTCATGTGACCTGTTGTTGTAGTTAAGTGAAATTCTATGTGGTGATAACACATAGGGCCCGATCTACCACAGGTTTGCGTGTATAAAAACATGTGCAAACTTGACAGTGCACGCAAAGCATATGTACTAACCGGGTGCACCGAGGATTGCGTCTGTCAAATGAGCAAAATAGCAATCGCTATCCATTTAGCGTGTTTGCCTTCATGAATATGCAGAATACATGCAGATCATCAGAATGCGCAAAATACTGGGAGGAGGAGATGCAAATGTAATCATTTAGCACACGCAATGTGATCTATCAAACCTGAAGCAGATAGCGGGCGCTGTTTTTGCGTCTATAGTTAGCACGTTTGAAAGGCAGGTGCAAACTGGCACAGCGTTACGCACAAACGACAGTCACAAAAAGGAGCCATGCCATATCACCTATGGAGAAACTCCTTCAACACTGCATTTTCTTATAATAAAAAAATAATAAAACAACACAAATTCAAAGTAGTTCAGCACCACGGATAGTGACCGCATCATTCTGACACCCACTTGAACTTTTTCAACAAATGAGAGCACAGTAGGTCACTGTATCAACAGATATAAAGTTTAGTCAGATTGGCACAGCTGCCCACATGTTCACATACAAACAAAAATCAATATGAAGTACTCGGCCTACTCACCACTGTTTGGAGGAGCCTTAAGCTCCGCGGACTCCGCGGTGCGCCGTATGTCCATTTTCTTTGCTCTTGCTCAATGAACAATGTGGCAAGTATACTCAGTCTCTCCTGTGCCATCGTGCTCCTCAATGGGTTTTTAATTAGTTTAACTTGGAGATGAGCGATCAGAAGTTGTGCTGGAAGTGACGGGAAGAGTAAAAATAACAGGAGGGCGCAAACCTCACTGCTGGGTGGTTGACAATGAGCGTTTTTGCCAGATTCCTAACAGACTTTTGCTTTGGTATCTGGTCCCTGGAAGAGGTTCTAAAAGAAAGCAGTTGGTCAGGGAAGCTGGGGGCGATGTCCCGACGGTGGTGCTCACTAAGCCATTTAAGCTGGTGAATCTTTGGGACAGTTGCTGGATGATGATATCAAGACAGGCAGTAAAAACGTTCACCCGAAAGTTGCTCTCTGCGTCAGTGAGGCTCTTCATCAAAGTGAGGGTCTTCATCAAAGTGACGCCTAACTTGTCTGGCCCTGATTGTTTCAAAACTGCGATTGACTTCCCAATTAAGTGGTGTTGTATCTTGACCGCCCGTGATGTGTAGATGCAGAAGGAATCTTCGTGACGCTGGCTTGCTTGCTTAGTAATACGTTTCTTACAAGAAAAAAATACCTGTATCAAACAAGCACCCGGGATGCTTGGGAGAACAGCTCTGCAAATCTGCTGACTCCCAGAATGCTGTTGACCAAGACCTTTTATAGGCCTTTGAGCCAATGACATAGCCTACTACCAAGCCCAAACTTATCTTAACCTCTAGTTATTTATTACACCCTCCTGGGCTCTGCTGGCCTAAGGGTTACAAAACTTGTCCATGCATGTCACTAAATTGGAAGGGGTCTCAACCAAATTTCCTTGAAAGTCTGGGGCAGCATAGGTTTCTCCTTGACTTGTTTTACGTAAGTTACTTATTTCCTATCAGATACTTCAGTAGCTAGAGCAAGAGTGGCAGACTTTTGAACTAATTAAATGTGTCCAATATTAGAGATTTTATTAAGGGAAAGTTTTTCCTTTTTTCTTCTGCAGATATTTTGCCATATATATGCCTGAGATGTCTCTGCTGGAGTTCACCGATGTGTTTATTTGAGTCTTCCACTAAAACCTCCAACTCCATGGCTTCAAACTTCATTTTTCGTTTACGGCCGCTCTGCTCTCCAAAACTCTCCATGGGGACAGACGATTTAACACACGCAAAATCCTCATTTAAGGGGTGGTCCGTTCCACTTTTGCACTTGTTATCATTTGCGTACGCAATCAGAGTAGATCACCCGCAACACGCCCAGAAATAGCATGTGCAATGTTTTAGTTTGCACACGCAATATAGCGCTCGTTATTTGAGATCTTAGTAGATCAGGCCCAGAGTGTTTTATTCTGAAAATTAACCGGATGTTTTCATTTTGTTTTGTTGTCTGACTTCCTGTCCCGCTCCATCTGCTCTGTTGAGATTGATGCGTCGTGCTCCGGCATCCGGCAAAAATAGAAGTCTTGTGTATCTGATCCGGAGGACTCCGACCTGCCGGATCAGAGACGCCGGAACGCAACAAAGCAGATCCAGTGGAAGTTAACACATTGACTAGAATAGAAACCTATCAGATCCGGAGATGGACCGGACATGGCTAAAATCATCGACTCCAGACGATGCTCAGTCTTGTCTCTGTTGGCTTCATCCTCTTACAGCTCAAGCCCTTCGCTCGATTTTCTATATTTATGAGAAACATAACGACACAATATTAATACTTTAAAAACTATGTGCTCTGTTGACTGAGAATACCTTCAAGAAATACTTTGAGAAAGTCAAAGAAATGACATTACTGTACAATGAGAGAATACCAGTGTGTGCGCTCATGGACCGTCTCTATTATACAGACTTCCATGAGTTAAATTCCTGCTCCCAACCTGCGAATTAAAGGTCTCATTGGACAACACTACTTATATAAAGTACTTATATCGCATATTTGAAGGTTGGTAGATCCGATTCAGTCTTCAAGAGCAATTTAATGTAAAGGAATGTGTTCATCAGGCTTCAAAAGTAGAGTTTTGCCATATCAAAGTGCTTCAGATTCTCTCCTCCGCCTCACAAGAGCAACACACGTACGTGTCGAACATCTAATCTATACCTGCACAGAGCGACTATACGTTCAGCTTCAAACCACCGGAGCCTTTTTCAAACACACGGTATATTTAGAAAGAGACAAAACGAAAACCATCGGAGCTTTCATCCCCTGATGGAGTATCAAAATAGCTCGAGCACGGCTGTGAGCGATTACTAATAATATAGAAGGATCATACATCTGGGAGTGTGTGTTACAGACAATCAAAGAACGCTTTTACAACAAGAGGGTGAGGTAACGCCTCCCTGTCTGACTGTCTGTCTGACTCTGTCTGCTCCCCGTCTCCTTTCTCTGCTCAAATTCATCCTCCAGCTACAACAACACAGATTCCCCTCTTTGTTTTAGATGTTGCTTCACTTATAATCCAAAATGACATCATTACTTAACGAAAATCCTCCTCTTTGGTTAAACGGGGTTATCGCTTGTTTAATAAAAATGCAGACGACATTAAATCCTCTGTTTTATGTGCATGGGTAAAGAATCTTCCTCCCATTCTCTTCTTTTAATCCATGCTGTTTCTGAACTCCTATTTTTATGCATCATCTCTGTTTTTATCTCCTTTACACATCTTCTGTTGTGCTTTTCATAAAAAGCCTTTTACAGGTTTCCACCACACCCACGCACGTGCTTCACATTTTCTTTCTGTCTCGTGCATTCTGTGAGAAATAAATCAAATAAATTAAACTTCTGCTGCCCTTCCCCGCTCTCTCATCACACGTCTGCCTTCTCTTTATTTAATGAAAAACAAGTAAAACCATCTGAAGCACACGCAGACGTGTTAAAGATGTTCCAGGGAGAAAACAGCAGCGCACACACATTTTAACACACGTAAATCTGTGCTTTGGGCAGCTGTCATTAGTCTGTAATTACCTTATTTGACACTGTGTACATTTGCTTGCATGCATTCACACCCGCCCACGCAAACACACAAGCAACAAAACCCATATGCATCAAATTAACGTTGCACACACATACACACACACACACACACACACACACAGACGTGGACTCAGACAGCTGCAGAGTCTGAGACGCTCCGGAGATGCTGAAGGTCAGACAGACTCAGACAGACCATTAAAATTAAACAGTAGAATCTAATTATTACTGTGTGATTAGCATTTTATTGCAGAGGACTGGAGCTCGTTCACTTTAGATTGTTCCTGGGATCAGAATGTGTTTATGTGAACACTTGGGTGTCCGTTTATGGCGGCTGTGTTTGGATTAAAAAAAAAAGCGATTATGAGAAAGTTCTGCGTTTAAAGGAACGGTTAAATCCTCCTGAACATGATACACAAGTCCAGAGTAGGTGTGTGCAAGACAGCATGACTCTACTGTTACACCACTTTCCGATTATGCTCTTTGGACTCATGCGGACAAAAGTGAAAATGTGTTTCTCAGCTCTTCCATATCGTCTTCTTCATCAGGTTGCAAAGAAATTACAAAAAAGAAAGTGGATATAATTTGATCAAGTTAATAAGTAAACCTTTCCTTTCACACGCCAAACATCAGAACCAACCTGTCATAACCTGAGTCCTGACATCCTCAACGTGCAGACCTCAGCGTGATATCCCCTCATCTTCAGGCTTTATGTCTTATATGCACATTTAAGGAGCTCTACTAATGACATTTTTCCAGAGTAGCTTATTCACTCATCCTTCACGGCGTGCTCTTCCCCGTCGGAGGAATGGAGTGGTTGCAAACAGAGAGATGTGCAGACGTCTACGCTTGCTCTTAAATATGATTCTCTTTTCCTTAACTTTTGATGTTGTAATTCATCCCATTACATGACCGGATCAGAGACTCAAGACTTGTATTTTTGCAGATGGAGCGGGACAGGAAGTCAGGTTTCACCAAAACAAAATGAAAACATCCGGTTGATTTTCAGAATAAGACACTCTGTGTTATCACCAGATCGTATTTCACTTAACTACAACAACAAACCGTCATGATGAGCGGAGCCAGGCCTGGAGTCAACAGGTCAGAGGTTTTCAGAGGACCAGAAAGACAACATGGATGAGGAGAGGAGGAGGAGAATCCTTGATTCAATTATTATCGCAGGGAGACCTCGGTCACATGACTCCAGCTGTCCGGAGGTCCTGCTCCGTGCTGCGTTCTAAAAACACAACCGGTGGGTGTTGACGGACAAGAGAGCATGGAGCCGGACCGCAGCGGATTGGAGATGGACCAGACACAGATCTGGTGGAAGTCCCGTGTAAGCTTGAGGCCCATATACAGAGGCTTCAGGACTTGTTGCAGCGGTTGCAGGTTTGACTCCAGGCCTAAGCTGTCCTATCCACTAAAGGTGCGAACATCCAAAAAATATAACTTTAAAAGCGACACCATCTACAGCAGAATGATTCTCAAATATGTGCAAATGCATTTTTGAATGAATAAAGACATCTGCATTAAACTTTAAGAGACAAGAGCGTTATTCACAAATGCACAGAACTTCAAGAACTTCCTGAAATATTCCGCCTGACTTTATCGCGACTTCTGCCTGCCAGCCCCCTTGTTAAAGTTCCTCAAGAAGCTGGGCTGATGTGAGAGCAATGGAAGAGCGCATGTATTAAAGAAGCTCAAGCTTTGGTTATAGTTTCCTTTTGTAGTTTGTGGTGATATCAACCAATCGTGTTTGAAGAAGCTTTGTTTTCTCTGCAGGGAGACAGTCGCAGGCAGCTTGTGAAGCTAGTCGAACTTTAAAAAACGACCAAAGGAGGGAACAGGAAGTAGAATCTGTAGAGTCATAATCTACTTTCTGGATGTCTGATGGAGACACTGACAGCCTCAATATGTACTTAGAAGCTGGTTGAGACCAAACCAGAGCTAAAAGACGGAAAAACCTGGATCCAGGAGGTCGCAACAAACACAAACTAATCCGGTCTCATCAAAATCGTGGCTCATTATTGTTGCTCAGCTGTGATGAGCGGTTTTACATAAACCCGTCCCTGTTTTGATTCCTTCCCCCCGCTCAGTCGGGTTTCAGCTTTTTGAAAAACTCTGAGCGTCCCCTCGTCTCATCAGCTCTGAATCCACTCTCCTCCACAGTTCTGCATGAAAAGTTTGCTTCTTAACTTCTCCACTTATTAGATTTGACTAGCTCATTTTTCATCTTGACAGCTTCATTAAACCACCCTGAACAGCTCCAAATATTTGTGTGTGTGTGCGTGTGTGTGTGTGTAATCACAAACACAGCCCGTTTTCCCTCAGTCTGCTCGTCCACATCGCTTTTTCAGAAGCTGTCTTCTCTTTTTTCTTTCCTCCCATCTCTCTCTTTTAAAGCGTCCCTCTTTCACACATCCATCCCACCGTGCTTCATTACCCTCCACTCTCCCCATCATTTTCTACCCACCCTCCATCTTATCACTCCGTCTTCTCCTCCTCCTCCTCCTCCATGATACTTTCTCTGATTTTTCCAACAGAGGAGAAAAAAAAAACACCCCCCGTCTGCTGGCTGCCGGTTTGTCTCCAGCCTCCACAA
Organism: Notolabrus celidotus; assembly: GCF_009762535.1. Lineage (NCBI taxonomy): Eukaryota > Metazoa > Chordata > Actinopteri > Labriformes > Labridae > Notolabrus > Notolabrus celidotus. Next base: position 3,211,185 of record NC_048285.1, on the reverse strand, counting down.
ACCTCTCCCTGCTCTGGTATTGGCTGGTGGAGCATCAGCTGTGTCGGTATTGGCTGGTTCCAGCAGGTGAGGCATCGCTGTGCCACTTAATCAATGCCCTGCAGAGGGGGGAGCATGTGCCAGACACACAGTGCTGCAGCAACAGCAGCAGCCGTCAGCACTGGCAGCTCTCCATGAAGCCGAGCATGGGGATGGCATGACCTTCAGACCAGCAGGAGAAAGACACACGCACATAATACAAAAACACAGGAGCGGTGTGTTGTCTTTGCAGACCACGTTCTGCACAGAGACGTCTGCAGGCCACACCCAGAACGCCACCTTTCTTCCGCAGGGGAAAAGGGCTCAATGTGTCACGACAGAGAGAAAAGTCAGGAGAGCAGGACTTTCTGAAGGTGAAGAAGAGTCTCATATAACACACACACACAGACTGCAGAGGCTGTTGGATGCACAAAATGCAACTGCTCCATTAAGAAAGGAAGAAAGACGACGATATGCAGAAACACTAAAACTCCTCTGAAAATAACAACACGAACAGAGCATGAATGCTGCAGCTCAGCAGACGCTCTCATGTCACACCCATCCTCACGTCTTTGCACCGGCTTCACATCAAAGTCAGACTCCAGCTTTAAACTCTTATCACTGTAAACAGAGTGATGCATGTTGAAGCATCGGACTTCCACTCGATCTATGTCCAGTTCGTTTTCAGAACGCAGCTTGGAGCAGGACCACCGGACAGCTGGAGTCATGTGACCGAGGTTTCCCCGTGGTAATCACTGAATCAAGGATTCTCCTCCTCCTCTCCTCATCCATGTTGTCTTTCTGGTCCTCTGAAAACCTCTGACCTGTTGACTCCAGGCCTGGCTCCGCTCATCATGACTTTGGTTTGTTGTTGTAGTTAAGTGAAATACGATCTGGTGATAACACAGAGTGTTTTATTCTGAAAAATCAACCGGATGTTTTCGTTTTGTTTTGGTGAAACCTGACTTCCTGTCCAGCTCCATCTGCTCTGTTGAGATTGATGTGTCGTGCGCCGGCGTCCGGCAAAAATTTAAATCTTGTGTATCTGATCGGGAGGACTCCGACCTGCCGGATCAGAGACGCAGCCGGAACGCAACGGAGTGGATCCAGAGGAAGTTAACACATTGACTAGAATAGAAATCAATCAGATCCTGTGCTGTGACGGACCGGAGACAGACCTGAGGGGACCGTCTTTGGTTTGTTTAGAGTGGACCGAACAGCTCAGACATATTTATCTGCAGGTAGAGAGCTCTGCACAAGAGTTGGCCCTCGTCTGCAGCAGAGCCTGTCACTGATAGGAGCCCTCTGATTGGCTTCTGAAAACAGTGTATCAGTGCATTCTGGTGCACGTTCTTTGGTGTTGGTCTAGGTCTCATTCTGGGATTTGATGTTCTTCAGTTCATGTTCATTCATTCCAAAGCCATGCACCAATATGAGGAACCATTGTGAGGTTGTCTGAGAGAGAGAAGAAACAGACTGATGCGCCACATGATGGATGCAGATTTCTCATGTCACACCTACGCAGATTTTTCTGCGGTGTGTCTGCAATCACATCAATCTCCATTCCTCTGAATGTTTGCTGGGTTGGAGCCATTTTTGCTGCCGAAATTGGCAAGCGAATTCCCTGCCCATTCATGCGCTTTCATTCAGGAAGGATAAAAATACACCCTTCACTGTACACAAACTCATTTTCACTCCTCGCCCTGCTCCTCCTGTCTCAAACACTCCTCCCACATCTTGTCCTCCTCCCTCACCCCGTGACCTCCCCGTGCTCTCCCTCCTTCCCTCCTCCTCTGAGCGCCGTGCAGAGTCGGCAGGCCCCCCACGTTGCGGGCCTATTAACAGTGCTCGGCCCGCTGTAATGATGCCTCTCCTTATGTCTGTGCAGCTGCTGCAGCGCTGAATGGGGAGGATAAATGTGGGATCCTCAACATCCGCATCATTGTTTCACTGCCACTCTCTGCTGTCATGTGTGTCAGACGGAGGAGGAGACCGCTGATGGATCTGTCTGTCCGCTGTCTGTAACTGTACCCGACTGAATTAATAGAACTCTGCTTCTCAGATCAGCTCTACACTCCACATGCCCAACATCCAGCATCAAGAGTTTCCTTGCAGGGAAACTAAAGTTTTGATAACATTTTTGCAGACTGTCCACGATAAAATAATGCACATTATTTAACATTTTGCACATTTACTTAATGCATATTTTCTGTCTTGTGGTATCTTTTGAACCAGGTCATTGTGTTTCCATTTTCAGGATCTCACTAGCCGATTGGTACAAAACCTTTTCTGGTTGCCGTAAATGCACCCTATCCAAGAACGTCCCCTGAAAGCGCCCATTTTTCCCTCACTGAAGAGTCCAGATTGTTACTGATCAACACAGATTGTTAAGTATCAGACAGTTTTACAGGAATGAGCCATGCAGACGAACATAAAGGTGCTTTTCTGCAAGCCAGAAACAGATGTTGAATCTGTGTTTTTTTAGCGCCCGTATTCCATTGACCAACAACCACCTCACCAAGAAGAACAGAAACAAAAGTGAAGGTAGTCACAAGTAGACAATCAACTCCCCTGTCTGCACTGAAGAGAGTGATGTAAAGGCCTTCCATATGTTGAGTTACTCTATGTTAGTATGAAATGTTGTGACCATAACCCGATCTGATGCAACCATCTCTTCAACTTGGATTTGATATGTAATGCTTAAAAAATCCACTAACATGAGTCTGGTCCTGCTGGAGGTTTCTGCCTGTTAAAGGAAGTTTGTCCTTGCCACTGTAACTTGCTAAATGCTGCAAAGTGCTCTGCTCATGGTGGATTAAGATGAGATCAGACTGAGTCCGGTCTGTAAGATGGGACTGGATCTTATCCTGTCTTGATGTTGGGTCTTTATGTTTCAGGTTTTAAACTATCCAGTAGCAGTCACCTTTCTGACAATGAGGTTGGCTCAGGCTTGGACCTGAGCTGGACTCCAGCTGCTACAATTACTACCATCAATCTCACCACTATCACCTCTCTTCATCTCCTCTATCCCTCTTTCCATCTCCAACTCAGTCTCTGCAGATGTGTGTCTAACATAAGTCTGGTCCTGCTTGAGGTTTCTGCCTGTTAAAGGAAGTTTGTTATAGGCCATAAAGCTAAGGTTGTATACAACTACCAGATGTGTGAGATGTAAACGAAAGACATGGCGACACATGAGGAGGTAACTCTTGTTTCTGGAGTCCCTGAGCTCCCTTGTCCCGTAGGTTCCTTGAGTCGCTGCTGTAGACGGCCTGTTGCTACAACTACTACTATCCGTCTAACCACTGCCATCTCTCTCTCTTTCTTCATCTCCCTCTATCCCTCTCTCCAACACGGTCTCAGCAGATGTGTGTCTAACATGAGTCTGGTCCTGCTGGAGGTTTCTGCCTGTTAAAGGAAGTTTGTCCTTGCCACTGTAACTTGCTAAATGCTGCAAAGTGCTCTGCTCATGGTGGATTAAGATGAGATCAGACTGAGTCCTATCTGTAAGATGGGACTGGATCTTATCCTTTCTTGATGTTGGGTCTTTGTTAATAATAGAACATAGAGTACGGTCTAGACCTGCTCTGTTTGGAAAATGAACGAAGAGTTTAAAATGCTTTTGGAGCTACAAGTGTTTAAAAGTGAGAATCAAAATGACCAATAATCACAGAACTGGACTTCAGAGAACCATATTTCTAAAAGATGAGCAGCCAGCCGCTGACTGACCGTCTGTGGAGGACTCTCTATGATCACAGCAGGAATAAATACTAAACTCCAGGTGACTCAGAGTCGTTCATTTAACAGGTGAAGATTAAAACACAGATCACATTTCAGGAACTCTGAACAAAGGAAGAAGACAACATGCCGGTGGTCTCCCCCGCTGGTCTTGAAAATGCTTTAACTACAATAAACAGCGCACATGTGTTTCTGGCTGTTTCCATCAGTGTGTACATTATGTGTCCGACAGCTGCTGCGGGGTCCATCAGTCAGCTGCTGTATTTATAGAGCGGTGACCACAGAACGCTAACAGCTGCATCGCACGGAGACAGACAGCGAGACGGAGAGGACACAGGAACCTGACATGTTCAAAACACATCTTTACAAGTCTTACAGCGCTGAAAGTGACGTTAAGTTCTTTGAAATCCTCCTCAACAAACTCTGCGTCTGAGCGAGACTCAGGCGGCGTCAGCACATCAAAGGCAGAGACAGCAGTGGGGGAGGTTTACAGTAAGAGACACGTCCACTGCAGCAGCACCGAGGAGGAGAGAGTGTCAAAAATACAACGTTTAGAAGAGGAAAATGTCACCGCCTGGGAGATTTATTGTTAGGAATGACCGCGTGTCCGGGTCGCGTTAGGTGAAAATAAATCAGAGCTGGCAGCGAGGGAATGTGAGAAAAACTCAGAATATTTACAGATTAAATAAAGAATTCAAATGTTTAAAGCGAAAAATGTGCAAGAAAAAAGTCACATTTGTAAGAAAATTACTTGATTATTTCCTGATATAATAACAGCATATGTTTCCACACACAAATAACATTTTTGTATAAAAAAAGTGATTTTTTCAAATAAAACAATTCAAGATATTTCAAGAAAAGAGCCGAAATATTCTGTCATTTTCACCTTTGAGGCCAAAAAGCTAACAATGTGTATTGACTATTCATCTGGCAAATAATTGCAGCACAAAAATTTGTTATTTTGGTGGTGAGTGAATATTTGAAAAGTTTTAAGAACTTCTTCAAGGACATGTTTGACGTTAAAGGATCGCTGAACTTCTGCAATACATGCTCTCAAAAAAGCGATTCAGCTGCTGGTAAATAAACAGAAAGATAAATTGAGTGACTCAGTGTTTGAGTAAGCGTAAAGTTTTAATCTGATATTTATTCTGCAGAGAGGGAACGTGTTTAATCACATTTTCAATCACATTGAATATAAGGCATTAATTGTCTATCTTAACTTAAAGAGACTGAAGAACCCTGCTAATGTGTAATGTAGTTTGAGTCCTGCGTTAGACCACAGAGCACCCTGTTGCACGCCCTGTTGTGTGGGTTTTGTAGTAACACATATATGAAGACCACCAGACTCCAACCATCTACTCTACGATGTAAAAAATATAATATCATTACTTACAGGCTGCTGCAGGAGCAGTCCGTAGGCTCCAGTCTGTCCCGGCTGCTCCTGTAGGAAGGGAAGAAGAGATACATCGGGTTATCATCTGCATATCGTCCAAACAACAGGTACTTCCTTTAAAGAGGAACGAGCCTATTTTAAAACCTGGTTTCTGTTCTTACAGAGAGACAACTTCTAGCGCTAAAAAATGAAGCCAATGCATGAATGCAAGAAACTGAGCGTCCACTTGAGGCAGTCCCCAAAGCCAAGGAAACCCAATTCAGCCCATATACGAATACCCAGAACTATGCAGGGTTTCAGCATAGTTCAAAATATGATTTTAGATTTGTGGCTCATTTATTAGTTCAGACATGCTTTTGGCTTTTTTGCACCATCTGCATGGAACTTCCTTCAAAGCACTTTAAAAATGAATACACTGGTTTCTTTGAGTCATTTTAAATCATTAGTTTTGAACTTTTTAACCTCTGATTGCTCCTGTTTCATCTTACTTTGTGTTAACATTACTTTTCAATGGTTTTAACATTACTTTTGAATTGTTGTGTTTTTAATTGGTCATCATTATTTTAAGGTTTTATCTTGTATTTGGTTGTCATGCATTTTAATGTTTCTTCTATATGCTCAACGTCATTGTAACTGAGGGCTTTGCTCTCAATGATTTTAGAGTTTAAATTAAAAAAAATTATATTACATTATTATATTTTGTCTTTCTCTGATATTCCTGAAGAAAAACATGTAAAGTCTAAGCCAGGAGCATAAGCTGCACTTTAGCTTATTTAAAGAGATTGACCTTATTTGTTTTAATATTTCACACTTTCATTTGGGAATCGTTCACTTTACATTTCTTTAGAATTGTTCTGAAATTTTCCAACAAGGTATTTTTGTTCGGTCACTTTGAGTTTTTAAAATAATGGAATAATAGTTATTTAAATTTTGAGTTCAATCCAGTCGTCTTGAAAAGCGTTAGAGAATCGTAAGTGAATAGTATCGTGAATCAAAAATTGGGATTCAAATTGAATCGTGGGTTGAGTGTTTCCTTACAACCCTACATATTATTAAAGCTAAACTGGCCCAAGAGTCCTGCTGCTGCAGAAGTGTTCCTAAGTTGAGTCCAGATCGTCTTATTTTGAAGTGTCGGGCCGCCGACTGAGCCGGTGTGTACGGAGGAGTTGGGAGTAAGAACAGGTTGGTGAAGGTGCCCTTCAGCAGGGCTGTGGACCCCCGCCTCCTCCTGCAGAGCCCAGACAGAGAGTGTGTGTGTGTGTGTGTGTGTGTGTGTGTGTGCGTGTGTGTGTGTGTGCGTGCTGCAGAGGGCGTTTAGTCTCATTTCACTGCATTAATAAAGGTTGTTTAAATATTGTTCTAGTCGTGTGTTCAGAGTCTCTGGTTGTAGTCATCAGCTCGCACCCTGCTCCTCTACGTTGAGGATTCAGCCTTTCATATACGTGCTGCATCTTGTTTACTACGAGCGCCTGAATGAAGTCGATCGCAACCTTGATGACTGCTGCACCGAAAAGAAACGGAGGGGAGGCAGAGAGTCGACAACGTCTGCTCCAGATCTGAGTCTGATCCTGTTCCGGTGCATCCCATTAAACTATGATACATCCCATCGCACACGTTCAGTCATCGCTGCTTAATTGCCAAACGGTCAAAAGTTGGCTTGGAGGCGCTTTGAGGTTGGCAGAGACAAAGAGAGAGAGAGAGGGAGAGAGAGAGGGGTGGGGGGGAGAGAGAGGGAGAGAGGGAGGTGGGTTCATCCTGAGTTTGAGCTCAGCTGTGATGTAACTGTGGACGATGGCTGTGCCGCAGTCAATTTAGGAGGCGATATCCTCAAACGCCCTCTACTCCCTCCCTCCCTCCCTCCCTCCCTTTCACTCGCTCCCTCCCTCCTCCCTTCTCTCTCACTCCTCTTGCTGCTGTCATTTATCTCTTCCACACCCTTTCTTTTCTTGCTTTGCTACAAAAATCTCAAACTAACCCTGTTCTACCCTCGTGCAGACTCTAATTTTATCTCTCCGTCTCTCGCCGTCTTTTCTTCCCTCTCTGGCTGTCAGCACGTCCATGCATCACTGCCTCTGCTCTCCTCCTGCTTTAGCATCCTCTCCTCTCCTCTCCTCTCCTCTCCTCTCCTCTCCTCTCCTTCCTCTCCCCCTCTGCAGCATTAACCTACACACACACACACACACACACACACACACACACATACATACACTTAAGAGAATAATACCTCCCGCTAAATTCATTTCAATAGGACTCTGGTGGGGTGGAAGGCGTTAGCACGAAGCTAACCGTCCTCCCCCGCAGCAGAGCTAACCTTCCTGCTTTTAATAACAGTATATCCCCCAGACGGATTTAGCTCTACTATATGTTTATGGTCCCTGCAACACACTCTTCATCGCTCTCCTCCTCTCCCTCCCCTCTCATTCTTCCACCTCTCCTCCAGTCGATTCAGCTTTTGAAAGAGTTTGCAGAGAGGAGGACGTTACAGCGTGGAGCGGATTATTTATGAATCATTTAAGAGCGTTTAGGATGTTGTGTAACGCTTTCATGTGTGTCTCTATACGTTCATGCATGTGTGTGCGCGCTCATCCCTCGCTCCTCTCCTCTCTGAGTGATGGAGGGTGGGGTAATCTGCACCGGTTACCATGACACCAGACAGCCCTTGGTTGGCGAAGGCACGTAGCTTCCTCTCTGCTCTATTTCCCCGGAGCCCTCCACTCAGAAGTGTGTGTGTGTGAGTGTGAGTGTGAGTGTGAGTGTGAGTGTGTGTGTGTGTGTGTGTGTGTGTGTGTCTGGGAGTCATATATGCTGCACATGATGCTCAAAGCTAAGTGGAAAAATAGAACATAGAGAGTGTTTACTGTCTCGATACGTTGAAGCAGAGGGGGAGAGAAAGCAAACAACGCCCGTCTTTGTGCAAATATTTTACAGCGTATACAAATCTGAGGGTGAATCTGGAGTTTGCAGAAATTAAAGAGTTAAATTTCCTTTTCCTCGACACCTTAAAACACACTCAAGGTCTGCTTGTCCTGCGCAGACGTTCATCACAATCCCCGGCCACAAATCATACTTTATGATCCGGTCACTTCCTCCCGGCAGCAGTTTATTATTTCTATTCAACCTCCGTGTTTGAAACAATTTGTTCTTAAAAAGCTGAGCGGTGGAGGGCAGCTGGGACGTCTGAGCTCGCAGCGTTTCTCAGACGGCGTCCTGAATCTCCTCATGCAGAGACATCCTTGAATGACACTAAAGAGGAGAGCGTTTGTTAAAGATTCTACTTCAGAGCATCCTCAGTCACCTCACATGAACCTGGCAGACACCAAAAACTCCACAGAAGACTTTCACTCTCTTCCTAAATTGAACTCTGCAGACTCTCTGTCTGAATGCATGACCGAAGCTGTTATAATCTCATCTAAGCACGGCTTAAACTCAAATTTATGCTTTCTCAGACATCACCCGACCTCCAGAGTCACCTCGCATGAACCGAGTAATGTTCAAAATCAAGGACAGGAACATTTGCAATGGTTTCACATCACAGTGAGTTTGAGGAAACACACGTCTGCAGCGTGTATCATCCGATCAAAGCTCGGCTACGACGTCATTTTATGCGTTCTGAGTCGCCTCACAGGGAGACAGGTTCGTCAGCATTAAGACGCAGTTCATTTGTGGAGGATAAGTCTGTGTTCTCTGCAGACGAAGGGTTCAGAATCTCATCCAAGCAGGTTTAAAATATACTTTTTGCACCTTTAATCCCCTCACAGAGAAGATCGTGATGGTAAGAGGTGTATTTTTTGTCTTAGTTCTTCGACACTGCAGACATTCTGTTCAAGACTTATGTCCCTGCACCTAAAATAATGGATGTTACCTTGGCTTTAATTTAAATACATATTTTTTTTAATTCTTTGCAGGACACCTCGCAGCATCTAGAATCACCTCACACACACCCAGCTTCTGCTTCCCCTTTTCATTACTGTTATCCTCTGCAAAGATTGAGTTTAGTACAAACATGACTGTATTTTTAAAAGATGCATGGTTAAATGTTGTTTTTATGCATCCTGAAGCACCTCATGCACATTTGGTATGAATCAAATTAAAGACCTGGAGAGGATTTCTTAAAATCTTTGAATCTGCAGAAACCAGGTTTAGAAAAATGCACGACAGCATTTCAGTTCAACTAATCTCACCAGAGATTAAAACTTATGTCAAAGCTTCTCTGACGCCGAGCTGACCTCTGACCTCTGACTCACCTCAGTCTGAAGATTTTTCAGATATTTAAAAGAATATTTGTCACATTTTTTTAGGTTCTGCAGGAACACAGATTTGGAAAACCTTTGCTGCAGGTGAAATAATCGAATTTTGTAATAAGTTGCACCACTTTTACGTATTTTAGACACCACTTAAAGCATTAAATTACTTTCTGCAAAGTTGATTTTGGTCAAAATTAAGATTATAGGTCTTTATAAACGAGTTTTGCTTGAAACGTTTCTTAATTTTCAGACTCTCCTTTGGAAAAAAGCGACACAAGAGCCCAAAGAAACTGAAATAACCTTTAATGATTTTTTAAAAAATCCTGCAGGGGAATATATATTCGTTCAAGCTTTTACTTCAACTTTCCCGTAATCATCAAACTCTTCAGGGATCAGGATTAAAGTGCACCAATGCAGCTTTATTGATCTGAAGTAAGTTTGTCAAGGACTTAACTCTCAGACACACACAAAAAAAAAAACATCCTTCATCTCATCTGCAGAGAAGACGGGTTAAATTTAAGAATGGAGGTATTTAAAGAGTCTCCTCTTCATCGTCGGACTCTGCTGTCGTTGGTTTTAGGAATTATTTAAATGCATCTTAAATCATTGAAACGCAGTGGGCAAAGATTGTACAGGTAAAGGTTTAAGTATTTGTTGAGTTTCTGACTCTGCAGGCGTCGGGTCAAAGAGTCAAGTTTGGAGCCGGCTGATGTTTGCATCCCGACACACATCCTGCAGAGTTTAAGAGATTTTCCTTTGGTCGTTTCTTTAATTACTGCAGCACAAACCTCACCTTCATGAGATCAAACCCTGCAGCTGAACACGTCACATTAAGGGTTTATTTGACATATTTTCCGTGCCTCAAAATGAAATATATTGGTGCATGTATCTGTCCTGATTCTGCAGTCATTCTGGGCGAAATGAAGATTTTAACTCTTCCAGCAAACAGGCGTTCCCGGACCTGATGCAATTACTTTTCTTAGTCTCACAAGGCGATCACGGTGTTTTGAAAGCACTCTGCTCACAGCTCCTGGAATCCTAATAAAAGTGTCCATGCCAGCCCCAATCCATCTATCTATCTCCAGACTCCAGCCCGGATGAATAATTTAGCAGGCTATATTTCCAGCCATCTGCTTCCCTCCCTCTCTCACTCACTCGTTTACTCTCTCTCTCCCTCCTTCTCTCCCTCCTTTTCTTTCTCAGTAAAGTCAGGTTCTGCTCCTCGTCCACATGCAGAGCATCAATTAAAAACAACAATCAGTTTCTCCACTTTTCTCTTGCCTTATTGACACCACAAAAATGCATTCAGTGAAGGTCAAAGTTACATGTGTTCGAAATACATTCACAGTATGAGAGAATTGAAGAGCCTGGCATGTTTTAACACAAAATAAAGAGAAGCAGGAGCAGCTCTGACTCCACTAATGATCCCTGAAGCAAGAGAACGAATACACATCCTGCAGCAAATCATTAACCCTGATCAACATCTGCAACAGTGCCCGTCAGAGCCCAGCAGAGGTCAGCCAAGTCCCTCTTTCTCTGCCAGCAGCATGTGGAAGAAGAGAAGGACATGTTCCTGCAAACATGCATCACTTCTGTCATACATGTGGAGCAAAAACAACACCTGAGACACGACAAAATCAGAGGAATATTAGACTTTAAATCCTGTGTGGTGATTACACCGGTCAGGAAGAGAGAAGCAGCCGAGGGAGGGTTTTAAACTCGACATTCGACAGATTGAAGGTTAAATAAATCCTCAGACAAAGGAGGATAAACCAAAATCAGTCTTAAATTTAATAAAGTTTCACCAAAGCAAAGACGAATAGAGAGAGAGACAGGAGATGTTATTCAGCCCTGAAGGATCCACAGTGTAAGCTCGAGTGTGTACCCTTCACTCTGAGAGCTCAGCTTCAAGTGTGTGTTGATGAGTTTTGGTCAAAAGTGAATTTTTAACACTTCAGGTTTGGTCATGTTTAGTGCTCACACTCTAAAGGTTTTTATAGAAACGACTTCAGTATCCTGAAATGTAGCTCATAGATCTTTACAGGACACAAAAAGTACTCGAGAATGATCCTTTTCTTCTGATAAACCTGCGATTACTCTCAGACTGGCACTGCAGTCCATCATACATTCAGAGTTATAATGTGACGTTGTTTAAAGGTTTTAAAGTTGTTTCAAAGTTATATTTTTGGGCTTTTTTTTTGCCTTTGTTTGATGGGATGGATGGGGAGCGGGAGGGAATGCGATCGGGGCCAGGAGTCGAGCCAGCGACCTCTGTGACGTGGACTGAGGCCTCTGTATGAGGGGCGCATAGACTGCTAGGCTACCAGTGCCACAAAGGTTTTAAAGTTTAAGGTGTGACACAAACAACCTGAGAGGACACTTTAGCAACTTCAGCTTCATAATCTCAGCATCAACGCTGAATTACAGACTATCATGATGCAAAAAAAACTTATATACTTATATATCTTATATGAGGCGAGGATAGACGTATCTAACACATGATGAGAGGGTTCATTTTCAGGGTTTAAGTGCATTTTGTCTTGCACTTTTACCCAAGTTAGATTTTAAATGCATGTCATCAAATACTAGAGGATAAATGTACGCGATAGGGATGGGCACATTTTCGAATATTTGTTCACTTTGTAAAAATCGAAGAGTTACTTCAAATATTTTCTCATTTAAAAGTACAATGTTTCATCGTTTGTACGGGTGCCTGCGTACGGTATTCCCGCCAGACGGTGGCTACAGAGCGTCTTAAAGCTGTTTGCTAACCGCATTACATAACAGAAGAAGAAGAATGCTAACTGCATTAAATAGCAAAAGAAGAAGAATGCTAACTGCATTAAATAGCAAAAGAAGAAGAAAACATTTGCAACAGTCACAGCAATTTTCTCAGTTTCTGAATCTAACACTACTGCACAAGTATTTCCCAAGCGGCAATCTCCGGTCTCAAACGATGAAGCCAATGCGGAAGTGTTATAAACTGCAATACATAGAGAATCCACTTGAGGCTGGCTGCAGAAAGACCAGAAACCACATAGACATGAATGGGAAAAAGACGATCTTTGCAGCATTAATAAACATGTTTACAGCCTGGTTCAAAAAACGGCTTGGCCCTACAAAGCTAATCTCTCTATCGGCACACACTGTACGGGGGGTGAATTTATTTCAGAAGATATTAAGATTACGAGTTTTTGCCCAAATAAGGACATGACTGACGTGACTCCCGGTCAGGAACACATAGCTGTTGACTAGGAGGCTCACACTACGTCACACTCGAGTTCTGCATTTCCAATATGACTGTTGCGTCGATTGGCTTCAAAACAGCTCTCAGGAACAGATGGGTGACATCACGGATACTACGTCTATGTTTTATACAGTCTATGGTATTTCCAGAGACTGAGCATGGCTGTAAAATGGAAACACACATGCCACACCGCGTCACAGAAACACCGACATAAAGGTCGAGACTGAAGCTGTCAGTGCACGCTATGAGTAGAACCTCGTCCCGCTGCTGGTCAACGAGACTGCCACACAAATGGGACCTTAATGAGAGGGGGGGTTATTTGAAAATGGTTGAATAGAAGCAAATGATAATGATACAGTATTTTGGCTTGAAATGCTCATCCCTAGTACGCCAATCTGCAAAGTAAAACATCTGGAAATTCACTTTAGCATAGTTTGCATCAAAGCAGAAAGTGTTCTGAAATGTATTAAAAGTATTATTTATTTGTTTATGCAAGTGTTGCTCCATAAAGCAGGGGCCATGCACGCTACATTTCATGTCCAGAGGAAGCTTGCAGCCACATTTCCTCTAACACAAGTAATGAGCCTGTAACAGAGTTTTAAAGATCTGCAGTGGATTATTCAAACTTTGAATTTTATAGGGACAGAGAAAACAACAAGTGAACTCACAGCAGACCAAACACGCTGCTTTCCAGCTCGGTAGCTCACCATGAAGGATTGAAAAGAGGTTAAAAAGAGAGAATTAATCAGTACAAGAAGACATGACCGACACACTCAGTATCAGCGCCGGGCACAGTCAGCGTGTCTAAGTTTACCGCCTGCAGACCTGACTGTCCTTCAAACATGTTTTCAGAGCACATTTAAGATGTTAAAACGCTCCGCTCGCTCTCACACTCGGCGGTAAAGAGTTCAACATCCCGGCTGCTTTGACTGAGAAGCAGTTTCCCCCCAAATACTCGCAGCAAAATTTAGCATAAAAGTCACTTCTGGAGGACGAGCGCGAGAGAGAGATGTACAAACTGTCTGTTCAAATGTAAATGCATAAATTTGCACTGGTGCTTCTGAGTGGAGAGGATTTGGTTTGCATGCTAAAAATGGCCTCACAAATGCTCCCTCCTCTGGTCTATCTATATTCATGCTCCCTGTGCTGGCTGGCTGCTGACCCTGCTGCTCAGGTTAGCTGGCGGCCTGACAGACTGGCTGTAAAACTGGCTGGCTGCTTTGCCCTCATGTAGCCCCTGCAGCAGCAGCAGCAGCAGCCACCACAGCAGCAGCATCATCTATTACAAACACACAAACACTCTGATTCTCTGAGACGCTTACATTCAGCGCGACCTGCCGTGACCGGCTGCATGTATTTATAATCTTCTTTATCCTGCGGCAATTAAGCCCCCTGAACCGCTGCATGATGAAAACACCAGAGTCAGGGGAAACGGCGAGCGGTGCCACATGTCTGCCATCTTGTCACCTCAGTATCACACGGATGAGCAGCCGGATGCACTTGTAACCTCTCTGCTTACTGTGCCCTCAGACACCTCGGAGAAGAGACACTAAAGCCTCTGGCTCTCCGTATCCTGTTTCTAGGAACCGTGGTCCACTGTGGGCCGAGGTGGGGGTGAGGGAGGAGGGGGGGAGGGGGAGGAAAGTGAGGCGGGAGAACATGCAGAGGTGGCCTGTGCATGTGCAAGGATTTTTATGCACACAAAGCCGTCTGAGGAAGACAGTCTTTGCAGGTAACACGAGTGCATTCGGCATGTTTGCATGCACAATCTGGTTACTACACGGACTACAAGTTGTCATGGTTTCACTCCAGCTGCTGCTTTTCACTCCAGAATCCTGTCAGCTCCAGTTCTGATGTGCCAATCAAGTCAGCAAACTGAGCCAGACATAAAGAGAAGACAGAAAGAGAGACGATCCACGGCTACGCAGCGAGACGGCGGAGAGGGGAACGACACAAGTGGGAGAAAGAAGTAAAGGAGGGGGAAGTGAGGAGAAAAGGGGAGGTTAAAAAAAAAAAGTGGTTGGAGGAGGATTGGGGGAGGAGAAGAGGTGGTGAGGGACAAGGACAGGAAAGAAAAAAGGGGGTAAGAAGAAAAAGGAGGAGAGGAGGAGAGGCGAGACGAGGAGAAGGAGTGAAAAAAAATAAAGAGAGAGTGAAGTGGAGGGGATCTGGAGGGGGAGACGGGTGAGGGAGATGGGGAGGAGGTGGGGGCTGCTGCTGCTGCTGCTGATGCTGGAGCACAGCGCGGCCAGGCTGAACCGAGTGAACTGCAGCGGAGGTCAGGGAGTCCAACATTCCTCTGGAACAGTGTGTTTACACTGCGTAGCTGAGAGGAGGGGGCCGAGGAGCGGGGGGAGGGGGCGCGAGGGGGACGACGCGCAGGGGAAGGAAATCATCTCCCGGAGACACTCCTTTCAGGGAGGGAGCGTGTGTGAGTGTGCGAGCGAGTGAGAGTGTGTGTGTGGATCCTGTGGCTTTACAGTGCGTTTCTAAAGCACCGGGGTAACTTGATTCTCCTCTCCTGCCTCCCCCGCTGCACCACCCTCACCCCACCTCACCCCACCTCACCCCCTCCTTCATACAACACTATTTAAATCAACCTTAAACTTTGTCCACCCACGATGACCGTCTGTCACCAAAACTGTAGTACTCGAGCTACAATTTGAAGCTGATGTGTCGTTTTAATGTCTCCTACATTGATGCATCTTTTAACTGACTTCTAAAACTATGGAGAAATAAAGAATATAAATATGAAATAAGAGGGCATTTAAGGTCTGCTGACTTTAAAATTAAAGTTCTGCCCATGGAAGCTGAGAAGGTTTCGTCTGATTCCTGAGAACGTTTGCACCGTTTTTATCAAATTAAAGTCACAATACTTCCCAAAAAAAGAAAATGTCTTTATTTTAATTCAGCAAAATAAGAAAAAGTAAATGCATGACATATTTACAACGTTACAAAGAGCGTGCTGCCCCTTTTTGTGAAACTTTTGGCTTTCACAGTCGAAGCTTTTTCCTCTTTTGTTTGCAGAGACAGAACTTTACCTGCTTTGGTATATTTGTCGTCTACAATAACTTAAAAGATTAAGTCCAAAAGGTTTCAATTGATCAATTTTGCATTTACAATGTCTCTACTTTTGAAAATCAACACGCATAATAAAATCCCTCCTGACTTTAAACAATTACAAAAAAAGGGACATTCAATAGTTTCCTGCACAAGACGAACAAACACAAAGAGCTGTTTCTGCCTTTTCTCTTTAGGATTATTTGAGTGAATGATCTCAGCTGAATCATTTAGAATCTGATGCATTTTTAAAGAATTTTAAAGACATCAGTTCGGACATCAAGCACGCAGTCGAAAGTTGAAAGCAAAGCGGCAAGTGGTCGCTGCACACACTGAGAGCTCTGCAGTCGTCTCTCACCCTGCTGCTGCTGCTGCTGCTGCACACATTCATTCATGACATAAAGACGTTTCCTTCCCCCATCTGCTGGTACGACCGAGACACTGCAGTACAGGCTGAGACTACATGCAGACTGCAGACGCATGTACAAATGTACAGGAATCAAGTCAACCGGTCCAAAGTATCACAGCCACATCACACAGAACAAAACCTGAAACTGTGGAGTTAGTGTTTCTCATAGAGAAGGACTGCTTTGTTCTGAAACTGATCATGAAGACAGGAAACTGTGCTGTCTCTCTGGTTTCAACTTATAGAATTACTGGGGAAAAGGTTAGTAGGGGAGACTGAGGGGCAGCTGTAACACACTGCATTTCTCCAGTAAAAAACAAGCTAGAGTGTTGACACTCAGTCTGCACATGCTCCGTAGGATTATTTCTCTGTCTGTTGAGGAGGATTAGGATCACTTCATGGTAGGACTTTTAAAAAACAGCACTTATACTTTCTGTGTCAAGTTTTTATGATCGTGAACTTAAACGGAAATCATTTTATATCTCAGCTAGGTATAAAAAAAGTCATGAAGAGCATATGCTAACAAAGGTGTTTGTAGCAGGTAAACAAGATTACATCATGGCTGCCAGATTTGGGGTAACTGTAACAGTGTTACAATTAAAACGGATCATTATTTAAAGCTCCAGTAAGGAATTTTATGTCTGTGGATTTTGGCGCCCCCTGTGGACAAAACAGTACCCCTAACATCTTAACTGATTTTGTTTGGGCATCAGTAAGAAGTATTTTCATGCAAGAAAATCTCATCATGTTGTCTTCTAACTATAAAATGTATAACTCATGTTAAAAAGCCCAACTCTCAGAGGTTACAGACATCAAAAAATCAGGACATAGAACCAAGCAGCAACCTCCGGTCTAAAAATATAAGGCCAATACGGAAGTGCTAAAAACTGCAGTTCATGCTCTGGAAGTACGGGAAGCCACATACACACCAATTCAAAGAAGCCGATCTTTACAGCAGAAATAAACATGTTTACAGCCTGGTTCAAAAAACAAGTGTAGTCTGGATAGCTCAATTCTTGATCGGCACACACTGTACAGGTGGTGAATTTTTTAACAACGTGGTAATTTCGAAGATACTAAGATTACAAGTTTTCCATTATGAGAGGCACAGCTGACTTGATTCACAGCGGGAACACTGTAGCTGTTGGCGAGGAGTTACGTCACACTCTTTTGGATGAGTTCATCTTTTGGATGAAGTCAGCATTTCCAATATGGCTGCCGCCGCTGACTGGCCTCCCAACAGAGCTTCAGAAACAGATGGGTGACATCACGGATACTATGTCCATTATTCATACAGGCTAAGCATAGAACATGTAAATCTTGTTGTTGGCCAGAGGCATCACTGTTAATTTCAACCCGTTTCATAACTGGTCAAAAACTCCCCACTGGAGCTTTAATTTAAAACTGTCTCAACATATTCTCTGCTAGATATCGACTTTAATAAAATGTTTTATAGTGTTAATAAATTAAAAACAGATGCTTACCTAGATTTCTTTCATCGAATGCATCACTTAATATTGGGTTTGTTAATACAGTTAACAGTTAATGCACTGTTTGTTTGTTTTTCTCCTCTCTGACCCTTATTATTATCATGTCAAGCATTTTCATGTCTGTCTTATGTTTTCAATATTGTTTGTAAATTTTTTGTTACAAAACAACAAAAATAAAGTTAAAAAAAAAAATAGATACCAGATCATGTTAGGACTGGGAATTAATCCCACGACCAGTGTGACGAGGACTGTGGCCAAAAACTGAATTATTGGATCACTTTAAGGTGACATGCAGTGGTTCAATCTGGTGCATTTCTTCATTGTTGTCACTGCTCTTTGACGCAGACATAACACCCTGACTTCCTTCATAAATCTGACTGAAGCAGTCTCGTCTTTATCAGTTAAAATATAAAAACAGTGTAATCATGTGGTGCACAGGTTTGTTATTAAAAGAGGACAAAGTGTAGCTCAACTTATCAGAGAGGGAAATGTGACTCTCTCACCTTTCGGCAGAAACTCACTTTGTAAGAGATATAAGACTACAACACATGAATACATTTCTCCATTCATATGCCACAAAGCGCCGACCAGTTATTCTCCAGACGGCTTTTCATCCAAATATTACCATTTAGATCAGATTTAGCCGGTGCCTCCTCAGACTCAGTAAATATTTAGTGTTTACTGTGCCGTTGAGGAAATTATCACCGCTGGCATCAGTCAGAATGACATTTCAGCAAATCAAAGCCGAGCAGGAGACAATTGGCTGTCTGGGCTCCGGACTGAATAATCAATTTGTCCCCAGACTGCTGCATAGCAACAGTCTGCACAAAAAAAGGGCAAAATATGCAGAACAAACAGCAGAGACGTGAAGTTGAGTTCAGGATAAACTAGATTAAAATCTTAAACCTTTGGCCTCTTCCTCGTTCTGTATCTGAATCCTGACGCAGCAGCAGCAGGCGTTTTCTTTCTGAATGTCAGCATCGTAAAGAAGCAGCTTCAGCTTCAATCTTCAGATAATCATTCAGACGGAGCGCAGCGGCTGCAGTCTGACATCAGGTGTCTGCTCGCCTTTGTTTCCTGCAGTCACACCGCAGACTGCAGGCTGAGTCACCTCTCTGAGGGCGGACACACTTCGGACCAGGAATCCCCCAAACTTCTCCAAAAGAAAGATGAGAGCACAGACGCTCGGAGACAGCAGGAAGTCAGGTTAGTGTCACCTTGTCAAAATAAAGTGTCTGCTATAGAGTATCAAAAAGAAAAACAGCACTTTCATCTACGCCGGAGGTTTACGATGCGGCGGTGTCACAGCAGGACGGGACGCTGTCAGAGAAAGAAAATGTGCCATGAGACGCTGTAAAACACACTGAGACACCATCGTTAGTGGAGGTGGGACAGAATATGATAGGCTACAGGGATAAATCATCACCTGGACCTGTGTGATGCAACAAGCTGGTGCTAGATGTAATACTTTAACACACTCAAAATGTGTGTCCCTGCATTTTTGACTCACCACATCAGTACTTCATGACCCCACATGGTGGCGCTCATGGCGTGAATGAGGGTAGCGTAAACTGAATCAATTGGTCAAAGAAGAAACTGGCATCTCACAGTGAAGAGATGCACAAGCCTCTTTGGCTCTGACACAAAGTTGCCATATTAAAAGGGCTTGTAATAATTTAAGCAGAATATTATGATATGTTAGCATCAAGAGTTACGTTACCATCAGATTTCAAAGTTGTCTGTTTGTAAGCTCTTCCTCTTTCACCCACAAACTACTGCTTAGGACTCAGAAGTCTCTCTGGGATCCACTCCAGTTTGCCAACCAGCCACAACTGGGAGCTGAGGATGCGATCACCTTCCAACCAAGCGAGGTTAAAGACGTCAAAAAGTCATGACATAGAACCAAGCAGCAATCTCCGGTCTAAAAATATAAGGCCAATACAGAAGTGTTAAAAACTGCAGTTAATTGAGGATCCGCTTGAGGCTGGCTGCAGAAACATCAGGAAACCACATACACACCAATTCAAAGAGACAATCTTTGCAGCAGAAATAAACATGTTTACAGCCTGGTTCAAAAAACCGTCTTCGGTCTATGTAGCTAATTTCTCTATCGGCACACACTATACGGGGGGTGAATATTTTTCTAACGCAACATTTTCAAAGATATTTAGATTATGAGTCTTCCATTATGAGAGGCACAGCTGACTTGACTGACAGGTGGGAACACAGAGCTGTTAGCTAGGAGGCTCAAAGCCCGCCTCTTTAAGTCACACTACATTATGTTGAGTTCAGCATTTCCAATATGGATGCCGCTGATGATTGGCTTCAAAACAGCGCTTCAGAAACAGATGGGTGACGTCACGGATAATACGTCCATTATTTATACTGTCTATGCTTCCTACCCAACTGTGTCTACGCTCACCTGGACAACTCTGAGAGCACAATTAGGGTCTTTTAAAACTACTTTTCCAGTGCTTTTGACACCATCAGTCCAGATCTATTGGGTGAGAAGCATACAGCAATACATGTTGAGGCTCCTTCTGTTGACTACCTAACCAGCAGACGACAGTATGTCCACCTACAACGCTGTGTGGTCAGCAACCCTGGGGCTCCACAGGGGCCAGTCCTGTCTCCTTTCCTCTTTCAATTATATGCATGTATTAAAATATAGATCAGTATATGGTTGGCAGTAGTGCAAGATATTGGGACACAACCAACGCTGAAACAAGAGTTTAACACGTTAAAGTAAACGATCAACGGTGGTCGTCACTCAAACTTTGAATGAAAAATTGATCATGTGTTGTATCACTAGAAGAGGAAAGCATGCAGAGTGGACAGACAAAGATTGGAAGCTGACAGGTGAACAGCTTCATGCCAGACATTTGTCATATTTCCTCTTTGTTTCCTCATCCTCATCACCTGCTCGGAGAAGAGGCGGCCGGGGTAAAGGTGGACACATGGGACTCAGAGAGGAGCGAGTCCAGAAACAACAAAGGATAGCCACAGCTTTGACAATGCCTGTCCAACCCTGACACCCGACCACCCCTCCGCCCTCCCACCTCCAGCCCCCCCGCCCCTCAGAGAGCAGGGACCTTTGCTCTCCCTCCATGACAGCCAGCGCTCTTTTGTCTGGGTCTGCCAGACTCCGGCCAGACCTAGACAAAGGCGGGAGCACAGAGGGGACAGAAAGAGAGAGAGAGAGGAGAGATGAATCTGAAAGGGTGCGATCGGCAAACTGTGCTCACCTTTTGTCCGACACTCTCCGTGTGTTCGTGCACACGAATGTCAGTCATTTTATAAATTTTGGAAAGTAATCCGCTCTTTTTGTCTCTTTTTAAGACGAGGGTTGTGAACACCCGCAGCGTGACGATTAACAATCAGGTATTTTATTATTCAGTCGGCTTCTCTCCACACCTGTCAGAGGTCTTTTTTTGTGTCCCTCCTCCTTCTGAACCCCGTCTGTCGTGACCCGTGTGGTCCACGCCGCTCCCTGTCGGCATTACAAACCAGAGGAGAGGAGTGGGGAGAGAGGAGATGTGTAGTTGTGGGTTTCGGTGCCTTTGTGTCTGCTTTGCACCTGGGTTACATCATCCCAAGTTTCCTCATCTCATCCCTTTCTTTCACACACCTGTATATCTCTACTCCAGCAGCTTAAGCACAAACAAACTTTGCCACACAGCGACCTGAAATCTAAAGTTCTCACAGCGAGCATGCACTCAGGTGAACCTGTGCAAAAGTTTTATCATCTGTGAAACTGGATTTCACTGACAACTATTTAATTCCTCATCCTCTATAGATAGTTAAAGTTACATTAATCATTCTTTCACTTTAGTGCCAGATCTGTGGATCCTGTGAAATATGGTCAAAATAGCAGAACAACCTGCTTCCTCTGACTCACCGTGTTTTACAGAAAGGCAGTAAAAGTTCCCTCTTGGATGCCTTTATGGTAGAAAAATAAGACAAAGTTCCTTCCACAGTGGCTCAGAGTGTGAAATCCTGTGATGAAGTGCACTCTGGGGCGCATTCCAAGCCGTGAGAACAAAAAGAAACTTCTCAACATGCCCGAAAATTACTTCCTTTCCTCCGTGAGTCTTAAGAAGCGAGGAGTCAATGTGTGATTTTCTCCACAGAAGTTAAATATTGAGTCTGAGTCTTAAAGAAAACCGACTTTCATGTTTAAAAAGATGAAGCTGTCGTCCTTTTTTAAAATCTTATTCACTTCTGTCCATCACAAAAACAGGCACCAGATCTGATAGATTTCTATTCTAGTCAATGTGTTAACTTCCACTGGATCCGCTCTGTTGCGTTCTGGCTGTGTCTCTGATTCGGCAGGTTGGAGTCCTCCGGATCAGATACGCAAGACTTCTATTTTTGCCAGATGCCGGAGCACGACGCATCAATCTCAACAGAGCAGATGGAGCGGGACAGGAAGTCAGGCACCAAAACAAAATGAAAACATCCGGTTAATTTTCAGAATAAAACACTCTGGGCCCGATCTACTAAAGGTTTGCGTGTATAAAAACACATGCAAACTTGATAGCGCACGCAAAGCTGACGTACTAACCGGGAGCACCGAAGATTGCGTCTGTCAAATGAGCAAAATAGCACTCGCTATCCATTTAGCGTGTTTGCCTTCATGAATATGCAGAATACATGCAGATTATCAGAACACGCAAAATACTGGGAGGAGGAGATGCAAATGTAATCATTTAGCACACGCAATGTGATCTATCAAACCTGAAGCAGATGGCGGGCGCTGTTTTTGCGTCTATAGTTAGCACGTTTGAAAGGCAGGTGCAAACTGGCACAGCATTACGCACACATGGCAGTCACAAAAAGGAGCCATGCCATATCACCTATGGAGAAACTCCTTCAACACTGCATTTTCTTATAATAAAAAAATTATAAAACAACACAAATTCAAAGTAGTTCAGCACCACGGATAGTGACCGCATCATTCTGACACCCACTTGAACTTTTTCAACAAATGAAAGTACAGTAAGTCACTGTATCAACAGATATAAAGTTTAGTCAAATTGGCACAGCGGCCCACATGTTCACATACAAACAAAAAATCAATATGAACTAGGCCTACTCACCACTGAACACCACAATGTTCTTCATCTTCTTTTTATTTCATCGGCAGATCTTCTGTTTTTTCTCACAGCATTCACCTTTTCACAGGCCTCCCAAAAACGCTGAGATGTCTCTGCTGGAGTTCACCGATGCGTTTATTTGCGTCCTCCACTAAAACCTCCAACTCCATGGCTTCAAACTTCATTTTTCGTTTACGGCCGCTCTGCTCTCCAAAACTATCCATGGGGACAGCCGATTTAACACACGCAAAATTCTCATTTAAGGGTGGTCCGTTCCACTTTTGCACTTGTTATCATTTGCGCACGCAATCAGAGTAGATCACCCGCAACACGCCCAGAAATAGCACGTGCAATGTTTTAGTTTGCACACGCAATATAGCGCCCGTTATTTGAGATCTTAGTAGATCAGGCCGTCTGTGTTATCACCAGATCATATTTCACTTAACTACAACAACAAACCAAAGTCATGATGAGCGGAGCCAGGCCTGGAGTCAACAGGTCAGAGGTTTTCAGAAGACCAGAAAGACAACATGGATGAGGAGAGGAGGAGGAGAATCCTTGATTCAGGGATTACCGCAGGAAAACCTCGGTCACATGGTGGGTGTTGATGGACGATAGAGCACGGAGCCTGACCGCAGTGGATCTGGTGGAAGTCCGATGAAGGGTAACATGTCCTTCCCATGTCTTTTAAAACATTTGATGGACAATATTTCTTCATCCTGATCAAAATCATTCTGATTGAAGATATCGGGTCTGGTGTTTACATGCATAGCCTCATAGTACCATGTCTTCAGCGGTTTCCATTGCTTATCAAGTTGCTCCATGCTCCAGCCTATCCCGGCTTCACACTGTGTGTCATGGACTTTTTTGGACAAGCCCATATTGCAAACCCTCCAACCATCCAAGTGTTGTCTTGTGTAAAGTTCTTTGAGTGTTTCTACTAAAATCAAACTCCCTACCATCGTCAAGTTTGACGTCATAGGTCCAGGTTTCCAACATGCTCACTGCACATTATCAATATCCTGATCATGCTTGCTTGTCAACATCTAACTGTATCCTTACTTGGTAGGCAGGATGTCTACGCCAGATAACGACAGCCACGTCTGCTCTATAAAAGCATGACATACCAGCGTGACACAGCACAGCTTTCCAGCTAATTCAATAAAGAGGAAGCAACTTAATACACAAAGGTCACGATGGAGGACATCCAGCCTTTTGTGCGCTCTCTTATTAGTATGCAACAAAAAACACCTTTGAAATTACTTCTGAAATTTGCAGTATATTTATTCATGGCACATTTTGTGTTTGTCCATTGTTAACACTGTTGCACAGAAAGTGACGATTCTTTCGACCAATTGACAGGCGGCAGTGTGTTTAGCTCCACCCTTTAGGTTCAGATAGGTGCGATTGGTACCCAACCAGAAGGGTGCATAAACTTCAGTGGAAATAAATGCATACCAAACTGAACCGGACCGAGTGATGGGAACGCAGCTTTAGATGCTCATTAACGATATCGTGGAGGGTGTCGTCAGAGAGGGATTTCTGCCATTTTGCAATCACAACTTCGATACTAGAATTGATGCACTGGATAAATGTTTACATTTGGCTTGGCTCGAGACATTTCTGATATGTTGTATGGACGAATCCGTCTCCTCAAACTGTAAATCCTCTCCGCTGTGTGAAAATGAAATCAGTACGTCTGAGAGCTGAGGAGGGCGGACATGTTTTCACCTGTTCATTAACTCTCTCTAATCAATCAGCGCTGTCTTATAGGACATGGGAAACTGGAGGATAGACCCATGGGTAAAGTTACAACCTGTACATACACACACTCAAACACACACACACACACACACACACACTGCAGTGTCACCTCACACACCACCAACGGAAGACACCCCCACCTCTCCTTCCTCTGAGTGTTTCTGCCCCGGGCTGTATTGCAGGGCTATAACTCATAAGTTGCTATAGTGGCCACAGTTTTCTGCACCCAGTGCCAAGCGGGGCACGTATAGAGTCGTTCGTGTTTTTAACAGCTCAGCAGAGAGAGGAAGTTGAGAGGAAGTGTGTGTGAAACAGGCAGCAGGACGAGAGACGACGTTTTCCACCGAGGGCGGTAAAATAAACAGAGATGGCAGCCGAGGAGAACAGAGTGAACCCGCTGAACTTTGAGCTGAAAGTGGACGTTTTCAGCATATGATGAGAAAATAATGAAATTACAGTGCAGAGGAATTTAAGTAACATTACTCTGCATATCTTAAACTAGATATAAGGCACTGAACATGAGATGTACTCACCATGTCCACACAGCAGCCATTTTGCCTCTCATGCTGTGCTCGGGGTGGGAAGTGATGTTTATTGGCTAGTGTGTGGTTGAAAACTAACGTCAGCTGATGTCCAACAGCGACTAAAGGGTGATCAAATCCGTTGTTGTGAATGAAAATTGACTCAATCAGTCTAACTAGTCTTGAAGCGGTGAAAAAATAATGACTGGAAAGGTAACCTTGTGAGACCGATTTAAATCAGAGAGATGAAAAGGGAATTGCAGTTCATGTTTGTACCAGCAGAGGGCACTTGCAGCCCCACAGTCTCTACGTCTGTAGCTGAATACAGGCAAACAGACATGGCGGCCACAGCAGGTGAAGATTAATGACTTAAGGATGCAACGCCAGTGTTTCTCATGTTGGATATTTGACCACTTTTTTTTAACATTTTCTCCTTTCATCTATATAACATTTATATCAGCTGTGAATAAACTTGTGGATTAACTAGTTTACAATCTATGTCTCTCAACTTCTTATGCGTGTGGAAGGAGTTCTACAAGGGAGAGCGAGAGAAGCAACTAAGTATCAACCTCAATCCAAAGTCCTCAATAAACTCCAGTACATCCAGAACTCAGCTGCCCGTCTACTCACTCTCTACCGTTCCCGTGATCACATCACCCCTGTCCTCCAAAACCTCCACTGGCTTCCTGTCCCCCAACGCATTCACTTCAAACTCCTCCTCCTGACTTACAAAGCCCTCCATCACCTGGCCCCCTCCTATTTCACTGACCTGCTTCACCCTCACAACCCCTCCCGTGCTCTCCGCTCCTCTGATGAAAACCCCCTCTCCCCACCCTGTAGGACCTAGCACCGAACCTGGGGCGACAGGGCTTACTCCATTGCTGCCCCTGCCCTCTGGAACTCCCTCCCCACACTCATACGCAACTCCACTGACCTCCAAACATTCAAATCCCACCTCAAAACACACCTCTTCAGAACTGCTTTTAATTGTTAATGTTTTTATTTCCACTGTGTTTTTAACTTGTTTCTTTTATTGTGTATATTATGTGCTATTTGTAAGGTGTCTTTAAGTTCTGTGAAAAGCGCTATATAAATAAAATGTATTATTATTATTATTATTATAATAACCTCCAATGTTGAAAAATGGCGCCAATGCAGAAGCGTAAGAAACTGCAGTTCCACGAGTGTCCACTTGAGGCTGGCTGCAAAAGCCAAGGAATCCCAATAACACTCATATTAAAATGCACATTTTAACAGCAGCACTAGACAAGTTCAAAAAACTGTTTTGGTCTGAATAGCTAATTTTTCTATACGTGCAAACAATAAAGGGAACACATTTCTTCACAACTCAACCATTTTGAAGATATTAGGGCCACCAGTTCTGCATAATTAGGAATAATACGGGGAGTAAGTGACTGGACTGACAGAAGGGCACATTGCATTGTGGTTGTTTGACAGGAGGCTAAAGGTCAACCTAAACTCTAAGGCTGTTTCCGAAACGGCCTGCTACATACTACTTACTAATGTAGTAGGCAGTAGGTATTGCTTACTACATACTGCGTTTGAATTTAGTATGTAGTATGACTGTTCTGTCCGATCTGTCATGCAGCATGCTGAGCCAGACTTCGCTGGATTTCCGGTTTCGGAAAGCGGAAGTAAACAACGGCGAAGCCGATAAATAAAATGCTTATTTAGCATCCATTTATGATTTGAGAAAGTTAGGAAGTGGTTTATATGTAATTTGATAACTTTCACAGCACCCAAAAACAGATTTCCTCCCGTCAAAAAATGAGGAAAAAGAAAAATCAGAAAGAGCGCTGTGCATTATGGGAAACAGTACGCGAGGCAGACTGGTCTGATGCACACTGAGATATTTTCCCAAATCAGTAGACATCCGGGGAGTTTTGGCATACTGCAGATTTTGCTCTTGTTCACATACTACTTACTACATACTGAATTTTGGACATATCAGTACGTACTGCTAGTATAGTAGGCGATTTCGGAAACAGCCTACCTCTTTGTCTGCTTCTATGTTGACCGAAACAGGTCTAGTCTGCATATCTGATATGGCGCCACCATCTTTCGGCTTCAGAACGCCGCTCTGAAAACCGATGGGTGACATCACGAAGACTCCGTCCATATTCGAGGGACATACTGGCAATTTTACGATGACAAGAGCTTGTGACCCTTCAGGAGGGGCAAACACATCAGATGTTTTTTGTTTAATTTACTCCTGTCACTTTATGATCTAGTGGAAGTACTTTCGGTCCCTCCAAAATAAAAGCATGATGGTTGTAAAAAAAAAAGGAAAAAGGCAAAACAAAAGTCTCATAAATACCATTTTTTTAAGGCTTGACTATAAACTGGTTTACTTACACTCTTGAAAAGACCAAGGAAAAGATCAGATCATGAACTCAGCATGATGAATCTTATGGTATCATGACTTGAGAGTGTTGTTTCATCCTTAATATTGATTGTAAGATGCCCAACATTTACACGATCTACATCATGAAGCAGAGCATTAGAGTTTCAGATGATGAGCGTGACGTCGGAGGAAAACGGCCGCTCTGTGTTCGCGTTGTATTGAGAAAAGAAGGAAGGTAAAGTGAGTTGTCAGGTGCCTGGAGGAGCTGAGAAGTTCGATACTTGTAAAGCTTTCTCTTGTACAGTATGTTTTATTTATGCCTCTCTCTGCTGGGCTCACTGTCTGGCTGCTTGTTTGGGTGAATCATGAACTCACTGGCAGAACAGATGAAACGCAGCCTGACTAGTTGGATGACCCTCGGGCTGCCCGACTTACTGACTGATGTGTGATGCATGATGGCAGTCGGTTGAAGAGCACCTGTCTAACCTCTCACTGACTCACACTCAAAGAAAAGGTGTTGCTTTGCCTCAATCATAGAGACGCTGGAGATAAACAAACACCTTCTTTGTGCTGTAAACCCGGCATTGTTGTTGTTTCAGAATATTTCACTTGCTTCACTCTCGACCTCACTATACTCTTGTGATTGAAAAAAACTTTCTGAATAGCAGTAAAGAATATTTCACTCAGCTTTCAAAATAGAGAAAACATTTTGGGGCTACAACAGTCCTTAACTTGATCTCCAAAGCTCTCAGCAGGATGACGGCACAGGTAATGGACATATCTTCAATCTGTTTTTTAGTAACACACTCTCACACTCTCCTGTCAGTCTTTGAAAGTGGCTGCTTTGAGGACCACAGAGAGATTCCCCCTGACTGTTCCAATCTTTTTGGCCAACATTGTGCCCTGTGACATTATATCTCCTGCTTTAGAGAGGTGTGGTGTCTCTCCTGCATTCATAACCATAACACATATATGTAAAGTCTTGTTTATCTAGAAGCCAAAGGTCTTTGGTTTCACAGTTAAGATCTGGTATTCTTCCTCTGGCCATTGAGGTCTGTCGATTCAAAAATATCCCAGAAGAGAACAGACTCTGTGAGATGTGTGATTTGAATGAAGTGGAAACAGAGCCCCATTTTATTTTGTACTGTAGAAATTATGATGACCTCAGAGAGAAATTGTTTAAACCAATTGCCTGTAAAAAGCCTGAAATATTGTGGTGGACAGATGTCCAAAAATGTATATGGTTGTTTAATTTTGATGTCTTTAAATTTGCTAATTTTGTATCAAAGGCCTGGAAAAGAAGACAAGATAGTTTTTATTCTCATTGTAGCTACAACTAAATTAATTACGAAGACAAGATAGTCTTTTTAAGTAGTGTGCATTTTTATTTGTATTATTTTCTTTTATTCTGTTATAATTTTCTCCCTCAGTTTCCTGTCAAGGAATGATCATCCTGTGCGCTCTGACCCTGGACTGTACGTATCGATGGTGTCTTGTAAGCCCATGCGGGCTGGTCATATATATATAATGTATGCATGACACTAATAAAATAAAAACTTCAAAACTTCAAACTTCAAACCATCATCTTAAAGCATCAGCATCATAACTCCACCTACATTTGAGCCACTGTGTTCCAAACAAGTGGCAACCTCCAGCTGTGAGAATTGAAGCAAATGCGGAAGTGTTAAAAACTGCAGTTCCTCAAATGTCCACTAGAGGCTGTCTCCAGAAGTACCGGAAACCACATACATGGCAATTTAAAAAAAAAGTCAAATAAACATGTTTACATCCTGGCGCAAAAAATGGTTCAGGTCTGACTAGCTCATTTAAATAAAGCAACAGTTTCTGAAATATTATGATTACGAGTTTTGCATAATTAGAGGCACAGCCGACTTCACTGACAGGTGGGAACATTGTAGTTGTTGGCGAGGAGGCTAAAAGCCCGCCTCTTTACCTTAAACTAGCTCCACAGAAGTTAGGTTGAGTTCAGCATTTCCAATTTGACTTCAGAAACAGACTGGTGATGTCATGGACATTACGACCATTTATTATACAAGCTATGATTCTGAGCGATCACTGTGTCTCTCGATCTTTCATCCCTTTGCACTGTGCTTGTGAGTGACGATCGGCCTCAGTCTGTGATGAGAGCCACATTACTCAAAATCTGACCACAAAGGCAAAAATGTGTCAGCTTTTTACACCATCTTGACCTCATTTCAGTCACTTTTATGACTTTACAACTTTCTGAATAATTTTGAGCTGAAGTCAGACGGCAAATATTCATCAAGGTTGTTTTCTGTTTTGCTCTCCTGGAGGGGAAACTTCAATCAGACTGCAGGATTCGTGAGCATCTCTGAACACAGATTAAAATTCATCTCTTTAAAAAGTGACTGGACTGAGAGTAAGTACCATCCCCATGCTTTGTTTAACACTGTGATAAGCAGCATGTTTAGCTGTTCTTCACTCACTCTTTAATGTTCCCTGCTGTAGCTCTAAATATCATATATCACCGTCACTTTTCATCTTTGTTTACGCGTGTTCTTCTCTTCTTGACTTTGTGCATGGCTCGTGTTTGATCGCGTCTTGTTTTTCCGGGTTGACATTGTCCGTCGTCTCTGTTGTTTGACTTTGCATATCCGTGGAGTTAGATCATTTGCATTCATACATAACTTCAGCAGCAGTAAAACACACGTCAATGCATGTTAAACAGCAGTAAGGACATCAGAAACATGCAAATAGTCGCCCTTTTAAGTGGTGAAGAATATACTGTTTCTTTCTCAAGCAGACTTTTAGGATTCTAAAATAACGACTGACCTTTTAGCCCACGTATGTTGAATATTACTCCTCCTTACACAGCACGAGCGTTAACTTTGACTTTGTATTACTTTCTTGCAAGTGAATCTTCCGTTTGTCAGCACGTCTTGCAAACACAAACTTACTCCCTCATTATTTGAAGTTTTGGAGCAGCGAGAAATTCTGATTCTTGCACCAATTCAGCCGAGCTCTCTCATCACAAAGCAGCATGCTGTTTCCTTCTAGCAAGGTGACTAACACTGCAATAATTAGCATGAGAAAGCACTGAGGTGGCCTTCCAGTGCTGATTCCACGCAGTGTCGACCGGCTTCTAGCTGTGACGAACAATTACTTACAAAAAAACAAGGAGGACAGCTGCAGGTGTGCACATCTATACGTCTTATATTCCCAAGCTAAAGGCGTTTTTTGACCAGAGGAACTTTACCCCTGAACTACGTGGATTTCGACCGGTGGACCCAGGGTCTAAATTTAGTTCAGGGGTAGTTAATCTCCCCCCTAAAAAGCCCCTGCTAGGGGGGGTAGTACTTTTCAAAGGTCCCAGGACTTTCAGAGGGCAGGGCCTGCAGTGCTGAACGTGTCTGATTGGTAGATTAACCGCAGTGTTTTTATTCCGCCCACCGTCCACAATAACATCACACACATCTGTGATTCACTTGATTTCTCTTTCTTTCATTAGTTTTTATTTGTTCTATCTTTTTTGTATGTGTGTGTACTTTTCAAAAGAAGAAGCTGTGATTCTCTTGATTTAGCAGCTTGTAACAGTAGTCTTCTCTCAGCCCACCGTGAATGCGTCTCTCCCGGTGTTACGGTTTTAAAAGTGACCCTGTAAACTGGAGACCTTCAGCTGAACGTGTCAGTGTTTGTGGAGTTTACACAGCTGTTGAAACACAGAGGGAGTTCCTGGGAATGCAAACTAGTTTAGTTTTTATTAAGACTTCAAAATATCCTCATCAGATATTTAATGATCGTCTAAAGACGTTTATGAGGGATGCATCCGGCTGAGAGTCTCCAGTTAACAGGGTCGCTGTTTAAACCAAAACACCGGTCGATCTCTGCCACAGCTTTTTGCTGTGTTGAAACGTCTTTGCTACTCGCGCTTATCTCCTCTCACGTGTTGATTCAGTGAATCCATCTGTGATGAAATATAGCACCATCTAAAACAGTGCCAGCTGAGTCTCTTCATGCTAACAGGCTAACTGTTGTGTTACTCACAATGATAACTGCCTGTTCATCTGCTTCTATGGTGTCATCTGTGACAAATGGCATTCGTCTTTGTTTTACTGCCCTCTACTGGTCTGGTGGTGTAGTGCATTTACTTGTTTTTCTTTCTCCATACGTCACTTGCCTGATTTGCACAATCTACCCGGGACTTCAGCCCGCGGTCGAAACACAGACAACAATGGGGGCACAGGAACCTTTAATTCAGGGGAAAGTAGTTCTAGGAAATGCACCTGAAAGCAAAAAAGGTAGATCTAAGTTATGTAAGATGATGTATGTGCCTGTGTAGCCACATTTTTGAACATGTGAAATTACATTCAGGGGTCAGCGTGCATGAAAGAGGCTAAATAGAGAACGGAGATGGCTGCAAAACAAGCTGCTATATTTAACACGTTTGAAGAAAAGCTGCGTGTTCATATAAGACAAAGGTGAAAATAGTCCATCCACTGAATACTCTATGGTAAAGCCTCCATGATGAAACAAAACCTGGTCCATGTAACCTCTTTTAAAACCCTCCTCTGTCTGACATGCCCTCCTACACTCTTCCCTCTCCATTCTACCATTATGTACAAAGTCCAATGGGAACAGGATCTAAGCTCCAGGCCAGCCCCACACATCACTGAGCGGCTGCCCCACATTTCTCTCACTTATCTGGGCTAGCTGAGCACAGATGGCCCCCTGAGAGAGCTGCAGATATGGAGAGTTGGCAGGGAGGCAACGGGGAGGTCTGCTGGCCGCCAAAATAATTACCTGTCACACGGGGCGAGGGTTTGTGGTGAGAAGTTGCCATTTTTTTCCGCCAAGAAGTAAAGTAGTCTTGGGGATTGTCTTCTTATTCCCTGCTTTAATTTGCAGCGCTCTCATTCGCTGATCTTCCATCAATAGATTTTCTCTCCGCAGTGCCGCTTTCTCACATTTCTCCACAATTCATTACCAGCTGTCAGTCATCCGTCAGGCTACAGGCTCACACACGAAACACTCCAGTAACTACAGGCCTGAAGTATGATGAAGAAGAAGGAAAGTGGGACACAGAGTGGACGGGAAAGCTCCCAGTCCTGTCTGTTCACTGAAACATTTACATCTTAAGAGAAATAGGGTCAGGGGTTGATTTTATTACTTAAACCTCTAAAAATGATCAACATTTAATTCAATTTTCATCTAATTCAGCCAGTTATCCAACTCTGAAATGTTGCTGTTTATTATTCTGTGCATGGAGCAATAAAAGACACATTAACTGATTAATAATTTCAGTAGTCAGATTTAATTCGCACATTTATCTCCAAAAACACCGTCGGCAGCTCACTTCTCTTTTAAACAAATAGGAAGTTTTGCAAATAATAATAACTGATAATATGCAACAAATACCTGAAAAACCCTCTCCTATGAAGTCTTATTTTGCAGCTCTGATGAGAAGCCTTTAGTTTGTGTTGTTTTTGGCGCCCCCTGTGGACAAACTGGTACCTCCTCTATTTTTACTGGTTTTGTCCGACACTTTTCAAAATTGTGTTTGCCAATTATAAATATAATCCTACTCCTTCGCTTGGTTAAAAAAATTGTTACACTACCACTACCACCGCTACTTCTACTACTACTAGTTTGAAGAAATGAATGACAACAACTGATGATAGGCACAATTTCTAAGTCTAAATAGTGCATAGAACAGTGTCTAAGCATGACTGTTTAGCAACATTTTCAGGTTCAAAAATAAAAAAACGTAGCTCAGGACAAAATGTTAAAAAATTAGCAACCGCCTCCTGAACTGTCAGACTCTTATCTCCCACTGAGTGATGGACTCGGGGTCGGAGGGAGGATCTGTGTCAGAGCAGAAATAACATTCATCCCAGCTCATGAGCACCTCTTGCACGCCTCGTAACTAAACAAACATTATCTGTGGTGTTTGGACGCTCGCCAGCATTTAGGAGGAACAGCCCGAAATAAGAAGACATAGATTCATGTGTCCGTATCAGCATTGTGTTACTGTACTGCTTTCACGGACCGTCACAGCTACACTGCACGAAACTTAAAAGAGTAAGGCTGTTTCAGTTGACTTCTGCATAATCTGAGCAGACCAGAAATACAGAACATTCCCTTTCTTTGTGAACACAGTACAATGTAAGAATTTATTATATCTGCTGTAAAGGTCGTCTTCTTCGAATGGGTGTGTACGTGCTTTCTGGTGTTTCTGCAGCCAACCTCTAGTGGACGCTCGAGGAACTGCAGTTTCTAATGCATTGGCTTCATATTTTAAAACCGGAGGTTGCCGCTTGGTTTAGACCAGGGGTCCCCAAACTTTTTATTCCACGACCCCCGAAATAAAAGTCAGAGAGACTGGAGACCCCCACTGTCCTGAGATGGTTTGGCTCACAGCTGGATGCAAGAACTAGTAGGCTAATCCAAAAACCTACATAGGCATCTCACGACCCCTTAGGGCAGGGGTGTCAAACATGCGGCCCGCGGGCCAAAACCGGCCCGCCAGAGGTTCCAATCCGGCTCGCGGAATAACTTTGCAAAATGAAAGGGTTACATAGAAGACACTAAGACTGCAATTTTTCAATGAAAGTAACTGCGATTTCAGATTTGTCCTCTAGGGGTCGCATTAAATTATACTGTTGACGGAGCGCACCTGAAAGGCACTTTTTTTCCTGGGACTTTTTTCTTAAAGTGAGGAAATAGATTAGGCTTCTTGCTGTTTGCATAATCCGGTTGAGATTCCTAAAGACTTTTTAGAGCACTATAAGATGATCCACTAAATAGTCAACTTTACCTCCTTCATTATTATAATCTATCTGTTCTTTTGCAGTAAACATTACATTCGGTGTCAGGTGAATGGGTAACCTGTGTGTTTGGTGTGTTCGCAGCAGGTTTCAGGACTTAAAGAGTAAAATATTCGGCCCACTATGAGACTCATCATGGCAGAAAATACAAGAGTTTTTGTAGAAAGATAGTTTGTTAAATGTGAACATTTTCAGAATGTACTTGTACTTTTTTGCACTAAAACAAAGGGAAAATTTAGAGTTGTCATTATTTATAGGTTGTTATGTTGTGATTTTACTGGTCCGGCCCACTTTAGATCAACATGGGCTGTATGTGGCCCCTGAACTGAAATGAGTTTGACACCCCTGCCTTAGGGTGTCCCGACCCCCACTTTGGGAATCACTTATTTAGACTATGCCTCAACTAATTTCAACTTTTGAAACTGTAACTCTAAATTCTAATTTAGATTTTCTCTCTTTTTCATTTTCATGATATGTATGTGTGCTGATTTTGTTGTACGTTGTGTTAACAGCTTGTAGTAATGATATCAGGAAGTGTCGGTGTGGAATACCTAATAAAAGCAGCCTGTTGTTAAAGATCCGTGCAGGTGAATCCAGGTGCAAGGAGCAGGATGGCACATCAGACCTGTGCAGCTCTGCTGGGATGCAGCTTTAGGCCTCCCCAGCTTGCACAGCCCTCCACCCACACACCCACCTTTAGTGTTTTCTGGTTTAATCATATTAAACAACACGGCTGGTTTACTTTCTTCTCCAGCGGGAGGCAAATGTGACCGCCCTGTAATTGCTTCCATACTCCCCCAGAGCTGCACGAGGATAAATACGTTAGACTGGCAGGTAGCGTGGGCTCCTCCTATAGAAAACACACACTCCTACTGTAAACAGGATTTTTGTTTGAACCCAATGCCCCCCTCCCCGACACCTAATATATAACGTGTGTGTGTCTCTGAGGAATGCTTTGAGAGGCTTGATGGATTCTACCCAGACCGTAACTCCCTTTACTGCGAAATAAACAAATATGATTGAATTATGATGCAAGGCGCCGATGAATTTTGGTCGGCTGTCTTTTTTATCAGTCTGAGGGCACGCTGCCGCTCTCTCTGGGGTCTTCGACAACATTAGTTTGGCTGGAAATAGACGTCTCCTGTTTCCCAGAATTACCGTCGTGGGTGGATGTTGAAAGCCGTTTGAAAAATAGCACCTCTCGTTTCTTTGTCTTTCCTGAAACAGGACACTGAACAGGAAAATGTGGCACGGTTAAGCGAAGTAACGGCTTGTGAAATTTCCACCTCAGTCAGTTTTGGAAACCTTCGACGCTGATAACAAGCACTGAAATCTTGTCAACGTAAATTTCCATTTCCTGTGCAGCTGCATGCCTTCACCTCTCTGCATGTTTTTGATGCAATCATAATTTCATTCGTGTGTCTCCTCCAGCTCTGACTTAGGCTTATAAAAGGCTGCAAGGACACCAGTATCTTTAAAGGGAGGAAGCCAAAGGGTTAAACTCAGGACTCTGGAGAGTAAATTTGCTCTCACTGCAGCTCAAGGTTACGCACACAGAATGGAGTCTATTCATAAAAGAATCACTGCTACCTCAACAAGGTCTTTCCCGAAATTATCCAAGTTATTTACCAGCAGCCTTCAGTATCTGCTTACTGCCGTATGACTGCTTGACTCCAGATAACAGTGAGATTTATGTTTTTAAAGCGTGAATGTAAATGTAAACAGTGTCTAAGAGGTGCTTTACAGAGAAAGAGAATAAATGTTCAAATCAAGGTCTGCAGGTTTTTCTTTTTGATGTTTTAAACACTTGAATCAATGCAAGATCCTTTAGTGAGCTGCAAACATTTACATTTCAACCGAACAACAATTAAAAATGAAAATTACCTCGATATTAAAAAGCACTCAGCTGTAGTTAAACTAAAGACAGAGCTAGTTTTCTTCTCACTTGGATCTGTTGAAGACAAAATGTGAATATTAACAAAAATGTATGAAAACAGAACAATCATGATCGTCCTCTAAACATCAGCCAGAGTAACAAGCAGCAAGGTAACTTTATCCAACTTCTCCTGAACCTGAGGGCCTGATTCACTAACAGATGATGCAGATTTTGCAAACACTGAACCTGTGCAACTGAGACAAAACAACATGGAGGATGAGTGTCCTGCAGCATCACAAGCTGGCGGGGGTTTTTCAACAAAAGATATGATGCTGAACTTCCGACCTCTTTGCATGTTTGTCAAGCAGCAACAACTGCTACTATCCGTCTCTCCACTATCATCTCCCTCTATCCCTCTCTCCAACACGGTCTCAGCAGATGTGTGTCTAACATGAGTCTGGTCCTGCTGGAGGTTTCTGCCTGTTAAAGGAAGTTTGTCCTTGCCACTGTAACTTGCTAAATGCTGCAAAGTGCTCTGCTCATGGTGGATTAAGATTGGAAAGAGTCTAAGGAGAACATTTGTTGGGATGATTGATGGACTGATGTATAACTTTACAGTAGTTTTAACCATTTTTTATTTAAGTGATATATGTTTCATGAGACCATAACATGACTTGATTTGATTGGAGCATCCTGATCTCCCAACTGTGTGTGTGGAGTGGGCAGGGCTTATGAAAAGTATAAATGATCCTTTAAGTTTCACTTTCATTTAGTTAAACGTCAGGACTGGTACGCCTTGTCGGTGAGTAGTTGAATAGTCAGTGAATATGTTCCAGACAATAATTAACGTTAACTTATAGTTGTTAATTTCGAGTTGTGTTTGTGCTTTTGTTGCAGGTTTACAACCTATCTATCTAACTATCTAACTAATTAGCTATTTATTAAGAGTCTTATAACTTCTAGCCACCGAGTGACGGTTGGCACGTGTGCATTATTGTGTGAAATAAACGGAAAAAGAAGGAGACTCGAGTTGTCCGCCGTATCATTTCTGACAACCCTTCCAGAGGGGAGTTTACTAACCTACAGCAGGTAGATTAATAAAATCTGGACAACTGATGTTCAGCCATCTTCACAAGCAACTAACCACCAGGATTTTTATACACGGAGATACCTTGTGGCTGGCAATTGATGAAGCAGTGATGTGATTTAAATAGCGTGATTCGACTGGATATATGTTTCGTCTTGGGCCAACGATACGCCAAAACAGTTTTGTGTTGAGGTTTTAAATAAAGTGAAATCTGGTCCCTAAAAGAGCTAGCTTTCAATCCCCATCCTAACTCTAGCGCTGGCTGTCTTTGGTTTTACATCCTGAATTTCAAACATTTTCAGTAAGAGAAAAGATTGTTTGTTGTGATTGAATCAACGTGGAGGACAGCAGCTTAATCTGCTGTTGACGTCTTTTATATATAAGTGTATGCTCGGACCAGGGGTTACAATCACGACTTTGTAACTCACAATACGTGAACTTGGATAAGGATAATTTTAAGGTACAGCAATTCTGTGATATCTAATCGATTTCACACCAATCAAATAAGGATTAATTGTGATATCTGATTAACTAATGGATAAAAAATGGCCCTGAAAGGTAGCGTGCAAGATAAGCGTCAGTGGTGCCACCTTGTGGAATCAGGAAGGAATGACAGGATGAGTCAGCGTGGAAGGAGAGTCCATTGGAGGGCTGTTTTATTTTTCCATAAAATGTCAGACTGGCTTTAGAGATACAACAATTTTATCATAAGAAGACGATACAACGCTGTATGATTATTTTAAGATTCAAAAACTGGTGGTGTTAAAATTTTGTGTCGTTCTTGAACATGCCGATCAAATCTGCATGAGAGACAAGAGATGGCTCAGTGGCCATCAGTCCCGGCCCTGCCTCAGAGTCTCCAAGCCAACCCCCACACAACCGGGGAACTCAGGCCAAACAGAGAGCTGAAGCTTCACAGATCACTGAGGCCAGTCAAGTCCAGTCTAGTCTGGTCTACCAGGGTCCAGCCCAGGGCCAGACTCACTGGGGAATTTCATCTGAATTCAATTTCACCTCTGGCCTCTGCTGCGGCAGCTTGAGCCGCGGTTACACAAAAGGCCAAGTTTCACATTGAACGTGAGAACCCCCTCATCCCCTGACCCTCATTACCATATGAATGGAGCAGAAAATGGAACTGGGAGCAGAGAGGGAGGCACGGGAGCGAGGGACCGCGGGTGAAACAGCTCATTTTTAGAGTACTGTGTTTACCTTTCCACGCGAGCTGACAGTTTGTGTCTTTACATACGTGTTCAGTTGTCGACCTGAGGGTCGTCGAGAGAGGAAACTCCAGCTTTTCTGTTGTGTAACCAAATTTAGAGGCTCAAAAGGAAGTCTAATTTACCTGTAGGTGGAGCGTTTGGAGCACCTTTGGCATTTTATCTCATATATCCTTTGTTTAAACAAACTAAAGGTTGCTTTTGAGAGATACCTCTTCCTCATCATGAGTGTTTAACACAGCTATGTTAAAATAGGTCATGCCAGAAGAAAAATCCAACCAAACTGTTAAAATAACGAGAAATAATTCACATTATTGACCAGACAGAGCTCTGAAGCACACATTTGTGCCGTTTCAGTTGTGCTGCTGGTCTTTGTCCTGCAGTGAGAGGCAGCAGGTGAAGTGTGGCGGTTAGAGAGGGGCACTTGATCTTTAACTGAGATGAAAGATAAGAGACAGACAGAGAGAGGAACAACACCACCTACACTGTGAACACAACATATGTTCATATTATCTCTTTGATCTGTGAAGAAAAACACCCGTTCTCTTCGTATCACTTTCCTCTTTTGTTGAATCTGCTGAGCTTCAAACTGCAGAGATTCAGTCCGCTGATAATCTCAAATTACAGATTCTACATCGGATAATCTGAGCTTTTTCAGCATGGTTTAAACGGCTTGAGGAGTGCTGACAAACAGGCTTTAGTGCATGCAGGAAAACAGTCGGTATGGAGAGCAAAAGCAGGCAGAACACAATCCATCGCAGCAGTGTTAATTTTGGCTGAAATGTGATTGACTAAATCCACTTAAAATCTGAACAGATAAAGACCTTTTCTACGTTTACATCTTTTAAAATCAGCTGCTTACATATATTCTCCTCAAAGCGTTCGGACTCCATTGACAAAAACACTATTTTTACCAGCAGAAAATTGGCGTTGCTGATCTACCGCTGCTTCAGTTGGTTAGACGGGATACAGTCTCAGTGACGTCACGCTTTGCTTTCTAAAGTGGAGTTTTGATGCCCGTCGATGGGGGTTAACATGTTGCAGTTGCATGCATAGACTGTATAAATAATGGGTGTAGTCTCCATGACGTCACCCATCTGTTTCTGAAGCGCTACTTTGAGGCCAATAGGCGGCGGCGGTCATATTGGAAATCTTGAACCCAACATAACTGCTGTTGAGCGAGTGTGACGTAAAGAGGCGGGCTTTGAGCCTCCTCGCCTACAGCTACAGCGTTCCCGCCTGTCAATCAAGTCAGCTGTGCCTCTCGTAAGGGAAAACTCATAATCTTAATATCTTCGAAATTGACGAAAATTCACCCCCTGTACAGTGTGTGCTGATCGAGAAATGAGCTATCCAGACTACACTCGTTTTTTGAACCAGGCTGTAAACATGTTTATTTCTGCTGTAAAGATCGTCTTCTTTGAATTGGTGTGTATGTGGTTTCCAGTACTTCTGGAGCCAGCCTCAAGCGGATCCTCGATGAACTGCAGTTTTTAGCACTTCCGCATTGGACTCATATTTTTAGAAAATATCAAACTTACGAGTTATGCCCAAATAAAGGTGTGGCTGATTTGATTGACAGATGCGAAAATGTTAAAGGCCCGCTTCTTTACCTCACACTAGCTCTGACGAAGTTAGGTTGAGTTCAGCCTTTCCAGTATGGCACTCACTGAAGATTCACAACGTTACTACTTTACTGATTTAAAAAAGGGCATTTTAACCTTTCCCCTCCAGTGGACACTCAAGGAACTGCAGTTTGAAGCACTTCGTCTCTGCTTTCATTGTTAAACATTGGAGGTACCTACTTGCAGACAGAGGCTATAGAGTCTTTGATATAATGGCGGTAGGTTTGGCCTTTCACTTCATGTCATCCCCTCCTTTCTCCTCCTGAACATTCCCACTCTGTTTTTAGCTGTCACATTTAATAAGGCAAAAACTAATCTGCTGCTTTCGCCAATAAAGCCTGGTGGATTCACAGAGAGGCTGTTTCGGCTTTTCATAAAAAGGATCGTACCTGGACCCAAAGAGGTCCCTCTGTAGGGATCCTTTCCGTTGTTTGACACTTAATCTTGAGCTGTCAGACGTTATAATAACCACATTAAGTGGCCGTTAATTCCCCCCTGAGGGCTTTACTGCCTGTTTCACAGCTGCTGGCCAAATCAATCTGCTGGACAAGCTTCAAAACTTTCTGTACCTCTTCGTCATGTAGACCTAGAAATATGTTGCACAGGTTTGACTGCTCCTGTACCAGACTCTGTTTTCACTTCAGCCCACATCCATCACTCAGAAACACTTTTTCGTGACTCGTCTGGAAGTTTCTGTTTTTGTGAAATGATGATGAAAGTGTAACCACACACGGCTCAGGGTGGACTGTGAGTTTTGGAGGGTCAGCTGCAGGTCAGGATTTGAATTTAACATATTTTACACATGTAAAAAGACTGAATCTATTTCACTGTGAATAACTATGAATTTCCTTGGAAACATGAACCTACATTTATTCATATTTCTGTCTTTTATTTGAAATAAATGCATAATTCAGCGCTAAGGAGCACAGAGTTGCTTTAGGATTTACAAGGATGGACTTGTGTTTCTATAAAATTATGAATGTAATGTGGAGGTTTGCCTTGTGCTGTTGGCTCCCATGGGGTTAAGTAGGATGCTCAAAAGCAGCAGGAGGTTTGGAACAACAGATATAAAAAGATGTGCGAACGTATAGATATGAATTTATGAATTTAATCAGCAGTAAGCATTGAAGTTAACTTTTTTGCATTTCCATTTGGCAAAGAGGGAAAGTCATTTAGAGCGGGATCAGAGTGTCCAGACAGAGTCCCACCCTCTCCTCCTCCCTCCTCCTCCTCCTCCCTCCTGCATCAGAGCCCGTGGTCATTATTGCCCTCCAGACTGCTTTTATCATCTCTATAAATCTCTGCTGGCTCAGGCGCGGTGTAATGAGGAGAGCTGCGCCACTGTCAACCTGTGACTCTCACCCCCGCTGAGAGGGAATAAGGGGGATGAAAAAAGGTGGAGAGAGAGAGAGGGCAGGTGTCGGTTATACACACACACACACACACACACACACACACACACACACACACACAGAGAGAGAGAGAGAGTCGACGGCGTCTGTGTGAGGTGGCAGCACATTCAGACATTATATTCCGTCTGGAGGAGAAGAGTCACCGTGGTCAGTTTGAGAATAATCATCGTTCAAATAAAAGCTTTCAGCACTCAAAGAAAGTATCTGACATTTTCATATAACTGTCTGTTTCTCTCCGGGTGTCACCTGAATCAACCTGCAGCCGGTTCATCAACACTTCTCCCCCCCTCTAAAGCTTTTAGAAATAATCTGGTGGCCGTAAAGTAAGGACTCTAGTGTTTCTGCTGTGCTCATGAAGAACAAGACAAAAAATATATCATGCTTTAATGTGGTTTGCATGAGCACAAATATGTCTGTCACTAAAGGCAGTTGCAATATCTCAAGTAATGCTGCAACAAATGTTTCTTTATTTTGTGTTTTATTACCTTTTTTTGACCCGTAAATATGTCCCCAAAGAAAACCTTGAAAACGTGTTGATGCCAAAAATCTTGCATGCAAAAAATCCTGCACCAAAAAAAAGTGACCTGCTGTATGACTAACAAATAAATATGAAACACTAGAGGCAACTGAGAGGAAATTACTATTAAATTAAATTTCATAATGACCCTCCACCACCCTTCAGACTGACTGCAGCTGCTTTATCATTAAAGCAACAAAAAGAGGATTTTTTATTTCCTTTTTTAAGCTTCTTATTTTGCATCTCTGGCTTTTATTTTGGAGACAGGACACCGAGCAGAGGAGAGGAGAGGAGAGACGGGGGAATGACATGCAGTAAAAGGCCGATCCCAGGCCATCTGCTTCGAGCACTAGCTTCTGTACATTCCTTAATAATTCATATAATTCAGGACTGATACTCTGCATCCATGTATCAGTACAAAACCCCCGTACTAAACATCGAATAAATGTTTCCCCTCGACTTGTGTTTGGACCAGCTTCATATTTCATTCTCCTGAAGAGTCTGAATCAAACTCTAATGAGCAAACAGTAATCTGTTAATTCATATTTGACGTCACATCACACACTTCATATTCACACACACACTGACAGCTCAGTGGCACACCTGTCACACCGAGGCAGCTCATGTTTGGGACACTAAATGTTGACTGAGGGAATATTACATAAGAACGAGCGCACTCTGTTTCCTCTGCACTTCATGTTTTACATTCACTCTGCCTCTGTGCAAACACTGCTGCAGAGAAATGCTGCAGAGCACAGGGATCATATTAAATATTTTTTGTAAGAGTCTAATTTATACGTTTTGTACAGGCTGTATTTTGCACATTTTTCAATTCGATTCACCTCGTTTCAATTTTCTGTCATATGAACATATACAGTACATACACCGATCAAAGCAAAATGTATAATAAAATATTTAAATAATTAACTTAAATTCAAACATACACAAAGGGACACTGACATCATATTAAAAAAAATTATATCATTCTAAT
Organism: Notolabrus celidotus; assembly: GCF_009762535.1. NCBI lineage: Eukaryota > Metazoa > Chordata > Actinopteri > Labriformes > Labridae > Notolabrus > Notolabrus celidotus. The sequence continues at coordinate 3,168,315 of NC_048285.1, read as the reverse complement.
TTATAAGTTTTGTACAGGCTTTATTTTGAATTTTGCACATTTTTGTATTGCTTTAATTAATATTTTAAAGGTTTAAATTTAATTTCTGTCATGCAAACATTCATATTACATACATCGATCAAAGCAAAATTTATTTTAAAATATTTAAATAATTAACTTAAATTCAAACATACACAAAATGAATTTCCGGCCTTATGCAAATGCAATGAAATGACTTTATAATGTTGTTGTTTTAAATGTATGATTGGAGCCTCTATAGAGGTGGTAAATGCTTTTGTGCACCACCAGTGAGAGGTGCATGTACCACTATTTTTTCAAATAATTTAGAGGAATAGTTTCTTATAAATCTCAAATAAAACGGCTTTATTCTGCAGAATTTCATCAATTAAGTAGGATTCTGTCCAGTATTCTTTTTCCCTGATAGCTTAAATGTCAAGCCTGGCTAATTGTTCAAGTTTTGATTGCACTGCATTAAATACAAGTGGAAAATCCACCATCAAAATCATCCCTGCATTTAATAAATCTGAGGCATCTTTGTGTGTTTTTTGGAGCTTCTTTCACACAGACTCCTGAAAGTGTCCAGGTGGTTCTGTAGGTGTGAATGCAGCAGGTACAAGTCAGGACTATTCACTGCAAGCGAGAGGGCAGCTCATACTCCTCTTCACCTCAGTTGTCTGTATTTTATCACCTGCAGAAACATCCTTACATTAAACGCAGGGATGCTAACTTCATCACTATTCCTCCTACAAAGAATCATTGCAGGAAATATGAGCGCCTGAAGTGGTGAAGTTTCTGGAGTTCATGTGTGAAAGGAGCTTTTGTTTCCTGGATTCCTAATTTCTGCTTCAGAGGCCTCGCTCAACTAATCTGAACTTCCATACATAATTACATCTTATCCAGCGATGCAGTAAAGAGTGATTATGCTCTGTCCCTAAAAAACCTGCCTCACTCGTCAGAACCTGGCTCGCTTACTCTGAACATCTCTTTTTTTCTAGGAATCTGCGTCCGCAGCAGCTGGCTGGTACAACTGCTCCGGGGAAAACGTAACAAACAGCTCGAGAGAGACAGAACAGAGCTGACCTCAGAGGCTGTGAGTGTGTGTGTGTGTGTGGCTCTGTGTCGGTGTGAGAGACACAGAGAGAGAGAGAGACAGTGTGTACTCCAGCTGCACTCCTCTACCTCTCACCTCTGTGTGTCACTTCTGATGTCAGACAGCAAACGTTGCGTTCCTGCTGACGCTTGTGCAGCCGGTAAACCAAACACACTCTCTCACAGCTGATACATAGTACGGACTCTGACCCGCAGATGAACCCACAACAACAGCGCCGTCATCCAGTGTCAGCGCGGCGGCTTCCAACGCCCGTCTGATGCCCTCCCACACTGTCTCCACTACGCCCACTCCCACTTATGTAAGGGGATAATCCTCACAGTGATGCAAGTGTTTGATTCTTCTGGATAAATCAGAAGTTCATGTTTGATGAGGGCCGGATAGAAAAACAGTCAAGGTAATTCTTCTAAATATCAGGACTTTATCTGATAATGCTGCAAATTCAAGAGTACCTCAGCCACAGACAGGGTTTATTGATTCAACTTTGAACTACATTTATAATGCTTCAGATATTTCAGGATCAAAAATCAGGTCACTTGCGATGAAGGTTTACACATATTAGAAATGTGTTTTCTAAAAGTGCAAAAGCAACGAAGAAGACAAAAGGTACAGAGCCATGAAACAGCAGTTCTACTTCTCTCAGGGGACTTCATATAAAAATAAGAATGCAATATGATTTTAAAAATGTAGAATAGGTGGGAAATAAGAGTCGTGCAGGTATGTAGAAAAGGATTTAAGTTAATTGAAAAACAGAAATGAACACTTCAGCTGAATTTCAGGAAGAGGCTGTGAGCTGAGCTGCAAAAATATTAAATTTAAATCCAACATAAACCAAAAAAGTGACACTAAAAAATGTTACTTGTTTGAAATCACTGTCTGGGCAGGATGTCAGGAGGGGCTGCGAGCTGAGCTGACACTAAGGACATCAGCTCATTTTGAAATTTGGGATTACTGAGGTGTTAATTGTTCAAAAATTCAGCAGAGGTCTCCTACTTTCAGAAACAAACTGAAATGATGGTTTAAAAATAAATAAATAAAGAATTTGAATAAAAAAAATCAGCTTCAGTCTGACCCCTTTTTTCAGATTAGGCACATTTTGGGTACAGAGCTGTCAATAACAAACTATTTTAGATGAAAAAAAAAATACAAAAGTAATATGATTTTAAAAAGTACAATATGTGTGAAATAAGAGCTGTGCAGATGTGCAAAAAAGAATTAAAGTTAATTAAAAACACAAGCTCTGTGCAGAATTTCAGGAGGAGCTGTGAACTGTGAGGAGCTGCAAAGAGAAATGCATTGAAATCCAACATGAACCCAAAAACTGACACTAAAAGAAGTTTAAAATCACTGACTGAGCAGGATGTCTGGAGAGGCTGCGAGCTGAGCTGCCACTATTCTTTTAATCATTCAAGAATTCAGCAGAGGTCTCTTACTTTCTGAAACAAGCTGAAAGATGGTTAATACCAGTTTAAAAATAAATAGATAAATACAGAAAGGGTACCGAGCTGTCAGTAATGTCAAACTGTTTTAGAAGATCAGCTTGGTTCAAGGTTGGTAAAACCACATTTCTCCAAGCTTCACATCCGATCAAAAGAAAACAATCATAATCAAAATCCTAAATGAGGACTTTTCAGCTGAAACACAGAAAAATCTCACAGAACTTTGGGAGGGGCTGAGAGCTGAGCTGCCACCTGAATTAGCTCGGCTTTTTCTGCAAATCAAAAATCACCCAAATAATCTCGTCCTGTGAAAAGTTGGATATCACTACTCTGCTTCTTCCAGCGCAGACTGTCTGTTGAGGAGGCTGCGAGCTGAGCTGCCGCTAACATGTAAAAGTTGCTGTGTTGACAGTATAGTCAAAAGAAAAAAAAATTCAGGGTCCAGCAATTTTATTTCTCTTTCACTTTCTGCTGATCAAACAAAGCCGTGCATCTGCAAAAACCTGCAGCCTAACTTTCAGTTTGAGTCCATTTTTAATTCTGATATTCTGTTGAAGATTATTTCTCTCGGCTACGCCAAACACTCTCTTTCTAAATGAACCTGGACCGTCTCCAAAATGCGGAGGAATATTTGAAGAGCTGCAGCCCCTCTGACACTTTAATGACCCCTTCTCTCCAGACTCCCTGGCTCTTTCTCAGACATCTCAATCACCTTCTCCACTGGTTAAAAAAAAAAACTCATTTCACATGAACGCTCGCTGTGTGGCTCCTCCAGCAGAAACAAAAAGGCAGCCTCTCCATCATCCTGCAAAACCATAAGCTTCCCTTTATCTTTCCTCCCTCATTAAACTCTGAATAACTCAGCAGAGAGGCAGAAAGGAGGAGAGAGAGAGAAGTGATTGAATTCTGCGGGAGGAATAAAAGCCCCTTGAGGTTGCCATCTTGAATGTGTGCCATGTCGAGCAGGCTGCGTCCAGAGATCAGCGAGACAACAGAGCGGGGAAGAATAGCCTATAGACGGAGCTCCGGGACAGCTGACCCACTGTAGATAATGTACCATGGATGTCGTGTCATTGTACGGCGAGGCCAGAGCCACGATGATGACCTGTCACGACCCCAAAAGAGAGGCCGGCAGAGGGAGAGGAAGGGGCTCTGAATGGGAGGTCAGAGGGAAATCGTGGCACCAGACTTGATATCTCTATTCAAAAGCTGCTCTGGCAACCTGGTCGCTCTGAATGCAGCCCAATTATTTCAATCCTGGGAAGGGGAAGAGCGGAGAAAAGGGGAGCACAAAAAGAGAAAAATGGGTTTGACATTCAGGCCGGTCGGGCTGAGGGAGGTAACAAGTTCACGGCCCTTTCAGAAAACATGGCCGCCTGCTGTGTGATGGACGATGGAGCCTCAGATGGGCCATCAGGGGAGGGATCCGGGCAGGAACGCATGGGAACCCACTCTCTCGGGAAAAGGGGAGTCATCCTCCCGGTTAAATAAATGAGCCCTGTGATAAAAGAAGCTCCAACAGCTCTGTGAGCCGGCCCGTATGGAGCCGGAGAAAAAAACGCAGAGCTTATTCTCCCTGCAACACCTCCACGCCTGCAGAGAGGGCTGATTCATTACGCTTTCACTCACTTAATCTTAGATTCATGGGTCAGGGGGAGAGAAAAAGGGCTGAGTGATTGTTGCAAACGAAAATATGATTTTATCAAAACAATAAAAAAGTAGACTGAAACATTCCTGACAGGGCGATCCAAAGTTAAGACTTTGTTTGCGAAGCCGTTACTGATCACGCTAAGCCACAACACACTTTGCAATCCTTGCAACCTGCAACTTTATCAGCGGTTCCTTTAGTTGTTCTCACGCTATGAATGCGGCCCTGAACGGTTGCTGTGCAGCGTTAGCTTTGTCATTCAGGAACGAAACTCCGAGCTAAACACCTGCCAAAAAAAATTAATCATCCCGGTCCAGACTCAAAGAAACGTGGTGGACACATGGCCGTGGATTGAGCGCTCTAAAGGAAGAAGGAAGAAGCTGAATGTCGTCCTCTTGACTCTGACCGGGTTGTTGAATTATAAACGTAATGTTTGTAACAAGCATCCAGGTTTAATCTCAACAAATTCAGACTCAAGACTTGAAAAGTTTACAGAAACCTGAGGACGATATTTCTTTTTTTTCCTGCACATTTGGACAAGTGAGAGACAATCAGAAGGCTCTTTAAGATTTACTAAATGAAGGCTGAGCTACCTGACGTGAGACGCCTTTAAAGGCCGCTCCTGCACTAAGTATATCCTTTCTATTAATTCAGTTTGAAAGGTTTTAAAAACATGTATTCAAAAACTGCGAAAATATTTCCCAGCATGCACCTCATCTCTAACAGCATCGTCTCTCCTCTGTCAGTCAAACTTTAAGCCTCTAGATTGCAGCCTTCACCAGCACACTGAAAATAATCCTCCATTTTATCCCAAACACAGAGCAGTGAGGAGTTTTTCACGTCAATGAAGAAATGTGGGTGAAAAAGAAAAATCTGATGTGATTATTTTATTCAAATGAAAGAAGAAATCACTTTAGCATCCTGAACAAAGCGGTTCCTCTACCCTGAGTCCATGTGTTTGTGCAGGGTCGTGCAGATATCTAAGACACTAAAGAAATAGTTTTAGTTTTGAAGACGAGAGTGTCAGTGTCACGGTCTGTCCTTTAAAAACTCTACTTTCTTTTCTCTGAACTTTTCACAGAAAAAAACGTCCTTCATAATTAAAGACAAATCCTAAAAGTGACTCCTTTAATCTCCCACGGATCACAGATTCAGCTCCACTTTTTAGAGAGAACTTTTCAGTGGTAGAGGGTCTGCAAAGAAACTCTGACGTCGACTCTTCCTCTGAGATGTGAGACACAAACACAGAAGGTTTGAGAGCACGTGTGTGTGCACGAAACTCGGACACTGAAGGAACATTTTCAGGATAAAAACGTCACGAGGATGAAGCAGAGCGATGAGAGGATGAGATGGGATGACGACAGCAGGAACAGTTTCTGTAAACGTTTATAAGTTCTGCTTATTCCAAAAGAGGAGGAAGAGGAGGGGGGGGGGGCAGGAGGAACGTCATACTGGGGGAAATATCCTTCATTTCTTTCTCCATAAAACCTCAACAATATCTGTAAGAAATGACGAATCAGCCAAACTAACATTTTGTGATATCAGGCTGTCAAAGCTTTCAGTAACATGTGAAGTTTGGGTCTGTTAGGACGAGAAATGAATCCACTTTAAAGCAAAATAATTTTATAGGAGGAAAATATTTGATTCATCTGATGTATTAAAATAACACTGCATTCTTAAAAGTATTATTTATTATTTTTATCATATGATAAAGATATGTTTTTTTAATCAGCAGTGCGATTAAATTGTGTAAATATGCATAAAAAATATATTTCATTAATTAATTTAAAGATTTGGAAGAAATAAAAATAAAGTTGCAGCCGATCTTTAACTGCATTATTAAATTATTGCTGGAAAATAATCAAAGAAAATTATAAAAGTTAAGTGCTATAATGCAAGAACAACTACCCAAAATAATAATAACAATAATAATAATGTTAATTATTATTATTATTATTATTATAAAGCCTCTCTCCTCTTCTTTACAGTGTTTTATCACCGCGCTGAGCCCGGCTTTAACAGCCTGAGGAATAATAAACCTGTCAACAACTGGTCTCCTGGGAGGCCTCCACTGACACTCGGCTGTCAGTAGCAAAGCATGCTGGGATAGCTAATGGGACAGGCCCCCAGGGCCGCTATGGACGAAGGACGGCCTCAGACAGGTGAGCTCTCTGACATGTGAAGTAAAAAGCTATCCGTCATTATCTCAGTGTTTCACCAACTGATGTTCAAATGTTATGACTCCGATTAAATCTGATGATGAGGATGGATGTAAGGGGTTTAAGGTAAAGCGTGAAGGGGATGCATGACGTCAAATTAAATAACTTCAAGGAGAACACACTCGCAAAACAAAAAAAGATGATTTAAAATGTTCAAAGCACGTTTTTCGATCTGCATCTTAAACCTGAGCATCATCAGAGAATCACAAACCTGTTTTAACTCCATTCATTAAATTCCAGATTTCACCTTCTCTCTCTCTCTCTCTCTCTTCCCCGCTGTGCTCATCCTCCACACGTGAGCGCCATCCCACCGTACGTCTCTGTGATTTCACCTTCTCTGTAACCACGTGGCCGCCGCGTTCACCGAGTTTTTTCTTCTTCCCTGAACACGTGTGAACACGCATGTGAACATCTGAGCTGATCCACTAAACTGTTCCCATATGTAGCCCTGAGGGGAGCAGCAGCTGGAGTTTCACTGCTCTCTCTGCAGGCTGCGTGTGACACCGGGCGCAGGGTGCTGACAGCCTGTCATTCAGACCGTCCGCTCCCAAAAATCCCCGAGATCATCTTTAAAAACTCAGATTAGGAGCAGATGTGACAGCAGACAGCAGAAAGGAGAGAGGGAGCAGGTAAGAGAGAAAGAGGGAGCAGTAGTTTGGTGTTTCCTGATCACTGACCTGCACACACAGCAAACACAGCACCGGTCAGCCTCTCATCTTCCTTCTCTTCTCACATTTCACTCTCCAGCTCCTTCCTCTCTGCCTCTTCAAGTTGCTCCCTCCGTTCATTCTGAGGGAAAGTCCTTTGCAGAGGAGGGAATGTGTTGGAGGAGGAGGGAGAAGTCTTCCTCTCTTGCTTTTCTTTCTTCTTTTTCTTTACTTCCTCCTTGTTCTTTTGTGCACCAGCTGAAATCTGCACCTCCTCCTGCTCTTCCACTGCAAGAAATCTCCCCTCACTCTCCCGGCTGAGGGAGAGGAGGAGAAGAATAACACTGCGAGGAAGAGAGAGAGTCTGCTCCGTCACCTCGTCTCTCTCCTGTTCAAATTTAGAGGCTGGATCTCTACTGGGCATGCCCACAACCGAAAGGCACACTTTGTAATGCTCACTTCCTCTCTTGTTCTTGCCTTCTCCCCCCTTCCTCCCTCCTCCCTCGCAGCCCTCCCCTCTCGCTCCCCTCTCTCCCTGCAGCTCCCACTTCAGCGGGGAGCAGGAATGCTGCTCGGACCAAAGTCCAGCCGGCTCCAAGACAAAAAATCTATTTAAAAAAAACAACAAAGTCAAAAGAAAAGTGTTGAAAAATCTCCTTTTAAGAGAAATATGAAGAATTATTCGCTTTAACTTTCAAATATGACAATTCTGCTGGGATACAGCTTAATCCAAATCCCTGTAATTCAATCACAGGAACATATGATGGCCGTCTAGACATCAGTGATGTAATATTTAATCCAAAACTAACGGACATGTCACTCAAAACAGCGGCACAATCAAGAGAAGGTCGATGAGATGATGAAATGAGGTCCGGTGGAAAGTTTTCTGCATCATTTCTGCTCCACAAGATCAAAAAAGACAAATACAGCTTCATCTTTAGAACAGTTTTACCACTTCAGCAGCCTGTGTTGAAACCACAGCACTAAAGAATCTAATCTGGATTATAGTCTGTGTATTTTATATTTTATAAGTTAAAATAAAACTAATAAAATAAACTGTTTAATGTGGATCATCGTCTCCTTCACAACCATTCCTTCTACTAAAAATAATCTCCCTCTAAATCAAATTGTGCATCAAATCAATACATTATTTGTATTATTTTAAATCATTGTTATTTTGTTCTGTTTTGTCAGTTTTATAAATACAATAATTTAATACACATCTATAAATATTTTGAACACAATTTTTTATTCTTTCTAATTAACAGTTTCCTAATCCTCCTGGTAAAATGTGAATTATTTTTAATTTTATTGGCACCAAAAAAGCTACAAATTAAAAATATGGATCTAGATCATTTAAACATCTGCACAGTTTTTACAGGATGAGAATAAAAATGACATTTCCTGATGTTGATTTTCTCTTTTGAAGCTACAGAAACATTAGGCCATCTTTGATAGATGCAATAATTATTAGATTTTAATTTATTATGAAAATTACACTGAAAATACAACAGCAAGAACAATAATAATAATACAATATTATTAATATATTATTATAATATAATGAAACATATATAATAATATGATTATTATTTGTATTATTATTTTTGTTATTGTTATTATTATTATTATATTTTTTATAAATAATAAAATAAATAATAATAACATCCAAAATTAGTGTGTGTGGCTGTGAGGCTGTGAGGGTGTGTGTGTGTGTGTGTGTGTGTGTGTGTGTGTGTGTGTGTGTGTGTGTGTGTGTGTGTGTGTGTGTGTGTGTGATGTCCTCCCTGACATTGTTCAGCCTGCAGCTGCAGAGCAGGCTGCAGCGGCTGTGTGTCTTTGGGGGTAAATGTGTCCCATTAAGAGCAGAGTTTTCTGCCACAGTCGTTATTAAACCTTCAGATTCAGAGCTTCTCATGTGTGTGTAAAGTGTTCTTCTTTAACTCTGAAACAGTCGTTACATCACTCTCTTCAGAGCCACCAAACTCTTTTGATAAAATCAGTAATGAGTTTGAAGAACGCAGGAGTTACCGGTCTGCTGTTGCCTGAATCATGATGTGATTAAGTTCTGAATTTAATCTCATTTTAAACTATTTTGTCCCATCCGGCACACCGTAGTCAAGCTGCCGCAGTGTCTTCCTGCTTCCCACCTACGAGCTAATTATACAGGTGCAGCTATTCAGACCGCATCACAAAATCCAGCACAGGACTATTTCAGAGACGCGTGTATGAAACACTCTGAAGCTGCCTCCTCCCTCTAAGTCCTGGTTTCAGACCACACTGGTGCAGCATTTGTTTGAATAACAAATCTAAAATTCAAGATCATAAAGTACATTTAGTGCATCTATTTGATTCCAAAATTAAGACACTGCCAAGAATTGCTTCACATTGCAAAATCTATTTTTAAAATGCATAATAATGTCATTTTAAACGTGATTAAAATGAGATTAAAATTTATATATTTTTTTGACAGCCCTAATAATGACCTTTGTATAAATATAACTATAAGAAAATATCAATAAAGAGATTTAAAAGCAGAGACAGATTTCATGTGAGTCATACCTGAGTTCGGAAGTCCTCAAACAGGCTCTGGGTTCAACCATTAAACCGAGACCAGCTGATCTGAGAGGGTGCCCAGACTCCGGGGGAACAGAAGATCCATGATGTACTCAGAGGTCTGGTCATGTAGAGCTTTAAAGGATAGAAATAACATGTTTGAATCAGTTCAGAGATGGACTAGAAGGCCAGGATCAGGGTTTTAGAAGCCTGAGACATACAGAATGAAGTCAGGATGATGAAGTTATTAGACATTTCAAGTGGTTTTAATGTTTGACCTTCTTTGTCTTATAACTGTCTCATGATTGAGAAGACAAACACACGTACGCTATGTGTGGAATTCTGTGTGTTTTTTTTAAAACAGCAGAGCACTTTTGTTTTCTCTACTCAACGTATGACGTACTGCTTCAGCGCGTCAGCCCCGTGCCTGCGCTATCTCCAGCTCCCCACGCTGACCCAGATTCTCCCTGCAAACTATCAGGACACTTTGTGTTACGAGCAGGAAGAGGAGGACCGAGGGGAGAGCAGCGAGTTCACACAGACAAACAGAGAGAGAGACAGAGGAGAGACCAGCAGTCTTCTGGAAGGTACTACTCTGGGAAACTCAGCGTTGAGAGTGATACAAATATTTGTAGAGGTATAAAGCTGCAGGTTTAAAGCTTGGAGAAAATGTGAAGACTCTTGATTTGTTTATACATGATCCTGTTGAAATTGTAAAGAAAAAGACAATGACTGGAGCAGCCTTAAACAAAGACATCCCATTGTTTGTCTGCTGGTGACATCATTACATTACCTGCAGGAGAAACAGGACAGCACCACGTGTGCAGCTGGAGGTTTTTACATAATCCTGTTAAAACTGAAAAAACTCTACCAGCTAGAGCTTTCATTCGCCTGCACAAGAGAGAGAAGACATCAGGATTACACGGGATCTTGTTGCACTTTTTCTTCTGATATGTTATTGAACGTTACATGTGGTGCAAAAAAAGGTTAACACATGCAGGTTGCAGGAAGCTTCAAAGATCCAGCTGAGAGAGATTATTGTTTGCATGAGTCAGATTAATCTATTGTAAAAGAAACACTTTAAACTGCTCATGCATTACTTCAACTTAACCTGCATTTTCTCTAGTTGGTGCAGATTTAAGGAATGTGAATCTGTATTTATTTTGCAGGCAAAGGTTTTTATTAAAGCTCCTGTGAGGAGTTTTTAGGTGTTGATGAAACTGACTGAAATTGCTGTTTATGTCTCCTTGTGACATAAAGAAGCAAATAATACAATCAACCTGAACGGTGACTGTTTTTATCAGACTCTTTTCTAATGTCTGAAACAGCTGGTGCAGGGTAGGTGTCACAAAAAAACGATAAACTGCTGATAGAGTCTTTTCTTTTTAATGCTACTCACCAAAGACACTCGTTAATGATGTGTTTGACTTTGTTAAGAGAACAGGGTGAGTTATTTTTGTTAAGAAACGGTAGCTTCACATTTACACGGAAAAAAAAAGAAGAAACTACTTTGTCCACAGGGAGCGCCAAAGTTGACACAAACTGAAAGTTGCTCACAGGAGCTTTAAGAAAAATCAGAAACTTTTTAGACATTTCTTTCACAGTGTTTATACTCTTCTTGATGTTTACGGCTAATTTAACCTGAAAACGTAGGTTGCATAAATTCTAGGGCTATGATGCGTTTAAAGATACTCAAAGAATTACGTCACAATAAGGAAAATTATCAACGTAGGACTCGTGGTTCTTCTGCAGTTGAGGCTTTAAAAACAGCATTTGCACTTTGCTCCAGACAAAACTCAAAGCTGTTCGAACTTCAAATAAGTTCCTGAGTGTTAAGATGTTTATACTTTATCACGTTTGCAAATTTAAGGTTGTTTTTTTGGACCAATATACATGTACATATATACATATACATACTACATGACATATACATACATGACTTTCAGACACAGCATTCATACTTTTTGCACTTCTCATGGTTTATGACTCCATAACAATTCAACTTTGGTTGCACAAAGTCCTGGGATATGATGCGTGTAGAGATGCTCCAAGAAATTGCATCAAGTTAAGCAAAATGTTCATTATAGACAACTTTATTAAATATATTTGAAACTATCAAACTGACTTACACTTACTTTTTTGTTTGGTTTTTTGTTGTTTTTGGTCTCAAGCACTGAAAAAATTAAGCCCCAATAACTTTATCGTGTTACAAAATATTAAGTTTATGTTTTCTCATTTGTAGTCATTTTTAATATTTTTTTACCAGGTTATTTTTGGCCAAATTAAATACAAACGTTTACTAAATTTGGTTTTAGAAATATAATTGAATAGCTTAAGTTTTACAGGTTTTATAAATATATATTTTATGTTATCATAATACGTAAAAACTATAAATGTAGGGACTGCTGGAGTAATAAAAGGCGTGAAACAAAAGCAGAGAAACAACTCTGTCAGAGCTTTCTGAATCCTCTCTGTTGAGTCAACATCGTAATCCTGCAGACATCCTGAGCAGAGAGTAATCCATCTGGACCATCTGAAGGGTGGAGATAGGGGCCAGGTGGAGGAGGAGGTGGACGTCCAGACGGCTGCAGGATTGACCCCCAGAGGTTGGAGGTCATGGGAAACAGTGGGTCAGTATGAAGATGAGAGGTCAATGTCACGGCTGGATAAGCCTGAGCCGCATGTGTCCTGGTGGAGGCCGGTTGATGGAGCGATGAGGGGAGAGTGGGGGGTCGGGCTGAAAGTGTGACAGGATCAAAATTAAAGCTACAAAGTCAAACAAAGAGAAGAGAAGAGCCGGTGGAGCCTGAAGGAGTCACGGCCGAGCTGCATGGAAGGAATGCAAGGTCCAGAGTTTACCGAGCAGGAATTCAGACTTAAAACAAAGTAGCTTTGAAAAAAGGAACATTTTCAAAAACGTATATTAAAGTATTCTGAATAAGAATTGAGAATACCTTTTAGATTCCACCATTTCTTAAATACGACACCTAAATTCAAAGTTTAATTTGGTTTTAGATGAAACATAGTCAAAAAAGATCAATTTAAAAAATAAGACATTCAGCCTGTACGGCGTCACAACTAGAGACATTTATCACGAGCAAAGAAACTCTACTAAAGTAGTTTATTTTATATGAGCTGTAGAGTTGGGCATTTTAACATGGGGCTCTATGAGGATTGAATCACTTTTGGAGTCAGCCTCTAGTGGCCACTTGAGAGACTGCAGTTTTTGGTACTTTTACATTAGCTTCATTTTGCAGTCCTACATTTTTGGTTTAAAAACTAAAAGGAGTTTATATTTTATTTTTAAACAGACTTAAATTAAAACTGTTTCCTCTTGTTGACCCAACAAAGCAAACTAGACTGTCAGCATAAAGATCGACGATTTCTATACGGTGATTTATAATGTCTTTATAACTAGGGGGCAGACTTTTGACCAGGGTGGCCCAACCGGGGCACTGACTTCTGAATCTTCAAACTAAATTTTTTTGTCCAAATCTTTTCCAAAATTCAAATTACAAGGTATTTTAATTACATTTTAAATACATTTATTTTCATTTTTCGGCAATGAAACACTTCCTGTGAGTTTATTTTTGACAGTAAGACAGTGTGAAGAAATTTAGTTGAAATTTTTGATAAACTGATTCCTCTCTTGTGCAGCTGTCTTATGAAATAGCTGAACAAAGTGTTCAGCTAAGAAGACTAAAATGTTTTAAAATGCAGTTTTTTGAACATATATACTTTTCTATAAAAGAAGAAATGAAGTATTTCTCATAGTCCTTTGTGTCTGATGAAGAGGAGCGATAAAGTGACCATAAGAAAGCCTCAGGTAACAGACTATAAATAGCAACACAGTCTGTGCAGGATGCAGACAGGCTGTTAAAGTGGGTTAAGTATTTTTTACAAGAATTCAGGACAACCTAAAAAATCAGGTTCCTACACCTTCAGAAAAATGGGTTTGCTTGGAGTTCAAAAATGTACAAGTTAGAGCATCTGTTGGTCTTGCTGTTAAAACACTCGGACTGGGGTAATGGATGAAAGAGGACGCACAACAAAGATGACCACATTAGCTCAAAGCCTAAAAATCTGACAAGTAAGAGAGAATAAAGTCAACGATGTCCAAGCTAGAGGTCTTTACTAGTCCTCTCAGTTCCTAATCATCAAGTTTTTATTGATGAATGAATATTAAATATTGGGTTTGGATCTGTCTTCTTTGGTCAGTTCCACCCTGACTTGAAAAGATAGCTCCATACTTCACATGAGAGCCCAACAGATATATCATTAACTTGATATCAGGCCGTTATTACAGATATATCTTGATTTTTTGCACTTTTGTTTTGGCTTCATTTTTAAACATTGGAGGTTGCTGCTTCAACACAATCTGACAAAAATGTTAACAACCTTCCCAGCTGAGCAGACTTTGGTCCTCACTGGATGGGTTACACAATCAGGGTATGTTATATATTCTTAAATAAAGATTTTTCAAAAGAAAGCAGACAAATAAGAACATTTGTCAAGTCTTTTTTTGTGTGCAAAATTCTCTTAGAAAAGGAATATTTTAAATCCAGACCCCAAATTCACTATATTGGTTAAATACAGCATAGTTTGATGTTGCGTCTCTTTTTGTTGAGACCTCCTGAACCACGTCATGACGAGAACGGCCTCGTTTATTAAACCTGAATGGATAGAAAGTTGTGTTGTGCTTCAGGTAGAAGACCTTTGGTAATTTGGTTCGGTTTGATGTTTTTTGGGTTCTTTGGTTGGGCTTTATACTGGATTTAGCTTTTTGCATGTTTGGAGACACACCACATGCTCCATGGAGGCCTGTGTTTGTTTATTAATGCTGCTTTTAAGCCATTAAGAAAGTAATTGTTGCTGTTTTGATGCATATTTGACAGGGATTTCTCCATCAGCTTTTAGGGAGCTCTCCTACAGGGATTGTATCTGCTTGTTTTTATTAAAGTGTGGTGTGAGAGCAGTAACAGTGGTCGTCTGACAGCATTTGAAATGATATAAATACAAACAAGTTGTTGAAAGATGAAGAGATTGCACAGTCTCCATGCTGCGGAGGAAAGATGCAGAAGGGCTACGTTATTTGGAAAAGTCCTGAATCTATTCTTTCTCAAATTGATATCATTTTCCTGCCGCGTGCACAGCCCATCAGGCGTCAGAGTGACTCACAAACCCAACGTACAGATTCTCATCGTTCATAAATGTGTGCTTCAGATCAGACAGTACCTCTGCAGCCTCCTGTCAACATCTACAAAACAGACAAATTGGCCTTGGCTGTGTCAGACCCATCTGAGCCTGCGGCCGCAGACCACACCGACCCACTCCTCTTAGCTCAATACTGACTCATTAGCCCTCTCACCCGGGGTCTCAGAGGACCTGTGACCCCGGCTTTTCAGAATCAGAATCAGAATCAGCTTTATTCGCCAAGTATGCTTGAACACACAAGGAATTTGACTTTGGTAAACTGTGCTCTCTTTGTACAAGGCATAAGAATAGGAATAAGAATAAGAACTACAATAAAAAATAAAATGAAAATATAATAACAATAACCTTAGCTATAAATACAAAGAAACAACAAATAGCTTGACTAATATGTACAGGCTAAAATAATATGATAAAGTGCAGTGGTGAGTTGCAGAGGTAGTTTAACATTATAAAATAGAAGTTAAATAATACAAAAAATAGAAATATGGAATTCTGCTTGAGAATTGTTGCATTGTGTATCTACATGTATATTTACAGAGAGTATTTATCTGACAGGTATGACACTGTTATGGTTTAGTGTTCATCAGAGTGACAGCCTGGGGGAAGAAACTGTTCTTATGGCGGGTTGTTTTGGCGCACAGTGATCTGTAGCGCCTGCCGGAGGGGAGGAGTTTGAAGAATTTGTGTCCAGGGTGTGAGGGGTCAGCGGTAATGCTCCCTGCCCGTTTCCTGGCCCGGGACCGGTACAAGTCCTGGATGGGGGGCAGGTCGACACCGATGATTTTCTCTGCAGTCCTTATAGTCCGCTGCAGTCTGTGTTTGTCTAGTTTGGTTGCAGAGCCAAACCAGACAGTGATGGAGGTACACAGAACAGACTGGATGATGGAGGTGTAGAACATGATCAGCAGCTCCTGGGGCAGGTTGAACTTCCTGAGCTGACGCAGGAAGTACATCCTCTGCTGGGCCTTTTTTCTGATTGTGTCTATGTGGGAGGTCCACCTCAGGTCCCGGGAAATAGTGGATCCCAGGAACCTGAAAGAGTCCACAGTAGACACAGTGCTGTTCAGGATGGTGAGGGGGGGGAGTGGGGGGGGGCTTCTCCTGAAGTCCACTGTCATCTCTACCGTCTTGAGCGGGTTCAGCTCCAGATGGTTCTGACTACACCAGAGGGCCAGCTGTTCCACCTCCTGTCTGTAAGCAGACTCGTCTCCGTCCTGGATGAGACCGATGACGGTGGTGTCGTCTGCAAACTTCAGGAGTTTCACCGAGGGGTCTCCTGAGGTGCAGTCATTGGTGTAGAGGGAGAAGAGCAGTGGGGAGAGAACACATCCCTGTGGGGCGCCAGTGCTGATGGTCCGGGTGCTGGATTTGATGCTCCCCAGCCTCACCTGCTGTCTCCTGTCCGTCAGGAAGTTGGTGATCCACTGACAGATGGAGGCCGGCACTGTGAGCTGGGTGAGTTTCTGGTGCAGGATGTCTGGTATGATGGTATTGAACGCAGAGCTGAAGTCCACAAACAGGATCCTAGCGTAGGTCCTGGGGGAGTCCAGGTGATGCAGGATGTAGTTCAGACCCATATTGACTGCATCCTCCACCGACCTGTTTGCCCGATAGGCAAACTGCAGGGGGTCCAGCAGGGGGCCTGTGATGTCTTTCAGGTGGCTCAACACTAGTCTCTCGAAGGACTTCATGACCACAGACGTCAGGGCGACGGGCCTGTAGTCATTGAGTCCTGTGATGGTGGGTTTCTTTGGGACTGGGATGATGGTGGAGCTTTTGAAGCATGAGGGCACTTCACACAGCTCCAGCGATGTGTTGAAGATCTTTGTGAAGATGGGGGCCAGCTGCTCAGCACAGACTCTCAGGCAGGAGGGGGACACGCCGTCTGGTCCTGGAGCCTTTTGGAGCCTTTTGTCTGGCTTGGACCTATCCTGACGAGATCCCCGGCCCCGAACAAAGCCCTGTCATTAACTCTGGCTCGGCTGCCCCCTCGGCCACAACCTGCAGCCCCCGCAAGACCGTCTGGGGTGAAATGAGGAGGGTCAGACAAACACAAGGCAACGTTCGTCAACCTCAACCCCCCCACCCCCCCTTCTGAAGACCACCAGCCTGCCCCCACCCCACCCGCCCTCCCTCCTGATGTCTGAGGAGGGCTGGGAGTGACGAGCTGTTAGCAGGCAGGAAAGGAAGAGTGTCCATCCACCTGCTCCTCTGCAAACACAGACAAGTGTGTGTGTGTTGGGAGGCAATAATGGTGGCGGGTGAGTTGTTTGTTTTCTCGTTCTCTCGGTCAATAAACCAATAACAAGTATCTGAAGAACACACACACATGTTGAAGTTGTTAAGCTTTGTGCAGGCTGTATTTTAATGTGACACTGACTTACATCGATTCTGATTACGATGAAAAATGAACGGATTAATCCGCTCTTTCATG
Source organism: Notolabrus celidotus (assembly GCF_009762535.1). Lineage (NCBI taxonomy): Eukaryota > Metazoa > Chordata > Actinopteri > Labriformes > Labridae > Notolabrus > Notolabrus celidotus. The sequence goes on along the minus strand of NC_048285.1, from coordinate 3,151,050 downwards.
AGGAACAACCGGCTTTATATCTCACGGATTGAAGATGAAAACATGAACCAAATAGTGTCAAATTAGACTTTAATAAAGTCTCTGTGAACTCCTGTTTCCTTTTATTATCTTCTTACAGCCTCTACATTTTATAACTTAAAACTTTTGAATGTTTAAGTTTAATTTTGTTGTTTCAAAGGCTCTGCAAGTAGCAAAAGAAGTAAATACATACAGTTCAGTGTCATCTTTGGAAAGTCTTTAACTCTTCTGTCTTCCCTCGAGTGTAAAATAAGAACATTTATCAGTCTAAACTTTACATTCAATTGAACTTTAGCTTCTTTTTGCAACTTCACAAGACGAAAAAGCAACTTCATCATGCAACACTTCCACTTCTAGCTTTCATATTGATAAATACTCAAAGCACCATCATTAAAAATGTCTGAACACCTTCTCTTTGTGTTTGTTTCACCTCCACAGTTAACCTCAGCAGCTCATCACACATAGGTCACCTCCCTCTGCGTGTTTTTATGACTCTATCAAGAGTTTTGATGCAGCACGGACAGATTTTGGTCAAACTGGCGGAGATAAAGCATGCTGTGAGTTGTAAAACCACAGACTCTGAAAGCTACTAAGGCAGGAAAATGAGGCACAAGAATCCCCTCTGTGCCTCCGAGCATCCCTTTTACTAACGGAGCACTAGCTCCACCCTCTGGACGGAACAGGTACTACAATCAGACAATGGAGAGAATCACTTTCTCAGATCCTTTGGTGTCTCTGTACAGGGGGGAATGCAGCTGTATTTCACGAGTATTTCACAACTCTGTTCTGCAAAGTCTTAATGAGCAGGTGCTGAGTCAGGTACATTGTCCATTTCCTTTTTAATAAAGCTTATAGAGCTGGCTCAGGCTTGGACCAGCTCTTAGTTATGCTGCTATAGGCTTAGACTGACACACTGATATCCTGTCTTTCCCTCTCTCTCCTCTCTCTGCCTGTCTCTTACTTTAACTCTTCCTGTCCCATTAAAGTTACTAACCATAGACCTTTCTGGAGTCCCTGAGCTCCCTTGTCTCGTAGGTTCCTCTGGATCTCTGCTGCTGTGGACGTGCCAGACTCCAGCTGCTACAACTACTACTATCCGTCTCACCACTATCATCTCTCTCCCTCTTCAGCTCCCTCTATCCCTCTCTCCAACACAGTCTCAGCAGATGTGTGTCTAACATGAGTCTGGTCCTGCTGGAGGTTTCTGCCTGTTAAAGGAAGTTTGTCCTTGCCACTGTAACTTGCTAAATGCTGCAAAGTGCTCTGCTCATGGTGGATTAAGATGAGATCAGACTGATTAGTAAAATAACCCACCACATGGCCTGACTGTTCTCCACTTTGTAGACATGAAGCCAGATGGGCAGCGGGAGCCGGTACATCCCGGGGGTCATAAAGAATTCCATCAAGTTAGACCCACACCATCTCAGTATGACTCAACAGTTTTCCATGGAAGCTCTGAGCCAAGGCAACAAGCCCGTTTGGCCTAGAGCATGCCAGGCTCGTTAGCCAAAATGACCTGTTGAGATCTACCTGGTTCAGCATTGTAACACAAACACACAGACACACACACAACTGCAGTCAGCATGGGGAGACAGAGGCTTGTGACCCCCAAAAATGGTATTCTTGTGATTTTCGTGAAATTAGCACGTCACGTTTCTAAAATAACAGTATTATGATGCAGATGTCTTAAATGTAAAGGTCAAGCTCTTTCCTTAGAAGGAGATTAAAACTACTTTTAAAATGTTTGTTTTTCCAGTGGAAGTCGGATCGATCATTTCTGACGCATTCAAATTCAAAACACTCATTGGTTAGCTGCATGTGCAAGCAGATATTTGTTCAGATGAATGAATCATTGTCAGATTACTGCTGATGGGAGCTGGGATGTATAATGACAATGAATTTTGTTCTGCCTGCTTTTGCTCTCCATACAGACAGTGCTTCCTGCAGACACTATAGTCTGCTGTTACCTGTTTGTCAATAGCACTCTGATTACAAACTACAAGCAGAAACCAGAGCTCTTTGAATGCTAAATTGCAGATTCTCTAGAACAGACTGTATATTTTTCTGTAGGATCAAAGAGACTGGCTCATGTGATAAATCAGAGTGATCATAACTTACCGGCTCAGTTGTGGCCTTGGTGTCCCCGTAGCGCAGCAGGATCTCCTCTTGTTAAAGCAGGACGGCGTCTGAGCAATATCACCTCATCACCCTCCACTTTTATAGTCCGCATTCTGCAGCACATGCAGAGAAAGAAGAGGGGATAGATTTCCAAGAAGACAAAACCTGTCTTCAATTGATCGGACCCTGAAAAAATAAATACAGTGTCATCGATGACGCTTTTCGTCAATGCTTTTGTCGGCTTGGCTGAGGAGTGATTCACATCCACAGCAAACATCAATCGGTGCACTATTAAGAGACAGTCATTACACAGAGAAGGTTATCAATCTCACAGCTCTGAGAGAGTCAATAATATGAAAAAGTACAACTGATGTTATTACATATAAGAGTTAAAGATCAACTGCCCGGCTCCTGGTGCTTTATAGATGGAGGTCTGCACCTCCTTTATTGGGAAACAGGCCTCCATGATTATTCAAACGTCCTCAGGACTATTGAGCCGCAGGAACACGGAGCAAAGTGGACTGTTTGAAAGTTATAGCTGCTTTCATGCTGCGAACCGGAGGGAGGGGCCCAGCTGTCTCCAGGGGCCCCGTCACCGATAATTAGCGATCAATCAGGAATTAGTTTAAACGCTCGAAAAGAACACGGAGAGCACTATTAGATTGCAAAGATTCACTGCTCTCCAATAATTGCTTTGGATTTTTACGGGGAAACCACGAACCTCCTGCCTGATTATCAGTCTCATCAGGACCACCATGAGTGCTTCACACAATGTTCTTTAAATGTTTAATGTCCTTATTGGATCAGAAGATCAGCGCATATTAATCCATTAGTCCACCATTGGATTGTAGAGCTTCAGTGAGGCTCCAACAGATAGCATTTAAAGGGATAGTTCAGGGTTTTTTGTAAGTGTGGTTGGGTAAGGAACTTGGAAGTAAGTGTGTCAACCACAGGGGATCCAGGTCAGCCCGGCCCTTTGACATGAAACCTTCCACAGAACCGGGATGGCATCTAGGCAATAAACCCCTGCAGGTGGGGTCAATATCACCCCTTAATTTAGCAAATTTGAAAAAAGAGTGATGAGAGACACCCAGAAATATATATATTTTTTTCTGAGTTTCCTGGTTTTAGAATAGATTTTAAGATTATTTTATTGTTTTTTTTATTTTTAAATGTCTTAACGGTCTTGCTCCTTCTTATTTTATCATATGAGCCAGTGAGAGCCCTCAGGCCTTCAGGTAGTGGACTTTTAATGGTACCAAAAGTAAGAACAAAGACTCACGGCGAGGCAGCCTTTTATCATCACAGCCCACGCCTGTGGAACACCCTACCTGAAGATCTGAGGGCTGAACAGAGCGTAAACATTTTTAAAAGCAAACTCAAGACCGACCTCTTTAGTCTCGCTTTTAACTGAGTTTCATTCTTATAACAGTTTTATTTATTCATTTATTTATTTATTATCTAGTTCAAGTTTGAGTCACTTTCATTCTATTTTATTTATGATTTATGTATTTATCTATTTATTGTAAGTATAGCATCTTATTTTCTTTTCACTGTTTAATATTTTAGTGTGTTATTATCTTAGAAATGTATTTTATTTTTATGATTTTAATTTCCTGTGTTGAGTTTTAACATCTTATTTTACCTTCAGTGTTTCCTCATTCAGATATCATGAGAGCATTTCCTGAGTTCGTTCAGAAATTCTGTTTCATTTATGTATTTTATTTTAATTGTTTTTATTATTATTGTTGCATATATTGTGTTCTTAACCTTAGGATTGTGGGGTGGGTTTTGGGGTCAGGGCTGGGGTTGGGATTAGGATGGGGGGGTCTTTTTTTAATATCTTTTCCTTAATTTATTCTATTTTAAGTTGCTTTTATGTACAGCACTTTATGTTACAATTTCATTGTATAAAAAGCACTTTATAAATAAAGTGTGATTGATTGATGGTGGTGCATGTGTGTTAACTGTGAGCCCATGAACCCAGAGAGCTCCAACTGTCAGGGGTGGGGACTTGGTAACAACAGTACTTAACAACAGTACTTCAGGACCTTTCTGAATCAGGGGACACCAGCGGCTCACATATGGCTGCAGTCTGCATCACTCATCATCTAGAGTGCCCTGCCTCACTGAACGCTGCTGTTTTACCCACTTTCTTCAATTTTTCAAAGGTTAAATCAGAAAACCAGAAAAGCCTTTTGCACTTTTTAAGCCTCATACTTAAAAAAATTATAAAAATATTCCTTTATCCACCCATGAAACTTCTGAAAAGCAAGTATTTGTCAAAATGATAAAAAAGTTGTTCTTCCCTCCAAACGAGGGTGTGGTTACAAAGAGATTTGGCAGAGAATGAGATTTGATTAAAGATGTGTGGGCGATTTTAAGTGGTGGGACATTTATTTGCTTGGCACAGTTTTCCTTATTCAGCAGTATTGAAGGTGAAAATCATAAATCAATCGCTCAAACTACTTATACAAATATTCCTGTGAAACTTCTGGAGAATACTGTAAATCATATTTCAGATGACATGTCTGTTGCTGGGGTTGTGCCACAGTTTGTTGGCAAAATTCAGTGGTGCTACGGGTTTGGTGCAAGAAGAGTTTAGCTACCAACTCCAACGGTTCGTCATATCTTTGATGCCAAGTTGTGTTGGTCCACAAACGAGTTAGCACTTTTTAAAATCTAACTAACCTGATTAATTTAAAGCTGTGTCTCGGAGGGGCGATTCAGTTACTTTAAAGTCGGGTGGTATGAGGTAGGCTACTTGCCAACAATGTATCCTGGTCAGCCCGACACTTTGTAGTGAGACTGTACAGAAATGGGATGAACCCACATGCCCGTTCTGTACCAAACATTGAGGGTTGAAAGTCAAACAACAGAATACATTGGCTGATAAATCTCTTACAGTTCCCAGGACAACCTTTGTAACGAGCTGGAGTTGTATGTTTGGGTTCCTGAATTGCAATAATTAACAACTACAAAGTTTGGTGAATGCTTTTAGAATTGGACCAAGCCGCAACCTCTGGTCTTAAAATATGAAGCCCACGCATCTTATTTTCTTTTCACTGTTTAATATTTTAGTGTTTTATTATCTTAGAAATGTATTTTATTTTGGTGATTATAATTTTCTGTGTTGAGTTTTAACATCTTATTTTACCTCCAGTGTATCCTTATTCAGATATCATGTGAGCGTTTCCTCAGTTCGTTCAGAAACTTCTGTTTCATTTATGTATTTTATTTTAATTGTTTTTATTATTATTGTTGCATATATTGTGTTCTTAACCTTAGGATTGTGGGGTGGGTTTTGGGTTCGAGGCTGCGGTTGGGATCAGGATGGGGGGGTCTTTTTTATATCTTTTTTCAAATGTATTCTATTTTAAGCTGTTTTTATCGTATGAAAAGCACTTCATAAATGAAGTCTGATTGATTGATGGTGGTGCAGGTGTGTTAACTGTGAGCCCATGAACCCAGAGGGCTTCAGCTGTCAGGAGTGGGGACTTAGTAACAACAGTACTTCAGGACCTTTCTGAATCAGGGGACACCAGCGGCTCACATATGGCTGCAGTCTGCATCACTCATCATCTAGAGTGCCCTGCCTCACTGAACGCAGCTGTTTTACCCGCTTTCTTCAATTTTTTAAAGGTTAAATCAGAAAACCAGAAAAGCCTTTTGCACTTTTTAAGCCTCATATTTATAAAAATATATAAAAATATGCCTTTATTCACCCATGAAACTTCTGAAAAGCAAGTATTTGTCAAAATGATAAAAAAGTTGTTCTTCCCTCCAAACAAGGGTGTGGTTACAAAGAGCTTTGGCACAGAATGAGATTTGATTGAAGACGTGTGGGCGATTTTAAGTGGTGGGACATTTATTTGCTTGGCACAGTTTTCCTTATTCAGCAGTATTAAAGGTGAAAATCATAAATCAATCGCTCAAACTACTTATACAAATATTCCTGTGAAACTTCTGGAGAATACTGTAAATCATATTTCAGATGACATGTCTGGGGTTGTGCCACAGTTTGTTGGCAAAATTCAGTGGTGCTACGGGTTTGGTGCAAGAAGAGTTTAGCTACCAACTCCAACGATTCGTCATATCTTTGATGCCAAGTTGTGTCGTTCCACTAACGAGGTAGCACATTTGAAAATCTTCAGGACTAACCTGATTAAACTAAAAGCTGTGTTTCAGAGGGGCGACTTAGTTACTCTAAAGTCGGGTTGTATGAGGTAGGCTACTTGACAACAATGTATCCTGGTCAGCCCAGCCCTTTGTGGTGAGACAGTACAGAAATGGGATGAACCCAACCCCCAATGTATGCAACCCCTGCCCGTTCTATATCAACATTGAGGGTTGAAAGTCAAACAACAGACTACATCGGCTGATAAATCCCTTACAGTTCCCAGGACAACCTTTGTAACAAGCTGGAGTTGTATGTTTGGGTTCCTGAACTGCAATAACTAACAACTATAAAGTTTGGTGCATGCTTTTGGAATTGGACCGAGCGGCAACCTCCGGTCTTAAAATATGAAGCCCACGCAGAAGTTATGAAAACTGCAGTTCACCGAGCGTCCACTAGAGGTCGGCTGCAGAAACACAGGAAACCACATACACACCCATTCAAAGAAGACGATCTTAACAGCAGAAATAAACATGTTTACGGCCTGGTTCAAAAAACGGTTTACGTCTGAATAGCTCTTTTCTCTATCAGCACATAATGTGCGGAGTGTTTTTATTTATACAGTCCCCTCCAAAAGTATTGGAACAGTGAGGCCAATTCACTTATTTTTGCTGTAGACTGGAAACATTTGGGTTTGACACCAAAAGATGAACATGAGACAAGAGATCAACATTTCAGCTTTTATTTCCAGGTATTTACATCTGGCTCTGATACACAACTTAGAAGATAGCATTATTTGTAAAGGATCACCACATTTTTAGGTGAGCAAAACTATTGGAACAGATACACTTAAAATACATCAAAGTGAATAACACTTAATATTTTGTTGCAAATCCTTTGCTTGCAATAACTGCATCAAGCCTGTGACCCATTGACATCACCAAACTTTTGCATTCTTCTTTTGTGATGCTTTTCCAGGCTTTCACCGCAGCCTCTTTCAGTTGTTGTTTGTTTTGGGGGGCTACTCCCTTCAGTCTCCTCTTTAAAATGCATACTCTATAGGGTTTAAGTCTGGAGATTGACTTGGCCAGTCTAAAAGCTTCCACTTATTGCCCCTGATGAACTCCTTTGTTGTTTTTGCAGTGTGTTTGAGGTCATTATCTTGCTGCATGATGAAGGATCTCCCTATCAGTTTGATGATGTAACACATGATGGCAGCAGCAAAATGAACTCGGCAGTCTACAGAAACATTTTGTCTGCCAATTTTAAAGAAATATTCAACCAATGAAGATTAATGATCCCGTCCCAGAAGAAGCCATGCAAGCCCAAGCCATGACATTTCACAGATGAGCTTGTATGTTTGGGATCATGAACAGATCCTTCCTTTCTCCAAACTTTAGCCTTTCCATCACTTTGGTAAAGGTTCATCTTTGTCTTATCAGTCCATAAAACTTTGTCCCAGAATTTTTGAGGCTCATCTCTGTACTTTTTGGCAAAATCCAGTCTGGCCTTCCTATTCTTTTTGCTAATGAGTGGTTTGCATCTTCTAGTGTAGCCTCTGTATTTTTGTTCGTGAATGATTAATCTTCATTGATGATGTAACACATGATGGCAGCAGCAAAATGAACTCGGCAGTCTACAGAAACATTTTGTCTGCCAATTTTAAAGAAATATACAACCAAACTGATAGGGAGATCCTTCTTCATGCAGCAAGATAATGACCTCAAACACACTGCAAATACAACAAAGGAGTTCATCAGGGGCAATAAGTGGAAGCTTTTAGACTGGCCAAGTCAATCTCCAGACTTAAACCCTATAGAGCATGCATTTTACCTGCTAAAGAGGAGACTGAAGGGAGTAACCCCCCAAAACAAACAACAACTGAAAGAGGCTGCAGTGAAAGCCTGGAAAAGCATCACAAAAGAAGAATGCAAAAGTTTGGTGATGTCAATGGGTCACAGGCTTGATGCAGTTATTGCAAGCAAAGGATTTGCAACAAAATATTAAGTCTTATTCACTTTGATGTATTTTAAGTGTATCTGTTCCAATAGTTTTGCTCACCTAAAAATGTGGTGATCCTTTACAAATAATGCTATCTTCTAAGTTGTGTATCAGATCCAGATGTAAATACCTGGAAATAAAAGCTGAAATGTTGATCTATTGTCTCATGTTCATCTTTTGGTGTCAAACCCAAATGTTTCCAGTCTACAGCAAAAATAAGGGAATTGGCCTCACTGTTCCAATACTTTTGGAGGGGACTGTAACTTGATATTTTCGAAGATATTAAACCATAGATTGTATATATAATGGACGTGGTATATACGTGACGTCACCCATCTGTTCCTGAGCTCTGTTTTGAAGCCAATCTGTGGCGGCAGCCATATTGGAAATGCTGAACTCATCCAAAGGGGCGTGAGGTAAAGAGGCAGGGTTTCTGCCGCCTAGCCAACAGCTATGTGTTCCCGCCTGTCAATCAAGTCAGTCATGTCCTTATTCAGGCAAAAACTCGTAATCTTAACTCGTAACTGTCACTAAAGAAAAAAATTCACCCTCCGTACAGTGTGTGCGGATAGAGAAATGAGCTATTCAGACGTAAACCGTTTTTGAACCAGGCTGTAAACATGTTTATTTCTGCTGCACAGATCGTCTTCTTTGAATGGGTGTGTATGTGGTTTCCTGTGTTTCTGCAGCCAGCCTCAAGTGGACACTCGATGAATTGCAGTTTATAACACTTCCGCATGGGCTTTTCTATTTCCTTATATTGACTTGTGTGTTTTAATGAACTGCCTGTTTTGTTTTGCTGCCCATGTGAAGCACTTTGTGACTTGGTTTTTGAAAAGTGCTCTACAAATAAAATTATTATTATTAATATTATTACGTCAATTTTTTATGCAGTCTATGGGGACGCCTTAAATAAGAACTAAAAGACCGGGATAAAGACCCGTCCAACTTCAACTTCATAAGAACAATTTTCTTATAAGGACAACAGAGAGAGAGGGCAAACTGCTGGAGAGGTTTTGTGATGCTAAGGCAACGAACAACGCAGAGAACATGCAAGAGATCCACTCACAAACTCATAGGTAGAGCTCATGAGTCAGCACAGGGCGCTGGAGTTTAAGAGTGTATATATAAGCTTCACAGACCTGCTCCAATTCAGGCACACATCTCTCTGTGATGATTCTCTCACTAAACCTCGTATCCTCTGTCCATGTTCAGATTGATAAATGCTGACCTTTGCAATGAAATTATCCTACACCAAGTTTTCAGTCATACGCACGTTTGATAAGTGAGTGCCATGATGACTAACCATCACATATACGCCGTTATTCATTCATAAAACTTCTGAAAATGATGCAAACAAACGAAAAGCCAGCTTTGATGCAGTCGGTTTTCAATCAAAACCAGGGTGTGGTTACCAAATGTTATCTTTGGCACAGAATGAGATTTGATTAAAGAAGGTTGGGATTAGTGTGGGTGATTTTAAGTGTTGTGAGATTTATTTTCTTGGCTCAATTCTCCTTATTCAGCAGCATTAAATGTCAAATTCCCAGGAGCACTGGCACTAATTATAAAAATATTTCCTGTGAAATTTCTGGAGAAAATTGTAAACCATATTTCTGATGACATGTCCGATGTTGGGATTGCGACACAGTTTGCTGGCAAAGCTCATTGGTTCTACTGGTTTGAAAGTCTGTCTGGTTTATTATAAAAGGAGATGATTGTTAGCAGCGATACATTCAGACTCTGATCTCGCTCTGCGCTACACGAAGACAACGAGAAGACTCGAAGACTCGAAGACGACAGCAATGACTACAGGTGAGGCAAATATTACTGCACCAGCTGTTTAACAAGACATCATCAGATATTTGTAACCTTATTACAGAAATAAATGACTTTAGGTTGATTTCTTTTATCCTCTGATTTCTACAAAAGGCACTCCACTCACTTTTACACTGATCATCATCGATGGTGTGGTGTTTGACAACCCATCAACATTCCATGTGCCAACAAACATCGGCATAAACCTCCATGATGCTCTGAAAACTTTTCAAGGAATCCAAAAGGAGTTTAAGTAAGTAATGTGATGTAACACATGAAATTCATTATGTCTATTTTATCCGTTTGCATTAAAGTATTTTTATTTGACTTAGATCAATAAATGAGGGAGGTGTAGAGATGTGATTGTCTCATCTGATAAAATGAAGTCTGTGTAAGAAACGTAGTCTCAGCTCAAAGCAGTAAACACTAACCTGCAAACACTGAGCAGCATCTCTACAGCTTCTCTGACTCTGAGTTGTCTCTGCAGCTTTCAGAACAAGGATGTCCCCAACATCGGCCGCTATGTGGTGAACGTGATGGGGAAAGGTAACCAACCCACCAAGTTCTGGGAAATCCTTCTGAGACAAACTGAAGCTGCAGACATCATACCGATCAGTGAGTAGAAACACACTCTTTATTCAATCAATCATTCAGTCTTTATTTATACATAGTGCTGATTTATATCAAATGTAATCTCAAGAAGCTTTACAAAGAAACCTCTAGACCATACTCTGTTTATACTCTGTTTATCGTCTCTGATGGACATTTCTTTTCTATATATATTCTTGTTGAAATTCTTGTACTGTACACCTTTTTGTTTGCTGCTGTAACTCCATGAATTACCCCGTTGTGGGACGAATAAAGGAGTATCTTATCTTATACTATCTCTGCTTATCTTATAAGACTCAGTCTTATAAGATAGTTTTTAGCAGCATCGACAGTGATAATGATGATAACAGGAAAAATGATGCATGATTTTATTCTCCTCCACAGATCTTGACTACAAGCCTAGCAACGGTGACACCGTGTACCTGCAGCTCACTCCCATCCTGTTTTTCAGCTCTAAGAAGTAACCCCTGCTTGCAGCCTTAACAAATGACTCTGTGTCTACAGATCAGGACTTCTTTTTCTTTTAATGTCAACATATCAAAGTAAAAATCCGGATCTGACCTTTCCATCACTGTTTGAATTTGAGGTGCAACATGAAACAGAAATAAATGATGGGAACCTATTATTCTGTCTCTGCTGTCTTTCTTTTACCTCACTCACTCACTCACTCACTCACGAGTATTTTTGAATAAATGATAACCTGTTGAACTGAAACAATAAAGTTCAATCATTTATGAAATATCACCAGTGCAGCTGTTTCTGCTTTAAAGGTGACATATCACACTTTTTTCATCAATATATATTGGTCTAAGAGGTGCCCAAAACATGTCTTTAAAGTTTATGCTCAAAAAACACTTTGAAATCAGATTTTGGTCTGCCTGAAAACCCCTCTTCTTCAGTCCTCCTCAGAACACTCTGTTTTCTCTCTGACCACTCCCCCTCCTGGATGTGCCCTCGGCTCTCCAGCACGTTGATCTAATGTTTACATGTTGGCTGAATATACACGGCTGCTCAGAGATCACGTTACTTCAACCCTCTGAATCTGATCCAGAATCTGATCCTGACGGAGAGGCGCCTGCAGCAGGACCTTTCTGAACCATTGGTCACAGATTTAGTGTTTCTTGTTGTTTTATTTATCAGTATGTAGACGTGTGTCTTGGTACAAAGCTACGAACATGTAGCTATGTGGCTATGCTAACTAGCGCTAGCACTTATCCATGATAAATAAAAATCATCCACTAGATCTTCAAATCTGCAGGCCTGGGGAGTAAAACCGACCTCTGCCAGAAAGGCAGCAGGACCTTTCTGAAGGATTGGTCACAGATTCTGTGTTTCTTGTTGTTTTATTTGTCAGTATGTAGACGTGTGTCTTGGTACACAGCTACAGCTACGACATGTAGCTATGCTAACTAGCGCTAGCACTTATCCATGATAAATAAAAATCATCCACTAGATCTTCAAATCTGCAGACGTGGGGAGTAAAACCGACCTTTGTGTTTACTAAGACAGCCTACAACTAGCATGCCTCCCTCCTAAGCTCCTTGTTAGCACACATTTGTGCAGGTAATGAAAAACAGAGGAGGGATTCAGTATTATTTTATACAGTCTATGGACTGAACAAGCTCCGAGCTCTGACTCCGTGACAGACTGGATATTGTTGTTACGTAACAAGTCCACGGAAGTCTGAAACGGCTCGTTTCACACACATTTACAGAAAGGTGTAAAAATCAAAACAGGGGCAGAATGGATTTTTTTCATTCTCGGGGGGTTTGTAGACATGCCAGGGACACATATTTCAAGTAGAGAACCATTAAAAAGTCGATTTTGCATGATATGTCACCTTTAATGAACACAAGTCTGATAAGTTTAGTCTGCTTTCAGGTTGTCTCAGGTCTCTAAACCTGCCACACGGTGGCAGCACCGAGCTATGAAGTGATATTTCTATGATTGTTCAGTTTGTTTGAGGATAACTTGTTAGATCCAGAGTTAGAACATGCAGCAGTTTATCACAGACTGAGTGTGCTGTAAAATTTCTGTCCTGTATTTGGACAAACTTTCTTCTTTCAATAAAAGGTTGTTATTCTGAGGACAGTAACACTTCCACTGTCCATCTTTAAGCCTTTTCACTGCTCTGCAGGAAAGAAACAAAATCATGTTGATAAGCTATTATTTTACAAGAAGTCAAATTTTACCTTGCAAGATGCATTAATACGGACTCAGTAGTTGTACAAAACTCGAGTCAACAGACAGAAACGAAACAAATGAGACAGAAAGAAGCTTTCTCTTTATTATTCCTTTTTCTTGATGCATCTGGTTTTCGTCAAATCTGCACGGTTGAAAAGAAATTCAGATTTCTTCAGAATTTTATTTGACCCAACGTGGAAAAAACCTCAGAGTCATTTCTCTGCTGAGAGGATTTTCAGTCTTCAGGAGTGAAGGGGTTAAACTGCAGGTACACCACGTTATCCATGGAAAGCTTGAAGTCAAGAGCTGTAAGAGGAAATAAAACACAGGTTCAGATTTTGGCCAAAACCGGAAATACTGTGACGGTCTCTGCCTGACTTCCCTATGCAGACCTGGCTCAGCTGTCTTGTCTCTCCCTCTGGCTTAGAGACAACTGGACTCATCCCAGCCATCACCTGCACATTTTGCTTGCTTGGCCTGACATCATCATGAGACACCTCACACATCCACATTTACATCACTGGCTTTACCCATAGACTGTATAATAAATGGATGTAGTCTACGTGACGTCACCCAGCCCTGTTTTGAAGGCGATCGTTGCCGGCTGCCATATTGGAAAGGCTGAACTCAACCTAACCTACTGTCTATGGTATCAGCTCAAAAGTGGATCAACATGGATCACAGATGTCTCTTTATGTGTAGCGGCCATTCTGAATAATAAAAGCACACTTGTAACTTACTGATAGGTAAGACTCTTTTGCTGTTAGAATCAAAGAGAAGAATCTCCCAGAACTTGTCATATCCACTTTTTTGCCCCACCACCGACATCAAGCACCGGCCAATCCCAGGTACATCCAGCAACAGTGTCAGAAAAACTGCAGGAGTATTGCTGACATGCATGAAAGTCTTAATGTTCCCTGCTTAGAGCTGCAATTACATTTATGAGACACAGACTTCAATGTAGAAATAAGAGATAATGAATCTGTGGCGTGCTCTGGATGTCTTTAAAGAAAATGAAAGGGAGAAATGTAAAGATATGAAAGGATTGGACGCATTATAACTCACGTAAAGTCAGAGTTTTGTTCTCCACACAACACAAGTGCCTGAAGAAGGGTCATGTTGTTTGATATATTCACGTTAAAGCTTTGAACAGGTGTACACTCCACATTGTTCTTCACTTTTAGGAAAACGAACCACGGTGGGAGAATTCCTGTAAAACAAAGGACAAAAACTGAATGTAATAATCATAATAAAAAGATATAAATAATAATTTATGGTCCTTTTAATTCTGTAAAGCAGCTCCTAATGACTGATAACGCTTTGCCGAACAGCTGGATATTTGCCTCACCTGAAGTCATTGCTGTCGTCTTCCAGTCTTCTTGTTGTCTTCGTGTAGCGCAGAGCGAGATCAGAGTTGGAATGTATCGCTGCTAACAATCATTTCCTTTTATAATAAACCAAACCTGTACCTCTTCATTGTTGATGCCAACAAGGAAGCTAATCCAGACAAAGTTCTCAATTATTCAGAGGTGGTGCGGACTAGTTTTTACTCTCAATCTTTGCCAAGGAGGTCACGCTAAGCTGGTTATCAAGATGATGAGTCATTCTAGAGTTACAGTCACGTTAACCAACAGCAGGACGAGGTGCTGCTAGTAGTGGGCACTGTCTGCGTCTGTCTCAATCTTTATATTGGTGTTTCTGTGACGCGGCATGGCGTGTGTGTTTACAGCCATGCTCAGGCTCTGGAAATACTTGTGTAGTAGTGTGAGATCCAGAAACAGAGAAAATCGCAGCGACTGTCGCTAATGTTTTCTTCTTCTTTTGCTATTTAATGCAGTTAGCATTCTTCTTCATCTTTATAGAGCTTTAAGACGCTCTATAGCCACCGTCTGGCTGGAATAAACGCTGAAAAATTGTACTTTAAAATGAGAAAATAAACAATCTGAAGCCACTTTAATCCACATGTTTTGGGAATGTCCTGGGTTATCCAATTTTTGGCTGTTAATATTTGATCTACTTTCCAAAACTACAGGTAGAGTTTTAGAACTGTCTGCTTTCTTAGCGCTATTTGGTGTGGCAACACAACACCTAATTTTGAACAAAGACACACAGAGTTTTCTTTCTTTTGCCACACTTGTAGCAAGAAGACAAATTTTGATGAGATGGAAAGACTGTAACCCTCCAACATTTAAACAGTGGATTAGAGACATGTTACATTTTGTAAAGCTGGAGAAGATAAGGTATACTGTCAGGGGATCAGCTAACAAGTTTTACTGATATGGCAGCCCTTTCTGAGTCGTGTTGATGTTTTAGGCTCTGATAATTTTGTGGATGAGTAACCTTTCATGTCAATGTAAGCAATAAGAGGCATATGAAAATGGAAGGACCCTTGAGATGCCCCTTTGGCTCATGCGCTTCTCCCCTCTTTTGTGTGTTTCAGTGCTTGTGTATGCCCTAGATAATAGTGTACTGTTTTAACCCATAACATTTCACTTTCTTAACTTTGGTATTTATTTCAATTTATGTATTGTATTTCATATTATTTATGTTATTATTATTATTTATTCATTTGTTTTTATTTCATTTCATTCCATTGTAATGTTTTGATATTAAGTTGTATTCCCTCTTAATGTTACCATGGGTGGGGGTGGTGGGGGATTCTATTAATCAGTATATGTCATCACTGTACATTATTATTATTGTATTGAAAAATTCATAAATAAACTTTGTTTAAAAAAAAATAATAACTCTTCGATTTTACTAAGTGAACTAATATTCGAATATTCGAAAATCATTGCTCATCCCTAGTAGCCAGTGAACCCCAGTCGTAGTACCTTAAGTCCAGAGTTAACCCTGAAGTTACCTCGATAACCTGCTTCGTAGTTTACCCCTAAGCTGTTGTCCCCCTTGTTTTTTGAGTGCCAAAACTATTATTTTGTCTTTGTGCTGAAACAATGCGCAGAGGAACAAGAGGAAAGACAACAAAGTTAATGATCGACATTAACCAAATCAACCTTTAAGTTAAACCTTCTTTACACTTCTCTCAGTCTGTTTATTATGATAGACAAAGTTCAACAAATAGTTAATGTTATCATACTGTCAGTGTGAGATTATTTTGTGCTATGATAATGTGTCTATTGTTCACTGTTGCACATGCTGACCTGGTAATGTGAGAATATGACTCAGCTGGATTTCAGCCTGATGTAAGATGACCGGTTGTTCCATTATGTTGTAATTTTTAGAGGAGAGATATAAAAAAAAAAAAGGCGAGGAGTTTGACACTTCAGGACCAGGAGCAGCTTAAAGAAGGATCAGATCTCCGTCACTCTCAGGTCAGAGGCTAAGACAAATAACCGGGATGTTGTGACCGTGTTTTGATGGCTGGTTTATCGGGGTATCCCGTCTTTAGGAGGCTGTTTTGATTGCTCGACGAGAGGTAATACTGTTGATGTTTAAATTACATGCAGTCCTTCGTCGGCAGCTGATTTCTTCAAGTCAACTTGCTTTTATTTTATTTGCTGTTTGTATTATTAAGAAAAAAAACAGGATTCAGATTTAACTGATTCTGGTACCGACTTTCAAGATCATACTTTTCATATTTTATATTTTAAAATGTTTCGATTATTTTTGTATTTGTCGGACTATTCTACAAGGACAAAATTCCTCCTCTATTATGTACGGTGATATAATAATAGTAAAAGTTAAACTGAACGCAAAAGAACATTTAATGAAATTCAAAAAAATCACAAAACTCAAAAATATTTAATGAAGTTTTTTGAACTTCTTCTGAATTTTTCAATGTTTTGAGTTTTATGAAATATTCATGTTTTGAGAAGTATTTTGTGTTTTGCGCTTGTTTTTGCATTTAGTGAAATGTATCGTATTTCATGAAATATTACTGTTTTAAATAAATGTTTTTTGCATCATGAAATGTTTGTGCTGCTGACCTTCGAGGACACCATACTTATCACTTCAAGTGTAGAATATTTTTAAAATCGAGGATATATCCTCTTTATAAACATCTTCAATATTGAATATCACAATTGAACCAGACTTCTTTAGAATAGCTAAGCGTTAGTAATAAAATCATCCAATCAGACACTTACATTTGACTTCTTTAATGTTGATAAGAAATAAAGAATGAAATTTTAGAATGAATCGACTCTAAGGAGACATTTGGACCGGGTCTGGGTGAGTATTTCATGATTCTTTGTTTTGATGAATATGATGATAATTGTGTTTTTCAACTTCTGTTTGTTCAGCAGGAAGAAATATGACTCCAGTTTTGCTCTCTGCAGCCCTGCTGCTGCTGCTGCTTCCTGCAGCTCCAGCTGCAGGTAAGCCTGAGAATACTCTATTTATTTTCATTTTATGACTTCATTAATGTCTTTTCTTCTAACATCATGCTCAGAAGAGGAATCTCCTATTCTGTTTTATTTCTCAAGTTTATTTTTGGGCTTTTGTGCCTTTATAGAGAGGACAATCTGATAAATGATATACAGCCATAATCTGCATACCTGGAACACAACAGATCAACAATAAAGCAGCATTTGAGCTTCAGCGTGACATCCTCAGTGTGTATATACGGTGAACAGATGACTTACGGATGATAGGATTTATGATTCTTCTCTATTTGATCTCTGCATTCAAACTTTAACTTCCTTTTCCAGACTCTAATCAAACTGCCATCACCATCCTGGTGACCAACTCTGTCACAAACAGCCCCAATGAGACCTACAGCAGTTCTGTGTCTTTCAGAGGAATCTTAATTGGTGCAATGAGGACACTGCGCAACTCCAGCCAAGGCTTCACGTAAGATCAGAGTTTTTATACACTATAACCAAAATCATCACAACACCATGAAAGTTTCCTATGAACTGGCAGACTTCTACTCCGACTCATGTTTCGGGGCGTGACTGAGTTTTTCTTTGTCAGATGACTTATATTGTGAAATTTAAATTTTCCACAGTTGAGCAACGTTACCTCATCATGCCATCATGTTTGTTCCCTGCTGAACTTAAAACATGTTTTTCCACTCACCCAAAAACAAACTTCGGTTTTGGTTTGTATCCTGAATGATCTTATCCTGTTTGTTTGGGTTAAAGGAGTTTCTCTGATTGACATTGGGCGTGATTAGTTCAAAGGTTATTTTAGATATTGAGACACAGACATCACATCACAATGTAACTCAAAGCCGAACCTGCACGTGAGTCACACAACTGCTTCTGAAGTCAGGCCGAATTGCAACCCTATTCCATGTTGTCTTGCAGTATAAAGGGGGCCCTCTGCACACTGCATGATGTATGTTTGAAAATGTATCAGTCAGTTACTGTCTCATCGGACTTCCACCAGATCTGTGACCGGTCCGCCTCCGATCCACTGCGGTCCGGCTCCGTGCTCTCTCGTCCGTCAGCACCCACCGGTGACATTTTCAGAACGCAGCACAGAGCAGGTCCTCAGACGCAGCCGGAACGAGCCGGAGCGGATCCAGTGGAAGTTAACATATTGATGACTGTCTGTCGTCCTCTCAGGTTCACTTACAGGGAGGATCCAAACTATGGTCCATTCCTGGTGAGCGTGAACGGTTTGGCTGGATGTGCTCAGGAACGAACTTACTGGGAGCTGCTGGTCAAGACAGCAAGCAACACAGTCATAAGACCTGATGTTGGTGAGTCACATTTCAGGATCTGGTGTTTACTTCCTGGTCTTTTTGAAAAACAGTTCATAATCTTGTTCTTTTTTTGCAGGGATTGGATGTTACATACCCAATGAAAATGACCAAATCATCCTGAACTATAACAAGTACTAAAGGATTGACTGGACTCTGTGCTCAGTCTGATTAGACTTAACAGACTTCTTATTGCTTTAACCGAAGGTCGGATGATGGCCCATTGTTTGCTACACTTTAAAGTGATGTGTAGAAATCTTTGAGAAATTAAAATTAAAATCTTCATGAAAGCTTAAATCTGTGTTGGTGTTTTGTTCTGATGCCATTTCAAAGTGATGCAAAAAATGAATAAAAACATTGCCCCACATTATTACTCACATTGTTTTCTTATTTTTATTACAAATCTTAATTTAATTTTCATTGTCATATTTGTTGATTTATTCAGCTATTTACCTTTTTATTTATTAGAAGTACACCAACAAATTATTGTACTCATTCTAATCTTTTTTTATGAATTTTATTTGTACATGTTTATGCAGGTATATATGTATATATAATATATATATATATATATTTATTATTTCAATTTATTTAGGTATTCATCTGTGTATGTATTTATTTTATTTCGTTTTTTATATATATATTTATTAATTTTTCAATATACATGTGACTATGTTTATAACATAAAAAGATGTTTGAATATTGGACCTGTATTCTAAAGATTGCGTTTTGCCAATAAAAACAAAACTTGAAAAAAAACAACATTACCCCAGCTGAGCTAAGAGCATTGCTGTAATTACACTGCAGGTCTTGCAACCTGGGTTGTTGGTTAAAGGGTTAATCCACAAAAGAATTACCTGATTTTGGACATTTTGATTGGACATAGGATTGAGGAATTCAGTCTCGTTAGATCAGTTAGATCAATCTTATCCAGAATCACACAAAACCGCAAAACCAGTACTATAAATGGTACTACTACTCTTTGTCCACAGGGGGGAGCCAAAATCCACACAAACTGAAAGATCCATCTGGCTGCTTTACAGGTCCCATATACAGGTCCATCTCAATACATTACAATATTGTGGAAAGGATCAATATTGTAAACTAATAGTGTCACACTCTGATCAGCTGATGAACTGGAAAACCTGAAGGCAGACTAAACTTATCAGACTTGTGTTCATTAAAACAGAAACAGCTGCACTGATCATATTTATACTGATAATATTAAAAACTGGTATCGTCAATGTTTTGAAACCCACTAGGAGTTTAAATAAATTATACTCTTGAGTGAGTGAGTGAGTGAGTGAGTGAGTGAGTGAGTGAGTGAGTGAGTGAGTGAGTGAGTGAGTGAGTGAAAAGTGAGGTAAAAGGACGACAGCAGAGATGGAAAAATAGGCTCCCATCATTTATTTCTGTTTCGTGTTGCACCTCAAATTCAAACAGTGATGGAAAGGTCAGATCAGGATTTCTATACTCTGATATGTTGACATTAAAAGAAGGAGGACAGTCATTTTTTTGAGTCCGCAAACAGGGATTATTTCAAAAGAGACTACATGGAAGTGAAGTGCAGGTACACGGTGTCACCGCTGTTAACCTTGTAGTCAAGATCTGTGGAGGAGAATAAAATCATGCATCATTTTACCCGTTATCATCATCATCCCTGTCATCATGCTGCTAAAAACTTAAAGATAAGACTGAGTCAGAGATAGTATAGACGGAGCACGTTCTAGAGGTCTCTTTGTAAAGCTTCTTGAGATTACATTTGATATAAATCAGCACTATGTATAAATAAAGACTGAATGATTGATTGAATAAAGAGTGTGTTTCTACTCACTGATCGGTATGATGTCTCCACCTTTAGTTTGTCTCAGAAGTATTTCCCAGAACTTGGTGGTTTGGTTACCTTTCCCCATCACGTTCACCACGCAGCGGCCGACGTTGGGGACATCCTTGGTCAGAAAGCTGCAGAGAGAACTCAGAGTCAGAGAAGCTGTAGAGATGCTGCTCAGTGTTTGCAGGTTAGTGTTTACTGCTTTGAGCTGGGACTCGATTCTTACACAGACTTCATTTTATCAGATGAGACAATCACATCTCTACACCTCCCTCATTTATTGATTTGACTCAAATAAAAATACTTTAATGCAAACGGATAAAATAGACATTATCAATTTAATGTGTTACATCACATTACTTACTTAAACTTTTCGTTGGCTTCTTGAAAAGTTTTCAGAGAATCAAAGAGGTTTGTGCCGCTGATTGTTGGCACAGTGAATTTTTCGGTTGTCAAACCGGGTTGTACGTTCAGGTTGAAAGAGATTGGAATGAGTTCTGTAGAAATGAGAGGATAAAAGAAATCAACCTAAAGTCATTTATTTCTGTAATAAGGTTACAAATATCTGATGATGTCTTGTTAAACAGCTGGTGCAGTAATATTTGCCTCACCTGAAGCCATTGCTGTCGTCTTTGAGTCTTCTCGTTGTCTTCGTGTAGCGCAGAGCGAGATCAGAGTCTGAATGTATCGCTGCTAACAATCATCTCCTTTTATAATAAACCAAACCTGTACCTCTTCGTTGTTGATGCCAACAAGGAAGCTAATCCAGACAAAGTTCTCAATTATTCAGAGGTGGTGCAGACTAGTTTTTACTCTCAATCTTTGCCAAAGTTTTGATTAATGTAAACACATCCTGGTTATTGGGGAAACACCCGACTGCATTAAGGCAGCTGTGAAGGTAGAAGTACAGGATTAATAACCTGTCAGGGATGTTGTTGACAGTCGGTGTTGTCCCCGGTGTAGAAGAACACGTAAAACCTCATTGATTCATTTCTGTTTTATTTCCTTGATTCTTGCTCACCTTGACAAATGCTTGCATGCTTTACAGAAGTAACATGCATGAATAAAAGCATATATATATTTTTATAGATTATGGAGTTTGTCACAATGAGCTAAATTACTTGGTGAAATTGACTCTGTCTGCAGCTGTTAATGGCCTAGGTGCCATCCCGGTTCTTCGGGGGAATAATTACACAGGAATAAAAAGATATCCTGCAAAAAATACAGGTAGAGCTCCGGAATAATGAAGACACAGAGCACTCTGATCACCACCCAGGAAGCTTCCCATGACTTAAAGTGTTCTAGATACAGTTTCAATGTGTGTCCTATACCCAGCTTTATATACAACAAGCTACATTTAGCTGCATGTATTTACTCAAATGACTGTTGACAAAGCACAGGTTCTGGACAATAAAATTTACTCTCAACTTAGAAAATCTGCATTTTCAAATTTAAAAATAACTTTATTTTGTATTTAAATCTTATAAAATGTGTTTAATTCCAAGGAACAGTAATGTTTAATTGTTTCAATGAGCATCTGGAGCCTTAAAAATCACTGTTAATAATCCTAGGCAGACAGGCAGGAAAATACCCTGATTTTATATTTTATAACTGTCAGTTCGCTACATAAACGTTCAGAACTAAATAATAAATTCCTACCTCAGTGCTTTTTGTCAAAGTACTTACCTGTAACATCCATGTAGACTTCAGGAAGTTGTGGACGACCGTTTCCGTTTGGCGCCAAAGAAGTATCCAGATATGGGCGGAAGTGTCCCCCTCAAATAGCCCCCCGGGCACAACTACAACCGTTCCGGTGTCGTCGTCGTCGTCTTCTTCTTTTCTCATTTTAATGGCGGATCGCAAACCAACGTTTAATGCTGCATACCGCCACCCACTCTACCGGAGTGTGTAACATCAGGGTTTTAGTATTACAGGGTTCATTCTACATCAAGGATTCTCAAATGGGGGTACATTTAGGAGTACTGCAAGGGGTATGTGAAAAATGAAAAAGAAAAAAAAAAAAAAAAGTTGCATCACAACAATTTTTAAAAAATCTGATTAAAAACAACTTTATCAACAGGATTTGATTTGTATTTCAATGCAACATCAAAAAGGGCACTATTTCCAAATTGAGCATATTCATTCATAAAATATATTATTTGCAAAACCTCTTGGACCACTCGGCCTCCGTCTGTTGGCGTCAATTGTTCAGCGAGCGATCCAAATGTATACATTTATTTGTGTTATTTTCCCATATCATGTCCTGAAAATTTTTCTTGGGAGGTACTTGGCTGAAATAGTTTTTGAAAAAGGGTACACAAGCCAAAAAGGTTTGAGAACCCCTGTTCTACATAATGAAAACATGAAAATGAATAACTAAATAATAAAGAAACTTAGCTAACAAAATAATGAATATAAACAAAAAGTAAAACAAACTAATTATAATTATAAATACATAAATAAATCCATATTTACCAAACATTTTGTTTTCACTCATTTTACATTATCCATATCTTAAAATGATGTCACTACAAGTGAAGAATTCACAAATAAAAATTGCAAACATACACAAAAGTGGTAACACACAAGTGACCATACAATTAAATTAAAAAGTTTAATTCTGTTTCTTTGTAGTAACCTGATTTTAAGACTTGATCAAATCCAAAAGCTTATGAAGCATTCAGATATTTTAGCACTATGTACATACATGTTTTTTAATGTCAGAGTGTATCGGTTTCCACAGAGGAATTTAAATTTGAGTTGTATTTTGTGCATGCAGCAAAAAAAACCTCTCTTTTTCTATCTCTTCATTAACACAAAATCCTTTGCAGCCTGGTTCATTTGGTTCGTTGCTGCTTGTTTGCCCTTGAGTTAACATGCTGTGTAAAATGACTGCATAGTAAAAAGGACACTGCACCTCCAACTCCTCCAATTGTCATATGTGAAGCCATGATACTGTTTTGATAAGTGTTGGCATGGTGCACCCAAGATATGTGCAGAACCTCCTTTGCCCCTTGTTCCTTTCTCTTCAGCATTCACAGTTGATTATTCTCTTTTCAAATCAACAAAACGACACATGCAGGATTTCTTTTATTCACTCAACATTAAACACAGACACATGTTTCATTGTTCTCCTCATACACTGATTTTCATGTTGGTGTACGCTGCAGGCTGCTGAATCTTCACCATTTTGAAAATCTCAGGATGATTTGCTCGTTAGCGCTGGGAATGTAACATCCAATACCTGCAGAGAAAAAAAATTAGAGCCAGAAAAATGTTTGTTATCTGATACAAAATTCTCAAAAACAAAGACAGATTTTTTTTTACAGTTGACTCACCGACGTCAGGTCTTTTGATAATGCCGTCTGGAGTCTTAACCAGCAGCTCCCAGTACGTGCGCTCTTTGTCGTTTCCTGCCAGACCGTTCACACTCTCCAAGTAGGGGCCGTAGTTCAGATCCTCTGTGTAGGTGAACCTGTGAGACCAAACAGAGGGAACATCGATGAAGTAGGACCATACCCCACTCCTTCTCTTCTCCTCTCCTTGAAACACATGGACCTACAAGGTATGCCGAACCAGAAGCCCATCCCGCCCCAACTGGACCCTTTAATAAACTTGTTTTGTCTTGTTAGTAAAAGGTAAGTTTGTTTGATTGCAGGATACAACAGAGGTTGTCTGTGTCTGTCCTTTGCATGGTTTCATGTGTTGGCATGGGGAGTGTCCTGCACCCTGCACGTCCTGTGTTTCTCCCAGGTATGCACAGCTGAACAAAGCACCTTTCATGAAGGTGGAGGAATGCGATTCAGCTGCATGCTTTGAGGCAAACTCCCTTCATCTGAGTTACATGTAACAATGGTTACGTGTCACAGTTTAATTTAAATCTGGTGTTCATAACCTGATTCATTTTTGTTGTTAGCCTACTTACAAATAAAATGTAAAACATGCTTTTTCAAGACTTGAAAGGATTAATTGGATCCTGAATTTATCGTAAAGATCTTTCTTCCACTCTGTACCATCGTATTATTTTCATCTTAGTAATAACAGTTTATATCTGAGCGATTAAAACATGTCACTTCAATTTACATGCATAATTTACTTTCAGTTCCACGGTGAGCGATAAACAGCGTTACACCTGGTCGCTAAGCTAGCATCGGTGCAGACTCTCAGGTGGGGGACCGGTGCAAAAAGGAGTGGAAGTTAAAGCGAGAGGATGCAGGAAGTTGTTTTAGAAAAGCCAGGCTCCTGATGATGACAGGTTTCTCCTATTCATCCGATACATTCACTCTACTGATCCCCCTGATGTTGATGACTTGGCTTTAAACGTTATTTTAAAGCTCCTGTTAGAATTTTTTGCTGTTATTAAACAGACTAAACTGATTTCTCTTTATCACCTAGAAAAGCAAAATAAATTCATCGCCGATAAGACAGTTGTTTTGATTAATGTCTGAAACCACTGCTGGGGGGTAGGTGTCAGAAGAAGATATTAGCTTCACGCTGCTAACAACCTTTTCCCCCCAGCAGAGATTCTGTATGACTGATTCATTTAGAAGGCAGAATTAGATTTTTGGGGTTTTTTTTAATAACAAATGTGCAGGAAAAAATCAGTAGAAATAAGAGGTGCAGTTTTGTCCACAGGGGACGCCAAAATCAACACCAACCAAAAGTTCCTCACAGGAGCTTTAAAATGCGAAATATTCGAGTTTTAAACATGGGATTAAAAATGTGATTATTCGTGAAAAATTCAGAAATTAATCCAGATTTTTTAAAATAATTGTTTAACAGCCCTCATTGCAAGCGTACAATCTTAAAAATATATTCTTGTGATATTCTATGATTTATTCCTTGTACTATGTAGTAGAAAACACACTTCTTCATGACTTAAAGGTAGTTTTAAATTGTGGATTATGAGTCTCAGGTGATGGTGGATGCTGTGATCTTACTTAAAGTCTCCATTAGAGGCCATGAGTCTCTTCAGAGCTCCCAGCAGGATCCCTCTGTAAACCACATGAGTGCTGAAGGTAGCAGGAGCCGAGCCCAGTAAGCTGTTCTCCACCACCACGTCTATGGGAGCGACTTGACTCTCTGAGATGATAATGACAAAAAAAATATGGAGGACAAATAGCTTTAAACCTTTAAGAAAATGACATTAAATTGAAATACAGAGTAATGATTAAGTCTGCAGCTTACCTTGAGTCAGAGTCCCAGGAAGCAGCAGCAGCATCAGGGCTGCAGAGAGCAGAGCGAGTGTCTTCATCATGGCTGCTGTACTGACTGCTGGCTCACGCTCACTTTTTATTCCAGTCATCGGTGTTTACACAGGAGAAGAGTTTGTAGATCCAAGTTTCCATAGAGCCACCTACAGGTCACAGAGAGGGTACGCTTAGAAGTAATGTTTGCAAAGTGTTGAATCGAGTGTTTTAAACATCACAATGAGAAATGACACTTCATCATGTGTCACACGTTTCTTAATCTCCTTTTGAGCTCTAGTGTAGAAGCATAAAACTACAGATGCATGAACCAGATCATCTCACTCTTGGAGGAATTGAATCCATTTGTGGCTCATCCTTTAAGATTTGCAGTGCCACTGCATGAATATTCACCTCCTTGGACTCTTTCCACATTTGTGATACAGCCTGGAATCCAACTTATCTGGACTTTGCACCGTTTGATTATTGTACAAGAGCTGCCTGAAAAGCAGACATCTGTCATATTCCCAGGTTAATCTGAAAGCAATCCTCACACCTGATCTTACTCTGAGGTTTCACAGCAAAGCACTCAAAGCTGTCACATGAATACCACGGAGTAGAGCCGCCAGCTGCAAAGTTAGTTCATATTTTGGGTGAATTCTTACAAACGGCACAAGTCTCCTGTCTTGTAGTAAGCTCCTTAACCAGCAGGGGTCTCTGTAGACCTACAGGATATCTTCTTATAACCTGAGACATGCAACAGAAAAGACAGTTCCCAATCAATGCATACTTCTCTGTAAAAAAAAATAAACAATATCAGGCAGAATTTTAGAGATTATAAACACAGCATTAATAAACTTGAACCTTTCCCTTCGTCGCCTACTCGAATGGTCATTAATCAAAGTTATTAAAGGTACATTTCCCACTTCACACCTCTTCTCTTATCACCTCACCTCTGTTGACCCACTTCACTTTGAGATAACGCAAGTAAACAGAACTGCATGAGCAGTAACATTGTTTATATCGAGTAACTGGTCACGCTGACCTGTCAGATCCAGTAAGATATAATGTGCTGTGGAAATTTTGTTCCAGTTTCAATCACTTCACACATTCTATAAAATAATATGCAGTATGTTGCGTTTCTGACATCTCACAGGTACTGTCTCCGCTTTCATTTTCTAGAGTTAAAGTAAAAAATACCACACACAGAGGATGCAACTGGACATATGTAGAGATCTCTAATCTCTACAGAGTCTACATCTACTACAAACAGTTTGTATGGAGAGCAAAAGCAGATAAGGGTTTCCCGATTTCCTGGAATCATAAAACATCAACATTGTAAAAGTAGTTTTCTTCTCCTCCTGAGGAACGACCTGACAAAGCTTCACTTTTTGCTTTTTACAAATCTTCTTCATGATGCTGTTAAATTTTAAAAAACTAAATTTTAAGGGGTGGGATTTTTTTTGCATACACATGTTTCTTTCTGGGTTCATACCACTGAGGCAGGCCAGAATAAAGCCTCTGTGTAATTTAGCATGTACAGTGAAACTGAGACTCACCAGACACAGCTCCTCTGGTGTAATGAGCCAAGAAATGACTGAGTTTAATGTGCCTTCACAAATTTCGTTCTGGGTCCCTACCACTGAAGCAGGCCAGAGTGAAACCTTTGTGTAGCTTAATATGTACAGTGAAGCTGAGACTTACCAGGCACAGCTCCTCTGTAGGATGCAATGAGCAAAGAAGGGGTGGGATTTTTTTGCATACACATGTTTCTTTCTGGGTTCATACCACTGAGGCAGGCCAGAATAAAGCCTCTGTGTAATTTAGCATGTACAGTGAAACTGAGACTCACCAGACACAGCTCCTCTGGTGTAATGAGCCAAGAAATGACTGAGTTTAATGTGCCTTCACAAATTTCGTTCTGGGTCCCTACCACTGAAGCAGGCCAGAGTGAAACCTTTGTGTAGCTTAATATGTACAGTGAAGCTGAGACTTACCAGGCACAGCTCCTCTGTAGGATGCAATGAGCAAAGAAGGGGTGGGATTTTTTTTGCATACACATGTTTCTTTCTGGGTTCATACCACTGAGGCAGGCCAGAATAAAGCCTCTGTGTAATTTAGCATGTACAGTGAAACTGAGACTCACCAGACACAGCTCCTCTGGTGTAATGAGCCAAGAAATGACTGAGTTTAATGTGCCTTCACAAATTTCGTTCTGGGTCCCTACCACTGAAGCAGGCCAGAGTGAAACCTTTGTGTAGCTTAATATGTACAGTGAAGCTGAGACTTACCAGGCACAGCTCCTCTGTAGGATGCAATGAGCAAAGAAGGGGTGGGATTTTTTTTGCATACACATGTTTCTTTCTGGGTTCATACCACTGAGGCAGGCCAGAATAAAGCCTCTGTGTAATTTAGCATGCACAGTGAAACTGAGACTCACCAGACACAGCTTCTCTATAGGATGTAATGAGTCAAGAAATGACTGAGTTTAATGTGCCTTCACAAGTTTCGTTCTGGGTCCATACCACTTAAGCAGGCCAGAGTGAAACCTTTGTGTATCTTAACATGTACAGTGAAGCTGAGACTTACCAGGCACAGCTCCTCTGTAGGATGCAATGAGCAAAGAAGGGGTGTTTTTTTTTTTACATACACATGTTTCTTTCTGGGTTCATACCACTGAGGTAGGCCAGAATAAAGCCTCTGTGTAATTTAGCATGTACAGTGAAACTGAGACTCACCAGACACAGCTCCTCTGGTGTAATGAGCCAAGAAATGACTGAGTTTAATGTGCCTTCACAAGTTTCGTTCTGGGTCCATACCACTTAAGCAGGCCAGAGTGAAACCTTTGTGTATCTTAACATGTACAGTGAAGCTGAGACTTACCAGGCACAGCTCCTCTGTAGGATGCAATGAGCAAAGAAGGGGTGGGATTTTTTTTGCATACACATGTTTCTTTCTGGGTTCATACCACTGAGGCAGGCCAGAATAAAGCCTCTGTGTAATTTAGCATGTACAGTGAAACTGAGACTCACCAGACACAGCTCCTCTGGTGTAATGAGCCAAGAAATGACTGAGTTTAATGTGCCTTCACAAATTTCGTTCTGGGTCCCTACCACTGAAGCAGGCCAGAGTGAAACCTTTGTGTAGCTTAATATGTACAGTGAAGCTGAGACTTACCAGGCACAGCTCCTCTGTAGGATGCAATGAGCAAAGAAGGGGTGGGATTTTTTTTGCATACACATGTTTCTTTCTGGGTTCATACCACTGAGGCAGGCCAGAATAAAGCCTCTGTGTAATTTAGCATGCACAGTGAAACTGAGACTCACCAGACACAGCTTCTCTATAGGATGTAATGAGTCAAGAAATGACTGAGTTTAATGTGCCTTCACAAGTTTCGTTCTGGGTCCATACCACTTAAGCAGGCCAGAGTGAAACCTTTGTGTATCTTAACATGTACAGTGAAGCTGAGACTTACCAGGCACAGCTCCTCTGTAGGATGCAATGAGCAAAGAAGGGGTGTTTTTTTTTTTACATACACATGTTTCTTTCTGGGTTCATACCACTGAGGTAGGCCAGAATAAAGCCTCTGTGTAATTTAGCATGTACAGTGAAACTGAGACTCACCAGACACAGCTCCTCTGGTGTAATGAGCCAAGAAATGACTGAGTTTAATGTGCCTTCACAAGTTTCGTTCTGGGTCCATACCACTTAAGCAGGCCAGAGTGAAACCTTTGTGTATCTTAACATGTACAGTGAAGCTGAGACTTACCAGGCACAGCTCCTCTGTAGGATGCAATGAGCAAAGAAGGGGTGTTTTTTTTTTTACATACACATGTTTCTTTCTGGGTTCATACCACTGAGGTAGGCCAGAATAAAGCCTCTGTGTAATTTAGCATGTACAGTGAAACTGAGACTCACCAGACACAGCTCCTCTGGTGTAATGAGCCAAGAAATGACTGAGTTTAATGTGCCTTCACAAATTTCGTTCTGGGTCCCTACCACTGAAGCAGGCCAGAGTGAAACCTTTGTGTATCTTAACATGTACAGTGAAGCTGAGACTTACCAGGCACAGCTCCTCTGTAGGATGCAATGAGCAAAGAAGGGGTGGTTTTTTTTTTACATACACATGTTTCTTTCTGGGTTCATACCACTGAGGCAGGCCAGAATAAAGCCTCTGTGTAATTTAGCATGCACAGTGAAACTGAGACTCACCAGACACAGCTTCTCTATAGGATGTAATGAGTCAAGAAATGACTGAGTTTAATGTGCCTTCACAAGTTTCGTTCTGGGTCCATACCACTTAAGCAGGCCAGAGTGAAACCTTTGTGTATCTTAACATGTACAGTGAAGCTGAGACTTACCAGGCACAGCTCCTCTGTAGGATGCAATGAGCAAAGAAGGGGTGTTTTTTTTTTTACATACACATGTTTCTTTCTGGGTTCATACCACTGAGGTAGGCCAGAATAAAGCCTCTGTGTAATTTAGCATGTACAGTGAAACTGAGACTCACCAGACACAGCTCCTCTGGTGTAATGAGCCAAGAAATGACTGAGTTTAATGTGCCTTCACAAATTTCGTTCTGGGTCCCTACCACTGAAGCAGGCCAGAGTGAAACCTTTGTGTAGCTTAATATGTACAGTGAAACTGAGACTCACACAGACACAGCTCCTCAGTAGGATGCAATGTGCAAAGAAGGGGTGGGATTTTTTTTGCATACACATGTTTCTTTCTGGGTTCATACCACTGAGGCAGGCCAGAATAAAGCCTCTGTGTAATTAAGCATGTACAATGAAACTGAGACTCACCAGACACAGCTTCTCTATAGGATGTAATGAGCCAAGAAATGACTGAGTTTAATGTGCCTTCACAAGTTTCGTTCTGGGTCCCTACCACTGAAGCAGGCCAGAGTGAAACCTTTGTGTAGCTTAATATGTACAGTGAAACTGAGACTCACACAGACACAGCTCCTCAGTAGGATGTAATGAGCAAAGAAGTGGTGGCGTTTTTTTTTGCATATACAAGTTTCTGTCTGGGGTCATAGCACTGAGGTAAGCCAAATTAAAAACCTGTATCTTAATATGTAAAGTGAAACTGAGACTCACCAGACACAGCTCCTCTGGAGGATGCAATGAGTGGAAAAATGATTTGAGTTTGTTTTGAATACACAAAATTAATTTGGCCAACTTCTGACCCATTTCTTTCCAGCTACACTGAGCCAAAGCAAAGCCTGTAACTGAATTTGTACAGTGAAACTGAGACTCACCAAACGCAGCTCCTCTGTGGGATGTAATAAGCCAAGATATTACGATTATTTTACCTGCACATGTCTCTTTCTAAGTTCATACCACTGAAGTAGACTAGTATGACGCCACTGTAGAAACATTCACTGTTAAACCAAGACTCCAAAGACACAGCTCCTCTGTAGGATGTAATGACCCAAGAAGTGGTGGCGTTTCTTTGCATATACAGGCTTCTATCTGGGGTCATAGCACTGAGGTAAGCCAAATTAAAAACCTGTATCTTAATATGTACAGTGAAGCTGAGACTCACCCAACACAGCTCCTTTTTTAGGTTGTGATGATATAAGGAAATAACTGTTCATTTTACCTTCACATGTTTCTTTCTGGGTTCATACCACTGATACAGGCCAGAATAAAGCCTCTGTATAATTTAGTATGTACAGTGAAACTGAGACTCACCAGAGAAAGCTCCTCTGTTGGATGTAATGAGCCAAGAAATGACTGAACTTATTCAATACACAAAACAAATTCGGCAAACTTGTGACCCATTTCTTTCCAGATACACTAAGCCAGAGGGAAGCCTGTATCTTAATATTTACTGTGAAACTGAGACTCAACAACAGTGTATTATTTTCCCAGATATCTGGAGAGTTAAACAACGCTTCCCTTTATACCTGAGCACAATGTCGGCTCTCAAGTTGCTGATTAGAGCTATACTGCAACATCCCAGAACACCTCTTCAACACTGTGAATAGAAATGAAAGCAGGACCACATGACTCTGTCAGGACCAAGCAGTATTTCAGGATTTCTTATCTTAAGGCTCCTTCCAGGTGTCACTCCCCTTGAACCAGTACTCCAGGGAACAGAAATTACACACAAATTAGGGCTCCTTTTATTACCTGCTGGGCTGGGTCACGTCTGGTCATGCCTTCAGGCCACAATAGCAGTAAAACCTTCATTCTGCAGCGAGGACAAAAGGGTAAATTTACTAAAGACGGGAAGTAATCTTTTTAGAATTCAAAAGAAACCCTGCACCACACAGCTACTGACACGTAAAGATGAGGTTGTGGTTTCGTATGAATGTAGATCCAGTAAGATGACACCCAAAGGTTTATACAACACAAGCAAACTTGGAAAACTGCTAGGTGATTTAATATGGTTGCTCTGTGACCACAAAAAGGATTCCTGTCCTACCATGTCGCAACCTCCAGTCTTGAGAAGCTGTTTCCAAAGAGCTGCATTTCCTGGAGTGTCCACTGGAGGCTGGCTGCAGAAACCACATACACAGTACACCAGTTCAAAAAGGCAGATCTTTAAAGCAGAAATAAATATGTCGTACAATCAAACCTCTTCATGCTGCCCGTGCTGTCGCCCCCTAATGGCCATGAAGAAGAATGCAATTTCAAGGCTATTCAACCTTTATTCAACTTCTCTCTGTGCATTGTAGTGTATGTACATTGAGGGGTTCACACACCTGTCTGCCCCTCTATTGAAGGACGTTTTAAAACCAGACCTCACCTTCTCTGAGTAACTTTACGTTTTTCATACTATCTTCAAGAATGTCCATTTGCAAACACAACTTTTTCCTCCACTTTAAACCCCCTTTCAGTGGATACGTCACTGTGGGTCTGAAGCAAACAGCGTGAAGTGGCTCATCATCAGTTTGACACCAGGTGTGTCCGCTGCAGAATTCCTCTGGCAGGTAAGAAAGACTGACAGGCAAGAGACGAGAGGGGGGGGGGGGGGTGAGAGACAGCATGTACCTGTGCATTGTGTGGTGTTTTTCCACGTCTGAACACGCTCGCTTCACCTCTCTGTCGTAGATCCAGGCTCTGAGATATGCGGTCTTTGTTGGCATGTCGTGGCGTGTTGCCATCTTTGTCACATCCACAAAGACTCTAAGGAATCCGACAGTGTCTGAGACTTCCTGAAGATGGAAGTATGTGAACACACAGAAACATGTATACACACACACACAGGAAGAGGGGGATCTGTCTCTGTGATTTCAAGCTTCTACTGAAACACCATTTAAGTAGAGTTGTACTGATAAAGGAAGGAGGTGTGACTGTGTTTAAAGATAAATAAGTACGGTAATTTAAAATAGAATTATAATGATTTTCTAAATATTTGAACCTTCTTGCTGTTATCTCAACCTCTTCTGGTTTCACTGACTTTGTAGATATCAGTGACATTTTCTTAAAACCCATTTTTACAGACTTGCTTTTATGTGACTTTATCTGTCTAACCACTTTTACTTTTTATCCAACTAATTAACTGTCTTAAATTTTCAGAAGTTTGTTGTTTTTTCAGTAAGTGGGAATTTTATTGCAAAGAAATTGGAAATAAAAGTAAACACATGTAAGGAGAAGACTACATTCATTTAATTTCATCCTAAAAAAAATAAAAATTAAGGAAGAGTTCAAATAAAACATCTTCTGTTCTGTTAAATGGTACGACAAATTATCATAGTGCAGTTCATACCACTGAAACTGATCATCAAAACTTCTGAGTAAAAAAAACCTTCCTTCGGTTTTTTGATTGGAGTTAAAAATGTTAGACCTACTTTCACACGCTGACATCTAAGTGAAAATTACATGACGGGGTACAACTGGTGAGAAATAAGCCCACTGGCTGCGGCTCATAGGTTACAGAAATGTGGGTTACATAAACATAAGCCCACACCTGTCAGCAGTGATGAAGATTAAAAAGGTGAAAACTCACATTTCCACCGAGCAGAGGAGTCATTTCTCTCCCCATGTGACCCGGCACTGACAGCAGCAAGGTCTGCACAGTAGTACGGTGTCCCACCTCAGTCCATCCCCCCACCCAGACCCTCACCCCTCCACTCCACCTCCTGTCCTGATCCACCCCTCTTGCTCCTGATGGGAGTTTAGAGTCTGTGCAGTGATCAGATCATTTGGTCCACATATGCAGACTTTTATTTGGGAAGGGTAAATATGCTAGATTCCTCAGCACATTTAAAGGTTCAGGGTGTAGAAAAGAGAATATTTAGGGATATCTAGCGGTCAGATTCTTGATTGACATGCTCCCTTACTCACCCCTCGTGGTTTTGAGGTGACGGTGGCCTTCAAGGACAAAAAACTCCTGTACGTCCATCCTCGGATCCATTGGTCAAGTTTTCACCATCAGAATGTCCATCAATACAAATTATTGTAACAACCTTCTTCTTCTTCTTCTTACTCTCTCACTGTGCATTATGCAAAGCCATTAGCCAAATACAAGTTGCTACTGAAGAAACATGGTAGAAACATGGCGGCCTCTGAAGAAGAGGACAAGCTCCTTCTGTAGGTAAAAAAAAGGTTATTCAAAGTTAAAAACAAACAAAAACAACATTATTTATTATATTCAAGCGATTATATCACTACTTCCTGCTCAAAAGAGTCAGTTCTTTGAGTCGACTCGTGCACGCTCTCCCCATCACTACTCCCTGCTCTACTTAGAAGAGTCGGTTCTTTGACTCGACTCGTCCACCCACTCCCCTTCACTGCTCCCTCAGCCTCTCAAAAGAGTTGTTTCTTTGAGTCGACTCGTCCACAGTCTTCCTAACACTACTCCCTGCTCTGCTTAAAAGAGTCGGTTCTTTGAGACGACTCATCCGCAGTCTTGCCAACACTGCTCCATCATCCTCTCAAAAGAATTGTTTCTTTGAGTCGACTCATCCACGCTCTCCGCATCACTACTCCCTGCTCTGCTGAAAAGAGTCGGTTCTTTGAGTCGACTCGTCCGCGCTCTCCCCATCACCCTGCTCTGCTGAAAAGAGTCGGTTCTTTGGGTCGACTCGTCCGCGCTCTCCCCATCACCCTGCTCTGCTCTCGTTGTGCAGAGATGCTGTAGATGCGGCAGACTGGAACAGATACTGTTTGATTCTGAATGCAGCAGCCGGGGAGGATATCACCATCCTGACAGACACCGCGGAGGACAGCAACACTTCACTCGACTGTGCTCAATGTAAGACAACCTGTCCGTGTCCTGTGTGTCCTCTGTTTGTGTCCCCTGCTCCTGTCAGGTGTTACTTTTTATCTGAAATGAGTCATCTTACCCTGTTGTGGATGTGTCACAGTCCAGGCTGTCCGGTCCTGTATCACAACTCTGCCTAATTATAAGTTCCGTCGGTTTCACTAGTCCTTTTATAAAGCTTCAAATCTTTCCTTCATTTAAAATAAATAAAGGAATCTTTTTTAAGTTTTATGCAACAGTTATGATATTACTCAAATGTAATGTTGAAAACTGGCTGTTTAATAATCAGTTCAATGACTTGGGAGGTTTTATAAATTGTAATGATGAAAATATTAATTTCAGATCTGTAGTGACTTGTTATTTTTTGTGGATTTTTTCATGTTGACATAATTTTGATGCCAAACTCATTTTTCCCCATGTTTAAGAAAACAAAGACACAATGACAAACATTTAACACCATGGGGCCCTAAGCTTGTCATTGCTTGTAAAAAACACTAATTGTGTAACTGTGCAAGTGTTCAGTCCTTTTCTACCTTTTCTACAGTCATTCCTTCAATAATAATAAAGCTAAAATGTTTAGTTTGGTTTTAAGTTTGGAAAAATACTAAAACTGCAAAAGTTATGGATGAAGTGGAAATTGAAATCAAATTTCTTGAAAGATTAGATAATTCCTGAAACAAGTTTAAATTTGAAGTTAAACTAATAAATGTGTTTGTTTGATTCAGATGTTAAAGTCCTGCGAGGAAAAAGTGATGTTTCAAATGTCTTCAATGACCTCAATGAACCAAACATGATGTCATACGACTCCTCCGACACAAAGTTGTTTGACAGATTTTTATAATTTTATGTTTAAATCTTATAACGATGGATATATATTCTAAAATGAAGTGTGTTTACCTTAAATCACAATCAATGAAGTATTCGGACAAGTCACGAAAATATGATATTTGGCATCCTGCACAAGGACACGAATGTTTGCAAGAATTTCAAACCAATGTGTTATTTCTGTAAGATTATCAGGTGATGATTTATAAATCTGATGTTGTTTAATTACTTTAAAATCAAAATAAATCAACAAAGTAAAATAGGAACTTCCTCTAAAAGTCATGAAAACAACCACAATCGTATGCCAACATGAATTTCCATTTTTCCTTTATTATTCTGGATGAATTTTTAAATTATCTGTTATTACAGGAAGTTTGTTTTGTAACAACAGACATATCAACTGACATTTATTTTGTAACATTTTTATAACTTTTCCAACTCAATTAAAACAAATGGCAATATTTGAAAAAGTCACAAAAATAGAAACAAAGACGAAAAGATGCATTTGGACGTGATTATCTCTCCTATCTCATGTCAGTCTGCAAATGTTTATATTCATTCGATAATGATTGATTTATCAGCTGGTTTTACAATTCAAATTATTCCACAACAAAAACAATTCCAGTCCAGTATTGTGGCAATTCTTATAAAGTCACAAAAAATATAATACATTAATTTATGCACGTATTTCCATTTCTTTCTCCTTAGTTTGATAGAATTTTAGAATTGGGTTTTATTCTTGGTTTATTTCAAAATAACAACTGATATTTGTTTTATAAAAGAAACAGTGATATTTCCAATCCAATGGCAATTCTAGAAAACGTCAAAAAAACAGATATCACAAAATTAAATTATATAGGATTAACCATTCTTTCCTCGTCTGTCAGTCAACAAGAATTTCAAACTGATGTGTTAAAACTTAAGGAATATGAATATCAGTGGGAGATGTCGTGTCCAATGGTTGGAGGTTTGGATTAAATTAACAGGAGACTGAAGTCTGGTGGTTTTGATGCTTAGAGGTAACCAAACAGCAGGGTTTGGTTGTGGGTTT
The DNA here is from genome assembly GCF_009762535.1 of Notolabrus celidotus. Lineage (NCBI taxonomy): Eukaryota > Metazoa > Chordata > Actinopteri > Labriformes > Labridae > Notolabrus > Notolabrus celidotus. Next base: position 3,114,405 of record NC_048285.1, on the reverse strand, counting down.
AAGGACCTGGACTATGTGGTTAGGTTCGGGGGAAGATCATGATTTGCGCTAACATAACGTGTCAGCATTGATTGTGTTTTTACGGTGGACATGAGCAGCCGTTACTCCTGCTGTGTAAACTGGCAGAAAGCCCTTAAGGTCACTGGACTTGTGATTTCACGCCAGAACCCCGTACTACTAAAGGCGGGCGTGTTGCTGTCTCAAAATAAGCTTGAAGTGAAAAGCAAAGAATTCATTTATTCACTCATGATGAACTTTTGTGAATATTTCACAAACTTTTGTGAGACCGTGGGATTCCCTCGAAAGAGTTGAGACTAAAGTTGAAGTTAAACGTTCAATTATTGCGCCACAGAGCGTTTTTAAAGTTCTTTTGTTACATTTTTACAATGTCACATTTTACTTTGTTTTCGGCAAACTAGTTTTATTACAAACCTTTCAACTTAACTTCAAAATGAAAAATAAACATAGTACTGATTTTTGTTCCTTTTTATTTCTTTACTGCAATAGAAACAAATGTATTTAATTAATTCAGGGGTTTTATAACGCTTTGCATTTGCATTAAAATTCAACTTGACATTCTTGACATTTTAAAAATTGTTGTAAACTTTGACGATACTGATATCGATTTTTTTAGGGCTGACACCAGTATCAATTATTAGTAACTCATGAGACCAACAGCTGATATGCTGAAAAACTTCAGATATAACGAAAATTTAAAATTTGGAGTATTACTCCAACGCAAGACTATTTTTTGAATAACTTTTTAAAAATTGGTACTTTTAGCATAATTTAAAGGAGTTAACAGCTAGCTAGTTACAGTTACCCAGTCACGTGACCTCTAGCCAATCAGAACATGTTGTGGGCGTGACTTAAGATGAGACAAGGTGGTGAGGGAAAATAGTTTTATTGATGAACGGTAAAATAAAATGCAGATACAGAAAATCACCAAAATGCTGAATATCTGCCGCAATCATTGGCCAGGATGATGATTGATAAGCCCCTTACTAATAAATCTTTTTAGGCTCTATGAAGAATGAAGACGCTGTTTTAAAGTAGATTTTTGCCACATCTGTACTTATCAGCTTCTTTTCATTTACCGGCTATTTTTCCTTCTTTTTATCAGTTCTTCCTTTTTTACACTGAAATTTAATTAAAGTCCAACATTTATTTTTTAACTGTATTATTTGCTTTGTCTAATCTTAAAAGTAGTAATAATAATCTAAAATAGTGCTTGTTTTTATCGTTCTGGTGGTTACAGTGTTTTTTACAGTACATTTCTCCCTCCTTGAACTTGTACAGTCAAGGTGACCCCTCCCCCGCTCCTCTTAAGCTTCTGTCTCATAAGTTTAAAGTGCTGTTGTAGCTTATGGAGCCTCTGTTAGCCGTAGCCTTGGCGAAGAATGTGCGTGAGCTTTAATTTTTTTCTTTTTTCCAAAGCCTCCTCAGTGATTAGCTCTCATTCTTACAAAGTCATGGGAGAGCAGCGCTGTTAACCTACTTCCCTCAGTGTGTTCTTAATATCCTTATGTTCAGTCTGCTCATGTTATGTAAGAGCAGGCCGTCGCTCTAACAGGCTGCTGTTCACTCAAAGAAGAAGGTTGGCACAGACATGAGGAGCTCCTCTGCCTCATCTTTATAACACAACCTTTCTTTCACCATCGAAGTTGGTACTCAATCTCAGTCTGTATGTGAGGGGTGTAGGGCTGAACTATCAAAGCTACAGAATATTTTACATTTCTAAATGGACATTAAAAAGCTCAGCAGTTTGTTAAAATATACGATTTTTCACGATGAACTATCGTGCATGAACACAAACTTCTCTTTGTTGGTGTCATTCAGTACAAACTCCAAAAAAACATTTAAAATGTGCCTTTTTTCTGTTTGTCAGCACAAAAACAATGGAGTAATGTTGCACAGATTACAAGGCTAGCAAACTAAATGTTCAAAAATGACCCACCCTCATTTTTAAACAACCTTAGATTTAATTTTTGTGAATATTTTTGCCTTAATGTTGTCAACTTATTTCTCTTTTGGCTGCTGCTGACTCGCAAAAGAGGAGTCTGGTTTCTCTGTCAGTCTGGCTTTGATCTTCTGCTAATGTAAGAGCATTGCAGATCAAGTCTGAAACCTCCTGAGCAGCTCACAGATATAGTCTGTATAAAAAATAGATGTAGTCTCTGTGACATCACCAATCTGTTTCTGAAGCCCTGTTTTGAAGCCGATTGTCAGCGGGTGCCATATTGGAAATGCTGAACACAACCACACTTCTAGTGTGAGGTAAAGAGGCGGGCCTTTAACCTCTTTGCTAACAGCTGCAGGGTGCCCGCCTGTCAATCAAGTCAGCCACGCCCTTATTTGGGAAAAACTTGTGAGTTTAATATCTTTAAAAAATGCCTTGTTATAAATAATTCATCCTGTACAGTGTGTGCCGATAGAGAAATTAGCTATCCAGACCAAAACTGTTTTTTGAACCAGGCTGTAAACATGTTTATTTCTGCTGTAAAGATTGTCTCCTTTGAATGGGTGTGTATGTGGTTTCTGGTGTTTCTGCCACCAGCCTCTAGTGGACGCTCCATGAAGTTTATAACACTTCCACACTGGCTTTATATTTTAAGACCAGAGGTTGCCGCTTGGTCACAGATCCCAATAATGTGAAATATGAATAATAATTAAAGCTAGGGTTGGTAGCCACGGAAATCTAGCATGAATTTTAATGTAGCATTTCCTCAGGACTCCGTCTAACCCCTCCCCCCTCCCCTCGGAGCTCCTCCAAAACGACGCCCCCGCTCACATGCATGAGCTCCACTGATTGGATGGGATTTAATTGGTTTCATCATTTGGCTCCTGATGGCAGGGATTGGTTGGTGTTTTCCCAGGTTTACTCCGGCTGTAGATAGCAGATTTTTTTCACTCTTTTTTAAGAACACATTATGTATTGATTGACTTCGAGACATAACGATCATTTTAACCAGTTTAACAAAAAGTGGATCTAAATCTGACACTCAACCCCAGCTTTAAGTCTAACCCTGGCCCCTAAACACCCCCTTTGACAGAAGTTAGCAAAGTCTTGATTTGTGTAGTTCTAAATATTATCATGCCAGATTTTCCTTCGGTGTGAGGTACAGGTTTAAAGGGATTTCATCTCCCCTTATCTGCTTGGAAGAACTTTGTTGTGGCTAAACCGATTGAAATATAAAAAATGTTGAATACTGACGATTGGGATGACCCTTTGGACAACAGAGCATGCACTCTGTGGATCGTCATGTGGAATTAAATGATATCTAATCAGAGAGGAAAAAACAAATGCAGGCATGTTGACGGCAGTAATTGTGACGCATTAAGTTCGGATGGCCCTCAGAAATGGAGGACGAGTTGTTGATTTGTTGCAGCAACAAGTGTTTAACAACCGCCATCAAACCGTCAAGTTGGACAGAAGTTGCTAGCGGATTGGATGCACCAGATAGCTAAGCAGCTATCGGCATGTAGTGTGACAACCATCCTTATGTCAGCCATGTTTGCTAACTCACCTCCACTCCTCATTGAAGAACAGACCGGCTGTATTGACTTGTTAAGACTTCAGCTTTTGCTTTTGAGATTAGAGAACTAACGGATCCCACAGTTACACCCGTCAGATCATGTGAGCGGGCACGTTGCTCCCTCTAACACATGTGATAGTATCAGCAGTGAGCGACGCACTGTTATCTGCACTTTTTGTAGCGTTTGAATGTTGCAGAGCAGAAAAACATGTCTGGAGTTTTGAGCAGGATGCAGAGGATTTTTATGGTGGTCAAAGTAGGGTTTAGAGATCTTGGAGGACTGAAGGACTGGTACATAACCTCCTAGTGTCCCTAAAAAAACGTGACCCAACACGTTTCCTCCTCCTGAGGCTCTTATGGTACAGAAAATCTGTAGATCAGACCTTGTGTCTGAGTGCGTCGGGGTTAAACCAGGCAATTTGTGTGATTTTTATATCATCACTTTGATGTCTCATGTAGCTGTGTGGAGCGGCCCACTTTATTTGACTCTAATTGGCCTTTAATCCAGCTGGATTTGGGTATCAAGTCTTAGAGTCAGATGCAGGTGTAGCAGTGGTACAGTAGATAATCCCGGGTCAATGAGTTCTCTGCCTATCCTCTTTGGACCTTCTCTCTCAGCCTGAGCTGTGCAGGACCATCCAGGTCGACTCGTGACACGTCGGCATACGTGACGTGTCTCCCCGTTTCCTTGTCCCCTCGTTATCACGTCCCGTTTGACACCCGGAGGAGACCTTTCCTTGGCTTCTCCCTCGCTGCTGTCAGTGAAATGTGTCCGTGTGGAGGTGTGATGTGGAGGGCAAGTGAAGGAGCAGCAGATTCCCATACATTAGCTTGGCTTGGTGCTTGGTAGTGTACCTGAGTCTGCAGATTTTTTCCCAAGCCAGTAACTCCAGGCCCCTCCAGCTACGAGCAGATCAAGGGTGGAAAAGAAAGTTGATTTTAATCCCCAGGGGGATTAAGAACCCCATGAGTGATTAAATGAGACTTCTGTCTCAAAAAGGACAAATTACTGTACCACCTCAGAGTTGGGAACCATTTCTACAGTGGTCTGCAGAACAAAGTAGATTATACGTATCTCCATTTCGGTGATCATTAATCATCCTGCGATCACAGGGCAGATCGCATACTTCTGCCGCTTAGAGTCCTGTGAGGTCAATGGAAATGGATTTTGTCTGATGTTGGTCCTACCTAAGCTATCTGTTCCCAGGAAACGTATAGACACTTCATCTGAAGCTGTACTCAGAGGAATTATCACAGACAGAGGTGTTTCATACACGAGGGAACGTAGCTGTAACAACAAATCTTTAAACTGAGCTGACTGAATCAAAACAAGACGAGTCACTCTTTGGATTGAAGGTTCCCTGAAACTGACTCTTGACTCTTAAATGCAGTAAACACTTTTATTTGTCAGAGTTAAATCCTAATGAAAGGCGACTGAATGCTGCAGAGTCGATTCTAAGATTTGCATTTTAGCTGCTAAACCTTACGGACGGGGAATTTGACAGATGATGTACCTAAAAGCAGACCTTACAGCTTCCTAGAACTACAGCAAACCGACCCTAAAGGGTTCTTTAAGACAGATCAGACTTATTTGTATGAGCCTAAAAGTGCTCTCATATTTAGATGGTTTTTTTTGGAAATGCAGTAACCAGAACTATATTGTTGTTGTGACTCACAAAAAGATAAACATGTTTTTCATTTAACTGGGAAATAAAACTAAGCATATAATTGAACTTTGAACTGTTTCTGACCTTATTTCATTATGTGAAATGTGAATTATATCCTTGTAGGATACTGCAGCCCTGTTTTCATTGATTTTGGACAAATGTTAACCAGACTTGAGTGACACAAGTAACACGTACTTGTTTTTTTTTAAGGCAATCGGTTTGCATGGTTTTAACAAGTACATCCAATTGCGGTTCGTTGCTGTTGTTGTTAATATCTATTAAGTAAAATTAAGTTAGATAAATACGTTTATTGGAATGCACCCATAGTTTACTATACTTCAAAGTATTAAGTTGTCTGAAAGAGTATTTTTTTGTTCTCTGTACTAAGTCATAAGAAGAAAACAGAAGCTGAAGGGTACCACAAAACAGACCTTACTTCATGAAAATGGAAACGGGTACTTTAAAACAGACTTCACCATGGATTTTAAAGAAGGAAAACAAAAACTGAGGGTTGCCTTGAAAATTAACCTCACCATGTGTTTGAAAGGAAGAAACGTGAACATAGAGGGTACCTGAAAACTGACCTCACAATAAGTGCAAAAGTAAAAAATGAAGCTGGAGGGTGCCTTAAAACCAAATTCACCATGTTCTGGAGTCCCTGAGCTCCCTTGTCTCATAGGTTCCTCTGGATCTCTGCTGCTGTGGACGTGCCAGACTCCAGCTGCTACAACTACTACTATCCATCTCACCACTATCATCTCTCTCTCTCTCTCTCTCTCTCTCTCTCTCTCTCTCTCTCTCTCTCTCTCTCTCTCTCTCTCTCTCTCTCTCTCTCTCTCTCTCTCTCTCTCTCTCTCTCTCTCTCTCTCTCTCTCTCTCTCTCTCTCTCTCTCTCTCTCTCTCTCTCTCTTCAACTCCCTCTATCCCTCTCTCCAACACGGTCTCAGCAGATATGTGTCTAACATGAGTCTGGTCCTGCTGGAGGTTTCTGCCTGTTAAAGGAAGTTTGTCCTTGCCACTGTAACTTGCTAAATGCTGCAAAGTGCTCTGCTCATGGTGGATTAAGATGAGATCAGACTGAGTCCTGTCTGTAAGATGGGACTGGATCTGATCCTGTCTTGATGTTGGGTCTTTGTTAATAATAGAACATAGAGTCTTCAGTGACGTGTTCATGAAGTTGAATCAGGTGACAGGATGTAAACACTGCTCTGTGTTGTCAGCAGGCTTCGTACACACAGACAGAGACTCGCTGCTGTAACTCATATGAGACATGATTGATCAGTTCACATGTATGAGCCTGACTGCTAACGTAGTTATCATACAGTGAGTGATATTGAGCGCCGTGCTTACCCAGCAGTAGGGTTTCTCTCACACACATATGTTGTTGCTCACTCCGGCCTCTGCATCATCAGCACTTTGGTGCTTCAGAGGAAACAGCTCTCTCTCTCTCTGGATCAGCCTCCTGAAAGTGACACTGTGATCAACTCATTACTTTATGAAACAGCCTTGATTGGAACAACACTCACCTCACATTCCCCTGAAATAAATCAACATTTAGTGCTTCATTTGCATTTTGAATTATTTCTGCAGCGTCATGAAATGTCTGTACATGTCGGCCGTATAGACATTTATCGCCAAAGGGCGTCTTCTGCAGTGAATTCAAACCTTTACAGGACTCGCCACATTTTCAGGTCAGGATACGCTGCAGCTTTAACGCTCAGTGTGAATATATTTCATGTCTTTAGACTGCTGCCATTTCAGGGTACAAGGTTTACGCCCCTTTCACTCTTCATCTGCAACCCACAGAGGAATAGTTGTGGGACATTATTTTAGTAATCCTTCAGAGCCTGTTAAGGGATTGCAAGCGTCACATCCTCAACACCACGGACTGAATCATGGCCGTTTCTGGACTCCTTTTAGAGGTGCTGAAGTTATTTATTAAATTATGAACAAAGACCCAACATCAAGACAGGATCCGATCCAGTCCTATCTTACAGATGGGGTCTACCAGGTCTATGGTTAGTAACTCTAATGGGAAAGGAAGAGTTAAAGTAAGATACTCATCTTAATCCACCATGAGCAGAGCACTTTGCAGCATTTAGCAAGTTACAGTGGCAAGGACAAACTTCCCAGCTTAAGTAGGAAGCATTTGAAGGAGCCTTAGACGTGCTGCCATGACACAACCTGCTGTCAAATGTGCGTTTTGAAGGATGCAGCCTCTAGATTGGGACACAGATATGGATGCAGAGACCAAATACCAGCCTCACATTGTTGTGATAAGTTACAGTGAATCAGAACAAACCGTAAAGCGTTGATCTTTGTGGAAACTCTCTCACAACTCTTTCTTTTTGGGTTCTGACGTACCCTCGCATGATTACTGCTTCAGACACTGCTTTGAAAACACTAAAACAAAGGTCAGAGCACGCCTACCTCCTCTACTTTCCCTCTTTTTATGGCATGAACTCAAACTGCTGACTCTCTCAAGCTGTGTTGTTTCAGTTTAATTAAATTACCCTCGAATATGCTTACAAGGCACCAAATCTCCAGGTGTGTAATTATACCTGTCAGCAGATGATGAACCTCTGTTCTTTCCTTCTCACAGACAGGCAGCAGGCATGGACAATAAGGCGCTTGAACCGGACTCTGTGAGCGTCCCCATGGAGGAGGCCGTCCTGTGTAACGGGAGCAGCCAGCCTCAGGGGCAGGAAGCGTCCCTGTTGACTCACTTGAAGAAGGTCCAGAACCAGATCACTGACGCTCAGCGTTTCTCCCACCTGCCCAAACGCTCAGCCGTGGACCTGGAGTTCATCGACCTGTCCTACACCATCCAGGAGGGGCCGTGCTGGAGGAAGAGAGGTAACATGCAGCCGTTTATTCAGCAGCTCTATCTAGTTTGTGATGGAGGGATGGTGGAAAGGAGGAAAGGTGTTTTTAGAGAGAGGATAGAGGCTCATCTGGTTTATACAGCATTCATTTGACCTGATGGATGCCAACTACTCTGTGATTCTGTTTTCAGCCAGCATGTTTCAGTTAGCATTAAACAGTGCAGCCAGGACTTCCTTTTCCACGTGCTGCATCGTTTACAGTCCAATCAGCGACTGTGTGCATGAGAAAAGTAAAAGTTGGGCCTCCAGAAAAGTCTGCAAAATAAACTGCATTGTTTCATGGTTTATTAAATCCCTTTATCTGTTTGTGGTGAGTCTCAGTTTCACTGTAAACAATGTGTTCCACAGAGGCTTCCCTCTGGCTTCCTTCAGCAGTATGAACCTGAAACAGAAACTGATGTTCTTGTGATGTTCTTGTAATAAAGGTCTTAAGTTTGCTGAAATAACAACATCATGATGCAGATTAGTCAAAAGTCCAAAGTCAAGCTTTGTCAGGTCTGTCCTCAAGAGGAGAAGAAAACTACGTCTACAATGTTTGTTTGTTGAATGGAGGTGGGATCCATCATTTCTGATGTGTTCAAGGAAGTCAGGAAATCTGTTTTTTAAGGAGGATTGAGCAGATTTGTCAAGCATGTTGAAATATTTGATCATTCGCAGATTGTTAGCTGCTCTTGTATGCAGTCAGATTACCGCTGAGATGTCACGGTGGGCTTTATTATAGATAGATAGATAGATAGATAGATAGATAGATAGATAGATAGATAGATAGATAGATAGATAGATAGATAGATAGATAGATAGATAGATAGATAGATAGATCTTTATTTGTCCTTAATAAGGAGATTTGTTGCCACTGTCTGTACAGGAATACATGTATGAACACAATAACCATAAACATCCAGCCTCACAGCAATGGTGCCCCGCATCCCACAAATATACACACCAGACACATATGCACACACTGGACACATATGAAACACACCGAACACATATAAACACACTGGACACATATAAACACACCGAACACATATGAACACACTGGACACATATATGCACACCAGACACATATGCACACACTGGACACATATGAAACACACCGAACACATATAAACACACTGGACACATATAAACACACCGAACACATATGAACACACTGGACACATATATGCACACCAGACACATATGCACACACTGGACACATATAAACACACCGAACACATATAAACACACTGGACACATATATGCACACCAGACACATATGCACACACTGGACACATATAAACACACCGAACACATATAAACACACTGGACACATATATGCACACCAGACACATATGCACACACTGGGCACATATGAACACACTGGACACATATAAACACACTGGACACATATAAACACACCGAACACATATGAACACACTGGACACATATATGCACACCAGACACATATGCACACACTGGACACATATGAAACACACCGAACACATATAAACACACTGGACACATATAAACACACCGAACACATATGAACACACTGGACACATATATGCACACCAGACACATATGCACACACTGGACACATATAAACACACCGAACACATATAAACACACTGGACACATATATGCACACCAGACACATATGCACACACTGGACACATATAAACACACCGAACACATATAAACACACTGGACACATATATGCACACCAGACACATATGCACACACTGGGCACATATGAACACACTGGACACATTGCAGTGGCATTCTGTTTAGCAGTGCTATGGCCGATGGGACGAAGCTTCTGCCAAACCGGGCTCGCCTACAGTAAGGGGATCTGTACCTGCGACCGGAGGGGAGTAGTGTGAAGACCGAGTAGAGGGGGTGTTAGGGGTCCAGTGTTATAGTGCGTGCTCTGCGTATGATGGCTCTGTTGTTGAGGTCAGACTGGCTGGGTGTTGGGAGGCGGATGATTTTGGTGGCAGTGTTTGTGGTGCGTGTGAGTTTGTTTTTGTTGGAGACAGTTAGCATGTTGTAGTAGCAGGGGGAACAGTAGAGGAGAATGGGTTGGATGATGCTTTGGTACAGTAACAGTAGAAGGTGGGGGGCGACAGAAAGTGCTTTGAGTTTGCGGATGGCAGAGAGTCTTTGTTGGCAGCGTTTGTGAATGTCAGTGGTGTGTTGATCAAAGTTGAGTTTATTGTCCAGGGTGAGTCCGAGATATTTGAATGAGGGTTATTATGTCTGCTTTTGCTCTCCATACAGTCTGTTTTAAGGGGACGGTGTAATTTTTGTCAGTTGTGTTCATCTTTGGTTGAAGCAGGGCAGCTTTAAGAATAGGAGGTTTGGTAAAAGTAGTCTTGGTATGTTTCTGTCCTTCTGAATAACTCAACTCATTTCAGCCTTGCAGTGGCTCCTTCCTCTAAAAGCTGCCGTCTCTCTCTCTCATCCTGACTGTTTATCATCGTCTTTTGACAGACTGACTGAAGCCTCCAGCAGCGAAGTGAATGAACTGATGCTCACACTCACTGTAGCAAACTCTGATCCGTATCGATTTCTGTTTTCGAGATCATCTCCCCATAGAGAGACGGGGAGGAGAGGAATGAGAAGAGCTGATAGATGTTAAAACACTGTCCTCCCCTCAATCACTCTGTCCATACATTTCACTCAGATGATCAACAAAAACTGCACCGGGGTCTTAGTCCTGCAGGAGTCTGTGCAAGCTTTTAAGAAAGATCAAAGTTCCTTTTTTATTTTACTTAAAAGATAATGATTCAAATGCAGCTCAAAGTGTAATCCCTGCATCCTAAGTTGAATTATTGAAGAACACAAGCAAGCCGTAAAGTTTTTATGTTTTCCATAAAACCATGAAGAACTTATTTTTGTCATAAGAGATGTTTACATTATGATAGAAAAACTGCACAGGAACCTTCAGTGTCTCTCCCTGTGTGATATGCAAACATTAATGTGCAGGATAAAACAAAGAGCATGTCTGAACACAGAGCCGTGCACTCTGTTTTTAACACAAATCAAAAATGAAGCTCTCACAAGTCTATGCAGATTCAGTAGTTATGATTTTCATACCCGAGCCAAAGAATTTATGGCTCGTGGCTGCAGACGTATACAACATTTCCTCCATTGTGTTCCTTTCCTGCATCCTCTCCTCATTCCTTTCCTTCATTTTTGAAGCAAATCACTTTGAGGTGAAACAAACCAAAGTGTTATGAATGTTGCTCGAACACACAAAGCCTTTTTATAATTCCAGTTTAGAGTGTTTACATGTGTTTGTTTGTTTGTTTGTTTTTTATTTGTGCATGTAAGGATACACTCAACCCACGATTCGAATCCTGATTTTTGGTTCACAAAATGATTTACTCACTATTCGCAATACAAATTTTGTTGAACAGATTTTAATCCACCTTTATTTGTACCGATTTTTTACCGTCTTGTGATATATCCTTACATCCCTACCGGTCAGTGTATGTGAGGGTCCATCTCAGTGTTGCAAAATGTGCAGTAGAAGCAGATTGAGCAGCTGTTTAATGCTGGTGCCCATTATCTTGTAAAAAAAAACATCCTTTAATCAAAGTTTTTATCTTAAAGATCTTTGCAGAAATGTTTTTAAAGAATGCAATGCCCAAATCAAAAGTACTTCCTGTGTTTCGAGCCAAAGTTGCAGCTTTTACTGCTGTTCCTTCACATGAGCTTTCTATCCAAGGATTTATTTGTTTCATATCTACAAAGTTCAATAACTTTCACATGATTCAACCTACAAAAAACATGTTTTCTTTGAGACGGGCAGTTGAAGAGAGGCAGGAGGCAGAGCATGACATACAGCAGAGGGTGGAATCAGTGACGCTGAGATGAGGAGTGTCGCCTCTCTGCACGAGGCTGCACTTCCAGATAAATAACTTTAATGATAGGACCTCTGCTCTCTGTCCATGGTGCTGAAATACACATCAACACAGATGCAACAACTTTTCCTCTGCTCTCTTGAAGTTGTGCATCACATGCTAACAGAAAACACTTTGAATGTTTGTGCAAAGATTACGGCACACAAAGCAAAGCCATAAACAGCAGAATCAACCTCGCTGTTAAAGCTGACGTGTATCTAAAAGGATCCTCCTGTGGAAACTGCATGTCATGTCTCAGTTTGCAGACAGATGTTTTAAAACCACAGGAGAGTTGAGTTGTTGCAGCTCAGCACATATTCTGCCGCTCTGAAGGGTTATAACACGTCTTTGTTGAAAGATGAAGCAGGTGAGTGCTCCGTTCTAATGCTGTTAGAGTAAGTGCAACATCTGATACTGTGCAGTGAAATCTGCATGCTCACAGTCTGCAGAGCGTCTCCTCCTTGAATGTTGTAGCTTGGTTTGTGAAACTACTTTGTGCATTTTCCAAAGAGAGAGTCGTTGATGCATTCTGATCAGGCTGAATTAATCGATACTTTCCTTGTTTTCTAATCAGTCACTGTCCTCTGTGCTCTGTCCTCTGTGCTCTCCCAGGGTTTAAAGCTTTACTGAAGTGTCTGTCTGGACGGTTCTGCAGCCGGGAGCTGATAGGGATCATGGGGCCTTCAGGAGCCGGGAAATCTACTCTAATGCACATCCTGGCTGGATACAGGTGAGAGAGAATGTCCCTCTATCTTTCGGCTGAAGGAGCTGCGGTGTTGGGCAGAGACAGCTTTTAAAACAGCAGCAGAATATCAAATTGTATCTCCTTTCTGTACTACTTTAATGCTTTGTCTTTATGTTGAATGTTTCTGATTGAGAGGGAAACTCAACAAGCCCTTAACGGAGTACTTCGTCTCCTCCTGCACGTTTCTTGTGGGTAAAGTTGGCGGTTAATTACTGCTGACTTTACCTCTCACGTCTGTTTCATCCTGACTCTTCTTATTGAGCAGTAATGTTTGGTCTTTTCTTTCATACCTGCAATAAACACAAATAAATCTACTCCTACATAAACTCAAGACGGCCCAGCAGCTGGCGATTGTGCAGACACATGCAATAGAAAGCATTAAAGTCTGTTTTCTCAGGAGCTGGCTAAAGAAAGCTTACGCAGAGACTTTTTTGTTCACATGTGCTTTGAAAGATCTGAGTTTTCCCTCTGAAGGCTCTGCACAGCTGTTCAAGGAAGCCGTGTGCCCGTGTGTTGGAGGAACACCTGTTCAGTCCGTCTGACCCTCTGAACTGTCTGTGACCTTCTGCCGCCTGCAGGGAATCAGGGATGAAGGGTCAGATCCTGGTGAACGGGAAGCCCAGGGACCTGAGGACGTTCAGGAAGATGTCCTGCTACATCATGCAGGAAGACATGCTGCTGCCTCACCTCACCGCGCGAGAAGCCATGATGGTGAGATCCAGACGGCTTGATGGAGTCTGTCTGCAGTTTTCTCTCCATGTGCGAGGTTTGAGCTCCTGTTCTGTTGCTCTACATGTCTCTTTTGTTTCCTCTGTTCTCGCAGGTTTCAGCCAACTTAAAGCTGGATGAAAGTATGGATGTGAAGAAAGAACTGGTGAGAAAAGAAACATCTTAAAGCTTAACACACAGCTTCATGCAGTGAGCTCTTGTTTTGCGTCTGATTGTTGAGATGAGCTGTCGACATCCTCAGTTGCACTCTGATCATGATGGAGTTCGAAAGATTCTCTCATACCTCTTTTTGACCAACGCGAACCGGGTTGTATTCCCGCGCTGGTGCTTGCGCTGGTTCGGAGCTGGTTGAGCTCGAGAACCAACACGGCACCCGTTAGTTTTTCTGCTGGCTCCGAACCGGCCCTGAAACTGCCCCTGTCGAAAAGGGGTATCACTTCACTGACCGCCCCTGAATTATCCTGTCCCTCTCTCTCTTCCTCTTCTACTTCTACTTCTTCTTCTCGTGTCCAGGTTAATGAGATCCTGACCGCTTTGGGGCTCCTGGACTGCGCTCACACTCGAACCAGCTCCCTTTCAGGGGGTCAGTGTAAACGTTTGGCCATCGCCCTCGAACTGGTCAACAATCCTCCGGTCATGTTCTTTGATGAACCGACCAGGTGAGACAGCAACGTCACATTCTACTGTTTGAAATCTGTCCATCAATTAAAGTCCTTCACCAAGCAGAGGGAGGGAAGACTGCTCTCACGTCAGGTTCACAGTTTTAATACAGGACTCAGTTAATCATAAGAAGGACTTGTTGACGTCCTCCTCTCATGGATCCTGTGCCTGTCTCTCTCCATCAGTGGTTTGGACAGCGCGTCCTGCTATCAGGTGGTCTCACTCCTGCAGTCTCTGGCTCTAGGAGGACGGACGATCATCTGCACCATTCACCAACCCAGCGCCAAACTGTTTGAGATGTTCGACAAGGTACGCATCCTTCAGAACACAAGGAAGCATGTTACTGTTTTCAAACTTACTGACCTGTCATGATGTCTCCGTCCACAGCTTTACATCCTCAGTCAGGGTCAGTGCATCTACAAAGGCACAGTCCCGTACCTCATCCCCTACCTGAAGACTCTGGGTCTGTACTGTCCCACCTACCACAACCCTGCAGACTTCAGTGAGCACACTTCATTTGATCCACTTTATTAAAAACAATGTGGAACACCTCCTTCATGATCTGTCTTCATGTTCACGTCTCTGCTCCAGTCATTGAAGTGGCCTCAGGAGAGTACGGAGACCTGAACCCGGTCCTGTTCGAGGCGGTCCAAGGAGGGATGTGTGCAATAGAGGAGAAGAAGAGCCACAGTGACACCAACGGCCCGTCCGTCTGTACAACTAAGTACCCCATGGTGAGCAGTGATGATGATCTACTGGATGAATTTCAGCCTCCGTTACCTGATTACATGCACCACATAACGAGCATGATAACGACTCATTCATCAAACTTAATATCAGTCTAATTTTGAAGAAGCAACATATCAGAAGAGAATAAACTCAGTTTGAGACCCCATCTGCCAAAGGTTTATAACCAAGCTTCTGTTCAGGTTCTTCAGTCGTACGACCTCATCGTACCTCACGTCTAAATTCCACCAGATCTGCGTCCGGTCCAGATCTGATAGGTTTCTGTTCTAGTCAATGTGTTAACTTCTACTGGATCTGCTATGTTGCGTTCTGGCTGTGTCTCTGATCCGGTAGGTCGGAGCCCTCCGGATCAGATACACAAGACTTCTATTTTTGCCAGACCCCAGAGCACGATGCATTGAAATAAATACAAACCCTTGAACAAGAAGGTGTTTCCAAACTTTTGACTGGTAGTGTATCTGAAGATGTCTTGTATTTGTTGTTGTTGTTGTTCACTATAAATATGTGTTGCGTGTGTGTGTGCATATGTGATGAGACTCATCTGCTTTGATGTTTCCAGGACGCCGGACAAGTAGAGAGCCACACGTTTGCCACGAGCACACTCACACAGTTCTGCATCCTCTTCAAGAGAACCTTCATCACTATATGTCGGGACCAGGTGGGTGACATGATGACCATGCACTGACCCAGAGGATAGAAGGATCTGTTGAAACAGACTGGACTGTGATGTGTCTTGCTTTCATCCTCAGGTTCTGACCCACCTCAGACTGATCTCCCACATCGCCATCGGGGTGTTGATCGGTCTGCTCTACCTGAACATCGGCAACGATGCCAGCAAGGTCTTCAACAACACCGGGTTCCTCTTCTTCTCCATGCTCTTCATCATGTTCGGGGCGCTCATGCCGACGGTGTTAACCTGTGAGTGGGATCGAGGGCGGCTCGTATATGTTGTGCCAATCACTGAGCTCCAGTTTCAGGACGTGAATGTGTTTGTGTGTGTTTAGTTCCTCTGGAGATGTCGGTGTTCCTGAGGGAGCATCTGAACTACTGGTACAGCCTGAAAGCTTACTACCTGGCCAAGACGATGGCTGATATCCCGTTCCAGGTGAGTGACGGAGCACACATGGAAACAACTACCAGGTCCAACACTGCCCTCTAGTGTCAGCTGAGGGTAACTACCTGGGTCTTTAGTGGTGTAATGTCTCATCTCTCATTAAAATGTCTCATTAGACCTTAAGAGTCCAGTTTAACATTTTATTTCAAGATATAAGAAACTAAAAATGAGACCTGATTCTTCTGCTGTGACTTGTGAGAAGTACAAAAATGAAGGTACTCAAGTTTCCTCAAATCAGAAAAATATTATCAGTCAAGAAACTTGGAGGGCAGATCCTGTACATCGACTCGAGCACACTCAAACCTGTTTTGGAACTTACTCGTGCTGTTTCCTCCCGTCTGGATCTTTGTTTGTGTTGTCTTGAAGCACAGCTGATACCCACAGGAAGGAGTCACTCAGTTTGTTTCTGTGCACTCACTTTCACCTACTGCTGTAGCTCTCAAACTCCATCAGACAATCAATCTTTATTTATAAAGCACCAAATCACAACAAATGTTCTCCTCAGACTCTTTCCAAACAGAGCAGGTCTAGACCGTACTCTATGTTCTATTATTAACAAAGACCCAACATCAAGACCGGATCAGATCCAGTCCCATCTTACAGACAGGACTCAGTCTGATCTCATCCTAATCCACCATGAGCAGAGCACTTTGCAGCATTTAGCAAGTTACAGTGGCAAGGACAAACTTCCTTTAACAGGCAGAAACCTCCAGCAGGACCAGACTCATGTTAGACACACATCCGCTGAGACCGTGTTGGAGAGAGGGATAGAGGGAGATGAAGAGAGAGAGAGATGATAGTGACAACCGCTCACAAAGTGACTCCACAAGCTTGTCTGTTGTCTTTCAGGTGATCTGCCCCATCATGTACTGCAGCATCGTGTACTGGATGACAGAGCAGCCTCCTGAAGCCAGCAGATACCTGCTCTTCATCGCTCTGTCCATCTGCACCGCTCTGGTAGCTCAGTCTTTGGGCCTGCTGGTGGGAGCTGCCTCCACCTCTCTGCAGGTACAGCAGGTTTACAGAGGTCATCAGGATTTCTGCACTCATGTTGTAAATGTAAGCGACATTATCTACTCCCATTCACAGGTGGCCACGTTCGTTGGACCCGTCACGGCCATACCTGTGCTGCTGTTCTCTGGATTCTTTGTGAACTTTGACACGATTCCCAAGTATCTGCAGTGGAGCTCCTACGTGTCCTACGTCAGGTAAAGAGCAACGTCTTGAACATCATTTAAGATTATATGTCAGCAGATTAATCCATCGTTTTGGGCAGGTTAAGATCACTTAAGGCGGCAAAGGTAAAAGAGAACAGGTGCGAGTAGAGTTATGATGATGTACTCGGCATTCAGCAGTCTCAGAGTTGGTGTCCTCCCGCAGGTACGGCTTTGAAGGCGTGATCCTCTCCATCTACGGCATGAACCGCTCGGAGCTCGAGTGTCCGGGGAAAGTGTGCAAGTTCCAGCAGCCAGAGGAGGTTCTGCAGTTACTGGATGTGGAAGACGCAAAGCTCTACATGGATTTCATCGTCCTCGGCATCTTCTTCATCATCTTTCGACTGGCCACCTACCTTGTCCTCCGCTACAAGATCAAGTCTGAGCGATAACTTCGCTCGTCTTCCAAATCTCACGGCTGTCCCTGATGTCATTTCAGACCTGGTCTCTTTTCTGTGCACCGAGAACAACCTCTCTGTAGCGTGGGTTTCACTTGATTTGCTGCTAAAAAGGACAGAACGTACACTCAGATCTGTTCTACTGCTGCAGAGAGCAGTGACTGATGAAGCAGAGCAGTGACGAATCATCTCATAAACCGACGTGAACCTGTTTTACCTCAGACATCAGGACTTAAATCCTGCACATGAAGCCAGATCAGCACCGAAGAGGACAAAGAGACTGAGCCCCATTCAGCAGCTTTCACTGTGCGTCTTATATTCCTGCGAGGCGGATGTGGTACGGTAGCACTTATTAGAATGGACATGCATGTTTGTCACACAGTGTGCGCGGCCATTCTGTCAGAGCCAGAACAAAAACTGAGTGAGAGCACAAAAACTGCCCTCTTGAGAAAGAAAGACTGTTTACATTGATCTCTGAGGGCCTGTGTCCACACCACAGATCAGCTTTAAGAAAATCAACACTTCACAGAGAGGTCAGGGTCTCGTCTCACCCTGTGTAGATTCTAATTCTCCAACATTTACTCACCTTTCATCGGGAAAGATCCAAATTATTCTTGTAGTCGTGTTAAAACAAAAGAAGCAGTGAAGGGACACAGACCCTCAGTCAAAGACGCCCGAGGACAAACGTTTGCACTGGAGAGGAAGTGTGATGTGTTGTGCCTAAAAGAGTGAACACTGAATATAAGCAGCTTGTTTGTGTTTGAATATTTTTGTTTTCACGTTGTTGAATCATTAACTTCCTGTATGAAAATCTTTTTGTTGGGCTAGATTCTTTTTTACGGAAGGAGATAAGGGCCACTGAAAAAAAATAATTAAGTTAAGGTCCAATATTTTTTATTATTATTATTATTCTCAGATTAAAGTCAGAATTCTGAAATAAAAGTCAGATTAAAGTCAGGATTCTGAGATTAAAATCAGAAATTCTGAGATTAAAGTCAGATTAATGACAGAATTTTAAGATTAAAGTCAGTATTCTGAGATTAAAAAGTCAGAATTCTGAGATTATAAAGTCAGAATTCTGAGATTTGAAAAAAGTCAGAATTCTCAGATTAAAGTCAAAATTCTGAGATTTAAAAAGTCAGAATTCTCAGTGTAAAGTCAGAAATTCTGAGATTTAAGTCAGATTAATGTCAGAATCCTGAGATTAAAGTCAGAATAAAGTCAGAATTCTGATATTAAAGTCAGAATTTTGAGATTAAGAAGTCAGAATTCTGAGATTAAAGTCAAAATAAATTCAGAATTCTGAGATTAAAGTCAGAATTCTGAGATTAAAGTCAAAATAAAGTCAGAATTCTGAGATGAAAGTCAGAATTCTGAGATTACAAAGTCAGAATTCTGAGATTTGAAAAATGTCAGAATTCTGAGATAGTCAGAATTCTCAGATTAAAGTCAGAATTCTGAGATTAAAGTCAGAATAAAGTCAGAATTCTGGGATTAAAGTCAGAATTCTGAGATTAAAGTCAGAATTCTGAGATTAAAGTCAAAATAAAGTCAGAATTCTGAGATTAAAGTCAGAATTCTGAGATTACAAAGTCAGAATTCTGAGATTTGAAAAATGTCAGAATTCTGAGATAGTCAGAATTCTCAGATTAAAGTCAGAATTCTGAGATTTAAAAAGTCAGAATTCTTAGTGTAAAGTCAGAATTCTGAGATTAAAGTCAGAATTCTGAGATTTAAAAAGTCAGAATT
Organism: Notolabrus celidotus; assembly: GCF_009762535.1. Classification (NCBI taxonomy): domain Eukaryota; kingdom Metazoa; phylum Chordata; class Actinopteri; order Labriformes; family Labridae; genus Notolabrus; species Notolabrus celidotus. The sequence goes on along the minus strand of NC_048285.1, from coordinate 3,095,071 downwards.
CTTAGGGTAAAATCAGAATTCTGAGATTAAAGTCAGAATTCTTAGATTAAAGTCAGAATTCTGACTTTTTTCTGAGAATAATGATACAAAATGTATATATTGGACCTTGATAAATTTTTTTCCTGTGGCCCTAATCCTCTTCCGTAATTTTCTAACATGTTTGTAGTTGTAAATTAAGCTTGTTACGATCGACTACTGATATTTGGTACTTTTTGTACTCACACCATAAAATCCTAAACCTTAATAATCATAGTTAAATTATAAATTGTGTCAGCCTTAATCATTTTATACCGTACTGTATTATCTTTAGTTTATAAGCACGTTATTATGAAAAGGTATTTAAGCAAACTAGTTCTGTATTGTTATTTTTTGTGTCCACACTTTATCCATTCATGCTCATGCAGTCAGTCTTTGTTGGTGCTATATGAACTCTCATCTTTTATTTGAATATCAGATTAAAAAATGCCTCTGGACTGCACACTGAAAGGATACAGTGCACTTGGAGAACAACCAAAGAAAAAGTCTTTTAACTGGAGATATGCTCACACTTTGTTAACAATGTTTTGACAATCTGTTGTTTTTGTTGTTTGGCAGTAACTTATGACTAACGGTTAAATGACAGCGATGTAAAGTGTCCGATGTTTCAATAAACACTGATCAAACTAACTCAAATAATCACCACGCTGTGTCAAATACTTGCTTCTGATTGGTTGAAACCTTTTGACAACAGTTATTCATTCTGGAAACGATCATTCAGCGGAAAGTTTTTGCCTGTTGACACTGTGGCAAAAATATTAGATCCAGAAAGCCACTTCAGATATGTGGTGAATAGCTGAGAAAACGAAGGATGTTAAAAAAACAAGGAGCCGAGTGAGAGAGACGTTGACCAAATTGAAGAAAACAGAACTCGGTATGAGCTTTGAGTTACAGGATAGAGAGACTCTTTCTGGTGCTGTACGTCTGTGAGGAATGACAACAGAATGAAGTAACGCAGGCAAATGTGGAGACTTAAAGCTGGGGTTGGCAGTCTCGGAAAACTAGCCTGAATTTGAATGTAGCATTTCCTCAGGACTCCATTTAACCCCTCTCCTCCTCCCTCAGAGCTCACATGCACGAGCGCCGCTGACTTGCGACCATATGATCGTGACTGATTCAAAACGGGTCCTCACCAAAACATTCTCATAGTGAAAGTTAAAAACACAAACAAACATGGCTGCTGTTAGTACTCACAACTGTCCTTCTAGCATTATCCAGTTGTACTGGTGACACGATATCAGGAGAAAAGTTATAACACATATATAATACTGTAACAGCTCTACTGTTTGTTAAACCTGTTCAGTGTAGATGTTCTTAATTCCTACAGTGTTGACGGTCAGTGAAGGCATCAGGAGAGGTGTAGAGTGTGTGAGCTGGAGAGAGGAGAGACAAGAGGAGAAGTTCTTCATTCATTCAAACATTGATTGTTGTTTTGTTGGTTGTCGTGATCACGGCCGACAGTGACCGGTTATTAAAACTCAACGTGTTCACGAATCGGCTCGTCATCACTACAGCGTCCGGACGGACGCTACAATACATCTACATTTTCTGTAGGACTTTTTGAATGTCATTCATTCTTCTGCTAGTCAGAGCCCCCGTGGTGAGAGCTTTTTAGACTCTGATCCGGACTACAGTCCTGAGCAAAGCACCTCATCGGGTCAGAGGGGACAGGCCCGAGGTCGAGCGAGAGGGGCAGTCAGTAGAGTCAGGGGAAGTAGAGGCAGCAGACGGGGACTCAGAGTACACGCCGGGGAAATGTACGCACAGGAGGAGGGCAGAACGGCAGGACGGGATTTGAATGGTTTAAAATTTTGGCACCCAA